>NC_045544.1:68619554-69319554 GCF_009769535.1 Thamnophis elegans | reverse complement strand
AATATTTAAAGATATATAATATTTAAATGGCTAAATGGCTTGGAAAAGAAGCAACTATAAACTTACCATAAAGATATTATATCAATTATAATACATCACAAAATAAATTATTTATTGGTCAAATTGTAATAGCTAAAAATCATAGGTTAACAGTGTTTATGCCAGATGTGATATGAGATCATCTAAGTATATATTGGCCCTGTATTGCATTTTGCATTGTTGTCCATCAGCTGCTGCAATTGAAAATACAATACAATACAGAGTTTAGAGTTTAGAGTTTTATTTCATTTGTATGCCGCCCTTTTCCCTAAGGGGACTCAGGGCGGCTCACAACTCAAAAAGGGAAGGGGGGATACAAACAGTTTAACAAGAACACAAAACTATACATAGTTAAAAAGCACAACAATCATACCATTCGAGATAGGGGCAGCGAATCTTTAGCCCCAGGCCTGTCGGAACAGCCAGGTTTTAAGGGCTATGCGGAAGGCCTGGAGGGTGGTGAGGGTACGAATCTCCATGGGGAGTTCGTTCCAGAGGTTCGGAGCAGCCACAGAGAAGGCTCTCCTCCGGGTAGTCGCCAGTCGACACTGGCCGGCGGATGGAATTCGGAGGAGATAAGATAAGATAAGATACTTTATTTGTATGCCGCCCTTTTCCCTGGGGGGACTCAGGGCGGCTCACAGTTCAGGGGGAGGGGAGGACAAACCAAGTTACATATACGACAATACATCATTAAAAGCACAACATTCATACTATTCGGGCAGGGTTAAGGTCGGGACAGCCAGGTTTTAAGGGCTATGCGGAAGGTCTGGAGGGTGGTGAGGGTACGAATCTCCATGGGGAGTTCATTCCATAGGGTCGGAGCTGCCACAGAGAAGGCTCTCCTCCGCGTGGTTGCCAGTCGACATTGACTGGCTGATGGAACTCGGAGGAGGCCTAATCTGTGGGATCTAATTGGTCGAGTGGAGGTGATTGGCAGTAGGCGGTCTCTCAAGTACCCAGATCCAATACCATGAAGGGCTTTGTAGGTGACAACTAGCACCTTGAAGCGTACCCGGAGAACAATAGGTAGCCAGTGCAGCTCGCGGAGAATAGGTGTTATGTGGGTGAAATGAGGTGCACCCACGATCGCTCACGCGGCCACATTCTGGACTAGCTGAAGTCGCCGAATACTCTTCAAGGGCAGCCCCATGTAGAGCACATTGCAGTACTCCAGCCTAGAGGTCACAAGGGCACGAGTGACTGTTGTGAGAGCCTCCCGGTTCAGGTAGGGACGCAACTGGTGCACCAGGCGAACCTGGGCAAATGCCCCCCTGGTCACAGCTGACAAATGGTGTTCAAAAGTCAGCTGTGGGTCCAGGAGGACGCCCAAGTTGTGGACCCTGTCTGAGGGGCGTACTGTTTGACCCCCCCAGCCTGAGAGATGGAACACTTGGCCAATTAGTAGGAGGGAAGCACAGCAGCCACTCGGTCTTATTTGGATTGAGTACAACCTTGTTAACCCCCATCCAGTCCCTAACAGCCTCGAGGCCCTGGCACATCACGTCAATCGCTTCATTGAGTTGGCACGGGGCGGACAGATACAGCTGCGTATCGCCCGCATACTGGTGGTATTTTATCCCGTGCCGTCGAATGATCTCACCCAGCGGTTTCATGTAGATATTAAATAGGAGGGGGGACAGGACCGAACCCTGTGGCACCCCACACGTTAGGGGCCTAGGGGTCGATCTCTGCCCTCCGACCAACACCGACTGCGACCTGTCCGAGAGGTAAGAGGAGAACCACCGTAGAACAGTGCCTCCCACCCCCACCTCCCGCAGTCGTCGCAGAAGGATACCGTGGTCGATGGTATCGAAAGCCGCAGAGAGGTCAAGGAGCACTAGGATGGAGGCATGACCTCCATCCCTGGCTCTCCAGAGATTATCGATCAATGCGACCAAAGCGGTTTCCTTGCTGTAGCCAGGCCTAAAACTCGACTGGAAGGGATCTAGATAATCGGTTTCCTCCAAGGACCACTGGAGCTGAAAGGCTACCACCTTCTCAACAACCTTCCCCACAAAGGGGAGGTTGGAGACTGGACGATAGTTGTTTAGGATGGCTGGATCCAAAGATGGCTTCTTCAGGAGGGGTCTCACCACCGCCGCCTTTAGTGCGGGGGGAAAGACCCCCTCCCTAAGGGAGGTGGCAACGACCGCCTGGATCCAGCCCCGTGTCACCTCCCTGCTGTTAGCAACCAGCCAGGAGGGGCACGGGTCCAGTACACATGTGGAGGCACTTACAGCTCCCATGGCCTTGTCCACGTCCTCAGGGGTAACAGCTTGAAAATCAATCCAGTGATGTCCTACCAGATTATCCCCTGGTGCCTCAGCTGGTTCTGCGGAATTGGAGTCCAGGTCCACCCGAAGCCGAGCAACTTTATCCACGAGGAATTGGATGTAGTCCTCAGTTCTGCCTTGCAAAGGATTGCTCGTATCCCTCCTATTTAGGAGGGAACGGGTTATCCTGAACAAGGCGGCTGGGCGCGACTCAGCGGAAGCAATCAGAGAGGCAATGTATGCTCTTTTTGTCGTCCTAATTGCCAGGATGTAAGCTCTGATGCTGGATGTTAGAAGTGCTCAGTCTGACTCGGACTTACTGGATCTCCATCGTTGCTCTAGGCGTCTCTTTCGGCGCTTCATCTCCCGGAGTTCCTCAGTAAACCAAGGGGTTCTCCTGGATCCACTGCCTCGGATCAGCCGTAAAGGTGCAATCCAGTTAAGAGCCTCTGTCGCTGCTGAGTTCCAGGCAGCAACCAGAGTCTCCGCTGGACTGCGGACGAGGGTATCAGGAATAACTCCAAGCTCCATCTGAAAGCCCAACGGGTCCATAAGTCGCCTGGGGTGGAACCACCTAATTGGTTCCTCCTCCCTACAGTGGGGGTTTGGTCTCCAAAAGTCAAGCCTCAGTAGGTAGTGGTCCAACCATGACAGGGGTAAGATCTCGCTACCCCTCAGACCAAGATCACAACTCCACTGCTCCGAGAGAAATACGAGGTCGAGCATGTGACCCGCCAAGTGAGTTGGGCCCCGGATTACTTGGGTCAAGCCCATGGCTGTCATGGAAGCCATGAACTCCTGCGCTCCATCAGAGTGTTCGCCGAGCGAAGGCAAGTTGAAATCCCCCAGAACCATAAGCCTGGGAAACTCAATTGCCAGCTCGGCTACCGACTCGAGGAGCGAGGGGAGGGCTGCCGCAACGCTGTTGGGAGGCAGGTACGTTAACAGCAAGCCCACTTGACCCTTGAGGTCCAACTTCACCAGCAGGGACTCACACCCGACAAGCTCCGGAGCAGGGATCCTACGAGGTACTAGAGACTCTCGGATAACAATGGCCACACCTCCACCCCTTTCCTGGGGTCGCGGCTGATGAAGCACCTGAAAACCCTCTGGGCACATCTTTACAAGGGGGACTCCTCCCTCTGGGCCCAGCCAGGTTTCAGTAATACATGCCAGGTCTGCCCTCTTGTCTAAAATTAAGTCCCGAACGAGGGGAGCCTTATGAACTACAGACCTGGCATTTAGCGACAGCAGCGTGAGACCAGGGTCCTGATTACTTGCGCCATCTGGCCTTGGAGTGGGACTCATAGGGCCGGAAGGGGGATCTCTGTGATATAGCGAGCCCTCCTTCCCCGGTAATGGCCCGCCCTAAAGTCCCCGCCATATCTGCCCCTCCCTGTTAAGACCGTAATGCTCCGGCCCACTCCCATGTCCGTGGTCCCTCTACCCACCCCGATAGCCCCCGCGTTTCCCGACAGGTCCATCGAATCAATCATCCTCCCAAACAAACACGGCCACTCATCCATACATTCCCCACATAGGTCAGTTAAAACACAAAAAATACAACAATAATGAATTTAAAAAGTGGGTACAGTCATCAATCAGGCATACCATTCACACCACATTCCTAAGTGCACACTCCTCCGGTAAGGCTGAAAAGGTCCCAAGAATCTAAGGTGGTTGTGGGGGCGAAAAGGTTTTCCTGCACAATGGGCATCCCCGTTTGTCCAAAAAGCCAAGGCACTATTGTAGGTGAAATTAAGTAAATGCCATTCGAGATGGTGATGATATGCCCAGGGCGGTTGCAGTTAGTAATAGTCAACGCAGCTGGGGCTGAAATAGCACGTCCAGAAGCCCTCGGACTGTAATTAGGCAAAACGTGGTATTTAAAAACACAACTGTGGAATGACCAGATGGCCAGCAAGGGAAGCAGACAAAAGTTCCACAATGTTGATGACAAACTATAGAGGCAACTCTCCCAGTCTACCAGGGGAAGAAGTCTAAATAAGCAAAGTTCAGGAGAGAACGAGGGCAATGATCGTACAAAGGTTGAGCCACAACTATATAATAGCAGAGTTGGAAGGGACCTTGGAGGTCTTCTAGTCCAACCCCCTGCCTAGGCAGGAAACCCTGTACCATTTCAGACAAATGGCTATCCAACATCTTCTTAAAGACTTCCAGTGTTGGGGCATTCACAACTTCTGGAGGCAAGCTGTTCCACTGATTAATTGTTCTAACTGTCAGGAAATTTCTCAGTTCTAAGTTGCTTCCCTCTTTGATTAATTTCCACCCATTGCTTCTTGTTCTGCCCTAAGGTTTCTAAAAGTTTTGAGATTAAAGCTGAAAAAGATCTAGAGAAAGACCTGTTCTACACAGGTGTCTACCAAGGACATGCAAAATAAAATATAACCTAAATATAATCCCCAAATAAATGTTGCTAAATTCTGTATTACATACTGAACCATTAAATGGAATATGAAGTTTTATGTATTATGCATTAAAGGGATAGTGGTTTAGCTAATGTACGGTATGTTACATTTTTGGTGATTTAAAAAATATTTAAAATAAGGATATATTTTCAAAAAAAAGTATTATCTACAAACTGACAGATAAAATGTTGAAATTGTACAACGAATGCTATTCTTCACGTGTAAATTCCCAATCAGAGATCGTTGGTTCTGTCTTTTCCCGAGTGGAGTGCAAAGTTTGTTTCTGAAGCATGTATCTGAATAATTTATGGTACTTCCTATTGATGTTCTCTGGCATTATAGCTATAAAATATTTTAAATTTGATCCCTAAAATTTTATAAATGTGTATTTCTTTCTAATACTTCGGGGGAGGGGGATATGTCTATCACATATGGTATAATGATCCTTTTATCTCAAGGCATTTCCAGCATTCATTAAAATATGGCTTGCTTGTTTGGGCAATTATTAACAGTTGAATACCATCTGTAAAACATTTTATACTAATTCTCTCTCAAACCATAGCTTGGGGTAAATTTTATAGATTTGTTCCATAGTTCTTCCCACTGTTGTATTGAAACTATTTTCTTGAAGTTTTGTACATATTTAGTGAGAGATAGTTAGTGTAAATGTTGATTAGAGGTAAATGTAGGTTTAGTTAATTTCTATTCTGGTAGAAATAGGAAAGAGTAATGCTTAATTTATGACCACAAATGAGCCCAAAATTTCAGCTGCTAAGTGAAACAGTTGCTGAGTGAATTTTGTCCCATTTTACAACTTTTCTTGCTGCAGCTATTAAGTGAATCATTGCAGTTGTTAAGTTAGTAACAAGTGAATCTGGCTTCCTCATTGACTTTGCTTGTCAAAAGGTCACAAAAGGTGATCATATGATCCCAGGACACAGCAACTGTCATAAATACAAGTTTGTAAGTTTAATTTTTATTTGTAAGTTTAATTTTATTTATAGGCCGCCCAATCCCGAAGGACTCCGGGTGGCTTACAGAAGGGAAGAGAAAGAAAATAAAAGAAAGTAAAAATAAAATAAGACAAGTTAAAACGACACAGATACATTCATTTCAGTCGGGGCTGGACCTCAACAATGAGGTCAACAGCCCCAGGCCTGCTGGAAAAGCCAGGTCTTGACAGCTTTTCTGAAGGCCATGAGAGTGGGTGAGGTCCGGATTTCAGGGGGCAGTTCGTTCCAAAGGGTCGGGGCAGCCACAGAGAAGGCTCTCCTCCGGGGAACCGCCAGCCAACATTGTCTGGCTGACGGCATCCGAAGGAGGCCAAGCCTGTGGGATCTTACCGGCCGGTTGCCAAGCATCTGCATTTTGATCAGATGACCATGGAGATGCTGCAACGGTTGTAAGTGTGAAAAATGGTCATAAGTTACCTTTTTCAATGACGTTGGAAACTGTTGTAAATTGAGGACTATCTGTATATTGACATTGCAAAAATACATCTTATCATCACTTCCATACAACAATCCAAATACATTAAAGTTCATACTTTACTAGACAAATACTTCATCCACTTTTTGCTTACCACTTATTATTGTCTTATTATTGTCTTATTGTGATGGTGTGTTGGAACAAAAAAACCTAACCCAACAGTAATTATAGAAGGATGAGCTGACTCATTGTCTGGGCAAGAACATTTGCATTTTCTCATTTCCCTCAAGAGGAACAAAAAAGGCTTCATTTGTTCTCAGTGATGTTGATACATTGCTAGATGTGATGGGCAACATTAATAACATGTAGTGAACATCAATTGTTCATGATCTTCAGCTAAGCAGGGATTGTGCTGTGAATGACCACTGCAGTAGATGGATATCTGCCACCAATACCTTCCCCAGTTGTCAAAGGGCCTGCTTCATATAGGAATGACATTTACGCATTTCAGGAGAATTGGACTGATTCAATGAGTCATATATTCCTCCACATCTGGAAGATAATTAATAGAGTTAATGGTGGTGCAGTGGTCAGAATGCAGTTCTGCAGGCTACTTTTGATGGCTGCCTGCAATTTGGCAGTTCGAATCTCATCAGGATCAAGGTTGACTTAGCCTTCCATCATTCCAAGGTTGATAAAATGAGGAACCCAGACTGTTGGGGGCTATATGTAACCACTTAGAGAGCACTGTGAAGTAGTATATGTCTAAATGCTATTGCTATTTCTAATAGGGAAATCAAACCTTGTGAATAAATGATGGTTTTTCTTCTACATGAGACCATCTGAATATTTTACTTAGAACAATTTACTGAGCAAATAATAAATATATAGGGCAGAAATTTGTTTATTTGTTAATAAATAAAAGGTGTTTGAAACAAGACTGCTTTTAACTGTATCATTTTTAAAACATTTTATTAGGCATAGACGTTGATATCATGAATACAAATCAACCCAGGTTTTCTGCACAATGAACACAGGTGAAGTTGTCTTTTTTTTTTTTTTTTAAGAAATCACTTTTTTTTCCTGGTCTGTCTTTTTGAAGTTATCCAGTGCCTTGATTTGCTGAGGAAGTAGACATTGTGTTTTAAAACATAATAAAAAATACAGAGTCTTTGCATTAATCATTAGACTGCATTCAAAAAAGCCAAGGAGAAAAGCATTTGTTTATAGCCCTTTTAATTAACATTATCTGTGGCACACAGCAAAATAATGTTGATCACGAAAAGCTAATGTGATATTTAGTTTCAGATAGCATTTACACTTCTGAACTTGTTCTTCTCATAATTAATCTAATATGATTGGCAAATGTTATGAGCTCCCATATAAAGCCCATTTGGTTTTATTTAGGTTATTTTAACAATGAGGCTGTTTTTGTATTATCTTTTAGTCTCTGAGTTGAAATGTATAACAAAGGGGGAACAGAGTAAGTTATATTTATTTGACTAGTAAGCATAAATGCCTTAACAAAGCAATGGCGCAGTATATTGTATGCATAAAATTAAATCCTTCTGTATAAAGATTTTGTACCAGTTCAGATGGATGAAATGGATGAAAACTAATCAAGAAGAGAAGCAACTTGGAATTCAGGAGAAAGTTCTTAACAGTGAGGACAATTAACCAGTGGAACAGCTTGTCTTTAGAGGTTGTAGGCGCTTCATCACTGGAGGTTTTTAAGAAAGACTGGACAACCACCTATCTGAAATGGTATAGGGTCTCCTGGTTGAGCAAGGAGTTGGATTAGAAACTGTCCCAGGTACTTTCCAGGTCTATTCTGATTGATTATTGATTGATTGATTGATTGATTGATTGATCAATTGATTGAATGGAGCTTATGTGCGATCCTGATCTTTCATGCCTCATGGTTAGGGATATATCATCATGGAGAAAATCTGTGTGGATGCTAGGAGCTGAAAATGACTTGATAGCACACAATCAATCAGCCAATCAAAATAAATGTAAGAAGAATCAGCTGTAGGCTTTCTGCTCAAAGTTGGCTCATTTGGAGGGCTAAGTTGGAGAACCAGTAGGAAATTACTCATTCACAAATGTAAGTTAGTGGGCCAATAGACTAGAAGTGGAGAGATCTGGGTGCTGGTTCACCCACAGCCATGGAAACTCCCTGGGTGACTTTGGACAGTCAAGCTCAGACTAATCAACCTCACTGGGTAGTTGTTGCTGAGGGGATAAAATAATCCCATATTATTATGAACTCTTGGAGAAAATGTTAGCTATAAATCAAATAAACAATACAAATATTTTGCTTTGAGTTGGTATATCTGCAAACAGAATATGTTAGGACTGTTCTTTCCCTTTGCAACTTGTGGTGGACCATTTGTACACTGGAAATACCTCCTTCATCATCTTCTTCCTACTGCTGAGCTCAGATGAAACATTTCTTTTTAAGTCCATTGCTAGTCTAAGAACCTAGATCTTTGCAGGCTACTTAGTGTCTGGCTAAAATAATGGGAAAAGGAGACAAATTTCCCTTAGTTTGCTTACTTTGTATATAGGAAGAGTGGACCAAATCTTCAGTAAAACACCTCCATGTTAATTCTGGTTGCTTTTTGAAATGGAATTCTCAAAGCTATTTGCAGTGATTAGGGTTTATTCCATCAATTCTTATTTGGCAAAGTACCTGGTTACAAAATTGTGAATATGTTATCATTCAGATGCTTCAGACGCATGATCAGAGGTTCAGGAAGCCATCCAAGTTCACTCTGGAAGCCCATGGGTTCATTAGAAGCCTAGGCCTACTTTTTGAATACCCCCTCCTCTCTGCAGCAAGGAGTACACACAATAAACTCTATACAAAAAGGAATGATCCATCCATGCACGGGGACTAATATATCATCCTCAACTCTAAATCCCACTCTCACTGCCCCCAGACAAACCCTGATCTAAGATGTGATTCCCACTGAGGTAGAGTGACATAGACATATCGCTCTACTACTACCTGTACCTGTTACTACCCTAATCTGCAGTTTTCTGAACACTGGTTAGTGGCACACTATTCCTCTCTTTACTTGAAATTGCTTTCATTGTACCATGATTATTTTCCTACTTATTTTCTCATCAAGAAAACAAAATGCCTGCTCCAGTCATGAATGGTACAAATAAAATTAAAGTGTGCCCAGGTGCGACTGTAAAAGGGAGCAATAATAAAAGAACCTAATACCCAGTCATTTCAGACATGTGCCTAATTTCCTACATTTTTTAAAGCAAGCCGCAGCTTCAAAATCTAATTTGAATTTATCTCAAGCATTCGGTTTCTGTGATCATCTCAAATGGCGTACATATTGAACAGTAATGATGAAGCACTGTACATGTTTGCTGTAACTATAAGTAAGAGGGGAAGATAAAAGGAAGAAGAATGTACATTCAATAAATTAATAAAACAGCAGTAGTTTTAAGTTTCAGACAGCTGAAGAAACTTAGACCAGAAACTCATATTATATCTATACTTCTACACCTATCTATATCATTTATATGTCTATCAATATCTACTGTGTTTCTCCAAAAAGACAACCCACTTTGAAAAGAAGCCCTTTCACGTTTTTGAGCATATGCGATCAAATTAAGCCCCACCCACAAAATTAGCCCTAATTAAGACCCCACCCAACCTAGGGTACAAGGGGTGGAGCAAGGCACACAGGTAAAAAATAAGCTAGGGTAGGGATGGAGAGGTGGAGCTGCCCTACTTACAGGCCTTCCACAGCCCAACACCTGCCTCATCTTCTTCTGGAGCCGCTTCTTCTTCAGCTGCTTGCCGTGACTCACACACATCGCCCTGGCATCCATTTCACCTTCAGATGCCTGGAGGGAGGTATCTACAGCCAATAACAGAGCTCCGATCCACAGCTCTGTTATTAGCTGCAGATGCCTTCCGCAGGAATCTAAAGCAAAACAGAGGCCGGGATGATGTGTGCGAGTCACGGCAGGCAGCTGCAGAAGAAGTCGGCCAGCAGTGGGCTCCTGCTGGGCAGGGCTGTGATGTCACCGCTGCAAAGTGAGTCAATAATTAGAACCCTCCAAAAAGAAGGCCTAGCCATTTTGGGGGGGGGGTCAAAAGAAAACAAGACCCCGCCTTCTTTCTTTATCTTCGTATTTATATACGTATACACAAATATAAATATTACAAAAATACACACATATACACATGCTACACAGAGGAAAATCAGATATTAATATTATACAGTAGTAAGGAAATATTGACAGCCCATAATCAATCCATTTTTGCAAATTCCTATTCATGGGATAGTATTATAAAATAGCAATATCATAAATGTAAGGCCAAATCTTTGAAACCTAATAAAAATACAGTTATATGCACACTGCTTCCACCAAACCACTATTTAGCGAAAAAACAACTGTCCAAAAACGGAACTTAATGCATTTTCTTCTAAATTCTTCTACATACAACTTCCACTAATTATGGAAGTTATACCTATTTTATTTTATCCTTGAAAATCAAGTTTTTCAATATACCCCATTATCTTTTGGAATTAACATTTTCATTGGTTTGATCAATTATGCTTTCAGGAATGAAAATTATAACTGATATAGAAGTTAAAGGTATTGCGAATAGATTATGCGTTTAATAAAACTCTAATAATAAATTTGTAAGCAAGGGAGATAATGAAACAGTACTAACAATCTCTTAATCCTTCATATTAATCTAAAATGAATATGCCACATATTTAAATTATGCAGGATTATCAAGAAAACCAAACTATGGATTTGTAATTTATCTGTCCCCCCCTCCACACGCACACACATACAATGTATGCTAGGACTGAAAAGCAATTTGGTCTATGCTGATGGTTTTGGACTGCAATCCTTATCGTTGGTCGTATTGTCTGAACATAAGAGAACTGAAGACCCAAAACTTTTTAAGAACATGTAAAGATATTTATCAGTGGTGGGATCAAATAATTGAACAACCGGTTCTCTGCCCTAATGATTTCTTCCAACAACCAGTTCACAAAACTGCTCAAAACTTAACAACGGTTCTCCCGAAGTGGTGCGAACTGGCTGAATCCCACCACTGATATTTATCCATGTATAGATGCAACACCTTTTTCCTCTTATTCTGTTTCATTACTATTTAGTAACATTGAACAAAATCTGTCCAATCCTCATTGCCACATAAAAAATGACTCCCAAATTTTGGAATACTTTTTCATCCCCACATTGCTGGGTTTTTTTTCACAGTGAATGAGTGTGTTCCATTTCCAAAAAATTAGCAGTATACCCATTTAGCAAGCTCTCCACTTTTTCCTTAGAAGCTTTTTAAGGGAAACTATCCTCCTTTTCTTCAGATCTATCTCCTCAATTCAGCTCTCAAGAGATCCTACAGTATTCCAAAGACAATCCTAAACCATGCTGTTGTTGCAATCTGCATGCCGGAAGCCTAGCTTCCAAGAACAAAATGCTACACCAGGCTTGCCTTTGTGAATTGCTGGAAATCCCAATGGAAATCATTGATTATATCTGTTAAAGGGCAGAATCCTAACTTAGATACCAGCGCAGCAGGGAGAGGATTTTTAAGGTAACAATTTAGGCAGGACCCATTGGAGAGTTCACAGCTTGGGAAGGACTTCTGAGGGTGAAATCTTTTGAAGCACATTTTGGACAGATCCTTTGAAGCCCATTACAGTAAACACCTGGGTTATCTCTGCATGCAGCATCTGCAATGAGTTCTTAGCAGCCGACACGAGTGAAAAAGTTACACACTGATAAATGTATAAAGTTTTTTTAGGGTAAGAAAGAATGTATTTGATTTACTAAACATGTATGTGCATGTCTTCAGACAGTGGGACAGAAACAAGGAAAATATGGGACCCCTTTCTGAGCTGTACTCCCAAGTGGGTAAGATTTTTTTTTTCAACTGGAATTTTAAGTACTTAAGGCTTGGGATATAGAAACTGATACTGTATATAGTATCTACAAAGTGTCAGCAGCATTAATAAGGTAGTACATATGAAGGTGAATGCAACTTGTTTCTACATGATGAGTTTTGTTCTATTTGGAACTTTTAGGTGCATGTAGCTAGATGTACCATATTTTTCAGAGTATAAGACGCACCTTTTTCCCTCAGAAAAGAGGGTGAAAATCTGGGCGCATCTTATACACTTAATACAGCATTTTTGGCCTCCTGAAACTCCGCTCCTTCACTAAAATGGCCGTGCATAGCCTTTGGGAAGCTTCCAGAGTGCTCCTGCCGGCTGGGGAGGGCAAAATGAGTGTAAAACAGGCTGTTTTTTGCCCCACAACCCCAGGAGTACTCTACAAGCCTCCTAAAGGCTATCATGCCCCCCCCCTTTTTTTTTGCAAAAAATGAGCCCGTTTTGGGGAGGTTTGCAGAGTACAAAAACTTTTTTTTTTTAATTTGCTTCTTCAAAATCTTGGTGCATCTTATACTCTGAAAAATACAGTATTTCTATACAGTTTAAATTGTCTGTTGGGAACTGAACTCATAAAGCTCCTAATCCTTAGTGGTACTTCTACTGACTTCCACTAAGAGATAAAGAAGCTGTCAGAATAATCCAGCCATCTTACTTTAAACTCTCAACGAGATTGAGAGAAAGATACAAGTGTTATATCATTCACCCAATAGGTTATCAGATCAGATAATTTCAGATTCAAACTAGAAATAATATTATTTCTGGTCTCAAGTGATTCTTGAATCATGAATTTTCCTAAGTAGGGACATTAACTATTGCATACACTGAGGCAAGTAGAAATGAAGCCCATTTGTGCCATAATAAAACATTTTATACAAAGTAAATTGTCTTCTATGTAATTTATGGAATAACCTGATGCTTAATTGATCAATGTAAAATGAGCTTTGAAAACAAATGGTTAACCTGTTTATCCTGATGTGGCATCCTCCAGATATAGGACTGCAGGTCTCATGGAATCACTAGTTACCTCTGAGGAGTGATTCCTTGGATATTCACCAAAGAATTAACATTTCATTTTTCTTCTTCCACTTTTATCAACCTAAAAGTATGTGTTTCCTCATTACCAAGACACTCAACAAATTTGTGGAGCACATTCCTCACAGTAGTATGGGCCAGAAACAGATGATAGAGCCATCCTATGTGTTTATTTAAAAATAAACCATGAATTTCTTGCACAAATATACTTACACTTTTCATGGTCAGATTTTTGGAGTATAGGACACACTTTCCCCCCCTAAAAGAGGCTGAAAATTTGGGTGTGTCTTATACTCCAAATGTAGCTTTTTCAAAGCTTTTTTTTTTCAGCCCTAAAAAGATGCTAACAAGTGAAGGGATTTTCCGTGCTTTGCCTGCTTTTCTTATTGCTGCTCCCTCCAATGATTACCTGTGCTTTAGAAGCTGTTTTTCAGCCCTAATGTGGTTCTAATGAATGAAACAATCTCCGTGCTTTGCCTACATTTCTCATTGCTTCTTTCTCCGATGATCAGCTATGCTTTAGAAGCTGTTTTTTATCACTCAAACCAGCAAATGTATGTACTGAAGCTGACCAGAATAAGGACACTAGCCAGATGAATACCTGTTAGGCAGATTCCGCCCCCCCACTATTTTCCTCCCAAAAAACTAAGATGTATCTTATACTCCTGTGCATCTTATACTCCAAAAAATATAGTAATCATTTTTTGATTACTTTCCTGAAAAAGCAGTCTCAGAGTGGTATCCTGTATAACAGAAAGAATCGTACAATCCTTAAAACACTCTCAAAAGAAGCCTCCCTTGTACAAGACTAAAATTTAAATGTGTCCTGGTGGATCTCTGTCAGGTTTTATACAAAGTTTGTTTAGCAGCAAGGGATGTAGTCCTTGATTAATGACATTTCCATCTCACCTTTCCACACAAATGTGATGAGTTCTCAAATTATGAATGTGCTGGTTTTAATCTGTAAAGGCTGACATGGCAGTGCCTGATGCTTCAACAATCATTTCTCCAGACAGAACTGACTTGCTGGATGTATACTTACTGGCAAAAAACAGAGGTGGGTTTTTACTGGTTCAGACCAGTTCGGCCAAGTAGGTAGTAATTCAGTCCGTCATGCCCTGTAATTGCTTCTATCGGCGGCACCGTAGGCATTGTTTTTTGGTTCTGTGCATTCGCAGAAGCATTTTTTTGTTCTGTGCATGTGCACTGTAGGTGTTGTTTTTTGGTTCCGTGCATGTGCAGAAGCATTTTTCCAGTACTGTGCATGTGCACATACTGTGCATGCATGTGTACCATGCATGTGCGTACCATGCATCAAACACATGCATGCAGTGCATCCCTGAACAAACTGGCAGTGGCAACAGCCAGAACCCACCCCTGGAAAAACCACTTGTGATACCTCACTTTGCTGAGACTTGGAGATGTTTCCCAATTATGGCGCACACTTTATGGAATATCCCCCCTCTGTAAGATAAGCCCCTTATTTTTTAATTTTTTTGGAAGCAGAGTTGTCTGAGGAGCATCTGAGGATACTTTAGAATGATGCTGACTTTTGCTTCTGTTTCTTCACTTACTATTTTTTTAAACAAGGATGTTTTGAAGTTGTATAGTTTGGGTTGTTTTTACTACTGTTTTGCTAAAGTATATTTGATACACTTAGTGCATTTAATTCTTGTAATAAAACAGAAATCAAAATAACCAAAAAAAGAGCAGGCCACTCTGATGTGGGTTTATGCAAAATGGAGCTTATAATTAACATTAGCTTTGCAAAGAGAACTGTCATAGTTCATTAAACTCAAGACTTCATATCAAGTTGAAGAGTCATAAGAGAGAAGGAAATGAAGTATGGGTAAATTTCAGAGTTAACAGTTATGGAAATATTTATGACCCATGAATATTACATAGAATTTTTTGAGCAAACAGAATAGCTAATAGTGCAAGGGCAAAAGTCACTAAAACTATAAATGGATGATAGCTTAGAGAAGAAATCTCCTGAAAACTTCCTTTCATGGCACATACAAATGAATAAATTTCAAGCATTAATTTGTATTTGTTGTCCTTAGAGAAAAGCAGAGGAATGATCCTTAATCATTCAATATACCATTTTATTTTCTTTGTTTGATATTCTTCCATTTCATCTCCATGTCTGCCTTGATCCAAAATATTTTTTTTTTCATTTTTAACTGCAGACACATTTCAGTATTTTAAATAGTGTCTGGGTTTGTTTATTTGCCTAAATTATGTGGCTTTCTAGGTAGAGAACAATTAATAATGTCTGTTATGTTTTCCCCAAGCTTAACACACAGTGTTTGTTCAATTTCTGCTATTTAGCTTAGTTTATAATTCTGGAAATAAGCTTACTTAATGAATATTATTTGAAATGTCAGAAAGACTGGCACAATTAACATTGAATTGGGAAAATATAAATGTAGTTCTTCAACCACGAAGATCATTAGCTCATTTTGTTCTTGTCATTCTTTCAATGCTGATTCTTTCAATGTTGATTTTGTACATATCCCCATTGATTATGAATTTAACTGCAAAAATTGATATAACTGTTTGAGTGTTTTGTGGACCAATACTGCTTAATATTTGCATTTCAATGTGTATTTTTCTAATTGCACACTTTGGCAAGAAATCTTTCAATGGGAAGTGTATTTTTATGGTGTTTCTAAACCAATACAAGTTTGTGCTTAATGTCTTCTGTTAGGCACATTTTTGTAAATTTTTATCACATAGAGATAAAATGAGAAAACTGTGGATATATCTATCTCTGATGGGCTAAATTTCCCTGCATCCCCATTGTTGATTCATCTTTACAAGGATTCTTATAAGAGACCAATAAAGTGGGATAAATACATCAACAGTGTTCCTAAATAGAAGGATTCTACAAAATACAATCCTCATCTGGAATATTCTGGGCTATGGATTCTGCCTGAGTTTCCAATACTTTTGCTTAATACCAAGATTGCATAGCTATAAATGAAGGTCTTTATCCTAACTTTTCTGGGACATTAATTTTATATTTGCAAAATGTATGCTTTTAAAAACATGATATTTTGTATGCAGTTTATTTAGCAACATCAAATGATCATTACAATTTTATTATTTTTCTCCTAGAGGAGGCCGAAGCAATGAAATCATATGAATACTCTCACTAGACATATTAATCTTATTCTTATTATTACATTACCTTACCCGCAGGAAGGTAATCATTATTTGTGTCCAATATACAAATGGATCTGGCTTAATAATGGACAACTCTTTAGTTTTATTCCCTATTGCAGGGTGTCAACTCAATTTCATTGATGGCCGCATCAGGGTTGTGTTTAATTTGGGGGGTGGGGGGTAGCCAGGGTGGGCATGGCCAGCTCAATGTCACTCATGTCGGGGGTGCCTGTGATAGCCCAAGAACTCTGCCAATGAAAATGGGCTTCAGAGCTCCATTTTCAGCTGCAATTGCCTCCCTCAACCCTTGCCAGCAAAAATGGAGCATGTGGCCCTCCCAAGCTGTGTTTTTGCTGGCAAAGGTACCACGGGCCGGTCCTTCACTGTTTCCAGTGGCAGGCCTGAAGATCCAATGCCCATCCCTTGACATCCAGGGTGGCCCCGCGGGTCAGGTCTAAGAACTCCGTGGGCCAGATCTGGTCCCCTGGCCTTGAGTTTGACATCCTTGCTCTATTGACAACCAAGAATCCTGTCATTGGGTGGATTAGAAATATAACAACTCTAAAATCATTTGAACATTTCCACCCCATGCTGCAAGTATCTTGATGTGTGTGCACTTAGTGAGAATTGGTGTCTTTTCCTCTTCTTTCCACAAGAACTGTAATAATATTATTCTTAATTAAGCATTTCCCATGACTTTTTTTAGCACTATCCATTGCCTATCATTTACAAATACCTCTTAAAAAGAAAAGCCAAGCTCTAATCAATATGAAATGATTTGCCTAAAGATTGAAACTCCTTTTGCTTTGCAAAACCAAAAAGTTTGTTGCTGCTAGAAATAAGATACGATAATTATTCCCACCAAAATAAGCAAAGAACATGAAATCATGTAACAATAGCTCCAGACTAGTCACTTCATCAAAATCTCCATTGTATATCCAACCCAGTGGTGAAGTTCAAATTTTTTTTACTACCTGTTTCTGTGCCTGTGGCTTGGTGGGTATGGCAGGAGAAAGATACTGCAAAATCCCAATCCCTTCCCACTCCTGGGAAAAAGATATTGCAAAATCTCCATTCCCACCCTACTCTGGGGCCAGCCAGAGGTGTATTTGCTGGTTCTTTGAACTATTCAAAATTTTGTTACCGGTTCTCCAGAACCTGTCAGAACCTGCTGAATTTCACCCCTGATCCAACCCTTATCAGATGACATTGATCTGAAGAATGCAATGTGTAACATGATTCTCCCCAACTTTCCAGATGTGATTCTTACAATTAATTTTATTAGAAAAGCCAAATTCCCACTGGGTACTTATAGTACATTTCATTGATATACACTGTATATACGATCAAAACTCTTTTGCTACATCCACAGAGATTTGGCACTCTGAAATTTCTTTCATATGTTTCCCATAGCATGGCTCAAACTTCAAAGAGATTAACATCTCATAAATTGTGCACAAAATTTGTTAAAAATAGAATCAACTAATATATATATTCATTTCCTTCTCTCCACCACAAAAAGATCCTGAGGATGTTTTTTTCTTAAATGTGGGTTTTTTTTCAATGTTAGCTATAAACTAAAAAATAACTTTTATAGATCTGAGCCAGCCATTTTGGAAATTTTAGTTATATCTATACATACATACATACATACATACATACATACATACATACATACATACATACATATATTTGAAATGTAGAAAGCATATCAGTCTGAGAGGATTCTGAGATGGCTTTGAATAATTGATTTTTTACAAGCACCACATCCTAGGAATTCCTAATTCCCAATGTTTCTACTAGGTTGTGATTCAGAGATTTCTGGAGAATCAACAGCTGTCTTACAAAGCAAAATAAGCTGAGGTGTTTGATCCACTTCCATTTCATTGTAAAGGGAAATTTCTGAGAAGATCCAAATGAGCAAAATACATGGAGGAAAGGAAAGGATTATAACTTAGTAGACCTTAAACATGAATCATGGCTTTAACTTAATGGCAAACAGTATCTAATATGCAGGTATTAGGAATTTCAATTTATTATTAATTTTGAAAGATAAAACTAGTAGTTTATTTATCAATAATATGTCTGCAAGTCTGAACGGTGTCTGTTCAGCTGTTATTATCTAGACAATTGGTATCACTTTCATTCTCACAATATAGGAGAAGGACTATTATCATTCCTGCCTTACATTGTTTTTATTTTTATAAAGTTTTGCTGCCCATAAACTTTTACTTAAACAATCTAAAGTCCTGCTGAAGGTACAAATTATCAGCTATGTTATCTGGTTCTGTTTTCCCATATGGCTCAAAATACAGAATACCCAGACTCTGATATGATTCTCAGACCTGTTTCTGAGCAACATCTGAACGCTGATGGTTTCTTTCAAAGAAAATTAGGGAATTGAGATAATTCCCTTCGCTTCCTCCAAAAATCACTGAAGAATATACCTGCGATTTTTCACAGATTTCTACTTAACATTAATTCAGAGCCTAAAGAGACATTGATTACTTTGTGCCCAACCTGGTTCTGCTTGCCGCTTTTATCCCATAATTACTTCTGCTCCTGAGTGACAGTCTTGTCAGATTGATTACATTGACAATCAAATGACACTGTGGCAAGCAGGCAGCCTCAAACACTTCACTGGCCTTTTAGTTGCTGTTGTCAGTTGACGAATATGCAAGGCACTAGATTTTGATGAGAGCAGAAAGGAGCGTGAAGAGTTTTCTACATGACACATTCAATAATATTCTATCATTCATCTGAAATACTGTATACTGAAAAATAAGCTTTTCTCCATTTTCCAGCAGAGCACGGGGGACTGTGTTAGCCAGCTATGAACTTGGTGGGTAAAGGCAAACAAAAAGATGAGTGTTTTCTGATTGGTGTCTGATAGTTTCTTTGTCAGACCTGCAGCCATATTTTCTTTTGGATCTTTGGCCTGCCACACTTTCTACTATTCTACTATGCATTTTCTATTGTGGGAAAATGGGAAGGAGGATTGTACAGAGTTAGATGCTATGTAGCCATAACAAATTCTTTCTAGGAAGCCAAGGTCATCCTTTGTCTTTGCACCTCTGCACCTGACCGGAAGTGGATGGGTAGAACTGCCAGCATGGCAATGGAAGATGGACCATGTGATGGACTTGTGGATGTGGGGGCAAGATCTTAAACTTTCAACTAGGTGGGGAAAACCAGGAAGTTTTCAGATTTGGGTTTTCCCAAGTGTGCCAGCATGGCTCTCTTAATAATTTGGAACTTTGAGAAATGCTTTGCCTTGGACTCTGATTTAATTTTGGATGCTGTTTGGAATCCTGACATTCTTATTCCAACAATGAGGCAATCTTCTCTTGCTTAGGTGGCATTGAGTTGCCTTCACTAGCTGGTGACCACATGGACATCTTGACTCATCTCATAGCCTTTCCAAAGATTTTCCATTAATATTTTTGAAACCTTATCCATTATCTTATCTAGTATCATTTTTTCTACCCCATTATTCACATTTATCACTGCCAAAATGTATGAATGTCTGCTTAGAGGCTCTCATGTCAAGGAACAGATGCCTTTACTGATATAGGAAATCATGATTTTCTTTCAGTCTTTCCCAATCCTGTCCAAATCCATAATTTTAAGGAGTTTTTTTTACTTTCAGTTTTCAATCTGCCCATCCATATACTACCACTGAACTGTTAACTATTCAGAACCTTATGGTCCTTGAAATGTCATTATTTTGATCTTATCAAAGTGTGTTATTGCCTCTTATTTATTATTAACCTCCTGTTTATCCAGCACATGATTCTTGAAACTTAGAAAACAAAACCAAATCTTAGCTTTTCTTCCTAATATTACCTTTATTTTAATATTTTACATTAGATTTAACATTCATTTGGATTTTCCATTTTCACTTTTACTTTTGTTGAAAATTTTCTATGACTCCTTTAGTGTTAGCTAATAAGGTTGGTGCTGTGTGGTATATTTCTACCTAGACAAATGTCTTGACTTTATTACTAAGTACATATGTATAGGGTTGCAGCCAGGGATGGATTGCTACCGGCATAACTGCTGGTTCTGCACACGTGCACATTTATACCATAAAAGGTTGTGCATGTGCAGAATGTTAGAAAAGGGGGGGAAATTACATTTATGCAATGGAGATTGTTCTGCGCATGCGCAGCACCAAAAATCAAGATGGTGCCGCCAACAATAGAACCGGTTCAGGTGCGTGGGGGGCCAAGTTACTACCAAACCGGTAGGAACCCACCTCTGGTTACAATTTTAAAAGAGTAAATTTGCCTTTAAAAAAAGAGGGTGGCAGTTATAAAGTACAGATGGGAGAGGAATGGTTAGCTTTAGCCTCCCATGGAAATATAAAGCAAATACTAAATTTTGTATGATTTCCTCCTAATGGTTTAGAAAGATTTATGTTATTTTTTTTAATGAAAACCAATAGATATTGCTACACTTTTCTTTTGTCCCAGAAGATCGAAGAAAGGGATTGTGCTCAAAGTACTATGACAACCATGAATATCATGACTTCCTATCACTCTGAATAAAAGAAATGTATGTCATGTCTTCAAGAAATTGGTGTTTCCAATAGTTATTTCTGCTCAAAATTCTTAAGAATTCCAGGAAGGTTGCAGTAAGACAGGGATTGACTGCCTCCAAAGGATTCTTTATAGCAAATATTTATAATGTTTTTGATTCAGCTTGACATTTATTTATTTTTTTCAGAGCAGGCAGCAGAAGCAACATTTGGCTGCTTTACAAATGTCTAAGAACAGCATGCCAGGACGAGACAGTAAGCAGAAGGAAGCTGGGAAAGTTTGCAGCTTGAGAACTCCAAAGCAAAACGTAATGCTGGGAGCTGAGAAAGACATCCAGTGGATAAGTCCATTTGTCATACTGGTTTTCTTAACAATGCCTGAATTGCTGCCTGGGGAAGAGTGAACTAGTTCTTCTATAAAATATCTACGACACAGCTCCCAGTTTTTCTTTATGTGACTATTGGTGGGGAGGATTTTATGTGGAGTAAATTGATAGAAATGATTCATATACAGATATAATTTTACTTATTTATTATTATGGTTTGTCACATAGTCAGCCAAAGGTTTGGTTATTGGTATTTGGCATTTTTATCCACCTATCGAATCCTTTCAAGGGACATTTCCCATGATGTTTCATGATGTTAAAGATGTCGTTGCAGGAGGTCAGTTGTTCCAAGTAAAACTGCCTTTTGCAATTGACCAATGGTGATTTTGTCAATGCCAATGGTGTTCAAGTGGTACACATCATCCTTTGTATACATTTGTCCTTAAGGTTTGGTTGTGTGCCACCAGAATTATGTGTCTTTCTCAGTATCACTACTAGTATCTGTCATTGGCCTGGTCGCTCTGTCAACAATTCTGAATACCACTATGGTGTTACCACCAAGGTAATGCTCTAAGACTGTAAGCTATTTCTCTATGCCATGGCTTAACACAGGTTTGCCAAGCAAGGGGCAGAAAATGTACTTCTAGTTACCTACAAACTGGTGGCAAAATAATTTTTTAAAGTACAACACTTCAAATGAAAACAAAGACGCCTTTCAGAAGCGCATGAGATTTTTGTTTAATCTATAGCCAAGAGCCATTTCTGGAAAAAGACTGGTGTGTAATGACAGAAAGGATTGGGTCTTCTGTTCTATTAAACTGTGAAATGTATTAAAGTCTGACCTCTTTAATACAGGCAAGAGGTACTCACATATCAGATATTGGCCTGTCCAGGTGGTCCAAATCCAATGACCATGCCTATTGCTCCATGAAAACATTTCATACTCCAGTAGCATTTTTGTCACTGGCCCGTTTTTTCCCAACAGCTGCTTAGAACCCTCCACGGGAATGACTTAGATGGTATACATGCAGTTCTCAGCACTATTAAACCTGGCCAGGATAGAGTTTTCCACAGACTTCCATCTGCTACACCGAGAGAAGCATCATGGCAAAAAGCCAGCATTTTGCTCAGCATCTGTAGATAATCCTTCAAAGAACACAGCTTCCAAGTTATTGTCTGGCTTAGCTGAAAGTACTTTTCTGATTAGTCTAATCTGTCATTAATGAATTCATGTGATGTTTTGGGCTAAGGGACGAGCTACTTTTCAACAACCAAAGTTATATTGTGTGCCTGATCAGGGATTGGAAAGCATTCGGGTGTATGGCCTCATATGTGTACACTCCATTCATATGTACACAACCACCTCTCTGTCAGGGTTCCAAGTAACACCCTCAACAAACGAAGACTTGAGTTTCCTCAAAGTTCCATTTTTTTAGAGATGCCATATTGGCACATCTGGGAAAACCCGATTCTGAAAGTTTCAAAGTTTTCCCCGCCCAAAAGCAAGTTCAAGTCCCTGCCCAGTACCCACATGTCCATCACATGATCCAATCAAGCACCATCCAAAACTGGAGATGCCACCCAGTCACACCATCACAGCTGCAGGGCAAAGTGTCCTTGACTCTCTGAGAAAGGAATGTTATTTAGACTATATATCACCCATATTCCATATAATTCCCTCTCCCATTTTCCCACAGTAGAAAATGTGGCAGGCCTAAAGGCCCTATGTAAAAGATGGCTTCCTGGTCTGACATCCTTTGTTTCCAGTAATCATGAGTGGGTCAATTCTCTCTCCTTTCACCTCTGAGATTCACCCATGGCCTGATTTAATCACATTGAGCCAAACATGAAATTTTCAGAAACGAAGGTTAGTTTGCATAACATCCAGGAAAGTGATGTTCTGAAATCATTCCTCTGCCTTCCATTGAATTATTTGCAAGCCTTTCTTTTTGAAATATATTACCTCTGGAGGATGTGTCCCTTAGAGTAGTCCAACTTTTTTGTTGATTTGTTTAGTTAATTAAAATATGCTTACTATACTGCAGTTTCATTAAATGAAATATTACAAGTACAATAAATGTAAAACTATGACAAATAAAAAATGTGTGCTAGAACAAAAACATTTTAAAAATTCTTGGCTAGATTTTAAGATGCCTTATAAATTATAATGATAAGTGGGTTATGTTTATTACATTATACTTTTCTACATTGTGAGCTTTATCAAGGACTAATAATAATAATATCCTTTATTGTCATTGTACATATATACAACAAAATTGATTTAGCCTCTACTGGTGCAATCCATAACACAATTTTCTTCATTTGTGTTAAATGTGCCATTGCATAGAATGTCCTGTAATGAAGTCCACTGGTTTGCAAAATATTACAAACATGGAACACCTGTACCTTTTTCTTTTATCAGAAAAAAACAGTTAACCACCTCCCCTGAGCATAAATGGCTACACAACAAGAGGTTCAGGAAATCTCTTCCTAATGAACCTCAAATAAATTAGATGCTAAAGCAAATGATTCCAATAGTTAACATTGTAATGTCAAACCTATAGCAGCTGTTTACAATCAGACATCAGGATTCTCAGAAGGTTTGATATAATCAAATTTATTGAAAGGCAAAAGAGAGTAGCAGGATTTTTTTTACTACCGGTTCTGTGGGGCCTGGCTTGTTTGGTGGGCCTGGCTTGTTGGTCATATAATGGTAGGCATGGCTTGTTAGTCATGTGATTGGGCAGGCGTGGCTCCGTGGTCATGTGACTGGTTGATCATGTGACTGGGTGGGCATGGCCAACTTGATATCAGTCCCCAGGAGATGCCATGGACTGGGTAAAATGTGGTGAAGCTCACTTAACAATGCTCTTGCTTAGAAACCAAAATTTTGGGCTCAATTGTAGTCATAAGTCAAGGATTATCTCTGCCTTCCTCTGCATGTCAGCCTTGTCCTAGTAAACTCCTTCTCCTTTCTGGCAATTTTCCTCTCTGTTAGAGGCACCAAAATAATCCAGACAATGTAAGGTTTCCTGCTGCAGCAGGGGGTTGGACTAGATGACCTCTGAGTAGCCTTCTAGCCCTAAATTGCTGTGCTGTTTTTCTTTCTTTCTTTCTTTCTTTCTTTCTTTCTTTCTTTCTTTCTTTCTCCCTTCCCTCTGTGGGAAGCAAACCCCCCCCCAATAAAATATTACTCATAAGAAAAGGCTCCCAGAAAAGCAAGGAAAAGTCAAGCTGCTAACAAAGAAACCTGCCTGAGGCTCATTCCATATTCCTGCCAGATGGAGATAATGAGATAATGAGCCTATAGAAAGTTTGGTTGCATTCACATATGCAGGGAATCCAAATCCTTTTAAAAACACAAAGCCCATGCCACCCGAGGCCTATCAATCAGGAAGCCTCCTCATTGGCTAAGGCGCGCTGCTGGCCTGGAGGGAGAATCCGAGGCACACCATTGGTTAATAGGCTGCTCAAGGTATAAAAAAGCTGTCAGCCAACAGTTTGTGTTCTTTTGTTACTTGTTCTAGTTGAAATAAACAGTTGATTAGCAGCTCTCCTCCGCGTTTTCCTCAGGGCTCAGGCCTGAGCACTGGCGACGAGGTAGAGGACATTTTTAAATAGTAAGAACCTTTTTTTCTGACAGAGGCAGATAATTATTATGGCAACAATGCGTTCTCCTTGTTGTCCCCTGAGAGGGAGTCCTGGGACATATTTATGAAGCGTTTTGACTGTTTTATGTTGGCTCACGATTTCGCAGAGCTTTCTAATCATCCCAAAATGGGCTATTTTTTAAGTTCCTGTGGGACAGATATGTTTTCCAGTGCCCATGCCCTGGCAGCCCCTGCAGCTGTCCACTCCTTGCCATGGGAGGTATTAATCGGCAAGCTGAAGGGGCATTATGCCCCTGCTCCATCTCGTTTTGCGAGGCAATATGCATTTTGCCAATGCGCTCAAAAAGATGGGGAAATGCTCATTCAGCACTTGGCTTGCTTCAGGAATACAGCCGTTCATTGTGAGTTCCAGAACCTGGATGAGGCTCTCTAGAACAACTGATTTGGGGGACCAATGATCCCAGATTACAATGCAGGCTGCTAGCCTGCTCCAATTTGACATTACAGATAGCTGTAGATGAGGCGTGGGTGGCAGAACAGGCAGCTAGCTCTGCTGCTGAAATCCAAAGGTACCATGTTGCTAAGAGTACCCTGCCTGTGGCCACTATGGTCAACCAGCAAGCTTTTGACCTAGATGAACTGGGTGAGCTGACTGATGATATTGACCACCTGAGAGTGTCGGCTACCTCCAGGTCTCGAATGTCTGCCAAATTGTTTCAGACCAGATGCCTCAGCTGTGGCGGCAATCTGCTCCAGCTGCAAGTTCAAGTGTGCCACCTGCCGCCGCTGTGGGAAGATTGGCCATCTAGTCTCTGTGTGCCGAGCTGTGCTGCCTTCTCATGACTCACTCGGGGGTCACCCGGTCATTCCTGCCACCACTGGATGCCTGAATAGGGCTCAAGATGGTTGCCACTCCGTGGAGGAGGACTCAGTGGAGGCTTCTTGGGTAGTCAACACTGTGGTGAGCCAAACCCAGCAGAAAATGTACCTAATGGTACTGCTGGAAGGAGCTCCATGTGCAATGGAGATTGACACGGGCTCCGCTTGGTCTATTATTTCCTGGAGTACCCTCAAAAGACTGCTGCCAGCTGTCTCCAGATGCCGGTTTAGCCCATAAAATTGCAAGTTGAGGGATTATCAGGGCCACTCCATCCCAATATTAGGCAAGGAGAAATTTCAAGTACAACACACCAATTTTAGGGACCCCCTGCCTCTTATTGTAGTAGTTGACCCATTGGCCACCTTGTTGGGACTGGATTGGTTTGCCTCCCTGGGGCTATCTATCTCAGGAGTCCATTCGGTGTCTTCAAGCTCTGACTGGGATGACCTGGCCTGGGAATTCCACAATGTTTTTAGTGACAAGTTAGGTAAATATACTGGGTCGCCCATATCTTTTAATTTAGATCCACAAGTAGCACTGATTACATTAAAGGCTTTCAGGGTGCCATTCACTCTAAGGCCCAAGGTCGATGCAGAAATTGATAAGCTGTTGACCCAAGGGGTGCTGGAGCCAGTTGATTACGCCAAGTGGGAGACTCCTATTGTAATCCCTATTAAATCGGACAGATCCATTAGGATCTGCGCAGATTACAAGAGAACAATAAATAGGGCGCTCCAATCAAATCCGTACCCGGTCCCAGTAGTGCAGCATCTATTGCACTCTTTTGGCCGGGGCTGGATTTTTGCCAAGCTTGATCTCGCTCAGGCTTATCAACAATTGCCTATCGACAATGCAACAGCAGACGCACAACAATTGTTACTCACCGGGGGGGGGGGCGTAGTCCCGGGAATTTTTCAGAGTATCATGGAGCGATTGCTCCATGGATTACCTATTTTGATGACGTGCTGGTCACCGCTGATAATAGGGAGGAACTCATGACTAAGCTCCGTCTAAAGAAAACCAAATGTAAATTCAGGGTCCAAGAGGTTGAGCTTTTAGGGTTAGAGTTAATGTTAGGATTAGGGTTAGGTTAGGCTTAGGCTTAGGCTTAGGCTTAGGCTTAGCCTTAGCCTTAGCCTTAGCCTTAGGCTTAGGCTTAGGCTTAGGCTTAGGCTTAGGCTTAGGCTTAGGCTTAGGTTTAGGCTTAGGCTTAGGCTTAGGCTTAGGCTTAGGCTTAGGCTTCGGCTTCGGCTTCGGCTTCGGCTTCGGCTTCGGCTTCGGCTTCGGCTTAGGGCTAGGGCTAGGGCTAGGGTTAGGGTTAGAATTTTAAAAAAGTTTTTTTTAAAGCTTCTGACAATTGTGCACCTCACGGCTAAGCTTCATGATTGTCAGAAGCTTTTTTTTAACCTTTTAAAGCCTTTCTTCCCTGCCCATTCAGGCAAACCAGCAGGGAAAAAAGGCTTTAAAAAGCTAGGCTAGCAAGAATGCTGCTTACCTATGTGTAGGCAGGAGCCAGGAGGAGGCAGTTCTGTGGATCCACATGGCGAAGGTGGGGCAGGGTGAGTGTCATAGCGGGTGGGCATGGCCAACCAGTGCAATAAAAATTTTTAAAAAACCAAGATGACAGCACCTATGGTGCCATTGGGAGAACCAGTTCAGGGGCGTGGCCAACCTACCATTACTACCAGTTCGGAAAGCCACACCAGATTTCTAATAGCTATTTGGCCGGATCGGACCAAACCAGTAGGAACCCAACTCTGGAGAGTAGATTACAGAAATCTTGGCATTAAAGCCCCATTTAATAACTTAGCATGCATGCATCAGAATGGTGATGTTTTGGAATCTCCAGCTACAATGGAAGGAAGTGTGAAGATGGGGGAAGGAATCCTTACACAGTAGGAAATGATACCCTGAAACATTATCTGCCGACACCAGATTCTTGTAAATAGGTATGCAGCAATAAAGAAGCAACTTGATCAGTTCATGGCATTGCCCTGGTTCCTTGTGCCTCTCAGGCTGTTCTTACAGATAGTTGGGAATCAAGCTATATAAAATTTAAACATCTTTGTAAATATGTTTGCCAATACCACTTCCTGTAGCAATGATAAAGCAAGAAGACAAATTATCACAAAATGGTATCTCAACCCCTACTTTTCCGAAAGCATTCCAGGAAGATATATAGTCAACTTTATCAAAGGTCCTTTTTCATAGAACAATGATTAGAGCAGCAAATACTACATTCATACCAAATCTGAATCTAAATCCAGACTGAAAAGAATCAGGATTACTCATTTAATCTAACAACCTGCATTTTCCATTCCATTCATTCATCTATCCATCCATCCATCCATCCATCCATCCATCCATCCGTCCATCCACCCATCCATTAATTCAATGTGGCCATTCCATAAGTTGTTTAACACAGTCTTGTCTCACCAGGCGTTTGAGGTTTACTGTTGGCTACCAATTATATGGACATCTGTTTCTATTTAAATATTATATTAAAGCTTAATATATTTATATGCCAGTTGCCCATTTCAAGCTATAAAGTATAAAAAATAAATGTTTATATATGACCTCCAGAATATTGTATGCCATCTGATATTTATTTAAGCCAAAAATGAGCTTTGAAACAGCAAAAAAACCCTCCACTTTCTCAATGAACTTGGTGATCATTAACAGGAGAGATTGTTTAGTGGTCTCTATAACCAAGCTATTTTTTATAATATAGGATTCTTTAGCTAAACATCTAAAGATTTGTATAAACAACTAAATGTATGTAATGAAAAATATAGAAGAAAAATATTAGAGCTCTCTGAAGGGTACAGAGAATCTTCTTATACTCAGGGAGTACATGTTAGCTTTTTTTCTATGTTCTAGAAATATACTATAAAGGAAGATAAATTTTTAACAATAGTAGAAAGCAAATAAATTTGCATATTTGTTAGCAATCAGTAATGTATCATGTGGAAAGCACTGGATATTGTTTGATAAAATGATTGACAAATGTTGCTATAGGAACAAATGAGAAAGGACAATTGCATTGTAACTGTACCATATTTAACAACAGAAATATTTTTTTAGATTAGAATCAATCAGAAAACTACTAAGATGGAAAGAAAAACTGTTGCAACAGGAAGCACTGAGCAACCACCGGAAATAAGAAATCTACATTATCCAAACAAAATATGTTCAACTATCCATTAATTAATAGACATATTGTGGAAATTGGCGCAACTGAATCTGGATGCTATTCCTCGGGAAAATTAAAAAGGGTCAGAGCAAGTATGAGACAACACAAACGCAAACGCAAAACTGTTTCTGCAGCATCTTCTCTTCCACTTTGGTGCAATTTCTTTTCAGCAGAGCTAAAAATCCTGTAGGGCAGATAAACAATTACACTTTGAATGGTGCTGGCAGATTTTGATTGAATCAGTCATACTTTCAATCAGCTTTTTGACTTTGTTGAACATAGCTGAAGATCTCTCATTACAAGAATGCAATGAGAATAAAGCACCCAATTGCAGGGCAGGAAAGAAATCCATGGAAAAAGATCTACAGAATTCCTGGGCAGTTTTTTGCTTGTAATGGAATTTCTTTATCCGTGCTGCAATCTATATTTTATATTACAGATCTGTTTGTTACATTCTAATTTATATATCTGTAAATGTTATAGATTTCAAGTCAAGAAGTTAGACTTTTGGATGACTTTTAAAGAGAGAATATGAAACCCTAGATGTGCTGATCTGTGTTTGTTTGCTTGCTTTTATGTATTTATTGCAGGTGTCAGTTTGTTTACTCCACTTTACTCCCACCAGCACAAAGCAATGCATTAACAGAATGCTTAGACCACCCTTTGTGGGTTGCTGCACCAAATTGTGTATAAAACTATTCTGTTTTTTTCTTAGGCAAGTTGATGTTTCCTAAGAAAAGGAACAGACATTTGTAAATGAATGCATCCAGGAGCAGATGCAATTTGTAAATCAGTGGGAAAAAAACAACTTTTAGAAAAGGCTCTTTAAAAGACTAATTGGAAGCAGATTATATGTATAATGTATGATGGCTTGTATAATGTATAATTTCAGATAATCAAAAAGAGGCTTTGAAATTAATTGGAAACACCTCTAACTAAAGTGAAAATTACCCAGGGTTAACTTTTGAATATTAATGAAGCACATAATTTTATACTATTTATATGCTACAGTTATTCCTAATGTGAGTGATCCGAAATCAGCTGTTAGACGGACACTGAAATCATTTGGTTTAAGTGTGGGACATAACTCAACTTTTGGGATCTTCATAAATACTTTAGAAATTTTGGGAAGGATAACTTTCTTGATAATTATACAATCCATGTTTTTCCCAAAAAAAACTGCTGCGGAGCGTATGCCAGGTTAGACCCACAGCTGTATGGTTATGCCTAGAGGTTGTAATCAGCAGGTTCTGACCAGTTCTGGAGAACCGGTAGTGGAAATTTTGAGTAGATCAGAGAACCGGCAAATACCACCTCAGACTGGCCCCGTCCCCATCTATTCTCTATCTCCCAAGTCCCAGCTGATCAGGAGGGAATGCGGATTTTGCAGTAACCTTCCCCTGGAGTGGAGAGAGAATGGAGATTTTACAGTATCCTTCCCCTACCATGCCCACCAAGCCATGCCCATAGAACCAGTGTTAATTTTTTTTTTAATCCCATCACACGTCAGGCAGTATCCATGGGGCTACCAAATTCATTGGAATGTCCTTAGAAGAAAATTAACTGGTTAGGTAATCTATGGAAAGTAGTGAGCAAACAATTTACAGGTGCTTGGAACAGCAATTGTTCTGTTTATTATATCGAGCCCTAAGAGTTGCTTTCATTTTGAAGAAATCTGTCCAGTGTCAAAACATCTGCCATTGTCAGTTTCATAATCACAGCTTGAAGAAGAAGAAGCAAAGTCACCCAGCAGTCTTTTTTTTTCACTTAAAAGTTCCACTGCTTTATGGCTAAATAAGTAAAAGAAAAAAGGAGAAGAAAAAGAAAGACCCAGCAGCTATAGAAACAGAAATATTTCTTTCCCTCCAGGTCATTCCATTACAATTGCTTAGACAGCAGTCAGAAAATGATGCCTGATGTGTGTCTAGTGCCACAGATTAATTATATGAAAGAGAGCAGTAGGTTTAACTCATTAGAGTTGTTTTCAAAGATTGAATCTGAAATATTTCCAGCTTCTAGGTGGGTTTCACAACGCTCTTTATTTGGGTGAGCATTACTCAGTATTTGTACATAGACAAAACATTTGCAATTGTCCATGAATAATCCTAATATCAGGTAGTCCTCAATTTAAGACCATTCATTCAACAATATTTCAGGTTATATTGATACTGAATGGAGGGACTAACAATTGGTACCTGAAATTACACCTGCCATAGGACCCCAATGGTCACAAAATTAAGGTGCTTGGCAACCCACCCACACTTACAACTGCATGGGCACTGCAACTTCCCCACCTGCCTATCTCCCCCTGCAGCTCCTGCCTCCCTAGTCGACTTTTGCCATCTTCTTGTTCCCACTGCTAACCAAGCACGACCACCCTGGCATTTGCCAAGGCAGCTGCTGGTCATACAGGACTTTCTTCCCCAGGTCCTGCATGGTGGTTTCTTCACAAGGCCAGAGGAAGATGGCCAGCAGCTGCCTTACAAAGCCACCAGTTTGGTGTTGCTTGTCAGCAGCAGGAGCAAGAATGTAATGAAGGTCAGCTGGGGTGGTGCATTGCTGGGCTGCAGGGATCTTGGAGTACAGGGCAATGTGGATGACTGGGGTGGGGCTTCCTGGGACTGCTGCGGCTCAAGTGGCTGCTTTGTATTGGGCTACTGAGATGAGCTAGGGCTAACCTTTGCACTGCAAAAGGTTTTGTTCTGTGCTGTGTCTCAGGGGCTTCTTGCAGTCCCCAAGTCTCAGCATGCCAAATAGCCTCTGAACTGTACTGTGGCAAGCAGCCCCAGAGCCATGCACTGCCATGTTAAAACTATATAGAGCTACACCTATCCAAGAGTGGTTAATGGAATGGAATGTGAAGATGATGGAACTAGTAACCTCTGAAATACATTTTGCTGAAAATGGAAATATGAATTGGTGATTTGTGGCTTTGGTGATTAAAAAGGGTCTAATATAGGAATAAATGAATTATGGTGTAATATTAGAGTGAGGAGGGAGGATATGTCTATAACTTTTGTACAGTTGAGATAGGAAATTGCTTATTTATATATTTTTCTTGTTTCTATTTGTATTTGTTAATCACCTTGCTTAACTTCTCAATTCACACTTCCTTTTCTGTAGTCTTATTTTATACTTTTTCATGTTTTATCTTTTATTTCTATAAATAAATACATATGTGTGTGTATACATACATACATGCATGCATGCATACACACACATACACAGATACATACAATAGTTAGATGATAGATAGATAGATAGATAGATAGATAGATAGATAGATAGATAATAGATGATAGATGGATAGATAGATAAAGAGATAGATAGATAGATAGATAGATAGATAGATAGATAGATAGATAGATAGATAGATAGATGATAGATGGATAGATAGATAAAGAGATAGATAGATAGATAGATAGATAGATAGATAGATAGATAGATAGATGATAGATGGATGGGTGGGTGGGTGGATGGATGGATAGATAGATAGTATTTGGTATTTATTCGATTTGTAAGCCACCCTATTCCCCGAAGGGACTCAGGGCGGCTGAACAAAAGCCAAGGGAAGGGGAACAAATACAGAAAAGTAAGACAAAAAACAGGACAGTGATACAAACAATTTAAAAAACACAGCAAGCACCGCAAATTCGAGTAGGGGGGGAACTCAACCCCAGGCTTGCTGGGACAGCCAGGTCTTAACGGCTGTCCGGAAGGCCTGAAGGGTGGCGAGGGTCCGAATCTCCACAGGGAGCTCGTTCCAAAGGGCCGGAGCAGCCACAGAGAAGGCCCTCCTCCGAGTGGTCGACAGCCGGCATTGGCCGGCAGATGGAATTCGGAGGAGGCCTAATCTGTGAGATCTAATGGGTCTATGGGAGGTAATTGGCAGGAGGCGGTCTCTCAAGTACCCAGGTCCAATACCATGTAGGGCTTTATAAGTGACGACTAGCACCTTGAAGCGTATCGGGAGACCAATAGGCAGCCAGTGCAGCTCGCAGAGGATAGATGTAACATGGGTGTACCGAGGGTGTACCGAGGGTGTACCGAGGATAGATAGATAGATAGATAGATAGATAGATAGATAGATAGATAGATAGATAGATAGATAGATAGATTGTGTATATGTGCATGCTATATACAAAACAATGTGCAGTGTTGGTGAGTGTCTTGGAAAAAAGCAATTGATACAACAAAAGATCCAGGACTTCCACCCTGAGCTTTAGATGCTCCAACTGTAAAGAGATATTGATGGGGAAAGGGATAACTTCTTCACAAGTGTTTTCCACAGAGGTATCAGGGCCTCCCTAAACATATGAATCAACACTGAGATAAATGCCATGCTGCCCTTAGCTTCAGCAAAGTTAAAGCTTTGAGGGGGGATCTGACAGAACAGAAGACTCACATTTTCTGACAGCTTGTCATCCCTATCAAAGGAAATTCTGACGCTAAGCAACAAACCTGAACGTGACATGAACATTCATTTGGAAGCCGTGCAGAACCCACATGATGATGGAAATATTTTCACTTAAACCCACAGGGAATAGAAATAGTAAAAATTATGGTTTTAGCTTTTCCTGTTGATAAAATGATTGTTATTTTCTCAAAGCTGACTCCTAATAGTTTTCAACATTGACTGCCTTTTGAAATGTAATATTCAGTGAGTGGTAGGATATTTATGACATTAAGAAGACCTGCCAAGTTATCATTGTTATCCAAGAATGATCTTCTGAAGATATTAAATGATGGTGATGCAAAATTGAAACTTTATCCAGCCCAAAATGTCTTTTAAATTATAGAGAAATACTGAGGTTTTTCCTGCTAACTATGCAAGGAAAAGATATTTGACTTTAAAAGAAAGCAAACTGAACAACTTAAAATCTGAATTTTTCTAAGTTTGCACATCATATTTGCAGTGTGTAGAGTACCTAACAGTTATTAAAGTATATAATCTGTGAGCCGCCCTGAGTCCCCTCAGGGAAAAGGGCGGCCTACAAATGCTAATAAACCACTATATATATTTGTCTACTAATGATTTTGTCATTTGTACTTGGCCACTGCATAGAAAATTACTGGCAGATGTAGCTCCTTAAGAGAGTGTCACCCTAAAATGGAATTGATGAGTAGGTACATTCCCGTAAATTCCCAAGTCTTAAATGGTATAAGAAATATGCTATTGACTAGCACCGTTGAGAGAACCCATGAAGTTCTTAAACATGATATGCAGATGCCTACATAGATCAGAAATACGCAGGCAATAGTTTTTTCTGTAATACTCCATGAAAACAAATGTTGGACCTTAAAGAAGCAAAATAGGAAGAGTATTGATTCTTTTGAATTTTGGTGTTGGAAAGAGTCCTGAAAATATCATGGTTGGCCAAGAAAATAAAGAAATAGATTGCTGAACAAATCAACCCAAAGTTTTCACTGAAGATACAATTGACCAGACTCAAATTATCCTACACTGGATACATTAGACCAGGGGTGTCAAACTCGATTTATTGAGGGCCACATCAGGGTTGTGTTTGATCTTGAGAGATCAGGGTGTATGGTGGGTGTGGCTGTGGTGGCTGTGGCTGTGGTGGAAGTGGCTGTGGTGGGTGCGGCTGGGGCAGGCATGGCCAGCTCGATGTCATTCATAGAGGCTCAGTTTTAGGCTGCAATGGCTTCCTGAAGCCCTCTACCAGCAAAAACGGAGCTTGGAGAGGCCACATGTGGACTCCGTTTTTATAGGCAAAGTGCTGCAGGAGGCTGCCGTGGCAAAAAATGGAACCTGGGAGGGTGACATGTGGCCCTCTCGAGCTCCATTTTCACTGCCAGAGGCACTACTGGCCAGACCTTTGCTGTTTCCAGGGCCCGATCTAAGCACCCAATGGGCCAGATTCAATCTGCAGGCCTTGAGTTTGACACCACTGCATTAGGTAAAAACCCCAACTCTTTAAAGAAGATTCTAATGCTGGGAAAGTGGAAGGAAAGAGAAGAGGACAACCAGCAGGAAGGTGAATGAATTGAGTCATAGTACCAATTGATACATCATTGGAAAATATGAAAGACCAGGTTAGGGACAGACCACCATGGAGCAAATCTATTTATATGGTCACTAAGAGTCAACACCAACTTGTTGGCACTTTCAAATCTGATTGTATAAGGACTGATGTGATACTAATCATAATCATGAAAATGTCACAATAACACGCTATGCCTTTAGAACAGATGTATGTTACATTATCTGTACTATATCATATTTTAAATTCATATTCAATATTCATAATCAATCCATATTCATATTTGGGTACTCTGTCTTCTGCATTTTCATTCTAGACACACTAGACAGACCAGACAAGGCAAGAAAGTAAGATGACTAAAGCCCCAACAACAATGAAGCATGCACAAGAGATACCAGGGATCACTTTTTTTAAACAAAATTATGTTGTTGGTTTTTTGAGAACTCATTGCTGAGCTTCCTCCAGACGTTATTTTGAATGAATAAAGCAGAGCTATTTTAGAGCCATTGGCTTTTGCTAATGACTCACTGATTTCTCTATTCTTTACAAAAATCTGCAAGCAGTATACCACAAAGGCAACTTAGAATAATTAAAAGGAAAATAATATTTCTGGGGAAAAAAAAGAATAATGAGGGAGAAAGGGACAGAAACAAGATAATGAAATGTTTTACTGAAATACATGCCATCTTCTCACTTTGCCACTTGCTGTATAGAAAGTTCTCATACTTTTCAAGTAGTCTGAGATAAAATGGAATGAGAAAATCATTCCAAAGAACATCAGAACATTCTGTTTTTCTCTGAGACCACATTGATCCAACTGTTCAAGGAGCGATCTAGGTAGGATTTTTTTTTTCACAGCTGTATATGTGAATATTTACCATTTCCATCTTGTGGCTTCTGAAAACTTTCAAACAATGCACCATACTCTTTATCTTTGGTTCTGATTGACAGCTGTATAGGAAAGTGAATTGATCCATTTCCAAACAGGGTTTTACATGCATCCCATTGCACTTAGTTATACTACAGTACATCCAGGGTGTACTGTGGGCCAAATCTGGCCCACAGGATGCTTAGATCTGGCCTTCAGGGCTGCCCTGAAAGCAGCAAAGGACTGGCCCACGGTGCCTCTGCCAGCAAAAATGGAGTTTGCAAGGCAGCCCTTCTGTGCTCCGTTTTTGTTGGCAGAGGTTTTCAGGAAGCTGTTGCAGCCAAAAATGGAGCTCAGGAGCCCATTTTTGCTGGCAGAGTGCTTGGGCCACCACAGGCACCCCCGGCATGAGTGATGTCAAGCTGGCCACACCCATCCTGATCCCCCCAAAGTCAAACACAACTCTGATGTGTCCCTCAGTGAAATTGACTTTCACTCCCCTGTACTACATGAACATCAGTTCATAAGAACCCAGAATTCTGAATAGGCCTGCAGCAAATTGTATAGGCACCTAACATTTGAAACTATATTTTACTTATTAAGTATTTTCCTAATGGAAATATCAAAACAGAAATCAATTTATTACTAAGGTGTTCTACTTCTATCTCAGTCACATGGTGTTACACGGTTGTCACTATTTTTTTCTCAGCTAAGCATAGCCCATACAATGAGTGGGTTGCTGCCAGCATTACTGTCGGTTCGCAACCTGCTCGCAACCCCCGCACATGCTGTTCAATATAAATTGTTCTTCACGCATGCGCACAGCAATTTACAGTGAACTGCGTATGCGCAGTCACTAAAATTCAAAATGGCAGTGTCCAAGCAGCAGTGAGGGAATTGGTTCGGGGGTGTGTGTGGCAGGCCTGGGTCAATGCTAGTTCTGCGACCCAGGCCTGAATTCCACTACCAGTTCGGTCAAACTGGGCCAAACCATCAGCAACCCACCTCTGGCCCATAGAGATAATTTAGATAAAAATAAAATGATGCCCAAAAGAAGATGACAATGTGTACTTGGAATAGTGTGAAAAGGAAAGCCAAGAACATTATATCTACTGTCAGAAGACCCACTCAATATGGGAATACTCTGCCAGAGTATGGATGGAACGATGCCAATACATTCCACCTCATATGAGCTAGGTGACAGCAAGATATTTATCAGGAATGACTGAAATAGTAGAATTGCTGCCAGCTACAACTAACTCATATGAGAATCTTAAATCATGCTTGTGTGCTTCTTGTTGCAGAATGTCTTCCTGCTCAGCAGTCTTTCTTCAGCCTTATGTATTCCCAGTGACATGCACTACAGTGGCATCATCCCCTCAGGCTGGCTATGGGTGATGGGAAATGTAACTCAGCACATCTAGACTGATTTTTGTCTCCTTGTCATTGGCTTAGTTGATGTATGGTTGCCATGTGCCTTTAAATAAATCTATGACCTATTTACTCTTATTTAGTTGCATTTGTCCCTTTATTCTTTCCCTTTTTCAGTAGAAGCACCCTCTGGAAAACAAATGTTCAAAGGCAATAACATAAAGGAACATTTCTGCACTATTCATGATACGTTGGCCAGGATGCAAATTCTTTTGTATTTCTTTTTGTGAGTTAATTATGACCTCTTTTTACTGGGGACATTAATTAGCCCACTATTTTAAAACTGCTGGAAGAACTCTGGCTTTCTTTTACTGATTCATCAGCTAGTGACACTGATTCTCTCTGTGCCTGCCAAAATTGCATAGACCCTTGAGGATAGAGAATGGCCATGTCACGGTATGTATAGAGATGAAAGACCTCCAGGCTCAATGTGACATCAATGCTGCAGGATCTGCCGGTAGCATGCCTTCAAGAAAAGATGGAATGGACCCTTTATTCAAAGCAATTGGGTGCATTCAGTGGCATTACATGGCTAAATTGCTTGCCTTTTTCTGTACTGGGAACAAAGTGCAGATGACAGGTCAGTCTTGTCAGAGGCGTTCCACTCTCCAATTACCCTTAAAATTGAACTCTGGTGCCAAGAAATGAGCATGAACATCATTTTGTGAATAATTTTGTTAATTACATATCCAGCATAATTTCTGGATGCATGGGCAATATTTCAAAGATCAGTACCTTTTTGCTGGCCATTGACCTATGGGCCAGGCTTGCAAATATGAAGCTTGTGCCAGTTTTTTTCCTAAATTTCTTTATAGCAACCAGAGGAGCTTGAGGGAATTGAAATTGTAAAATGCCTGGAAAGGATCTTGGCTTGGATCTTGTCCTGAACGTATGAAAAGTAGGATGCATGACTAAACTGACCTGTTTGTTTCATCTCCAGATGGATGGACTCAGTTACGGTGACAATAAATACACCATTGGACCACTTGACATAACAAGTTAGGGATAGAATCTATGGGGTTACTAGGAATCAAAAATAATTTGATGACATATAAGTCAATCAATAATATCTTATGCCCAAAGGTTAAGGCATTTTGGATAAAAATATGGTGGATTATGCAAAATATCTTTAAAAGAAGGATAAAATTTACTCCTCAGTTATTCTTACTAAGTATATGTACTGACTTTACAGTGGTAGAGACTAACTTGATTCTGCACCTAATAACAGCAGCAAGACTGTTGGTGGCGCAATACTGGAAGAAGGAAGACTTGCCTACAATTCAAGAATGGACATTGAAAGTTACAAACTTAGCCGAGATGGCTAAAATATCGGGGGGGGGGGGGGGAATATCTTAGACAGGCACACTTGCAGTGGTGGGATTCAAATAATTTAACAACCGGTTCTCTGCCCTAATGACCAGCTGGGTAGGTGGGGTTCGGTGGTCATATGACTGGGTGGGTGTGGCCAACTCAACGTCACTCACATTGATGGGGACTTCGCCTTAGCTGCTACAATGTAAAAAGGGTTAACAGGAGAGGCAGTTTCTGTAAGCAGATCAATAAAGATTAGGCTAGAAACAACACCAGAATGTTTCTTTCCTACCTTCCTTACAGGATTAGCCCTGTAAACTGAAAAAACAAAACAAAATGAGATTACTTCCAAAAGCTGGTCCTCTGGCTTAGAAAGTTATCAACCAGTTCTCTGGCTGAATCCCACCACTGCACACATGCATAGTAAATGTGTGTGTCCGGGGGAGGGCGAGGGGGGGAGGTGCCTGACTGAACAAAAAAAAATTCAAGAGGGGTTTTCCAGTGTTAAAGCACAAATACATTGGTTTACTGTAGGAAAACTGAAGAAGTCAGCATTCCAATGACTACCATAAATCAAATCTAAACCTTAAAATCAAAGCACTAATTTGTGTACTATGTACAATATAATATGAGTGATAATAGCAGTGATTATTTCTATCTGTATTTTTTTAGGATTTAACGTCAGGGCATCTGATTCCAATTACATATGAAGACATGGATCATCTCTAGACTTTCTATTTGCTTTGATTTACATGTCTTCAAATCTTTCCATAACAACTGATTTCTTTCAGGTTAGGAATTTTACTAGATATCCTGCACTTCATTGCTTTTGTATGTGTTACCATACCAAAGCTGTAAAAAAAATGGTTCCTTCCAGCTAAGTATCCTAATGTCTAGGTTAAAATAAAGATTAGTTTACTCCAACTATGTTTGAAATCTGCATTTTCAGGCACTTCTTCTAGATACCACTTCAGAAATGTACAAAACTGAAACAGAAGGTACTCCAGAGGGACATACAGAACAAAAACACAAAAGTTCAGTCACAGTAAAATCTGTTTAATGGACCATTCAACAGGAAAGGAGTGCCCATTAATTCCAAATGTCCATTAAATCCAAATTTGAATCACTTAATGCAGTGCTTCCCAAACCTTTTCCTTCATTACCAAAACCACTTATCAGAAATCGTTTTTACCCAATGTAGGTAAAACACTTTATGTCAATTTAAATGTCCCTGTTGTGATTGGCTAATGGGTTTGAATGACATTACCCAAAGGGGGGAAAAAACCTTTTACACAAGTTTGAATAATTTTCCAGGTTTGGAAAACACTGTCCTAGTGTAATTTATGTCATTTGGTCAATTTTTAGCATTTGTATAATTATGGAGATATGCCAGTGATGTAAATAGATGCAAAGATGTAAAAAAAAAGTCAGTTAAAGCACAAATGACATAAATTGTTGCAAGTGATGTAAATTACATCCATTGTCTCAACTGCTTGGAAAACAAAAGCTTTGTGTTGATTGTTTGCAGACAAAATTTTGTCCATGGCATCTTATGTTCTCTGGAATTCTGAAGAATTGAGGTTTTTCTGCTTTTGTACTACTTGCATCACTGACAATACTGTAGACTATTTGAAAATAAGTGATGGATTATGTCCCAGAAGCCACATTATGCTTGCTACAACCATCTTCTGAATATCCGTGCCATTGGGTAATCTTGCTCCACTCATTTTTTTCTCAGCTGTCTCTAAAGGTTAATATCCTGTGGAAATGGACAGAAGACAAATGCTACAAATGCTGCCTACACATCTAATGAAAGAGGAAGGTAGGAAGCCTATAATGTCTCTTCATTAATCTATTAATGTTATTAAACTCCATCAAATTAACTCTGATTTGTGATCATTCCTGCACTTTTCTAGGCAACATCTTCAAAATATATTTACTAGTAGTTTCTTCCAGGACTGGATGAGAATGAGTGGCCTAAGGTCATCCCCTCCATTTCTAATCCACCACTTTAACCACTAGGCCAAACTACCTCTCTAATATATTCTGTCTCTAATGTGAATTTCTACGCTGCCACTATTACTACTACTTATTATTATTATCATTTACAATTTGTTATTGCTAAATCTTTCATTTTCCCCTCATAATTGACTCATGTGGATAAAAATATACAAATTTTACTATCTATTTTCATACACTGGTGGTTTTTGATTTTTTTTAACCTTTTAATGTATGTCCTTGAGTCTCTCATTTCAGTTCATGCCAGCTAACCATTCTTTTTCACTGAATCTGTTTTCCCTAAGCTTTGCACCTTGTTTAAATCCCTGAAATGCTTTCTAACACAATTCCTTGAATTTGGATATACTTGTCAGCATTCAAGATAAGCTAGTACTGTGCCTTGTTCAGAGGATTGGTCTTGTTAGAAAAACACATCCCGATGACTCTCAGGACTAAGTAAGTGCCTCAAATTCTACAGCACAGCAGCTAGACAGTTTTGTTTCTATTCTAATCTAAACTCTAAAAGCAAAACAAGATTCTGCATCATTTTATTTTTGTGTTATGATGCAGAAGAAATGAGGGCATCTTTTGGTTTAGTGACCATGTTGGTCCAATTTTAGCAGTACAACTGAATCCACGAATGAGTAATCTTTCCCTACTTCCCATGGAATGTTAGGGCAGGAGGAATTGATGGTTTACAAATTGATGCAGCAACTGCCTCCTTTTCTTCAAACCTCCGTTTTCACAAGTTCAATTGGGAGGAAGGGAGGGAAGACTAGCCAGGATATAATATACCCTTCTTGGCCACAATTTAATACAAGCAGTGGTGAGATTCAGCCAGTTTGCATCTATTCGGGAGAACCAGTTGTTAACTTTCTAAGCAGTTCAGAGAAATGGTTGTTGGAAGAAATCTCATTTTCCACTTTACAGGGCTAATCCTGTAAGGAAGGCAGGAAGGAAACATTCTAGTGTTGTTTCTAGCCTAATCTTTATTACCCTGAAGCACCCATCAACGTGAGTGATGTTGATTTGGTCACACCCACCCAGTCATATGACCACCGAGCCATGCCTACCCAGCTGGCCATTAGGACAGTGAACCGGTTGTTAAATTATTTGAATTCCACCACTGAATACAAAGCACAGTATAGTCTAAGAAAGGTGTGCAATCATCTGTCTATGTAATCCTAACCCTATGCAAAGTAAGATTCACGCTGACCTTTTCTACTTAAGTAATCAAATAAAAGCTGAAAGCTGAACTGACACATATGACTGACTACATAAGTAGCAAGAACAAAACATGTGTGACAACAACAGCACTCCAATGCTATGACATACAGATGTTTATTGGATGTCAGGATGTATTGCATAATTTATGCAATGATGTCACCATGTCTATGTCAAAATCATAATTTGCTGGGTTGTTGGTGCACGTTTAAATCACAAAATACTTAATATCTCAATGTAAACCTGGATTGAATTGAAGTTTTATATCTATCTATCTATCTATCTATCTATCTATCTATCTATCTATCTATCCATCCATCCATCCATCCATCCATCCATCCATCCATCCATGCATACATATACATATACATGTACATGTACATGTACATATGCATACACACACACACACACACACACACACACACACACACAGATTTGAGAAAGCAGTTAAGGGCTAGAATATCATTAGCCAAAATCTAGAAAGATTCTTTGGGGAGCTTACTCCCCAAACTTTGTTAATCCAAAATCGATATAGATGCCCACAAAGTGGCATTCCACTCACAGAAAAAAGAACACTTTTTCTTTAATAACAGCTACTAAATTATCACAGTTTATCTAAATTCTACTTATTCTGGAATGTGTTGGAAGATATAGTAATGGAGAAACTTGCTTAGACTGTTTTATAGATGTTTAAGTCTAATAACAATAGCAACATCACTTAGACTTATATACTGCTTCACAGTGCTTTATAGCCCTCTCTAAGTGATTTACAGAGTCAGCATATTGCCCCGACAATCTGGCTCCTCATTTTACTGACTCAGTAGGATAAAAGGCTGAGTCATTCAGAATTGAACCCCTGGAGAGAGCAGTAAGTTAGCCTGCAGTACTGCATTCTAATCACTGTGGCACCACACTCATATTTTAAGCAGATTTCACACCTTGCACTAAATTAACTTGGGTTCATGATATCCCCACCACCACCCTAAAAAAAACCCCAACCTCAAATCACAGTTTGGATTTACACCCAGATTGCTGCAGAATATTTGTTGGTGCTAGTATGCCAACTGATATTTCCTTGATGCCTGCCAGGTCTCAGCCTTACTTCAATTTTTAGATTTTTAGTTTTAGAAGCTATAATGCTGTGAATCAAAGCAGCAGCTTCAGGCAAAATCTATTAATTCCAGTCTGTCTCCCCCCACCCCCACCCCCGAGGCATTCTGGGGGTAGACATAAAACAGTAGGTTTAGTCCAGTGTTTTGTGATGGAATGTAGAAATGACTCTGGGAAGGGGGAATAAAAACATTGGGGGGAGGGGTTTAAGAAGAGACTGGAAGTCACTTGTCTGAAATGGTATAGGGCAGTAATGGCTAGCCCTTTTGCCATTGCGTGCCAAAACCAGAGGGAGTGTGGGGGAATCTTGCGTACATGTGACCTCCCCCATGCATATGCATGTGACCTCCTCTGTGCATGCATGCACAACCCTCCCACCTTACCCTCCCCCTGATTTTGGCATGTTTCTGATTTGGCAGAAGCTGGAAACAGCCTGTTTTCTGACTTTTGGGTTGCCCTTAGGGCCATTTTTCTTCTTCCGGAGGCTTCAGGGAAGGCCATTCCTGAGCTTCCAGTTTGCATGTTGGGTTGTTTTTCACCTTCCGGAGGCTTCAGGGAAGCCTTTGGAGGGCAAAAAACAGCCAAAAATGAAGGCCAAAATCAGCCGCAGGGGAACGCCTTACATGCCCTAAGAAATGGATCCTTGTGCCACTTGTGGCACATGTGCCATAGGTTCACCATCATGGGTATAGGGTCTCCAGCTTGAGCAGGGGGCTGGACTAGAAGATCTCCAAGGTTCCTTCCAGTCTATTCTGATTGATTGAATGATTGAGATTCAGAGAATATTACCCACTCTTGAGAAAAGAGAAAATGCAAAAAGGAAACTCAAAATCACCCCATCTTGATGTTGTAAGGAAGAAGTGATAGTAGACAGAAATTCTGACAAGCTTTCAAGATGCAGTAATAATACCCCAACATATACAGGGTGTTCCTCAAATGCCAGCTGTTTTTGTTTGTTAACCTGGCCTGACTCTAAAAGCTCATATGTACTCACTTTCTAGAACAAAGGGAAAGTTGACAGAAAGTAATCTAGCCAGTAGAATAGGTACCAATAAAGAAGAATATTTGTAGCTCAGGGTTGAAATAAGGAGTCCTTGATGCTCTTTGAGCTTGGTTGTTTTCTTGCAGATGTCTCATCACTTAAACTAGGTGCCCCTGTCAGAGTCTGAATCTGCAGAGGAAGATGAGCTGGAACAAGGGCCAACAGAGATCAAGAGGGCAGCTTCGTTGGCATTGGAAGAAATTGGGGAAGGGCAGAGTCAGTCCGGGCAAGGCTTTTCAGGATTAGAAAGGTTTGCAGACATGGAGGAGCAGAAGAGACCGAGCAAGGACCACTCCCTCCTGATACTAAAGCACAGAGAGAAGAAAGAAGGTAAGAACAATGCAGACTGAGTTGGCTATGAGGGAGGAGAGTGCCCTTCCCCTCTTCACAAGACACGCCTGGGGACTAAGATGTAAGGAAGTGTTGGTGGGAGAGGTATTTGTTGGGAACAAGTATTGAATCTGTGGAGCTTCCCATGCACTTGCCGATGCCTGGAGATTACTGTACTCTGTCTTGTGGGACTTGCCCAGTTTACCTGTTTCGCTGAACTTCTTGGTCTAGTTATTGTTTAGCTAACTTGGCTTACTGGACTGCTGACCCTGGTTAATGTTTGGATAACCTGGCTTACTGGACTACTTGCAGCAAGAGGTTGCTGAAGGTGTGTGTGAGAGCTTTGTTCCAGGACTTGTAGTAAACATGGGGATTTATGGGGCAAAGTTGGAGCAATAAAGGGGAGTTAGACCTGTTCTCTGGCTGTGTTGCTTTTGTGCCACACTCTGGGTCATCACACTAGATAGCATCTTCAGAGAACACCAAAGACCCCTCAGTAAAATAGGTAACATAAAACATTTTCACCTATTTGCCTTCTGGAAATTGAAGATTTTGTGAGCAGTCAAATTCACCACTCTTCTCACCACAGAAGCTATATAATGAAAGTGCCTTGACAAATGCTTACCTATCCAGATAGACTTCAGGTTTACCATAATGCTTGAATTTAACCTGAGGCCATTCACATAGACTATTTAGAATTTAATGTGTAAAATAAGCAACCAATAATGGGTTAAACTAGATGACCATGACATATTTGCTAGACAGGTATCATAGCCATATAAAAACATCTGAGTACAAAATAAAATAAATTATGCTAAATAGAGACATTTTAGCCCGTATATGCACCATACACATTGTTAATTGATAATTGTTAGAAATGTGTGTGATTGGCAGTTAAAAATAGCTAAATAAAAGGAGGTTGTATTGTTTCACAGACAAAGCCCTTTCCCCTCCCTTGTTCTTCTTATCTCCAGAAACAGCCGCAGATATCAAGCCAGTTTTGGAACCGGCATCCCACCACTATGGGAGTCACTGAATCTACCTCCTCATCTGGAAGAAAGAGGATGGCTTTGAGTTTTAAAGCTTGCACCGCTTGAGCAAAGATGTGGAAAAAAAAAACCATGCAGAGAATTTGGTGGTCGGGGATGTCTCTGCAGAGTTCTTTTCATGTCTCTATACCCATGCTGTCTGAATGCTCAGCAGGAGAATGAAAAGCATGGCTGATCTTTGGCAAGAAAGTGAATGTTGCGAATCATCTGGAAAGCAGGGAAAGATGCATTTCCCCTTTTGTAGCTCTGGATAGAGAACATACTCTGAGCTTTTCTCTGAGGACATGCCTCCCATTTTGACCTGTCTTTGCTTTAAAAATTCGTAGCTCTTTGGTTTCCTACCATTTTTCTTTTCATTTCTTCTTTCATTCTAGTCATTTGTTGAAATAGTGTTTAAACTGAAATGTGAAACCGTTGCCTACAATGATGCAAGGATGCAATGCTATGTCCATCTTTTTTTAATCAAGGACTATCCTATAAAATAAGGGATGTGGTAGCTCAGTGGCTAAGACACTGAGCTTGTTGATCAGAAAGGTTGGCAGTTCAGCGGTTCAAATCCCTAGCGCTGCATAATGACATGAGCTTCTGTTACTTGTCCCAGCTTCTGCCAAGCTATCAGTTCGAAAGCATATAAAAATAGGGACCACCTTTGATGGGAAGGTGACAGCATTCCATGCACTTTCAGTATTTATTCATGCCGGCCACATGACCACAGAGACATCTTCGTACACCTCTGGCACTTTGGCTTTGAAACCCCCTAGAGTCAGGAATGACTAGCACATATGTGCAAGGGCAACCTTTCCCTTTTCCTTTATCCGATATAATCTTACCTTGTATGGACTAGCTAACCTCGTAGTTTTCATTTACCTTAAGTTCACCTGAGTGTTGTTCATGGCCCATTGATCTTTTGTCCTCCTCAGTCCCACTGTGGCCAAACCTAGGAGCAGTTAGTCACAGTGATCCTTAAGAAAACCTACCTCTGTCAATTCTCAAATGAACTGACCTAAATGTGCAGATCAGAACTCCATTCCCAAACAACTTTTATGCTTCTCCCAAATGCTTCAGTGATATTTTGTTCACAAAGAATGCATCTTTTCAGAGAAAATATCACCAGGAAATGTGCATTTGGACAGAAAATGAAACATTAAGCTTTTACATATACTATCAAACACTTTTTTAAAAAAATTAAAGAACTGAGTGGAAGCCACTTTATGAATGAACATACACAGAACTTATATAGACCAAAAACAGAGCTATTTGCCAGGCTGAAATTAAGTGCTGGTGAATTCCCATTGAAATTAACAGGACAACTTGGCTATGATTAATTCATGACTCATTAATTTCAATGGAACGTTAGCCCTGCTCATAATTTGTTTATTTATTTGTTATTCTACTAGACTGTCAATAACTGAGGCTCTTTGGCAATATTAGTTTTATTAGATTTGGACCAAGGAGTTTTCAGATCTCTCCTTTCCTTTTTTTAAAGTAGCATGAATGACAGAGGTCCATTTAACCACTGAGCTATGAAATAACACCAGCTACATAGTATTAGTGCAACCTATTTGGTTAGGGTGGGGTCAAAAAAAATCAAGAAATATGACTAAAGCCTTTCACTTTTTTACATGTATAATGCAGTGTAAAAAGGGTGGGCTTTCAATTGTGCAATTAACTTTCTAGATGGTCTCTGATAGTCAGATACAAGGGGAAGATATTTCTGTGTTGGTTGGGCTTCTCAAAGGATTTTGGATTAGAAGGCGAGTGTGAGAATGTTCTTTTTCTCCTCCATAGGCCTCACCCTATCTCTTTGGTTAATACTTTCCCCCCTTGGAAGTGAAAGCAAAAGTTGGCCAACATGCAAATGACATTCTAAAGATTGCAACTACAGGAGAATGGAAGAGGCAAAAGCTACATGTATTTGAAAGTCAAGGCACTTTTTAATAGAGGTTTACAATAGCAGGATGCTTTTGTAAAGTTCACATACCTAGATATTAACATTTTCACTTAGAATTGGAGGGAGAAGTTGTATATGCATACAGACTTCATCAAACCTTGATGGTAATCCTTTGTAAAGATTGGTAAATGTCACTTTAATTAACATTTCAACTCCTTGTATGTCTGGATTGGTTTCTGCCTTACCCACCCTCAAACAATAGAATACTCAAGAGATTGTCTGTAAGGTAGCTGGGGAGCTCTCTCTGAGGGACACCCTGTTGCAGCAATTGTGAGTGAACTTCTCCCTGCTAGTTTCTGTCTGTTTGTGAGGTCTATTTTTAATCTGGTGCTCAGAAGAACTTTGATTATGACTGAGTAAATAAAGCATGTAGAAGAAAACAAAAATCTACATTTAACTGGTAAAGGCAAAAATTACTTCAATCAAGTTCATTACAGTTGTATTTTCTTTGCTGGGTATATTTTCAGTTTCTTCAAGGGATGGAGAAACATCTCTGTGGGTTACCAGGGTCTGGCTAGTTTTCTTCTTAGCTTCATTAACTGCCACTGATGCCATACAGATTCTACTTATTCTTGCTCTAAAAAACAAATTCACCTCATGGTGTCTTTTTAAAGGGACTTTAATCTTCTCATTCATTTTGGAGGACTTCATCCTTCATTTTTCTTTTATTTGCTGATGAGTTTTTCAATGAGGAAAGTGATCTCTCGGTGAGGGATATTGTCCTGGAGAGCTGGGTGCAAGAAGGCAGAAAGAGTAGAATACAACAACAGCATTAGCATAATCCCAGGGATGTCAAACACACAGTGAATTACTTCATTCCTAAATTTAAAAATTCCAGAACTGAAATAGAAAGCTACCAGCAGTCTTTTGAAATGTTTTGGAAATGTCACAAGCATTTATCCTGTGTTGACATGGACAATCTTGTGGTGCAGTTGGTCTCTATGTATAGAATTGCATGTAGATATCCAACATCAGTGTTAGGATTCAGCCAGTTTGCACCTATTCAGGAGAACTGGTTGCTAACTTTCTAAGCAGTTTGAAGAACTGGTTGTTGGAAGAAATCTTATTTTGTTTTTTTTCCCACTTTACAGGGCTAATCCTGTAAGGAAGGCAGGAAGGAAACATTCTGGTGTTGTTTCTAGCCTAATCTTTATTGCCCTGCTTACAGAAACTGCCTCTCTGATAACCCTTATTACATTGTAACAGCTAAGGCGAAGTACCCATCGACATGAGTGATGTTGAATTGGCCACACCCACATGGTCACATGATGCCTACCCAGCTGGTCATTAGGGGAGAGAACTGGTTGTTAAATAATTTGAATCCCATCACTGTCCAACATGTCTGAAGTGTATCAGCTAGGAATTTGAGAAACAGAGATCCAATATACCTGGAGGGCACCAAGTTAAAGGACTGCATCAACATCTTTAGCTACTACATCTAAGAATCAAGTTGAGATTCAGATCAATATGCTGAATACAAGATGCAGAGAAAGTGAGTTGGAATGTTGGAATGCACTGTAACTTTTTTTGGTATAGAGAAGAAAAGAAACCTTAAGGGATAATGAAGAAGACTTTTCTGCTATCTTAGGTCTTTTTTATCCTAATGAAAACATACAGTACATTTAAACAAAAAAAAAATGAAAAATAATTATCATTGAGGGTTTTTTAAAAGATCTATTTTTGTTTTCAGTTTATACTAATTTCAGCACATCAACGACAGAGGGCAACTAGTCCTATTCACAGAACATTTTACAAGCCAAACACTAGCTTTAACTTCACACATCAACAGCTGCTCTGCACAGCTGTTCATAACTCTTTACAACACATTTAATCAAATTGTTCATTTCAGCTCTAAATAAAAATATTGAAGTGTGAAATGATCAATTATAATGTGATAAGTAAAATGATGGGAATCCAAGAACATTGGAAAAGGGCTGATCATCTGCTTCAACCATTTTCATCTCTAATAGAGCATTCATTATTTTGGAGAAACTGTGGTTCAGGGAGGCTGTGTCCTTGATCATGGCAAAAAAGGTAAGTTAAAGAAGACCATCATTGTTCCTATTTGTCTGGGAGTTGTGATTTTTTTTTTAAAAAAAATCCTAGTAGCTTTTGGTTTGCAAGCAATTTTTACACATTTTAATATTCATAGCTGTTTGTTGCCCTTAGTTTCTTTAAGCACAAAAATATACAAGAAAGAAGTATAAAATGTGTGTGAAAAAAAATACTTTTGGAAATATTTTCGCACTTTACAGTTGCTAAAATAAAAAACCCATCCAGCTACATTTCAGAAACAGTTTTCTCTTTCCCTACCAATTCTCTGTGTGCTGTTCCACATCAAGAGACTCATCCTGGCATCCAGAAAAATGTTTTGTCAATGGCTTCAGGGATAAACATATGGAATTATCCTTCCTTGAACTCTTTCAGGACTTCAAATCTATGCCCATACACCTGAAATTTCAGCCCCCATAAAGACCAAATGCTGAGTGCTCTAAGACAGAATTGCTATATATGTCAATTTAATTATTTTACATAAAACCCTAGATGTCAATAATCACAACAAAAGCCCACTCAGAATCCATAACAACAATAATTAAAGCAAGGTTAAAACGATAATATTTTAAATACCAAGATGAAAATCATTTCACATATTTAAAATATTTAGGTCCAAGGACTGAAAAGATCAGCAATGAGGAATCTGATATAATAATTTGTGCTATTTCGTTTCATATTTGCCTGATAGGTTATGGGATAACTTGCCTCTGAATTGCGGTGTGTTCCTCAAAGCCACCTCAAAATTTAGGGATAATTAATGAGAGAAGAATTTCATGCAGATTGTATGTTAACAATAGGCTTTCTACAAGTTTAGAAAGAAAGGTAAAAACGACCCACAAAGAAACCAAAAATGCAACTATAGTTTTATCTTAACTGCCTTTGACAAGGTCCCTCAATATCCTTATCATAAAATATATTCAAAAAATAGAATAGAATAGAATAGAATGCCAAATGTGATTGGACACACAAGGAATTTGTCTCCAGCACATAAGCTGTCAGTGTACATACAAACAAGAATTTAAAATATGCATTAAATACCAAAAAGAAAAGGTACTAGAAAATATTAGAAGGATAATAGTAATACAGCCATACTAAATGGGTAAATATATTTAGACCTAAGACAGTGCTGTGGTAATTAGATGTTCAGCAGATGATGGCACAAGGTCTTTCATCTAGTTGTTTTGGCAAGCAATACCCTATAGCAGCCTCCTGAGGGGAGGAATTGAACAGTTTATATCCAGGATGTGGGGTTTGTAGATATTTTCTCAGCCCTCTTTCTGATCTACAATATACAGGTCCTTAATGGAAGGCAGACTGGATGCAATTGTTTTTTCTGCAGTCCTAATTATCAGTTGAAGTCTGCTGTACCAAACCAGGCAGTTATAGAAGTACCAATAACAGACCCAATAAGTTCCCTATAGAACTGTATCAACAGCTCCTGGGCAGTCTGAACCTTCTGACTTGACACAGGAAGAACATTATTTGTTGTACCTTTTTAATGATGCATTTAATGTTAGGTATACATTTCAAATCCTGGGAAATTCAGAATCTTGAAGGTCTCTACTGTTGATACTATGGTTGTCTAGTATTATAAGAGGTGGTAGAATAAGAGGGCCAATCCTAAAATCCACTTTCATCTCTACAGCGTGTTCAACTCCTGATTGTTCTGGCTGCACCACAGGGCCAATTGTTTAACCTCCTGTCTATATGCAGATTCATCACCATCTCCAATGAGACCAATGACTATTGCATCATCTGCAAATTTCAATACTTTAACTGAGGAATCCTTTCAGATGTGGTCATTGGTACAAATAGAAAAGCATAACAGAAAGACCACACAGCCCTGGGGAGCACTTTTCCTAATTGAACGGGTATTTGATGTGATTTTACCTGCTGTTTTCTAGCTGTCAGAATGTATGTATGTATGTATGTATGTATGTATGTATGTATGTATGTATATACATTTAAATATTAAAATCTTGGAGCTTATGATTAGGACATTCTTAAGAAACTTACCATATTGTAGTCCTCACCTTGGGAACAAACTTTATGCAAACTCTCCTCCAATGGATTGTGGGATTAGGTTCCCCTGTATGTCCCAACAGCTATCCAGCCACGGTTGAGTGTTGAGTTTAACTTAACATGCAATGCATGTGACACACATTTTAAAATGCTGTGGCTTCAACTGCTTGGTCATGCTCACTATTTTAATATTGTTGTCTTTCTCATAGATGGCTCTCTTTTCTACTCTCTCAACTTTGCCAGTTGTTTTCTTGGTCTCCGACTGAGGTATTCCATATTATTTGCCACCTAAATATTTTAACTAGTTATACAAGGAACCAAATCTGATATTTTCTGAATCCAAAGTATTATCTTTGACATGGTTCATTACATTGAACCATAGCCATTTTTTTGTGCTTAAACCTTTGGTGAATTGTGTTAGCCTCTGTAATTCAAACAAAGGAATACAAATTCATTTTGAGAGAAAGGGCCTCCATTCTGTCTCTTTGAAATTCTTTATATCCTTCTCAACTCCATCATTTTACCAGGCATGCATTAGGAAAAAAAATTGAATGCCTATAAGATTTATTTGTATTCTAGTTCATTTCTTGTTAAAAGGGGTAATGTAATATTTAATTATCACATTTAATCCTTTTTTGAGCTTAATGGTACAAATTCTACTTCTATTCTTGTGTCCTGTAACTAAGGGATTTATCATTTTAAAAACTTTTTTTTTCATTTTTGTACTTCATCTCTCTCATTACTATACTTCCTTTGTTATTGAGGAGTCTTTTCTATGTCTATGGTTTAAATAGTATTGCTTCATCATTACTTATTTGGTGACCACATGTTAATGCTTTTTCAGAATCAAAATAAAGCCACTCATTTGCATAATAATTCTTCCTTTGTATATTATTATTCATTAATTAACCAGAGAGAGGAAACTAATTTAAATATGAATATTGTTTGAATGGTTTCAGATTTTTTTTAAATTCAGGTAAGAAGCTTAGTAATACAAGATAATACCATGTCATAATTACATCTTTTTTCTATTGTTTTATATATTATTTTTCTTTCTTTCTCCAGAATTCATTCCCCAAATATCTATAATTAGGTAGAATGTCCCCTTTTCAGCACAAATGTATCCATTTTCATGGGTCACAATTTAGCACCAATTATTCTGTATAACCTTTGACTAATTATTGCCATTATCTATAAACTGTCCTAGGTGGATTTCCAGTAATAAAATAGACCAATTATTTTCTTGAAAAGCTTACAGTCTCAAGTATGAAAGAATGTCTGTAAAGGAAGTACTGTGATACTATAACTATACTGTACAGACCCTTGTAACATTCTATAGGAAAGCAAATGTATTATAATTTAAATGTTTTCACAAACTAAGATCTATTTCATAAAATGTGAAAGCGTTACTTGACAGCTATAGTGAGAGGGAAAGAAATACCCAAAGATAAGTACAATGGAGAGTTGTAAAATTTAGTATGCTGAAATTAAAAAAAACAGTTCAGCCCTATGCTACATATACTCTTAACTATAGAATAATATAGTCTTTATCTATGGAGATTGTCAGTCATTCAGGTCATAGTTGACCCAAAGTTGCTTTTTCAAGAAGCAACTGGATTTTCTTGTTTTTCTTTGAAGAAATCACACTTTCACCCAAGCTTCTTCATCTCTGGAGGTTTCAGTATAATGAAAGTACAGTTTCAATATAATTAAAACTGAAGTAGATGGTTGAAATTATCAGCTCCCTGCATTTTATTTAATAAATACTTGAACTATAATTGAATTGTTACAGACTATACTAAATAATACAATAAACTTACCATTGTTATGCTAATTAACAGAAAGAAATTAAATTCAATGTTCACACAGTTAAATCCCTAACCAACCATCCCTGTTTATTAGAGCTACTCTCCATTAGCCTATATATGCTTTCTCTAATAATTTTCCTTTTTTAATATTTGGAAATCTAGTATATGCACTAAATTTCTTCAGCTTCCAATTTTTCTCTGGTTGTAGAAATCGAATTTTTACATATTCAAACACATACACTTATCAGTTGCATGCATACATGCAGATAATTCTTGCCGTCTCCTAAAAATAATGAATTATATTACTTTATGTTTTATGAAACACTGGATGATTTGAGATCCATTTAGGACTGATTCCTTCCTGCAAAAGAGGCATTTTTTTTCCTGATTCTAGTTTATGCAGTACCCAAATTCTGTGATCATATCAGCGAGGGGACATCCTCCTCCTTCTCTCAATGATTTGCCAATCATTTTTTATTGATGATGTCATTTTCCCAATGCTATGCCATAAATGTTTCAGTCAGAATATCAGGATACAACTAAGGAACGGGCAGCATTTGCATGAAGATGTTTCAGCCTGCATCATAATTTTGGCATAATTGTGGTTTCCTGCAGATGCTGCTGACTGTTGAACATTGAAAATGTTACTCAGAAACAACTTTTTTTTTCATCTAGGAGATCTCAGTACTATCAATATATTGATGAAACCCCAGAGCAATCAAAAGAAACCATCCACAGGAGGGGAGAGACAAAACCACCACAACATTATTAAGTTACACTCCAGAGATGGACAGGTATGATCAATAAATAAATATGGTAAATAAATATTATATATTTATATATAAATACTTGAATGTAGTTCAGATGGAAATCATGTTCAGTGATACTGAATGTTATTAAATGATGAAGTAGGACCAAGAAGGATCATCATTCAGGTATTAACAAACTGGCCCTGCATTTAAATGATTCCAGATAGTCTGTTTCTCCAAGTGCATTTATTCTTCTTTAAAATGTTCACCCATAAAATTTGAACTCTAGCCAGACTTTCATCAGCTAGACTATGTGTTTCTGATCATTTCCAGGGGAAGATAGAAACCATACTGTGTCATAAATGAGATTTCAAAAGACCATACGTAATAAGTATATGACTTGTGTTTGATATATCATGTTCAAATTTATAAATGGATACTAGACCTTTACAATCTAAAACAATACATGAAAGAGAAAAAAATAAAAAATACGAAGATGCTAGAAGCATAGTGCTGCTACAGATGCTATTTATTTAAAAAAGGTAGGAAGCAGATTAATATCCTAGATAGGAGTTTTGATGCCAAAAGCCAAACAGTTTGGGTCTCTTATTAGGCATGCAAATCTCTAAAGAACCTTCTAATCTTGAAGGGATTTTTTATCCTTCACAAATTTTTTATTTTTAGCACATACATGGAGTATGGGTTTGAGGGCTGAGAACAAGAATGAAATGCTTTCTGATGTGTATTGCCGGAATACCTTCATGAAAGTAGGGGAAATTTACCTGACTTTTACACCACTTGGTTCTTTCAATATTTATTTCAACAAAGAACCCTTAAAAATCTAACTACCACACCATGATCCACACAAGTCATGATGACCTATTACAGCCCTGGAATTGGTAGTGATAATATAGGAAAACTTTTTATGACCCCCTAGGAGTAATCATGCACTCTAACAAAACTACAGTACTTAGAATAGTTATTTTTACTGATACAAAATTTGGGGTTTCAGGTATTAAGAATGCACTAAAGTTAATTTCAATGGAAATATCATACCATTTTAAAGAAAATCTTTAAAAAGTGCATTCTCAGAGTAAAGTTCAAATTATATAATGCTTCAGTCTAACCAGGCATTTTAAAGTAGTTCATAAACAGCACAGAGTTGTTTTATAATAATATAGTTTAAGTTGAAAAGTTGACAGTGAAACAGAGAAGGGAAATGTAAGCACTCAAGTTCACTTAAGAAATCAGTTTTGGCAGCATATTTAATTATGCTAGTCTGCCCTTAAGGCACCATGCTAATATATATTTAAAACATTGATTTGATCTATGCTAGAAAAATAAGTTCCAACATAAACCTAAAAAGACGTTTTAATGCCACATACCTCTGGCATGTTTTAGGGAGATAAGTCGATAACAGTGAAATCTCAAAATAAATGTATGTAAGGCTTTAAAGGCATATAAAAATATGTCAGAGAATTTGCTTCACATTTCCAGATTCTTGTAAAACATCAATGCCCATAGAGAGGGAAAATAGGAGGGAGGAAAAATATGATTATTCAAAACTATTTATCCAAAATTTGGATGACATATTAATGAGGATTATTGTGTATTGAATGCCATCAACAAAAAGCAATTCTAGGTGGCAAAAGAATAATCAATAAAACTATAAATATAAAAATTATCATTATAAAAATATAAAAGTCATATTAACAAAAGTCCGTTTGTTATCTCACAATATGCACAAAGGAAATAAACAGCTTGCTGGTTTGGGAAACAAACAGGAACAGCTAGCTTATTTAAGCATCTTCTTTGTGTTCATTGAAAATTAATTCAGATTTTGCCTATTTTCTGACTACAGCAACTTTATATTCCAGGCTGTATTAAATAATACTTTGTTAATGACAGAGAATTCCAAAATTGGATTAGATTGACTTCTGTTACACTTCTCACATGCTTCTTCATTCCCCAAACATCTGATTGCTTCTTTCCAAACTATAGGCTGAACTATGCAGCTATTTCCTGAATTACTTTCCCAAAAGTTATTTATGTAATTCTAATAGAAAAGGGGAAATAAAGGTTGAAGGCATATAAAATCTGCCAAATAAAAGCAAACCCATGTTTTTTCTGCTATTTGCACTCCCTGCAGCTGATTGAGGAAATGTATCTCCAACATAAGCTCCTGTGATCAATTAATAAATCTTTATTAATTGTAATTGTCCTAGGAACCTCTATTATTTCATCCCATCTCTGACATCGATCCTGTGGTTGCTTTAGCCAAAAATAATTTCCTTTTCTTTTTATTCAAGTGAAATCGAAGTAGCTGCCACTTGTACTCATTATTTCTGATCTTGGTTCCTCTGGCAAAGGAAAATAGTTTCTAACTTCCCTATAGCATCCTATTAAGTGTTTGAACTATGATTATCCCATTTCCCACTCACTGCCTGCTAGGCTGAACATCCCAAACATCCCAAGATCCTCAAAGGACATATTCTCAAGCTCCTGCATCACATTTGCTCCCCTGCTCTGAACACCTTTTAACCTGTAAACCTTTTTTTTCTCAAACTGTAGTGCCTAAAACTGTACACAGTACATTAGCTGGCAACTCACCAATGTGAGTTTATTTTTCTTTGATATGTTGCTTCTTCTAATGCAGAATTGAATAACAGCTGTCTCACAAAGCTGGCCATATTCAGGCTGTCATCAATGATCATACCCAAGTCCTTCTCTGATATAGTGTTTGCAGACCATGAATTCCCCATCTTGTATATATGCCCTACATTTTTCCTCCTTTAATAACCTTTTGTCCACATTCAAGGACATCACTTTTGAGTCCAATGTTCCAACCTGTTCAGATGCAACTGTTGTCCTGGAAGTTAGTCTGATTCCCAATTTTGTGTCACCTGCAAATTTAACATAAAACCCATCAATTCTGTTTTTAAAATAATTTACTAATATAGTTCTGGTCCTCAAACACCTCCCTGGGGGACCCCACTAACTATTGCTTTCCAACTATCAATTCTTCATCTTTGAGTGCAGCTAACCAGCCAGATGTGGAACAATTTTTTTGTAGAATCATCCAAAGCACACTTTAAAAGCTTGTCAATGAAAACGTCTTGTGGAATCTTGTCAAAACCTGCTGAAAATGAGGTTTCTCCTGTCTAAGAAAGTAGTAACTTTGTCAAATACAGAGATGAAATTTGTATTACATGAACTGCTTCTGACAAAGTCATGTGGTCTATGTTATCTTCAATATGTTTACAAATGACCTGATTTATTTTATGATCTTATTTAGCAGGTTTTTTATTATTTTTTCCCCTTCTACAACACCTTACAGTCATTACATCAACATTGTTATGTCATCATACCTGTACATGTATATAATATTTCGCTTCTAAATTTACACACCTTTATACAAAGTTCTATATATATTTATATATATTGTTTTTTGGTTTAATTACTTTTATTCTTGTTTTGCAGCCATTTGTACCAATTGTTCCAAATTTCATAATATTCCGACTCTTCTTTATCTTTTAATTTCAGTGTTAATTTGTCCATCTCTGCACAATCCAAAGTTTTTTTAATCACTAATTCATCCGAGGGGTATTATTTTGCTTCCAGCATTGGGCAAATGCTACTTAGCTGTAGTTAACAGATGTGTTAATATGTACTTAATTTTCTTTGTATATTTCTCTTTGATTATCCCCAGCAAAAAGGTTTCGGATTTGTATTTCATCTGTTCTCCTGTAATTTCTTGCACCCCTTTCCAAATTTTTGTCCAATATTTTTGTGTTTCCAGGCAGGTTCACCATATGTGATAAAAAGTCCCTTGTACTTTTTTACACTTCCAGCAGGTCGGCTTCATGTTTGGGTACATTTTAGCCAATCTTGTTGGTGGTAAATGCCAATGATAAAACATTTTGTACATATTTTCTTTAAGTGCTGCTGATCATGTTAGTTTATAATTTGTGGTCCAAATTCTTTCCCAATCCATTAGATCTGTGTTGTAACCAAAGTTTTTGGCCCACACTATCATGCAACTTTTAACTTTTTCTTCTTCTAATGTTACTTCTAATAAATATTTCTAAATTTTCGTTATGGCTACCAATCTATATTTATATTTTGCTCCTTTAGTTCTGGATTTGTTTTCAAATTCCCTTGGCTGTCTAAAATTTCACTATATCTAACCATTTTTGATAGATCTACTGTATTAGGAGGTATCATGGCTTCCATGGTGCAAAGCCATGTCGGTATTTTCATGTAATGTTTTTCTCTAATTTTATTCCAGACCTATATCAGTGCATCTCTGATATAGTGTCTGTGAAAGTATTTTTGTTTCTTTTTATCCTCTTCCCATAGGAAAAAATGCCATCCCATTTGCAAATCGTGGCCCTCTAATGTTAGTATTCTTTTATTTTTTAAATTTTTCCAATCCCTGTTCCATGTTAGTGCTGCTGCTTTCTAATAAAGTCCCAGTCAGGGAGTCCCATACCACCTCTGCTTCTGTCGTCCTGTATATATCGTCCAACTCATTTAGAATCTCATGTCTGTCTCTTTTTAACATCTCTGCTATTAATCCTGACATTATCATTGGTAAATCTTCCTCTTTTGTCCTTGTTACATTCTGGAATAGAAGGTAAAATGCTGCATGGTACATTTCTAGGTGGATGAGAGAGTCTTCTAAGTTTTTGCTTGATGTTTTCATCTGCTGTTCAACTAAGTTTAGTTTCTTCTGTTTGTTCTGTTCTTTTTTCTACCACTTTTATTGACTGTTCATTTTTTTCCAGTGTTTGTTGTATAATTCCCATTTTGTCATCTAATTTCTGTATGTCATTTTTAACTTCATTTTTCATTTCACTCATCTCTATTTTCATTTCATTCATATCCATTTTCAATTTACTGTGGTTTTTAGCTATTGCCTCTTGAAGTTTAATCATAGTTTCTTGGATAGTTAGCAGTGCTGTCTGCATATTTTCAATATTTGATCCAGAATTTGGTTTTTCCATTGTAGACTTTTCTTCTGTTGACCTTTGGGATGCTGGAAAAGCAATCAGTACCTTTGTTGCTGGATTTGTCGCTGGGTTTACAATTGTCTTTATCCCAGTTCTCAATGCTGTTGTTGTGATATTCGCCATCACTTTTAAAATTTTATCTTGTTCTTTTAATATCTTATGTATGTTATCCCAAATTAGCATCCAATATCTTTCCCTTCCCCTCCTTTTTAAATGATTCTTAACTTAGCTTGTTCTATCTATATTAATATACAAACAGTAGTCTTAAAGCAGTATAAGCAACTTAAATAATGTCTATATATATCTCTAAGTTATTCAATAATAACTGGTAATAGTAAAAAGGAGAAAATGAACAGAGAGAAGGAAGGACAGAGAGAGAAAATCTCAGTGCTCATTCATATCAACATATCAAGTACTATATCTTAAAGGTGCGATTATTTCATTATATCCTTAGTATGATTACTGAAATTTAACTCAGATAGGCATTTATAACATATATATACATACACATACACATACACATACACATACACACACACACACACACACACACACACACACACACAATATATATATATATATATATATATATATATATATATATATATATATATATATATATATGGATATCCACAAGCTTTCCACTTACTTGTTTATGAATATAAATATTGAGTACTTATTTATAGGTATTATAAATATTATATATAGATATTGTATATAATTGTAATTTATTTCACTAAACTATTAATGCAGTCAGTTCATTCACCACTTTTTCTTTTAAGTTCTGGGTTGAGTTACTTGTCTTTTCAGTCTTTGCAGAATTGTCCACGTTCTTCTGTTCTAAATAGTTCTAAATAATTTCAGCACAGCTGTTGCTTCAGTTTCTTCCCCTTCCGTTTCGTTGTTCTCTTCTCTTCCTATTGCCTGTCAACCACTGCTCTCAAGCACACCACAGTTCTCCAAATCCTCCTTCTTTCTCAGTTTCTTTCCCTACTTGAGTCTGTATGACTTAGAATCAGTTCATGCTCTTTCTTATTGTCCCCCCTCCAATCACTCACTTACGCCAATTAGTTCTTTGGGTCGGTCTTTGCCTCTAAAAATCTGTCGCTCTCACTCCTCCAAGTGGCCTCTCGGTTATAGGGCTCTCTCACCCAATCTCTGGAGACTCACTGCTTTGCCCATTCTCCTCTGCGATCTTCCCTTTCTGCCCACACTCACCACTGTTTCCACTCACAAGCCAGTCCACTAATCCACTCGATGACACAACAAGAAGTTGATTAAATTCTTCCTTCCCCTTTTAGACAGTTTGTCGAGACTTCAAGTCTGCTATTGAAGCAAGGCAGATGCTTGCACGCCGGATTAAAAGGGTACCCCCACGTCGTAATGGGCAGTCACTCTCTGCTTCATTAGTCCTAGGGTTTCCCTACTCCTCCATGTCTCTCTCCAAGATTAGCGTACCTCCCAAAGGGATCCTCCAAATGTGTAAATTGGGATAAGAAGTCAGAGCCCTGATTTCTTCTCCACACTCGTCTCGACGTCACCACCAGAAGTTCGTTTATTTTATGATCTAACATCTTTCCAGGCATTGATGTTAGGCTTACTGGTAAAATTACTGGAGTTCTTTTCTTTTGTTTTCCAAAAGAGAGGAACAAGTCACTATTCTCAAGGCAAGTGAGACTTCAGTTCTGAAGGATTCCTCAAAGATAATTGACAGAATCCCAACAATTCTTCATCCTATTCTAGAACATTCTTAGATGAATTCAAATTAGTTAGAGGCTGTTTAACCATGTCCTTGTGGATCACCCAAAATTCAACCAATCAGAATACAACTGGAAGGGATACAGCTTGAAGGTCTTCTAGCCCAACCCCCTGCTCAAGCAGAAGACTCTATACATTTCAGACAATTGACTGCCCAGTCTCTTCCAAAAAAAACCCCAGTGATGAAGCACTCACAACTTCTGGAGGCAAGCTGTTTCACTGCTGCTTGCCTTCACTGTTAGGAAATTAGGAAATAATTCCAGGTTGCTTCTCTCCAGTTTCCTTCCATTGTTTCTTGTCCTGCCCTCTAGTGCTTTGGAAAATAAGTTAACCACTCCTCTTTGTGGCAACCTCTCAAATACCAGAATACTGCTATGATGTTCTCCCTAGTCCTTCTTTTCTCTGGACTAGCCAAACTCAAATCCTGCAACCATTCTTGATATATTTTAGTTACCAAACCTTTAATCATCTTAGTTGCTCTCTTTTTTTTGCACATTTTCCAAAGTCTCAATATCTTTTTTGTAATGTGATAATCAAAACTGGATGCAGTATTCCAGGTGTGGTCTTACTAAGACTTTTTAAAACAATACTAATACTTCACATGATTTTGATTCTATACTTCTGTTTATACAACCAAGAATGGTATTAGCTTTTTCGGCTACTGTCGCACACTTCTGGCTCAAATTTAAATGATTGTCCACTAGGACTCCAATGTCTCTTCCACAGTTTCTATTTTTGAACCAGGTTTTATCTAATCTACCTAATGTACCTTTAGTTTTTTCTGTCTTAGTGCCTACACTTTATAAGTGTACAAACTACATACAAAAGTAATTCGCAGGTCATTTTCATCAAAAGATTTCACAATTTTGATTCCACAAATTGATTTCACGGTATTAGTACAAAGTATAAACATGCATGTGAGCGAAACTGTTTATCATCTTCTGGGTTGTATCTGAACACATCTTTTAACAGCCGTCATGAAGATGTAATGATTCCAGAGTTTAATTAATGTTATAATGTTATCTGATTGTAGCTTATGATGCATACGTTTTACCCCTTTACATGCATAATTGCATATGTCCATCAGTATTTAAAATTGGCAATCTCTGTACTTTATGCCTCAGGTAATGAGTACAAGATTTACATTTAGATTAAATAATATCAATGGCAATTTAATTTCATGACCATTAAAGTAAAAGGCACATTTATAACTGAATAATTATGTTGCTGAAACATAGCATACTGCATCCAGGCATGTGTGATTCCCCCCCACCCCCAGCTCTTTCTAAAAAAAACCTAAAATCAAATATATCATTTACCTACCTGTTCTCTGACTTTAACAGCTAATTTTGGAATTAGAGTCTTGTTAATGGACTATGGTTATATGTCGTAGCTCCTGCTGTTGCATCAAGCTAAGGAATTACGTACCTTTAACAGGTGTCAACAGCCCAGTTATTAGTTAAGAACAGGAATTTTTCAAAATTATTAGATAAAGTCTTTTTGCAGACCACAAGAGACCTTCTTCATACAGAAAATCAGCTATTTTGGTACATAAGGGCGTGGAGGACTATTTCATTGTGTTTGTCTTGCCTGCAGCTATTTGCTTTCCATAGTCCCAGTTTCATCCTCACACTAGGTCCCATTCTGGGCTTAGAGAAGAATCTTTCTGAAAACAAATATCATGTATTTTTTTACATTTGTCAAAAGAATGCAAAACTGACTTAATTTGAAAGATGAAATTAAAACAGGTCTATGATACCAATTGTTCCTTCAAAGATGAATTGCTTTTTGTAATAATATTATTAGCCTTATGACAATCAAGTTTCAAAGTATAGTAATATTATTTAACTACTTGGAAAATATAATAATGTTAATAATTTAAAAGTTAATGTTATTTTTAATTGCTTTGAATAATAACATTATTCATTATATTATTAATTTTTAAACAATTCTGCTCTTCTTTCTGAAGATACAGGCTGTACCAAGATTGAAAATTGCTAGTGAGAATGAATATTATATAAAATGAAATATTTGAAGTCTTCTTAACTGTTGACTCTCTCACCTAACCTGTCGGAGATTAGCAAACATTTAAGCAAGGTCTATAACATTTTGATAGGTTAATTGTTGAATGATGAGTCAGATGGTCATAAAATGGGTTTTTTTTAATGTGACAGATCCTGATTCTCTAAACCTGTTTCTGCAAAAAAAAAAAAAAAAATAGGCATTGGATGCTATGCTTTTTTTTTACATTTTTTTAATATTTATTTTATTTCTTTTTTTAACATATTTTTTATTTCCATTTTCATAACATACAATCACATGTATACTATACATAGCCAGTATCATATAGTAATAAATAATGATTACATCAGTTCCTCTTGTCATCAACGCCCCCCCCCAAAGATAAAAGCCCATTGTTAGCTCTTCTGCTCTCCATGCACCTCTTTCTTCTACCTCTCTCCTACTTCCTATCTTCCCTCCATCATCCTTTCCTGCTCTACTTCCTCTTCCCTTCTCCTCCTCTCTCTACAATCCACTCCTCCTTATCTTCACCCTCCCCATCTTCCCCCCTTACCCTCTCTCCTATCCCATCTTTCTCTCTATATTCCGCTCCTCCTTATCCTCATCTTCCCCCCTTCCCCTCTCCTCTCCCTCTCTTCCCATCTCCCTTCTGTTTCCCACTCTTCCTCTCATTGATGTATTTCCGCTTCTGAGCAAACTCCAATCTATGTTGATAGTATTTGTACTTCCATAACAATATACTTAACATATGGTAGTTTTATGCTATGTTTGAGGATTACCTTATTCCTTAAATTAATGACAGAGTTTACAATTATAACGTTAGACTGAGATAATAACAAGATGGACAGATCTTTATAATGTTTAAGAGGTAAAAATTAAACTTTTTTCAATGCTCCCACACAACTTTGTTAAAAATTCAACCACCTACAACACAACCAACACAAACTGTGAAAAGTCTAACACTGCCATACATCAAAAACATTTCAGAAATAACCAACAATTTGTTACAACCACATGGCATCACCATAGCATACAAAACAACTAAGCCCTCCAAAACTTCTTAAGTAAACCAAAAGACTCAGCAGCCTCAGAATTAAAAACAAGAATCATCTACAACATACACTGTAAGGATTGTAACAGCCACTATGTACATCAGAGTGGCTAGCAGAGCACATCCATGAATGTCAACTGGTGATCAGAAGACATGATGAAAATTTCTAAATTTCAAAAACATATGGACAGACATAATTATAGTTTCAACTGGGAATCTAAGCAGCTAAGCAGAATCAGATTCAGCTAAATCCCAAAAGGCTAGGTAATTTGTGGAAGCTAGCTGTGTGACTTTCAGCCAGTCACTATCTCTCACATCACCCAACAATTGACATGGAGAAAATAAGAGGAATTTTAAGTATGTTTGCATCACCCAACAATTGACATGGAGAAAATAAGAGGAATTTTAAGTATGTTTGCTTCCTTGGGTTAGTTATAAAACATGGATGTTCCTTTGATTTGTTGGTATATTTGTTGTAAGAAAACAAGTGTCCCACCAGAAAATCTCATTCAGCAAGCAAAACTCAGTTAAGCAGTGCTTAACACCAGGATTCATACAAGGCAGGGACGCAATGGCTCAGTGGCTAAGAGTTTGGCAGTTCAAATCCCTAGTGCCGTGTTAGGGAGTGAGCTTCCATTACTTGTGCCAGCTTCTGCCAACCTAACAGTTTGAAAGCATGTCAAAATGCAAGTAGAAAAAATAGGAACCACCTTTTGTGGAAACAGCGTTCTGTGCACCTTCAGCATTTAGTCATGCTTGCCATATGACCATGGAGACATATTTTTGAAATGGAGATGAGCACCACCCCCTAGAGTTGGGAACAACTAGCACATATGTGCAAGGGGAACCTTTACTTTTACCTAATACCAGGCAAACAAGCAAGCAGTAAACCATAGCCTAATCAAGTAACTACCAAGGAGGAAATACTGAGAGAGCAAATCATTGTATATAAACAGAACAAAATCTTCTCCCTTCTAGGACTGATGATGATACTTAACTAGGTAATGCAACATCTGCAATCAAACAACCAAGCTCAGAAATCACCAAGGATTGCCCAGTTTAACCCCAAGTTATAGATTTTTCTATTTTATTGTTAGGAAAGAAGATTTTGAAATTGATTCATAGTGAAGGCAGGCTACTTATAATATTTCTGAAACTTAGTCAAGATTTTCAATAAGGAATACTTTTTGTCAGTAAAAAAAAATATTGTAGTGATCCTGATAGGAACTTCAAAGAGTCTTTCTTTAGATCAAGCCACTTCATTATCCACTTATCTCTCTCCTGCCCAATAGCTGGAGATAGAATTACCTTTTGTATAATTGATAAGATATAGGGAAGTATGGGTATCAGGGACGTGCAGTCAGGGGAGGCAGGGGAGGCAGGGCCTCACCACTGTCATCATGAAAAGAAAAGAAAATTAAAAGGAAAAAGGCTGAGGTAGTTGCTGCCAGAATCACAGTGGATGACTCTGCTTAGTGCTTAACTGTTTAAAAAAGCCTCTAAAAAAAGTGCCCTCTGCAGGAGGAGGCGAGAGAACCACGTGCCTCATTTAGTCTGACTTTATGATCACTTGAGCAGAGTTAAGCAAGGGTTAAAAGGTGAAAAATTCCTTATGTAGATGAGACACGTGGTTCTCTTGCCTCCTCCTGTAGAGGGCACTTTTTTAGAGGGTTTTTTTAAACAGTTAAGCAGAGTCATCCATTGGAGACTCTGGCAGCAGCTAACCCAGCCTGACCTCAGCAGCTCTTTCCTTTTTCTTTTTACATTTTTTTTACATTTTCATCATGGCAGACAAGAGCAGAGTTGAAATCCTCTGTGACACAGCTGGAAAGGGTATGTGGATTGGAGGGAGGGAGGAGGAATTCAAAATTAATGTAATTTGTAAGTAATTGTAATTTGCAATATTGTAAGTAATGTGTGTGTGTGTGTGTGTGTGTGTGTGTGTGTGTGTGTGTGTTTTACCCGCGTCTGCTGGCGCGCTGGCTGGCACTTTATTTTTTATATGGGACATAGTGGCCGGCAGGGCTTAATTTGGACATAACATCAGGCCAGGGCTTTAATTTGGACATAGCGGCAGGGCAGCTTTTGCCGCTACCGTAGATAAAAGCAGCTGATCTGCCTATTCCCAAAGCCGCCACTTTTATTTGTTTAATATAACATAGCACTGGCCTCAGGTTCTCCTAGTGCTTTTTGGAAGGGCCCGTTGCTCGCTCGACTGTGCCGGAGGACCCTTGCCGGCTCTTCCACCTCCCACTTCTCCCATCCCGCCTTCCCCCTCCAAACACCCCGCGGCCCAGGCGGGCCTGGCTCCAGGTGTCTGGAAGACGAGCGCCATTGAGCGGGACGCGTCCCGTTGTATGGCGGACACGGTGGCAGGGCTTTAAAGAGCGGGATGGCACCGGGACTTTAAAGCCCTGCCTCTATGTCCGCCATAAAGCGGCTTTTGCCAGCTTGCCTCACCAGCCATAAACCCCACCACATGTCACTGATAGGTATAATAATAAAGCTGAAGCTTAACGTTAAGAAATGAGCCCATTTTTTACCTTGTAATTTTTCTGTAAAAGAAAGAAAGAAAGAAACGCCCCAACATACACCAGACATTTAACTAGTCATGAGAAAAGAAAACTTGTTCAGCTTTTGAGGATCTCTTTAATCAGCTGAAATGTCTAAGTGCCAGCTTTTAGGGAATGAAATTGCTAGGGAACTATAGTGTATGTAACAAAGGATCATGTTGGAAGCCATTCATCTTTTTTTCAATTTTGGAGAACAAAAGACCATTTTGCATTTATTTGAAGGAAAAGCAATTAATTAGACCTGTCATGGACTGATTACAAATTCTACAGTTAATTAAATATATGTACTCATTAGAAATACTACTTGAGACATTTTAACGAATTAGAGTCTAAATGATTATTTGAATGAAATGCATATTAATTCATCTTTAGAAAGAGTATAAGACTTATATCACTAATGGATAGTAAGATGATGATGATGATGGTGATGATGATGATGGTGATGATGATGATGATGATGATGATGATGATGATGATGATGATTTTTCTTGATGAATAGATTAGATTTTAGGAGAAAAATGCTGAGTGATATACTGAATGTTATAATTGCCTTTATTGCTTTTTTCCTTGTTGCTGTTAATGGTTCAGTGTATGGATTTTAGGAATATAGCTTATCAGAGAAAGTTTCATGTTAAGAATTAAAATAGGCTAAAAACAGGAATGGGGACTCCATACAAGATATTGGCATTGCAGTACTGAGCATATATAATATGTTGTGTTCTGTGATTAGGCATGGAATGCACACCTTAATTAAAAAGTAATTTCCAACCTTTTGCAAAAAAATAAATAAAGGTCTATGCAATTTATGAACATTCTCTGTGTGTGCCCATGTGCATGTGCAGGCACATGTATGCCAGCATTCAAGTCAGCTTTATTTTTACTTCTGGGAACTGCTTGGCAAATCCCTGCAGTTTTCTTGGCAAGCTTTTTCAGAAGTTGTTTGTCATTGTCTCTTTCCTTGATTGGACCAAGGTCATCTAGCTGGCTTTGAGCCTAAGGCAGGACTAAAACTTATAATCTTCTACATTCCACACTCTAGAATAGGAAAAAAGCAGTGTCTTGTGGCATCTTGCAGACTAACAACACTATTATAGTCTAATCTTCTATGGATGACAATTTGCTTTATTTCACTTGGCACATGGAATAGCTATTCAATCCATTTCAGAAGACATTTTCCACCTTAAAGTCGGCCTTTTTGATTCCTAATAAATATTTTGCTGGCAGGACCCCTCCACAGAAATCATTCCCTTTCTTTTTAAATGAACTTTAAGAGGATGCACCAGCTGCTAGGAGACAAAAAATGAAAGTAGTCTTGTTAGTATGCCAGGAGGGAAGTTTTAGTAGATTTGGGAGATATAGTTCTTCCACTAATAACTGAAATAAAGCTACTGATTCCCAAAGCTACTGATACACAAAAGGAGATTGGTTCAGGGGAAAAAAATAAACAGTCCTTTGAAATTGTTTATTTCAAAGTCTGAAGAAGCTCAGGCTGAAACAAATAAGACACTTTTTGAAGGTATGAAGTGAGATAAAGGAAATGACAATTCTCCATATGCCCGCCAAAATTAGAATAAAGTTTTTCAGCTGATGTTTAGGAAACACTAGAGAAAAAGTGAAACTATCCAATTGAAGACCACTCTCTTTTTTGCACTCTTTTCCCTTCTATTTCTGCAATAGTAATGAATTCTTTTTAAATAATATTTTGGAAAAATTCCTTCTTTTGCATATCTCCCAATATTTGTTTGTTTTTTGTTCACTTTCCCCTAATGTTTGCATTTTAATATTTCAACAATTTTCCCTAACTCGTGAAGTTTTATGCATATGAGCATATTGATGTGGGTATGAAAATCTACTATAAAAAAACCCAACACTTCTCATAATAGCTTGAACCCACTTATCATCACAGCCAAGAGATTGTCTTGAAATATAGCTGACCCTGCTTCCTGTAGTTTAAACCTATTGATTCTGATCCCTCTCTGGAGTTCTAAAAGATAAGTCCACTTTCTCTTTTATAAGTCAGCCCTTCAGATATTTGAAGACTGCTTTCATATCTCATCTCAGTTATTTTATTTCTCTAGGCTAAATTGCCTAGATCCTTTAACTTTTCTTCATCCTTTTCCCATGTACTATGACCAAGTCAATTTTTTTTTTCATTTTATATTTTTGCTTTTCATTTTTCCTATCCAGATGCAGAATTTTACATTTCTTCCTTTTATATTCCATCACATTCACTTCGTGCCACTGCTCAAGCCTATCTACATTTTTTCCCAGTCTTTTGTGTCTTGCCTCTGAAATATTAGCACTGACCTCCCTCACAAGTTTTGTGTTATCTGAGACTTCATAACTGTTCTTTCAGCTCTTTCATCAGGCTCATTGATAAAAACAATGTGCAGCACAGGGCTATTATAGACTCCCTCTGAGCTGAAACAAAGCCATTCATGAACCCTTTCAATTGTGATGCAATTATGAATCCATAAAACATTATATCATCTACTCGATATTTTATCATTTTATTAAATAGAATGGTGTGAAAGAATGTGTGAACTCCTGGTATGTTATGCCTATGGCACTTCCCTGATCTCTTGAGCTAGTAACTCTATCAAAGGAGATAATGCACTATGATTTTGCAACAAGACCATTCTGATTCCTAACAATTCCTTAATTGTAGCATGCCTATTCAAGTACTCAGTGACATTTTATTAAATAGGTTTTTTTTGTGGGCCTTGACTAATTTACTAATCTAGCAGCCAAGTATATAGTTTTCCAGGTCATCTATCTTATTTTTTGTAGGTGAGGCTGACATTTTATCAAGTGTTCTTGAATTCTGTAAAGTTCTGGGCGAAAAATGGAGAATAAGGCCAGAGTGATTTCTAACAGCTCTTTATTCAATACTGCCTGTGAGGCAACTGAACTCCCTAACTGACACAGCTCCTTTTATAGGAAACTGATCAGCCAAACAACCAATCAGAAAAGAGCATTTCTGCTCCAACCGTGGACTAGAATGAGAATTTCCACTAACAACTATACGCTATATATAATACATAACAGATTCACCATATGCTGGAGTTCTCAAAGTTGACTAGGAATAGTTTTGTGATTTGTTAATACCCAAAGATGTAATCCATCAAGCCCTGGACACTCGATTTCATTCAAATTAGCTAAATTCTGTGTTACCCACTCCTTGTTTACCCTAAGCTGCAGTTTCCACCTTCCTCAGTGTTATAAAAATAACCAATTAGAGAAAAGTGTTGCCAAAGATTCCTTTTGTTCTTATTTCAGCATCTGATACAAGCTTCACCTCATTCTGAACTCTGGCCTGTCCAACACAATTTGTGCAATTTTTGGAAACCACTTTGCATTCTTCTGTGGTTTGTGGTCTTCCCTCCATCTCCTATTTATGTTACACTTATATAGCAGGCTTTTTGGTAAGTGATGTGTTGCTTTTAACTCTTTGCAAAGCCCTTTTCAATTAGGACATAAATTACCCATCTGCAATGAACACACTCTTCATTCCCATATATTCAACATTAAGCCAATCATCTGTTTTTATTATTGTTTACAAAGCCAGATATGAAATTGCAGCCATACCAAATCATGTTAATCTCCTCAAAATACTATTTTCCTATTGGGAAATCTGTCACAGCTGAGGTCCATGGAGTTAAAGCAACAGACAATGTAAACAGATTGTTAAGGTGTCTAGACAAATACAATTATTTTTGTAAGTTACAAGAATATTGATATATCCTGAGACCCAGGTGTTTGTTTGTGCCACTCTTCCATTTTACCTCACAGCAGCTGTCATGACTACAAACTCATCTATCTTCCCTTGGACTCCTATAATAAAATCCTGCCTAAAAGATGGCTTGATTCATTCCAGTAACTGAATACAAAGGATGACTCAAATAGCTTGTTTTCAAGCCTGGTATTGCCAATATTACAATCTGCTCCTCCAATAAAACTGAAGAAGATTGGAAGGTTTCAGAAAAGAACAAAATAGGCCAAAGGGGCAAAACTATGGATATAAATAAAATTGTACATTTCATTTGGAACAGTGATTGTGATGAACCAGGCTTCTTTCTCAGAACAGGATAATTTATTTTTCTGTGATTTATTTTTAACAGGTTCCATTGGAAACATTTAGAAGATACCCAAGACACTAAAAGATCATGTAGATTATCCCTCATTGGAAGGAAGAGAGAAATAGTTTTCTTAGAATTTCTCTGTTGCTCAGTTAGAATTCCCCCTAACGTTTTGCCCAGTCGCATTTCCCTTTAGTGTAATCTTAATATGTACACTCCCCTAAAAATCCAAACCCCAAAATGAACACCAATGAACATGAAAACAATACAATGACATGTTGAGAGAAGTGAATTTATTGTAACAATGAAACTAAAGGCTTCTTTATACCTTTATGCCCTGACTCACCCTGGCACACCTCACAGTTGGGAAAATCCTGATCCAGGGATAAACTTGTTTTTCCTTCAGGAGGTTGGGAGAGAGTAAAGGGCTATGGAGTCCCTGGGAATAACCAAGGAAGCATCCTGTAAAATCCTCAATAATCATTTTTCTTCTCAATTTGTGGAAATAAGTTTTAGTTTGTAGATTTTTGTTAAATTTACTTGGGAAAAACAGAAATAATGAAAGATAACTACACTTCCAATTACTTCTTAGTTCAGGGTTTTTATAGAAAAAATGTATACAATTATATAGAAATATAAAAATGCAATTTCTACCCATCCTTAGTGTGTGTGTTTGTGGGTGTATAAAATCTCTCTGTGTGTAATATACACACTGTATACCACCACACCACATACACATGTATATACAGATACACATGCACTTAGATATTGTGAGTTCTAGTCTGCATCCAGAAATTGCAGGAGTCAAAACTGACTTGAACCAGAGAAGAGAGAGTGAGAGTGAAAGAAAGAAAGAAAGAAAGAAAGAAAGAAAGAAAGAAAGAAGGAGAGAGAGAGGGAGAGAGAGAGAGAGATGTAATACTACTTTTCATACTTGAGGTCGCAAAAGACTCTCTATGCCTTATTCAGAAAGTTTTAGTTTTGAAGACAAAAATTAAAAAAAAACTAGATATGACTCTTTTTAAAAAAAACATTGTTATGGTGGGCATAGAAGAGAGATGTGGTAATTTAGAAAGTGATCTGATACTTCATAATTATAATATAATGTGATATGATTCCATGTGGAAGTAACATTAAGTAACATTATCAAAAACCCTTTCAAATACTATTGAAAATATAAATAACATTTCTATAAAATAAATCATTCCCTTTTTTCATTTAATCAAAGTTCCACAGAACACCAACAAGGGGCTGAGAAAGTCATGTTTGAAATGTATGTCGAGATAAAATTCTAATCACTCATTGAGCAGTTACAAGAAATGAATTAAGTCAGTGAGTAAATTCAGGCAATACATTTGAAATGCATTGAAATTTATCTTTCAGTGGCCTGGAGATAAGATACTGATTTATCATACACAATAGAAAGATTGTATTAAACTGTAAGAAAAAAGAAAAATGTTCTCTTAGGGATTCAGAAAATTGTTATTAATAGAAACTTCAAATGTGATAAAAAGCCTGATATTTCCCATTGTACTTATTTTACTTCATATTTCTCATTTCACTTATGCATCTTTGAACTATAATATGTCTCTTAGGACTCCAAAAAACTGATAAGGGTATTCTGGCTCATGTTCTTTATTTAAGATACCTGTTTGACAAAAACACAAAAGCTAGAAAATTCTGGCAGTAATCTCTTATTTGAGTAACTCTGCACGATGCAGCATGGAACTCAAATATCAGAAGCTAAACAATATTTGTTGTTGTGTCTAAGACAATAATATTCGATAGAGAGCAATCCTATAAACGTTTTTAAAATGTCAGATGAAAGGCTGTGAAGTCCAGCACATTCTTCAAAAAATAAATATACCAAATTAAAATAAATGTTGTAGAAATAAGATGTTAGAAGCTTTGAGGTTCTATTGGTATATGGAAAGAATAGACCATAATCTGCCATGCAGGTTGGCAGATGTAATTGGTGTTAGTTTGGATTATCTATCATGGCCTGTTGGGAGACCCTTCTGGACATAGATATGTTTGACAACAATTCCACAATTTTATTTACCCACACAAGTCCCTTCACCTCATCGGTGCCTCAATCACTTAAGATTTGCAGATGATGATGTTCTCTTTTCACAAGACACAGAAAAGCTACAAAGACACATACAAGAGCTGCACAAAGCAGAAGAACCATTTGGCTTAAAAATAAACCTGAAAAAGAGCCAGGCTATGTTTAATAAATTCACCAAAGAAAGAAAAATATATATCTGAAAAAGAACTAAGTGTAGTAGACCAATACATATACAGTACCTTGGCCAATGGATCTCAATGGAAGGTGATACAATAAAGGAAATTGAATGGCGTGTTAAATGTGGTTGACAGGCATTTGGGAAGCTAAGTATAATTTTCAAGATTATGCCTGAAGAGAAAAATTTTCGATCAGTATGGGTTACCTGCTCTAACATATGCCAGTGAAACATGAACACTAACCTCACAATCGATACAAAAGCTAAGAGTGGCACAAAAAGCCATGGAAAGATACATGCTTGACATTACAAAACAAGATAGAAAGATCTGTACATGGATTCGAGAACAAACAAAAGTATAGAATATTATCAAGAGAGTAAAAGGATTGAAATGGAAATGGGCTTATCACATAGCAAGAAGAACTGATGGCCGGTGAACCAAGGCAGTCATAGAATGGATCCCACTAGATAAAAAGGGACCTAAAACAAGACAGATTGATGACATCAGCAAGTACTCTGAGTCCATGTGGCACAAGAAAGCTCAGGATCATATTGGTTGGAAACATGTGAAAAATACCTTCATCCTGCAGTAGATAGGCATGATCTTTCTTCCACATGTTTTAAATGAGATAAGGAAAACTCAATCAGTTAAAAGCATTGCCTTTTTTTATTTATCGAGAAAAATTGTCCAAAGTTACATATTGTTGTGTGGCAAAGATAGTTAGGATGTGAAGGGAATAGATCACATTTCAGATCATATTTATGCAGAAATATAGAATATTCAAAGAGTCACAAACTGTTAAGCACTTATAATTCATAATTATTTGAATTTTTTTTTCTGCAGTGGTACTGAGGCCCATTAATAAATGCAAGTGCTGGGCTTCCGGGGAGGGACCTTGCCATCGCCGGCGGCTCAAGTGAGCTGCCCCCAGATTTCTGGTTCGTTATCTACTTAATATCAGTAGATATCTGTTTCTTCAGGCAAGAAGATAACAGTGAGTGACCCAGCCGGTAAGAGCTTTCTTTGAAGTTTGCAGTTTTTTTTTTTTTGCTGCGAACAGAAGGGGAGAGACGGCCAAAGCTGAGTCATACCTCCGGCCAGAAAATCTCAGCTGTTTTTTGCAGCACAAGGCAAGGAAACCCCGCCCCCCCTTAGGAGAATTTTTGAAACTATTTTATCTGAAATTAATACAAGCAGAAACCGGACCTGAGAAATTTATCTGCTTTTTCTAGAGAAAATCCTAGCTTCAATGTTAAAAAAGCTCCTTTGTGTAATTGTTTTCAAGATGGCGATTTTGTAGCTTCTGCATTTGCTATAATGGTATATTTCTAATTCCCTGGCACAACTGACAGAGAGAAAGATCAAAGAAACAGCCAGATAGCATTCTCTGACTAATTAGATTTGTTTCTTTGAAGACCTACCAAGAATTCCTTTTTCTCTCTTATCAATTTTTAAAAGCTCCAAAGCCTCCTTGTCAATAAAGGGACACTCTAAACACAGACGAATATGAACTGTTTCAGTACAATGCTAATCTTTTGAAACTTGCCTTATTATAACGCCTTTTTCTGACATCTTTTGAAAAACTTCTACGAACAAATTAGGGGGGACATAATACTTTCTTCCCTTGTAAGCTAAATAACGGGCCAGCTGAGTTTGAATAACTGTTGAATATTTGTTTGAAGAAAAGAAATAATGGCACCAAAATCAAAGTCGGGGAGACGTCCTTTTAGCAATACACCTCATGCATTTGGCACAAAGTCGCAGCTTTTACCTTCTATGCCCCCTACTGGAGATTTGCTAACGAAAGAATTTCTTTTTGAGACTCTTAGAGAATTTAGAGAGGAGATGAAGCAACTTATTACAGACTTATGTGATAAGCTTGATACCAGGATTGCTAAAACAAAGGATGATATGGTAGGACTTGTAACTGTACTGACAGAGTATGTTGCTGGAATGGAAGATAAGCTAGAGCTTCTGGAGGAAGCCAACACCAACCTGACATCCAAAATTGAAGAGATGCAACAAAAAGTTGAAAATGCAGAAAAACACATTGTTATGATAAATTATAAACAGATGGAGCTTGCATTAAGAGTTAGGGGACTGCGTGAAAACGAACAGGAGAACTTGAAACAGATTTTTTCAGAGGCCTTCAGTCGTCTCGTGGGAAGACCGGGAAGCAACTTTGACTGGCAGATCGAAAAAATTTATCGTCATAACTCGTGGACGGCAAAACAGAGACAGCTTCCCAGAGATGTAATTATATACTTTGCTACAAGTGAGTCTAGAAATGCGATACTACAAGAGTCTTATAATACCAAGTTACAAATTGGCAGACAGGACTTGATTGTCTTCAAAGAAATACCACCCCAAATGTTAAGAGCCAGGAGAGACTACGCCTTTCTAGTTAAAGAACTCAGAAACCGTCAGATACAGTATCGATGGGATGTGCCATTTGGTATTATAATTACATTCGGTGAGCAAAAATATCGTCTCAACTCTGTATGGGAAGCCCGAGATTTCTATCATAAGACCCTGAAGGTGGGACACCCTGAATCATCTGGACCTGGAGAAAGACAACGAGAAGGACAAGATAAACAACAAATCACACAACTACAAGACAGAAAGCATCATTTTTCCCTTCCGGAAGGGCAGGAGACCAGAGAACAAGGATCTAGCCGTATGACTACCAGACGAATGGGAAAAACAAGGCAGACTGCAACAACCTTAATAATCATTGGCCATTGATTAAGGAGTTATGTCTGAACTCATTATAAAAGAGAAAGAAAATATTTTGCTATTTCAAACAGCTCAAAAACAATATGACTTATCTGTAAGAGAACTATATTAAACTAACTGATTTAAAATATTTGCTCAATCTCGAATTTGGTCAATATTTTGGGACTTTTGCTACGCAAAAGAAAAATGGTATAGTTGTATACTGAAGAAGAGACATTAAGGCTGAACGAACTGAGGCAGATCTCTTTGGAAGATATATTGCATTGGATTTAAAAAGACTTGAGGGACATTTGAATTTTTATACAAATCACTAATGATTATTTTCTAGGGTGAAGAAGACAAAGATTGCGGTGAGGGTTCTCTTGGATCACAACCCAGTTTGGACGCAATTGGGAAGTTTAGTGTAGGCAAGAAGGTCTTGGAGGTCGAATGGGAGCTTATTTTGATACGGAAAGCATATTAATGATTGTAAAAATTGTTATCTGAATACACTGTTTGGAACATGAATAAGGTATATCCAGGGAATTTGTAGGAGATCTAGGTAAGCATATATGAGAGGAGTACTGATGAATATATATATATATATATATATATATATATATATATATATATATATATGTGTGTGTGTGTGTGTGTGTGTGTGTGTGTGTGTGTGTGTGTGTGTGTGTGGACACAAACAAAGGCAAAAACGAAAAGAGTTGGAAGAGGAAACCAAAAGAAAAATTTGAAATGTATCTAAATTGTGTTATAGAGGAAGGAGGCACAAAGGGGGACAAATTAAGGTTTGGACAGACAGATATTTAGATAAAGAGATAAGGCCCCTAGCTAGAGAAGAGTTCTATTTGGTTAATTTATTTGGTTTTAATACATTTTGAATCCTGCAGGTAATTAATTAATTAAGATTAGGAACAACCTAAACTGCTTAAGTTTGTGTAACGGTAAGAAGCTGAGTTCAATGCAGAGATTTTACTGACCTTTTCTTTCTTATTCTTTTTTCTTTTCCCTGTTTTTTCTTTATCACTTTTTTTTCTTAACTTACTTGGTTTTAATACATTCTAGACTGTGTTTGATAAAAAGCTATACCGGGTACGGGCTCTGGGAAGTCGGAAGGGGGGAAGGGGAGGTGGGGTCATAGGGGGGAGGGGGGAAATATAGTTTGTGCCAGTTTTTAAAACAACATGAATGCACTTGTATACTGTTGCCTTTTTTTAAATTTTTAGTATAAAATAAGAAGCTGAATATATTGATGAATAGTAGAAATACACCGAAGTGAGGAGTAGAGGGAAGAAGAGGGAGGGGCAGAGAGGGAGCGAGAGAGGAATGGAAGGAGGGTGAGATGGAAGGGAGGGGGAGAAAGGAGCATTAGAGGGGGAGGGGAAGTAGGAGAGGGGAATGTTGGAGGGGAGAAAGGAAAGTTGGAGGGGGGAGAAAGAAAGGGTGTATGGAGGGTTGAAGCGCTATATTGGTTTTGTATTTTGGGGAATACAAGGAGGGTTGTGTTTATTGCTCAATGTTATATGGCCTCAATCATGCACAGTATATATGTGAATGTATGAAATGAAATGAAAAATGAATAACAACATTTGAACATAAAAAATAAAATAAATGCAAGTGCTGCTTTTCTTCCCGAGTTAAATTTCATGTCAAGATTTTAGTTTTTATGATTTTACTGATCAAGTAACCTGAGAGAGAACTACACTATATATGAAGACTTTCTAGATATAGATAATAACAGATAACTGTTGAGGTGAAGATATATATGTGAGGGTGCATAAGTGGTGAAGGGAAGACACAGCATGAATACAGAGGGACTTGAGGTGTACCATTGGGCCCACTGTCAAGTTGCTTATACTATAGGAATGTTCAACATTAGGAAACATTCCTAAACCTGAAGACTCAAATCTTCCTATATATTTTCTCCAGAGTGATAGAGCAGATCTGATTTTCTACAACTCTCAATACTACTGCAAATATGCAAGCAGGAAGTCCTTTTGCTTTTGTGCAGTCTTGCAGATGATCCTTTGTCTCAGAATGCAATACATGAAAATAACTGTGTCATTTTTATCCTTTGATTTTTCCGGCTGTTAGGAAAATAGGAGTAGGAAGCTGTTCTGCTATTGTAAGTAAACTCTTTTCATCTCAGAATCTCAACTGTCTTAAACAACTAATATTTGGCAGGCCTTAATGTCTGAATAAAATATCTGGAAAGTATAAATCATTCACCAAGGTTAACTGATAATACATGTTTGATTCGTGCATAATCTTTTTCTAAAGTGACTTTGATGTCAGCATAGCACTGATTGCTCTAAAGGTGCATCCTTTTTATAATCACCACTATACATGTAAGGATCCTTCTTTCTGTCTGTTTACTGTAGCCATTGTTGTACCAATGTATTAGGCACTCACAATTCTCCCCCAAATGAACATACTCTGTGCTCTAAATAGTCTCCCCACTGTAACCCTTTTTCCAGGTTTTTCCCTCCCCAGAAACAAGCTCCTCTTTTGGAACATATATTTTTAAACCCTCTGTATTACCCTATATTACCCTGTCTCATTTACCAGACTGCAGTGTTTTAGATTTTTATAAAATATAATGCGATATTCTAAAAAATGAAGATTGGAAATCAATTTAGTGAAATCATCTTTTGAAGTTTTGAGGAAAAATCAAGAGGAAATGATTAAATAAGCACAATTTCATATTTTTTATGTTTCAGTATTAGTATTGCTGATAAAGTTCAGCAGTATAGTACAGCTGATAAAGTTGTGATGGTTTTCTAAAAGTAGATATAAATTTACAAATTGTGTTTTTAGACCATATTAAGTGTCGAATTTCTGGAGAAATACATTAATTTGACAAGTTCACAAAGGGATGTTTTCCTCTTCTGTAATTACCTATTAGGAACTTAGGGTACAGCTGAAGAAAGGAAGAGGGCTACAATGGACATTTCCAATATTATTCTTATCTTTTTCTCTTAGCCTAGTTCCTGTTATTTGACTCTCCAAATCATTCATGGACATCACTGAACACTATGTATGAGTAGGAAGACTTTCACCACATACAAATATTTCCAATGAATTGAAAACTGGTTATTCAGGGATGTCTCCAATTGGTTTTTGTCTCAGTGTGGTCAGCACATGGATATTACAAAAAACTTGCATAATAATACCATGTTTCAACCACTTGGTCATGATTGACTTTTAAATTTTTATTTATTTTTTTATTTTATTTGTCAACATGCACAAGGTAACAAGTATCAGTTATAGACATGGACATAATCACATGAGATTGGTACAGATAGATGGATATAAATAAGTATAACATGGCCATCAGTACATAAAATGAGTACATATCAATGGGGACAGTAGGACACAAGACGGTAGCACGCTAGTGCACTTATGTACGCCCCTTAGGGACCACTTAGGAAACATGTGAGGTCCATAGGGGACAGTTTAAGGTTAAGATATGGGGGTTTGAGGAACTAACAATGGAATCAGGTCGAGTGTTCCAGGCATTGACCCACTCTACTGCTGAAGTTACATTTTATGCAATCGAGTTGGAGCAGTTTACTTTGAGTTTGTGTCTATGTTTGCCCATGTATTATTGTGGTTGAAGTTGAAGTAGTCATTTACAGGTACAATGTTATAGCAGATCAATTTTGTGTACTTAGCTTAGGTCGGAACATAGGCAGGCATGGTTTGAGGTTGTCCAGGCCTAAACTTTCAAGCCTGGTGGCATAAGGTATTTTACTGCGAGCAGAGGAGTTAAGTACACATCTTGTGAAATACCTCTGGACCTACTCTATTGTGTTAATGTCTGATATTACTATGTGGATTCCAGGCAGGTGAGCAGTATTCAAAGATTGATTTAGCAAAGGTTTTTATGCCCTAGTTAGCAGTTTAGGGTTACCAGAGGAAAAAACTCATAAAATAAGATTGACAAGTATTAATGCCTATTTATTTATTTATTTATTTATTTTATTTATTATTTACTTACTACTTACTTACTACTTACTTACTTACTTACTATTACTACTTATCTTATTTATTTATTTATTTATTTATTTTATTTATTGACTACATACTGCTTCATAGGGCTTTCAGCCTTCTCTGAGCGGTTTACAGATTTTTATACATAATTGAGTCAGCAAATTGCCCACACAGTCTGGGCCTCATTTCACCCACCTCGGACGGATGGAAGGCTGGGTCAACCTTGAGCCGGTGAGATTTGAATCGCTGAACTGCAGATAACAGTCAGCTGAAGGGCCTGCAGTACTGCACTCTAAGTACTGCACCACCTCGGCTCCTATTTTGGCAATGTTGTGGCAGTGAGCTCTGGGGGTTAGATCTTTTGAGCTGAGTACTTCTAGGTCCTTGGCAGAGTGTGGATCATCTATTAGGTTGTATCCCACCCAGCTTGTATTTGGTAAGTGTATGACAGAGCATTTGTTAGCAGAGATTTGGAGTTGTCAATTGTTTTGACATTCAGATACGTAGTCAAGGTCATTTTGTATGGTGGTCTTAAATAGGTTTACGTCATTGGCAAGAGGATGCAGCTGCTTATATATGATTGCAGAGGTTGTTTATGTAAAGCAGAAAGAGTGTGGGTTCTAATACGTTGCCTTGGGGGGGCACCACTTGTTAACTGGTGCAGAGTTTCATAAATCAGTAATAATGGTATCTTCGAAACATTTTGTAGAGATGGGTTATTGAAGCACTGCGTTTTCTCAGTAGAGGGTTGCAGCTGGAATCGTGGAAAGGGGTTACACCTTTGTCTATAATTACAAAATAAATATAAAGAGATTTGTCCGTGCAAGGAACCAGGAGCCAGGATAGAGTTCAAAGCACAGCAAATTTATTCCAAGCTACCTACACATAAGAATCTGATCTAATAATGGTCAAGTTAGGTTGGTGCCAGATAAGAGTCAATGGACTTCAAGAGGGACTGGACTTAGGTGTCTTTCAGGGGCATAGGGACTTCAGACAGATGATGCATTCAGCCCCAGTCCAGGCTCCACCTGGTCATCTCCTACCGGATTATTTTAAACCTTTTTCTGCTATTTGTCTCCCTTCTTCCCTGTGTGTGCGGGCATGTGCATATCTATTCCCATTAAGCGTTGTTCAATTATAAACTCTTCCTACATTCTCATGAACATCTTGTAACCAAAGTTCAAATCCTAAACGCTCTTCTTATTTATTGCATGCTGAGTAATACTGTCTGTGTGTATTATAATATGATTAGTTCAGAAAATAAATGGTCAAAAAAAGCCCTCCCACCAAATATTAAACTACTGGTTTCCTATTTAAGGTGAATCTCTACTGTATTCAATTAAACTTTATTTTTCTCCTTTACTAAAATTAGTATTGATCCAAAATTTCTCAAAGATTTTTTTAAAAACCACTTTCAGTATGTCAAAAACTGCTCCCAGATTAAACAAGACAATTGATCATTCAAAAGAGCCCCCAACCTTAGGCCCTTCCTTAGCTCCATTTACCTTTCCGAAGTTACCCACTCATTTTGCCTAATAGAATGTTGGTTCTGTTTATTGCCTGAACAATCCTGTGCATGTTTATGCAAAAGCAAGTCCTAATAAGTTCAGTTTTTTTCCCCCATTTGGCAGCTCAACACACTGAAGTTTGCCATTTCTATAGTGACTCACCAGAACGAAAGGAAGCCTCTTTAAATCTTTCATAGCCTCACAGATTTATGACCCAACAAACCAAATTCAGTCCACTAACTGACCGTTATAAATTTATGTCTATAAGACTATGCATGCATGTGCATATCTATGTATGTATATACTGTATGTGTAGGTGAGTGGATGGGTGTTGTATAAATATAAACTCATCTCACATATAATTTTTTTATTAAAGATTTTTTAAAAGAAAGATAGAATTAATATACAACTAATATAAAGCAAGAAGAAAAGAAGAAAGAAACCAGAGATTGCTGCAAGAAAGAAAAAAGTAAAAGAAAATTACAAAAGAAAGAAAAGGGATACAAAGAAGTAATTTACAACCTTCTTTACAACAATCATAAGTACAATTATATAAATTTACCTCTTACTCTATAGTTTTCAACATAACCCTGTTCTTTCTACAATCTATACTAACTAATCATAAAACCATAAATATAAGATAATGCCATCCAGGGGTGGTTCCTGCCAGTTCTAATCTCTTCTATAGAAGAGGTTCCACAAACCTACAGTGCCGTTTATAACCGGTTCCAGATCCCTCCCCCCGCCTATCCGCACATCATCAAGATGAAGAGCGAGAGGAGGAATTCTGGAATTGAAGTCCACAAGTCTTAAAGCTGTCAAGTTTGAACACCCCTGGTTTTTTTTCTAAGGGTTAGGGGTGCAAGGGTCTTGTAACTTGACAGCTTTAAGACTTGCGTGCTTCACATGCCAGAGTTCCTGAGCCAACATGACTGGAGTAGGAATTCTGGGAGTTAAAGTCCACAAATCTTAAAGCTGTCAAGTTTGAACACCCCTGGGTTTTTTTTTATAAAGGGGTTAGGGGTTGCAAGGGTCCTTGTAACTTGACAGCTTTAAGACTTGCATGCTTCAAATGCCAGAGTTTCTGAGCCAACATTTTGGTTGCTAAGCAAGAGCATTGTTAAGTGAGTTTCACCACATTTACAAATTGGCCACACCCACCCAGTCACATGACTGCCAAGCCCATTTAGTCACATGGCTGACAAGCCACTCCCACCTAGTCACATGGCCAGCAAGCCACTCCCACAAAGCAGGCCACACCTACAGAAGAGGTTCTAAAAAATTTTGAAAACCCACCACTGATGCCATCCCTACTCTTTCAGGGAAGTCTACTTTGTCATGAACCTCACTAGGAAACTCCCCAGAAAACTATATTCCTTGGAAGATTATATATTGATATAGGGGAAATTGCTGACTTCTCTTTGTATAAATTATTTACATTTAAGAGCCGAGGTGGTGCAGTGGTTAGGGTGCAGTACTGCAGGCCACTTCAGCTGACTGTTATCTGCAGTTCAGCGGTTCTAATCTCACCGGCTCAAGGTTAACTCAGCCTTCCATCCTTCCGAGGTGGGTGAAATGAGGACCCAGACTGTGCAGGCGATATGCTGACTCTGTAAACTGCTTAGAGAGGGCTGAAAGCCCTATGAAGCGGTATATAAGTCTAACTGCTATTGCTATTGCTAAATACTGCTTTGTGACAAGTCAACAGCATGGCATATATATAAACTAACACCCATAAACAGATAATTAAAGTTTAGCATATATCTTGTTCCACATGAAATAAATAAAATGATAAACAATATCAAGGATAAATGTTAGAAATATCTAAACATTTCTAAATTCAATCTTTTGCATATAACATGGAGTTGGAATTTTAATTATAATTCAATAGATGGCAAATTATCATCACATCTTAAAACAGAGAAAAAATATAAATTTGCTTTTGGATACAAAGACATTCCAAAATTACAAAAAAATTTTTTTTTCAAAATTAGAGAGCTGGGGTTTTTTCAAGTAGCTATCTGACTGCAGAGCATAGCAATTTGTAAATTCATTTGTCTGGACTATGATATTGCCTTCCACAGAAATGTAGCCTTGGTTCACAAGCTGCCATCAAGGTAGAACACTGTACACAAATATTTTTTCCCTACTCATCTATTTTTTCTTTTCTCATCCGATACAACTTAAATATCTGAAGTACTTTTGGATGCTGCAGCTTGCATTTTTCTCCCCAACATGGGTGTAGTCATTATCAATGGATGAAATCTACTTAAACGTGCCTTTTCAGAGAAGGGCTTCTGATTTGTTAATAGAAAGTAGTGAAATATTTTTTTTCTCCCGTGATTTCTCTTGCAGTTCCCAACAGATCCCCAAATTCTGCTTTTGTGAGGGAGAAACAGAAACATCTTCCTTATTAGTGAGAGCTCAGTTCCAGACAGAAACAGGAAAGATCTATTAGGAAGAACACATGTACAATTTTGAAGAGAATTGAAATCATACCAGAACTGCAACTATAGCAATTTCTCAAGTGAAACCCCCAATAATTTTCACCTAGATGCAAGATACATTTAGAATCCTGCTCAGTTAAAACACAAGCATTTTAAGAAAAATTAAGTAAGCCATAAAAAGAGTTATGACACATTTTAGAGCTGTTTAGTGCATCCATTTCTTACCATTAATTCCCAGAAATACATTACCATCAGTCAGATGATTTCTAACTAATCTCATTGATAATCAATTTTCTCTTCCATTCCCAGTATAAATATTTATATTTTCAGGTTATTTCTCATCCCAGAATACTTGATAAATGGGAACCATCAGGAATATATCTTTTGTCTGTCTGTTCAGTGTAATTTATGCCTGTGGAGAAAGTTTATCCGTTATCTAAGTGTTTTATAGCCCATGATACTATTGCTTCACTGATGTCAGTGCTTTTGGCTTCCACAACATTGCAATCCATCACTCGACTCATAAATGTAGAAGTACCTTTTATTGAAGGAATTCTACAATTTCACAATGGCATGGCAAAAAGGGCATTCTGTAGGCTGAATATCCTTATCTTTTTGATCTGCATTTGTGGTCTTATAAACAATTTCCTTGACTTACAACAGTTCCTTTTTCTGTTCAAAGTTACAACAGCACGGAAAAAATAACTTGTGACCGTTTTTCATACTTATGACCACTGCAGCATCCCTGTGGTCACGTGATCAAAATTGAGACGCTTAGCAACTGGTATGTATTTATGACAGTTGCGGGGTCCTGGGGTCAGGTGATCACCCTTTGTGACCTTCTGACAAGAAAAATCAATGGGGAAGACTTAACAACAGTGTTACTAACATAACAACTGTACTGATTCACTTATGCACTGTGGCAAGAAAAGTAGTAAAATGTGGTAAAATTCATTTAACAAAAATATCACTTAGCAACAGAAAATTTGGGCTCAATTGTGGTAGTAAGTCAAAGACTACCTGTACCTCTAAATAATAGGACCTCATGTTTTTTTCACTGAGATAATTTAAAATGTGGTCTTCCTTGTTCCATTCCAACAATTTCATCAAGATATCAGCCAAACAGAAGCCCTCCAGAAATTGGAGATTACAGCTTCCAGAATTCTCATGTAGCATGGCCATTGGAAGTTGTAGTTCAGCACATCTAGAGAATACATTAGACTACACTGTGCAGATTATATCAATGCTGGGAGATAGGAGGAATTTGAAGTGAAATTGAAGATTACTGTTGAAACAAAATAAATTAGGACAGATCACAAAAGCATATTGTGTTTGGCCCCAGCGGAGTGTTGACCACATGGATGGATTTTATACCCCAAAATTTTCAGCAGTGGGCAATGCTGATTGAAGGATTCTAGAAACTCAAGGTTACAAATCTAGAAGGCACTTAAATTGGGGGTGGGGGAGCTGCAATACATTGCATTCCCATTGGATGTCTATAGAACACCAATTTAATCAATTAAATACACAGACCCATATATACAACCAGACAGAAAGACAGACAGTCACAAAGTTAAAAGATAACTAACAAAAAAAAGAGTTAACAAGAAAAAGCTCAGGAAAGAAAATGTGAAAGTACAAGAAAGAAAGGGGAAAGATTATTTGACCCATGAAGGCCAAATAATGCCGCTCTGTGAGATGGCAGCCACTTATTCCCAGCTGAGCTTCTGTTTATTTGATTTAATACTCCCTTCACCACTTCAGAGCCACTATGTCAGGCTATGTGCTAATGAGTAACAAGCAAGCATCATAAAGGAGATCCTGGTAAAAAATATAAAAGTATTTGTTCATATTCTTTAAGAATCAAAGAGCAAGAAGTTTACTCAAAATAATCAATCAATCAGAATAGAGCTGGAAAGGACCTTGGAGGTCTTCTAGCCCAACCCTTGTTCCAGCAGGACACCTTATACCAATGATGGCTAACCTTTTTCTAAAGGTTTGCCAAAACTGTGTGTGCGGGCAGTATCGCGCACATGTGCCCACCCACCTGCACCTGCACGAGCAACCCCCCTACCTGCACATATATGAGCAACCCCCCATTGTGCATGCACGAGCAAACCCTGCACCAGGGGGTTTTCGCCTTCCCCAGGCTCTGGAGGCTTTCCTGAAGCCTGAGGAGGGTGAAAATGGCCTCCCCCGGCCCTCTGGAAGGACGAAAATCAGTTGGACGAGTTGCACATGCGCGACGCAGCTGACAGCTGCCGTGCTGACAATTATAGCTCTGCATGCACCTGTGGCACACGTGCCAAAGGTTCATCATCACTGCCCTATACCATTTCATTTTTGTCCAGTCTTTTCTTAAAAACTTCCAGTGATGAAGCACCTACAACTTTTGAAGAAAAGCTGTTCCACTAATTCAGTGGTTCCCAAACTTGGCCACTTTAACACTTGTGGACTTCAACTCCCAGAATTCTCCAGCCATCTCTGCTGGCTGGAGAATTCTGGGAGTTGAAGTCCACAAGTCTTAAAGTGGCCAAGTTTGGGAACCACTGCACTAATTAATTGTTCTCGCTGTTAGGAAGATTCTTCTTAATTCCAGGTTGCTTCTATATAAATTTATGGTTTTATACAGTTTATAATTTTATAGGATTATAGTTTTACATGATGGTCACCATTGGCACCTGAAGATTTCAAGTAAAAAAACATTCCAGGACTATAATAAACCCTGCACAAATTTGCAAGTTACTGGCCTGGCCTGGAAATTTAAAAAAATGTTAATTTTTAACATCTGTCCTCCATTAATTAATAGAGAAATTAAAAGACCCATCATCTTTGGAGTACAGAATAAAATATATACTCATATTAATTTTAGATGCAATACCACAATTTGTGCATCAAGATCAAACTTTAAGATTAACCATCTTTTCTATGAAGGGAGTGAGTTAGCTGTCGCTATGACAACAGCTCTACTCCACTGATGCTCTAAATTCAGAAATGTCTATAAGTACATGAAAATAAGCATAATTTCATGCTCCCATCTTAATAGGGATTTATCCTTGTTTATTACAAAACTGCATTTTTTTAAAATAAAAAAAGCCTACTATTATGCTCTCTGGACTGGCGAGTAAACTCTCATATTGTTGGTATAAAATATAGCTAACTCAGACCATTTTAATTAGTTCTAGAACCTCATTCCCAACAAAATACTTGGATTTTAATTATCACAAGTTCTTTTTAACATGATCAAAGAAATGTTGAATGCTTCTGTCCCAACACATCTGAAGGAAAACTATTGAGGAAAGTGAATGTGAAATAAAGTTTGTAAACGGTGTGTTTTGAACTAAAATATGGTGAATAGGGAGCCTTAAATCTACATCCCATAGCTGATTTGACTAAAATTATTCTTTCTATATGCTTACAGAATTATTTTTTTATAAAAAGTCTTCACTGGTATCAACAATCATTTGTTTTCGTTTCTCCATTTTTTTAAGCAAGATCTGACAGTTTGGAGAAAGATGCAATTCTATTCTACTTTACAGAATCATTTCTGAATTCCAAATGAAATTAGTGAAATGAAATTGGAACTTCCTACACTTAATTAACAGAATCAACTAAATATAGAAAATAATAATCAACTAATATAATAGAATTCTTTATTGGCCATGTGTGATTGGACACACAAGGAATTTGTCTTTGGTGCACAGCATTACTTGGTCTGTATGCGGATGTTTGGGTGGTTTAGGGGTGGGGAATTTTTGGTGGTGTGGGTGTTTGGAGATAGTCATGTGTGTTGTTATGTGAATTTTGTTGTATGAGTATACTGTGTATATACATACAATGACAATAAAAGTAATTCTAATATGCTCTCAGTGCACATAAAAGACATGATACATTCATCAAGAATAAAAAGATACAGCACTTAATGATAGTCATAGAGTACAAATAAGCAATCAGGGAACAATTAATATCAATATAAATCAATATAAATGAACTTCAAGCATAGTTTAATTCTTAAAAATTCAAGATCTATAGCTGAATAATATTTTTATTACACTCAACCAACCAAAATCAATTCAAGCTTTCAGGTTCTCCAGAACTTTTCATTAGGCAAGATAGCACAAATGTTAGGAGATGGACAACAGGTAATAAAATGCAAAAAAACAAACAAACCCGTACAGCAAATAGTTCAGTTTTAAAGTTCTGCCCTTCAAAATCAATCTGCAAATGGAGACTAAATTAATTTGTTAATGGTAAATCTCCTTGATGTCAGGCTATTCCTAGCATTTAAGGACAAAGGTTTTTGGAGGTTCTTCAGAAGAGATTGGACAACCATATTCTGAAAATGGTATGTTTTCCTGCTTGAACAGACCATTGGACTAGAAGACCTCCAAGGTCCCTTTCAACTCTGTTATTCTGTTAAAACAAATATAGTCTTGTAATTATTAAGTAAATGTCTATGGAGATTCTCAATCACCTAGCTCCTAGTTGTCTCAAAGATGCTTTACTTTCTTGGTGTTTTCTTTGAAAATGTTTTACCTCTCATCAAAGAAGTTTCTTTAGTTCATCAGTTCATTTCTTCAGAACTAAAGAGCTTCTTGGTGAGAAGCAAAACATTTCCAAAGAAAACACCAAGAAAGCCCAGTTGACTTTTGGAAAAAAAACAAAACACCTTCGGGACAACAAAGTAAACAAAGTTAGTTCCACCAATTCTAAGGACAAAAGGACCATTTTACTCTCATTTTTTCTCACCATAGGCAAAGCTCAAGGCCTTCAGGTTTGGAGCAGAATAGAAATAAACATGACAGCGAAGCCAGAAATAATATATAAAATTATGTGGTTCCATTGCAGAAAATCCTCTAGATGTAAATTCTATCCTGGGTGAGTAAATCTAGCATTTTCCAAGCTATGAAAAAAGTTTATGCCCATGAAAAAAAGATAACCATAACAATTGATATTTCTCAAGGATTGCTATTTGTATGTATGTGTGTGTAGATGAGTTGAATTGCTTGCTTTTTGTATGCATACAGTTCCTAGAGAGCTGCATCAAACAGATAAGCCATAAATGATTAGGTTTTTCTGGTACCTTCTGCTAAGGTTTTTGTTGTCATTTTAAATTAATATACTATTTCCTCTTTTCTTATTCTTAATTTATCACTAGTCCCAAATCCAGTATACCATAGGCAAGCAAATCCACTTCATGGATGCCGATGACACAGTCATGTAACTGTTTTAAGTCAGAGATTTAATTCTATAGTGATTGCATAGCCAAAGTACCAAGCCAAGTTGATCTGCCATATTAAATCAGTGACTCCAAATTGATTCAGAGTGATATGAACAAATACAGCAGTGACTCAATGGTATTTTACTGTTTCTAACACTGGGAATAATCAACCAGTTAGTCTAACCATGGAGATAGTAGAGGGAGTGTGTTGAGTGGTCTGACAGAAATGTGATTTCTAGCCAAAGAATGTTTTCACCTCATTAAATCTCATGACTCTCAGAGTCCTTTGGGGCTGGGAAAATGTTTTTGCTTTTCTTCTCTCAATCTCTCTTAGACGTGATTTGCCACAAGATGCAGCTTTATTCCCTCTTATTAATTCTGCTTTGTTTAGTCATCTTTGTGTGAGATCCATCCCAATGTTTCCCAAATCTATACTGTATATCCTGTGTCCTATTTGATGACAGTCCCTCTGTTGGTATCAGTGAGTCTGTGTGACTCTGGCTCTCCATCCATTCATCTTTATATCTCCCAACATCCCCCACAAATCTGTCCTGTCCACTGCCTAACTACAGTATTTTTCTGCTATAAGGTTACTAACGCAAAGTGCTCCTACCTTGGGACCTGTTTTATAACTAACATAAAGTATGACTAGCAAGCCACAACCATGGGACTTTGTATTATATTGAAATCTTGTCATGCAATATCTTTTTAGGGTAGTTTTCTCAAACTTGGCAACTTTACGATATGTGGTGTATCTGGCTGGGGAATTCTGGGAGCTGAAGTCCAAACATCTTAACCCTTAACCACAGACCTGAGGTCATAGTGACTCCAACAGTTTTCCGAATTGTTCGGAACACCCCCATTTTTAGAAATGGACCGTTTCGGTTGGGAATAGAATTTATAAAATTTGTTAATTTGACCCGTGAATGAAAATTGTCAGTACACAAAGTAAATTTAACAATATATCCCAACTATTATTTTCATAGATTAAGAAAATTGTTTGAGCGGTCATTATGAGCTCATGTCTGTGATAGCATAGCTATTAACCTAGGGTTAAGGGTTAAAGTTGCCAAGTTTGAGAAATAGTGTTCAAAGCCACACTTGAATGGGTATGCTTGTCAAGCTTAATGAAACTTTTTCTTACTCTGGCAGCTAAGAAAGAGGGTAGAAGACTGGACTCATGTATCTGTAAATCAGTTTAACAAAATGTGATGCCTGCTTATCTGCTTGCTTGCCAATACCAGTCAGGATGTTCCAAGTATTTATTCAATTTGTATAACCACTCCTCTTACAAATATGACAGTATACAACTGTTAAAGCAGTACCAAAAACAGAAGCAAGCCAAAAATAAATATAAAACCATGTTAAAAAACCATATTAAAACCATAAAATGTAATCAGCAGTAGAGTGACAAACCACTCAACATTCATTATATCCACTGAATAAGCTCTAAGCAAAGCTGCATCATCTCAGTGTTTAGTTGTACCTATTTTTAAAATGGTTTGGAAGAAATGATTCCTTCTTCATGTAAATGTAGCACTTCTCTGCTATTTATTAAAGCAGCCTAACTTGAGGAGTACTGCAGCATTAAATTTGCATAATCTTTTAAGAAGTAGATCCCTGAAAACATTCCTGGCATCTTTAGTATCTAGTACAATGAAGCAAAGTCTTCTCAGAAGAACAGACTTTTTTTATAATGGACATCTATCCTAGCCACTTTCTATGAGTTATGTCATGCTAGGATGTGCCACTGGGCATCCAAAAATTAATGAATGGATCCCTACCAGGAAGATAAAGTGTTTGCCAACTAGCCATGCTAATCTATTTGGTACAACCAATAATTCAGTGATCACTGAGTAAAAAGCCAAATACCACACATGGGTAGGCTAATTAGTATTTTTCAACATCTTGTCAAACTTGACAGGCAGAAGAATAGCAATAGCACTTAGACTTATATACCACTTCACAGTGCTTTACAGTCCTCTCTAAGTGGTTTCCCTAGTCAGCATATTGCCCCTCAACAATCAGGCGAGGTGGCTCAGTGGTTAAATGCAGCACTGCAGCACTGCAGGTTACTTCAGCTGACTGCAGTTCTGCAGTTCAAATCTCACCGGCTCAGGGTTGACTCAGCCTTCCATCCTTCTGAGGTGGGTAAAATGAGGACCCGGATTGTTGGGGGCGATATGCTGACTCTGTAAAGTGCTTAGAGAGGGATGAAAGCCCTATGAAGCAGTATATAAGTCTAACTTCTATTGCTATTGCTAGTTTACCAATCTCGGAAGGATGGAAGGATGGGTCAACCTTGAGCCGGTGAGACTCAAAGTGCCAAACTGCTGGCAATCAATCAACAGTCAGTCAGAATTAGCCTACAATATTGCATTCTAACCAGTTTTAAAAGTATGGTTTTTAAATTGGAGTTTGTTATTTCTGCATCAGTTCAGCATATCTCTGTAGGTTTTTTTTTTTACTAAATTACATTGTGAGCTGTTCTTTTCTCGTTCCTGCTGTTTCTATCTTAAAAGAAATATTCCAAAACATTGTTGTGGTGAGATTCTGGAAGGTATCAGGCATAAACCTGTAGGAGTTAATGTACTCTAAATGGGTATCATGCATGCTATTTTCATTCCAGCCTGTCAAAAAACATTAGTAGTGGCAGATATTTTGATTGCCAAATCAAAACCTGAATCCATTCCAATAAAATTGTTTTGCCTCCAAATTTCAAAGCACAAAATTGAATTGCATTAGGGAACCTCCACATGTGAGCTCCCCAATTTGAACTGCAGCAGGACTGCTTTGGCAGTCAGCTTGCTGTAGTACAATACAATACAATACAATAGCATAGTTGAAAGGGACCTTGGAGGTCTTCTAGTCCCCCTGCCTAGGCAGGAAACCCTATACTGTTTCAGACAAGTGGTTATCCAACATCTTCTTAAAGACTTCCAGTGTTGGGGCTTTCACAACTTCTGGAGGCAAGCTATTTTACTAATTGATTGTTCTAACTGTCAGGAAATTTCTCGTCAGTTCTAAGTTGCTTCTCTCCTTGATTAGTTTCCACCCATTGCTTCTTGTTCTACCCTCAGGTGCCTTGGAGAATAGTTTGACTCCCTCTTCTTTGTGGCAACCCCTGAGATATTTTAACACTGCTATCATGTCTCCCTAGTCCTTCTTTCTATTAAACTAGACATACCCAGTTCCTGCAACCATTCTTCATATGTTTTAGTGGTTAAATGCACCAGGCTAGAAACTGGGACTGTGAGTTCTACTCCTGCCTTAGGGACAAAGCTATCTGAGTGACCTTCAATCACTTTCTCTCAGCCCTAGCAAGGAGGCAGTAGCAAACCACTTTTGAAAATCTTGTCAAGAAAACTACAGGGACTTGTCCAGGCAGTCTCCAAGAATCACACACAACTGAATGGAAGAAAAGAAAAAACTCTGCAAACAGTGTTCCTGCACATCCCATTTGCTGATCACACAACCTGGAAATATTCCGAAGATCCAAAAGGGTAGGTAACTTGTGAAATTCTTAACTTGTTTGGGAGAAGATGAAGCAGGATGCCCTTTCCCCAGGGCTTCAAATAAAATTCCAGATATGATTAACATTGTAACCTTGTGTCAGGGAAATGGACATCCATTATTCAATGATGAGCATACCCACAAATCACAGGAGGAAGACTTCTCTCGTGGACCACAGGTTGAGTCAGAGGTCCTGACAAAAGCATTGCTCTGCATCTCTGAACATGCCTTGCATAACTTAGTTCCTCTATTTTATGACACAGGAAGGTAAACAGAAGGAAAGTATTTATCCCTTGGGGGCACTGCTTGTCACATACGTACCATTTCAGAAGCAGAAGTCAATGCATTCAAGTTTCATTGTTTCAGGGAAGAAAACGGAATCTATTTTGGGATGCCAGTGAGAATGGTGTGATTTTCCACATAAGGAAATGTTTAAGGACACGATGGTGGAAGCTATGCGCTTGAATTAAATAATAATTTTGGAGCCCATTTTAAGAATGACAGTTCTTAACTGTCTGAACCCTCTCCTCATTCATAATTCAGTACAGATTTCTAAATTAACTGCTTTGTTAATAGGAGGGCACTTCTTTGTTTCAGAGCACCAAAGTTATAGGAACCAAAGAACATGAATGTTATTTAGGATGAGGATAGGAAACTTTTAAAAAATGATATTGCTGCTTTCTGACAAGCTCTGGCAAGACCATATTTAGAGAGAAGAAGAGGGAGAGGGAGAGAAAGGACCGAGGGACCGAGAATACCCAAAGAGTTGAAAAGAGCCATTTAGAGCATTAAATCCATTCTATATCCAGGAATTTATTAATCAAATTTATATAGTTGAACGTGACTCTGGATGTCTTAAAACCACAAATAAAAATTATAAGATATAAAATCCATATTAATAAATTTCATAAAATAAAGGATATAACCTATAGAAGAAGGAAGATAAATTGTCACTTTAACACTCTCTAAACAAGTCTCCAGTTACCTGGAAGTCGCAGACCTGACAATAATCAGGTCTGAAATGGTATAGGGTCTCCTCACAGTATTTTGCTTTCTAGTCTGGTACCTTAACCATTGCAAATAGTCCTCAACTTACAACTGGTCACTTAGCAACCAAAGTTATGATGGAGCCCCAAAAAGATAGCTATTTGAAGCTCCGATGGTTGAGCTGCCCCACCAAATGCAGTCACATGATTGCATTGTAGGTGTTCACCAACCAGCTGACATTTATGGCCTTTTCAGCATCCCTGTGTGACTGTGATTTACTACTTTTTTGCTGGAAACAGTGTTTACCTCCAATTTCCAGCAAAAACCATCAATTTCAGACAATTGCTTTATAATCATTACAATCACTTCATGGCCATAGGGGAAAAAAAGGTTGTAATATTGGGCATAGTCACATGGTGACCAACTTAATGACCAACATAAACATAATTCCAGGCTCAACTACAATCATAAGTCAAGGACTATCTGTACAAGGGTCAGAGCTAAACCCTCATGCAGTTCAGTATCTTCCTGCAGTTTTAATGAGGATCATTGTTAAGAACTCTTGGACTTTAAATCAACTTTAGTTAGAGGTTTTTTTTAAGTAATGATTTCTCAATTGAGCTCAGTTTTTGGTGGCTACATGGATTCATCTATGGAAACACTGCAGAAGTGGTTTTCCATTGTCCTCCTATGGAAGGGAGGTGTTTTTACTTTGGAATTATAGCCTTGAAATTACATAGTAGTTTCCCATGCAAAGACTAACTAAAATCAGCCTTGCTAAAATTGTAAAATCAGATTAGGTATGCCAGCTACTGCAATCATAGTAAGCCTACACTTTTTACAAGCTTGCCAAATAAGATATCATTGAATATTTAGTCAACATGTATTGCTGAAGTAAAGATATATTAAATCCACTGCATTCCAACAATCTACTGAGGAAGATACCAAATAAAAAATGTTAAATAAATTTAAACTGTTCAGACTGAATTTTAATGTTAACTTTTAGCTACAAGCAAGAACAGTTTTATAGACAGCTCTAATATTAATATGCAATTTTACTCTTTTCACAATGAATGGTTACAAAGACAAGTTTCTGTGAAATATGCTTATCATCTTTGCATATTTATCTTGGCATCTCACCAAGTGAGAAGATTGCCATTGTTTGGGCTGTGATATGGCCCTTATTGGTCCATTAGGCCATTTTGCTCTAAAATAAATCATATCAATTTTTTATCCCACTCTCCCTCCCTAAACATATCTATCCATGGTAGTAAAAGTGTGCTGGATTTTAGGTGAATGCTTTGATGTGCCAAATATCTATTAAAATCCTTCCAGTGCCATCCCATTCTCTAAATAAAGCAATTCCAAGTAAAGCTAAACCAGCATTTATCTAACCAGAATGAAAATAAGCAAGACCCAGGAGTGATCATTATTTTTTAGTTCCATCCAAGATCAAGGGTGGGTAGAGTATCCCATAGTGTAATTATGGGTGTGTTACAGGGTTAATTTGTTTCTAGATTCAATCCAGTTGTCACAATGTAAGCCTCCCAGTTTTAATGAAACAGTGTCTTTTATAAAGGCTAAACTAATAAACCCTGCCTGCAAATGCCTTATTAACAAGAAAAAATAATTTTCATGTAGTTTTGCCTTGTCACATTCTTTTTTGTAAACTTTAGATTTTTTTCAGCTGCACAATGGATTATGGCATGTCTATTTTACATGTCTGGAGATCTTTCATTTCCCCCCACCACCCAAAAAAAAAAATCCTCAAAAAGAAAAGGTAGGTTATAAAATTTTTGAGTAAACAAAAGTATCCGATTAATTAATTCAGTAAAACTATCCCTATCTATACCATACTATTCCTTAAAGCTTAGAATACACTTAATTTAGAAAGGGGGAATATGACCCCAAGGGCATTGTATAAGAAAATCATCTTTGTGGTTATGATTTTTTTTAAATTCATTCATAGGTAGAGAACTCTGCATCTGTTCAATAATCTACTGATTCCTATTTATAAAACTGCAAAATCTACAATAACATTAAAATATCATAAGATAATTCAGAAAGAGCTATATTCACAAGGCAGTTTAAAATTATCACTCATGAAAATAAATTAATATAACCATTCTAAATTTTCAGCAGTGGAGTTCTTTAGTTTACAAACATAGCATGTAGCAGTAATCTGACCTGGTTCATATCTGGATGAAAGTTTACCAGGAATTTCCAGAACTATAGACTAAAGTAGAAACTAAACACCCATACCCACCAGTGGTGGGATTCAAAAATGTTTACTATTGATTCTGTGGGTGGCTTGATAGTCATGGCATGGCTTTGTGGGCATGGCTTGGTGGGTGTGCCAGGGGAATAATACTGTAAAATTGCCATTCCCTGCCGATCAGCTGGGACTCGGGAGGCAGTAAATAGATGGGGCAGGGGCAGTCAGAGGTGGTATTCACTGGTGCTCCGGACTACTCAAAATTTCTGCTACCGGTTCTCCAGAACTGGTCAGAACCTGCTGAAAACCACCTCTGATACCGACATAGTAACAGTAATAGGAACAGAGTTGGAAGGGACGTTTAGAGAGAGGCAGTGGCAAATCACTTCCATTTTATACCCAAAGAGGAAAGATGGGTTTCTACCAGTATAAGAACAATTCTTTTTGAATGGTGGCATCCTTCCTTCCCCAGAGAGACTCAACTGCCTATATTAGAATTGGTGTCAGATTAGGACCTTTTTATTTTAAACTAAAAATCTGGCTAACTGCGTGCCAAACAATAATAATAATGATGATAATATTTCTGAATACAAGTGCTGGTATATAGTCAATGTTCAACTCAAGAATGCCCTCCTTCAGTTATTGCTTCAAGCTCCTATCAATCAATGAAAGGGTGAAGGAAATTGGGCCAGCCAGATTTAAACCAGATTTGCAACACAATTCTTTCTATGGCTTCTGTAGAAGAAAAATGTGTTATAATCTACCCCAGGCCATTCACTTTAGGTGCTGCTTCCTAAGATATTTTTATAGGTCTATAAAATATAGGGGAGACACATTTTTTGTATTCTTATGCTTCCTGTTCTGACCCAGGCTTCACAAGAGCATGAAGCAAACTCCTTGTCCTGACAAAAAACCCATTTACTGTGAATTCTGCTCATTCACATCCAACAAAATCTTTTGAGAGAGGATTATAGTCACAGACTTTCTGGCTTGGAGAGCTGACAGGCTGATATCTGCAAAATTTGGCAAGGTGAACTAATTAAGTGAACTAATTGTCTCCTGTAAACTCCACTCTCCTTTGCTACTCTTTTAGTTCTCAGGGAGGGGGCATTCATTGTCCACCTGTGACCTTACTCCCTTTCTTTAGCTGTTCCCTTCATCTGACAACTCTGTGCATGTGCACACTGGGAACAGGCTCCAGCTGTTCACCTGCCTCACTGATGTCTGACTCCAAAGGCAGCTGACAACTGGCATTCGGTTCTGGCCCCCTCTCTGCCTCCGACAGAGAGCCCTTCCCCAGACTCCAGGACTGGCCCATATTCCTCCCCAACCTCCTCACTGTCTGACTCTGCTGCCAGCTCTGCTGACTGCTGACTGGCCACAACACTTCCAATGTTTACTTCTTCCTGTAAAAAGCATTCTTGTGACTACAAAGCTAACATCAAAAAGGTAAATATTAACTTAGCTGAAACTAGAATTCAGCTGTGTCCAACTGTGAGCAGCACAGAGACTTAAAATGTAATTAAAATTGCTTACTTTGAAAGGAAAAAGAATTATAGGTATGCATGCATACATCTATGTATATATCATTAGCGCTATGTATTTTTACCAAATTATTACCTTTCTTTTCTACATTATTCACCAAAGTTCCGGTGAAAAGTACATCACTGGCTTCTTTTCTCTGGAATTTTATCTCCTAATAATGCATTCTTTTCTTTCCATGCAGCCTATAATCAGGAGTATTTAAGTTATCCTTGTAACAGCAATTTAACAAAATGACAAACATTTGGCTAAATTTAGACTGGTGATATTGAAGGATAAAGAAAAAACATCAACATGTATCCGTTGATAGGTCAAGGGAGGTCAAGGACCTTCTTCAAGTGTTAGATTTATGGAAAGGGCAGCTACAAGTCATACAATAAATTGTTAATATGTCAATTACTTCCTCGTTTTCTGTTTGCACACAAAGGATTTTGGAACTCTTTTAAAAAAACAAATATTTGAAGAATAAGAATTTGTTACTGCATAAATTACTATAAATTATCTCAGAACAATTTCTGAATTATTGTCATGGTTATATAATATTTGTAACCATAGAAACAATTTAAAAATGTTCTGAAATCATTCAAAAGTAATTTATGCAATAACAAGTTGCTGTCTATGGAAAAAAAGAATTCCAAAACCTTCTTTACTTATATCAATGCCCCTAGGCAAATTCTGTAGGTTAGGAAACCTCAATATTTTAAATATTTTCAATATTCAAAAAGGGAGATTCTACAAACTCTGCTAATTCCCCCCCCCATCATTTTCACTGATATAGGATGTAAGTTTCATACAAGTTATGAGTCAACTATTATTTAGAAAAGAAGCATTTTTTGTTTTAGCATTTTAAAATATCTGTGTCTTTATATAAGCCCATTGAGAAACATATTTATACTTACATTTAAAGAAGCATCATTTTCAAATAAAACAAGAGTACATAGCTGATAATTAACATGCTATCAAGCATGTTATCAAACATTTTGAGACAATTTGAATCTGGTCCCAGGATTTGGTTGTTTGCTTTCAATAATTCTATCTATTATATCAAGGGGTCCCCGACCCCTGGGCCGCAACCCACTACCAAGCCTTGAGCTGTATGGAACCGGGCTGCAAAAGTGGTGGGTAAGCGCATGTGCACCCGCAACACTACTTGTGCAAATTTGTGCAAGTGGCAGCACACATGCTTGCTACTGACACAAATAGAGTTGTGAGTGTTCTTGTCCACCATTCACATGGAATCATGCCCTTTCACCCCTCCCTGCCAGTCCACAAAGCCAGAAAGTTTTGGGAATTCTGCATTATATTATACTCCTTCAGTTGGGTTAAACTAGGGAGATATATTTATGCTCCAATCACTAAATCAATAATTTGGTTTAGCTGGACTATTGTGATGGAAACATTCTGATAGCTAATAATTACATCATATCTTCTACTAAATGGTGACAAGAGATATAATTCTTTATTCAAATATATATTTTTAATTTTACTAATAGCCTTAAGAGATTTCTAAATTCATTCTTGAATATATTTTAATAAAAATCTTTCTCATTAAGCAAAACAGAATTCGGTAATACTAATACTTGAAGTAAAACAATCTTTCTGCAGAAGTTTACAGTTAAAAGTATAAATACAAGAGAAAAAGCAATAGCGAGGAAGTAGCGTACAATATGTTCAAACATTACAATAAAAATTACAATTCTTGTCCCAAACATTTTAGAAGATAGGTTTTCTGATAGCCTGATAGAAGAATTGCCAGTTAGGCAACAGCTAAAAGGCTTCTAGAGCAAGTTATTAGAGACAGAAAAGGATCCAGATGGAGAAATAGATCTCAATAGAAGAGATATTTGCAGCTTAGGGTTAAACTGTTGGGTCCTTGGTGCTCTCTGAGCTTGGTGATGTTCTTGCAGATGGTTCATTACCAGTGCCTGGATGATGTTACCTAGTTTGGCAATGAAACATCTGCAAGAAAACCACCAAGCTCAGGGAGCACCAAGGACTCCACTGAAATAGGTTTGCAGAAAAAAAGGGAGGTGTCTGTTTTGACACCCTCATCTGTTTTCCCCAGATGAAATGCCTGAAATGAAATAATAATTAGAATTAAAAATGCAAAGGGGAGCCAGTTTGGTGTAGTGATTAAGATGGCAGGCTAGAAACTAGAAGACTGTAAAATTAGTTGTGGCTTAGGCACAAATCCAGATGGATGACCTTAGTCCAGTCACTCATTCTTAGCCCTGGGAAGGAAACATTGGTAAGCCATTTCTGAGAAGCTTTGCCAAGAAAACAACAGGAGCTAGTTTATCAGGAGTCAACACTGATAAAAGTATCAAGATAAGTTAAAGTGTCCTGAAATGGTTGAATGAGATATGTCCTAAAGTGGGTTTTCATTTGATGGCCATTTATTTCTGAACCTAATTTTTCTCCATTCCATGTACTGTAAAATGAGTGGCAAGGTGGAAAATGTATTAGGATATATAGAGGCCTCTGTTTGTGTCTTAATCATCCTGCTCGTTTCTGAGTGGAAATATGTAGAGGTATTGTTAACACAACTGTGTGTTTGCATAGCTTTATGAACAAGACTGTTATGCATGATATGGAAATCTAGCATTGTTGTGACAAGGTAAGGGATATAGATTTGTACAAAATGGATTTTCATTCCGCTATTGCAGGTGAAACGCAAACTCATTCGAATATTCAAGAACAGGAGTGAAAGAGGTCATAAATAATGAGGGTTTTCCATTTATTTATTCTATGTCTCTAGCACTAAGCTAAAATATGTTCACATTTATAGCTGTATTCACATGGTGGTCATAAACTCTGAATAGCACACCTGTCGTTCCCCTAAAAGCTGTAAAATTATTAAAAAATATTAACCGTTATTTCCTTTTCCTTCAGTAGCTTGATTGTATAAAAGTAGAATTCCTATAGTATACAAAGCAAGAATAATCAAGCATGAAATGGCAAAAACGAGGCAATTCAGGAAGATATATAAGTCTGAAAGTAAATCTACAAATTTGATATTTGAAAGTTCTAAATGGACTTTGTGGATACAGTACATTATTGTGTTCATGGTCCATCTAAAAGTTATAATTCTTGGAAAAGGACATTCTTCTTGGCATAAAAGTGAGACCCATCCATTTTTGTTATACACATCATTGAAATGATCTGTAGAACTGTAAGAGCATGGATAGCATGATAACCATTTCAGCAATTTCATGTTATTCAAAAAAAATCAAGTCTTCTTCAAAACTGCAATGTTAAATTACCATCTGCCATAGGGACTAACTACCATACTAACATGATTTGGAAGATACCACTGCAGGCAAATACAAATGTACTTTTAGAATTTACCTAAACCAGATTATAGACAAAAATAGGGGATAGATTTCTACCCAATTTGAATATGCTATTTCTTTCTTCCTTTAATGCAAAGGAAGTAATCTCTAAAACTGTAATCTCAGTTTTTCATTTAAGAATGATAACATTGATAAATTGTTGACAGATAAATATTTGAAATTTTTCTTTTAAACCTATCAGTCTAATATTTCCCTTCAGCAATGTTTTAGGTTAATATCTTCAATTTATCTGCTTGCTCATCCGTGACACTAATAAGATTAATTGTTTTTAATGTGATAGGCCACTAGAAGGAGAAAAAAACATCTGCGGGCATTACTTAGTTTTCATTCCAAGGGTTTATAGAAGTTTATAACAGCAAATCATGCATACATTTTCACTGACTAGTATATGTATTTTATTCTGTTGGAAGTATATATGCAGAATACTTACCAAGAAATAGATAGAAAGAATATAATTTGCAATAGTAGAGAACTCTGTATCCCCAATCCAAACTGGTAGACCAAGCTACATCATGTAGTGTGGAAGAAAATCCCACACTCACTCACACTCTTGATGTTACCTAGTTGGGTAATGAAACATCTGCAAGCAAACAATCAAGCTCAGAGAGCACTCTATTGTTCAAGCCTAGACTTCAGATATTGCCTTTTATAGGATTCTGTTAAAATACATATACTATTTGAATCAGTGGTGGGTTTCAAAATCTTTTAGAACCTCTTCTCTAGGTGTGGCCTGCTTTGTGGAAGTGGCTTGCTGGCCATGTGACTGGGTGGGAGTGGCTTGGCAGTCATGTGACTGGGTGGGCGTGACTAACTTGTAAGATATGGTGAAACTCACTTAACAATGCTCTTGCTTAGCAATCAAAATGTTGGCTCAGAAACTCTGGCGTTTGAAGCATGAAAGTCTTAAAGCTGTCAAGTTACAAGACCCTTGCACCCCTAACCCTTTAGGAAAAAAACCCAGGGATGTTCAAACTTGACAACTTTAAGACTTGTGAACTTCAACTCCCAGAATTCCTCCTTTTGCTCTTCATCTTGATAATGTGTGGACGGACAGGAGGGGCTGGAACCAGCTCTAAACGGCACTGTAGATTTGTGGAACCTCTTCTATAGAAGAGACTAGATCTGGCAGGAACCTACCCATGATTTGAATGTTCTAGATTTCAGTTCTGATCATTTGGCCATTGGGTTCTCATTTGTGTAGAAAACCATTTTGCTTTGGGTTTTTTTAATTTGTTGAGAGGTGTAGGGTTTTTTATTTTGTTTTTGTTTTCTGGTAGTAATAGCTGTAAATGGTTTATTAATATGAAATTTACCTACCCAAAAAGAACATTGATTTTATTAGAAATTAATTTGAAGACACTCTGTCTGTTGTTGCTGCTCTTGCTTTTAGTCCTGTCACCTTTTAACACAAAGATTCTGAGCAGCTGCATATTTTAGATTCGTGTCTTATAGATGACAGCCGAAATTTTACAAGCTCCACTTAGCTGGCTAAGCACTTTTGCCACATTCTTGTTTTCCCCCTTCTTTGTCATATCAAGTAAAACAAAATGAACGAGACATCTGCAAAGAGCTCATTTACCAGTGATGAAAAGATAGTATGTAATATACAGAGCAGTTAACTCTATTGCAGGAAAATCTAACATATTTTATGATAGCAAGTACAACAATGTGCTTGCAGCTAATCTGGGTGATTGAGAGAACAAGAATTGTAATAGAGAGGAAGAATCAGAAAATTGTCCCCACTTCATGCCAAACATACCATTCTGTAGCTTCTCTGGGAAAGAATCCACAACTTTTCACAATATTTCCTTCTTCGCTTTACTTCACTGGGGCAAGCCTCCTCCTCATCCCAAAAGCTATCTAAAGATAATATTTGGATCTGGATGAACATACATGTGAAGCAATTATCTTTTTACCAATCTAGTCGCAGTCCAATTGGTCTAGTGCAGGGCTGTCAAATTTGCAGTCTGTGGGTCAAATGTGTCACATGCTGGCCACACCCACACCCGCTTAGCAAAGGGGGGGAAAGTCCTGAATATCACATGATGCCACTGTGACTACGTGAGTTTGACAGCCCTGGTCTAGTGGTTAAGGGATGAGGCTACAAACCCAGAAACTGTGAGTTATAATCCCCATTTTAGGCATGAAAGCTGGCTGGATAACTTTGGGACAGTCTCCTTCTCTCTTAGCCCAACCCACATCATAGCATTGTTGTTGTTGTGGTTGTGTTGTGTGTTGTGTAGGAAACAGGAGAACAATATTATGTTCAGATAAATAGAGATAGATAGATAGATAGATAGATAGATAGATAGATAGATAGATAGATAGATAGATAGATAGATAGGCAGGCAGGCAGGCAGGCAGGCAGGCAGGCAGGCAGGCAGGCAGGCAGGCAGACAAGGGAGGGAGGGAGAAACAGAGACAGAGACAGAGACAGAGAGAACAGTACTTATTACATGAGACTTCTTGCAAACTCGACAATGTACAAGCAAATTGCAGCCTGTATTCTTGGATCTCTATTCATTTCAAATAAGGACAGCACCCTCTTTCTGAAGACAGAAGTTATCGCAAGTAGGTTCTTTCAGAATGTATCAGCATGTAATAAAGCATAGGCAATAAGTTTAGTAATAAAGTAAGTTTTGAGGCATTCGTAGGATGGGATGGAAGTTCTGAAAAGCTACATCCCGAGAGGGAAAAACATAGAAGACCTGCTTCATTCCTTGAAGCCTTTCCCAAGCTTCTGGCTTTTAAACATAAGCCTTCCAGTCACTCAATGCTATAGAACACATAAAACAATGGATCAACCAGGATAAAAAGCAAAAGAGTATGTCTTTTTATGCCACAGGGAAGAAAATATTATTTGTAAAGGGGGGAAAGTGTGCAAGCCTGCGTCTAACCCTGCACCACTATGTACAATTGTGTTTTTAAAAAGGCTATTTCAATAAAATATTCTTGCCTTTCTGGTTCCTTTGGGTATCCACTGTAATACTTCATTGTCTATTCAACTGTACTCAATCCAGCTTTCTTGTTTCAAAGGTTTTATTTCTTTTAAAACACACAAATATTTCATCATTCCTCAATCATTAAAACATCAAAGTACAATTTTTTTGTATGCCCCTCCCTCCCTCCACCCCCCACCCCCTTCTCCTCCCCCCCCCCGACTTCCCAGAACCCGTACACGGTATGAATTTTTAACAAACAGTCTAAAATCTATTGAGAAAAAAGAAATAAGAAATTAATGACATTCTACATTGACCTTAGCTTCTTCTTGCTGAACTAACTTTAAACAATTTAAATCATTTCTGATCTTAAGCATAGGCTAACTGGAATTTCTAGTCCCGTATTTATTTTGTATATAATCAATCCATTTTTTCCAGTCTTGTTTATATCTCTCATTTGAGTGATCTTTAAGATATGCCGATATTTTAGCCATCTCGGCTAAGTTTGTGACTTTCAATGTCCATTCTTGAATTGTAGGCAAGTCTTCCTTCTTCCAGTATTGCGCCACCAACAGTCTTGCTGCCGTTATTAGGTGCAGAATCAAGTTAGTCTCTACCACTGTAAAGTCAGTACCTATACCTAGTAAAAATAGCTGAGGAGTAAACTTTATCCTTCTTTTAAAGATATTTTGCATAATCCACCATATTTTTATCCAAAATGCCTCAATCCAGCTTTCAAAGCATGTGAACATGTTTTAAAGAGTGTCCACCAGAGATGTACAAAATAACAATTTGTCTCGATAGATCCTTCCAACATAGTGGGACCTTTGCTATCATAGCATACCTTTCAACTGCATTTTTTCAATTTTGTAATTTCTTTCTTTATTCTTTTTTCTTTTCACTCAAAAAGTGAATGATGCACCCTGCCTTATACATATGCATAATTTTCTGGGACTGTTCCTGTCCTTTTGTTGACTTCCCTCCTACTTTTAATAATTACAAACTTCTCATGAATGCAATGCCATATCATCGTTTTACCAGTGTGGGCCCAAATCGGAAAAAAAATGGCTTATTAATCTGTTTATTACATTGTCATAAAAAGGGACACATTTGGTTGTTGTTGTAGTTAGTTGTGAAGTTGTGTCCAAGCCATGGTGACCCCATGGACAACTTTCCTCCAGGTCTTCCTGTCCTCCACCATCCCCTGGAGTCCATTTAAGCTCACACCTACTGCTTACTGACTCCATCCAGCCATCTCATTCTCTGCCGTCCCCTTCTTCTTTTGCCCTCAATCTTTCCCAGCATTAGGCTCTTCTCCAGTGAGTCCTTCCTTCTCATTAGGTGGCCAAAGTATTTGAGTTTCATCTTCAGGATCTGGCCTTCTAAAGAATAGTCAGGGTTGATCTCCTCTAGGACTGACTGATTTGATTGCCTTGCAGCCCAAGGAACTCTCTGGAATCTTCTCCAGCACCAGAGTCAAAGGCCTCACACATTTGGTACCTTTTAAAGACAAGCAGCAGACTTGAAAATGTTTAATAAAGAAATCAGTTGAAAACACAGCTCTGCTGTGGTTACCTTTTATTATTATAGCATACTTATAGAGAACTATTTTTGGATAAAGAATGGTTTATTTAAGAGTCACTTTCTCCAGACTCTAAAGAGGTGCAATTTGTTCCTAGCCATGTTTGTAGTTAACTCTACTCCAAATCAATTCTAGATTCTGGGAACTGATAGAAACATAGGGATTCTAGTACTAAATGCTTTTCTTTTCCATTTGGGAGTTTGCAAATAGAGAATGATTCTTGGCAAGGATATGTTTGTGATCATGAGAACTGATTCAAGGTCTGGAAATGGTTGTTATGCTCCTTTAAGTCACACATAATCACTGGTAGCAGCTCTTCAAGGAAAGCCAGGTCAGGAAAAAGACTCTTCAAGGACTGTTGGAAGTAGTACTACTGGAAGTATTAATAGAAGTAATAGTATATTACTACTGGAAGTAATGCTACTAACTATCACCAGTACAGCACACTTCCTTCCCATGCTGAAGGAAATCAACAACTGGCAGATAACCCGAATGTGTTTTACTGTAGGTTTGAGAGAAAACTACTGCTACCTATCTTCACAATCCCCATCTCAGACATACCAACAACAGCCAAGCCTCCTACAACTGACCCCATCCTATTGGGCTCACTATCTCTGGTGATTACAGAAAATGAGGTGCAAGGTCTATTTCACAGACAAAAGCCAGGAAACACCAGGCCCAGACAAGATAACTCCTTCTTGCTTAAAATCTTGTGCTGACCAACTAACCCCCCATCTTCACCTGCATCTTTAATAAATCACTGGAGAGATGTGCTATGTTCCTTCTTGCTTCAAACATTCTACTATCATACCAGTGCCAAAGAAACCCTCCATCAAGGAACTGAATGACTTCAGACTGGTTGCTCTAACATCTGTAGTTATGAAAACCTTTGAAAGACTAGTGCTGGCCCACCTGAAAACCATCACAGATCCCCTGTTAGACCCCTTGCAATTTGCCTACTGAGCATATAGATCGACAGATGATTGGCTTAATATGTCTCTGCATTACATCCTACAACATCTTGAATCTCCAAAGACCTATGCAAGGGTTCTCTTTGTAGGCTTCACCTCAGCATTCAGTACCATCATTCCAGATATTCTTCTAACTAAACTAGATCATCTAGCTGTACCTGACCACATTTGTAAATGGATCATAAGCTTCCTAACAGACAGGAAGCACCGGGCGAAGCTAAGCAAAACCATATTAAATACCTGTACAATTAACACAAGAGCCCCCCAGGACTGTGCACTCTCTCCACTTCTCTTCTCTTTATACACCAATGACTGCATCTCAAAAGATCCCATGAATTGTTTCAACTTCTACCCTCAAAATGATGGTATAGAGCACTGCACACCAGAACAACTAGACACAAGTTTTTCCCGAATGCCGTCACTCTGCTAAACAACTAATTCCCACAACACTGTCAAACTATTTATTAAGACTGTATTACTATTATTCTTTTCATCCTTCCTATTACCTATCTTCTCCCACTTATGACTATAACCATGTTGCTTGTATATTTATAATTTATATTGTTTTGTTTCCTAGTGTGATTGATTGCTTATTAGTAATCTATGACTATCACTAAGTGTTATATCTTATTGTTCATGATGAATGTATTTTATTCTCCTTCTGTACACTGAGAGCATATGCACCAAAGACAAATTCCTTGTGTGTCCAATCACCCTTGGCCAATAAAGAATTCTATTCTGTTCTATTCTATTCTTTCTATTACAGTGGTGAAATCCAAAAATTTTCCCTACCGGTTCTGTGGCAGTTGCTTCATGGGTGTGGCTTGGTGGTCATGTGACTGAGTGGGTGTGGTGAACTTGTAAAAGGTAGTGAAATTCACTTAAGAACACTCTTGCTTAGCAACCAAAATTTTGGGCTCGATTGTGGTCATAAGTTCTCTTTCTCTTTCTTTCTTTGTCTCTCTTTCTTTCTCTTCCTTTCTTGTCACTCTTTCTTTTCTTTTTTTCTCTCTCCCTTCCTTCCTTCCTTTCTTTTTTTCTTTCTTTTCTTTTCTCTTTCTTCTTTCTTTCCTTTCTTTCTTTCTTCCTTCCTTCTTTCTCTCTCTTTTCTTTCTCTCTCTCTTCCTTTCTCTCCCTTCTTTCTCTCTGATTTGTCCATCTCTCTCATTCTCTCCCTCCAACTCTTTTATTTCTCTCTCCCCCTCTCTCTCTCTCTCTATTTGTTTCCCTCTCTTTTCCCTCTCTCTCATTCTCTCTCTCATCATTTTCTCATTTCTCTATATTTCTCCCTTTTTCTCCCCTTTTCTTGTTCTCATCTCTTCACGTGTGTGTTTGTGTGTCTGTCTGTGTGTGGGGGTGCACCAGCAAAATACCCTCCTGGGCTGGGACCATGATGGTGGGGATGGTGACTCCTCCTCCCACTGCCACCACTGCACAATGAGGAGTAGCTGGCTGCGCAGCACGGGAGAGCCCTGCTGCACAGGAGACTCCTCAGCTCTTCCTGTTGCCTCAGGAAGGAGGGGAATGGGGAGCAGCAGCAGCCACTGCTACCGGATGCAGGGGAGAGCTCTACACAGGCAGACAGTGTGCATGTGCAGCAGCCCCGGACATCTGCCTGACACCTGCCCTCACGGAGCACCACCGTGGCCACTGCTGCCCCTCAGCCCCAGAACAGAGGATGTGTCTCCATTAAGATCCGCCCACCTGGCCACTGGCTGGGCCAAGCTGGATGTTGACCTTAGAAGGCAAGTGAGCCTGGGGGACCACCAGGAAGGTGTGTGGAAGGCAGCAAGCACAGCAGGGCTGCGGGAAGGTAGTAGGCTGCTAGTTCCCTTCCCCATGGCTGGCTGACCCCGACATGTTTGTCTGACTTCCACACAGCCCTCTGCTTGCCTGCTTTCGCAAGCTGGCCACGGGACACCGGGAAGGCCACGTGGAAGGCAGACAAGCATGGTAGGGCTGCGGCCATGGGAAGGGTAGGGGAAGCAGGCTGAGATGGTGGAAAGCAGAGACTGGGCTGGTGGGGTGATCAAGCAGTGACCAGTGACCAGTTCAGGGGTGTGCCAGCCATGATTCCTACCAGTTCAGCAACCCAGACCCAATGTCTGCTACCGGTTCTTCGGAACCAGTCCAAACTGGTAATATTTCACCCTTGTTCCATTCTATTCTATTCTATTCTAAAATCTATTTTAGTGTTTCAGAGTATAATAACAGATTCTTGAAAATTTAACCATTTTCTCTCTCCTGTCTCTTACGCTAAAGAAAATCAAGGCAGCATGACCTTGAGTTTCTTCTCACCAACTCCTTTATTTTGGGGCTAAATTGGAACTTTACATACCCATTCTTGCTTTTCTTTTTCAAGGCTGTCCTTGCACTCCTCTACAGATAGACAAGACCTGGCTGTTTACTTGGCAACATTTCACACAGTGGTTTGCTAGTACTTCCTTCCTGGGGCTATGGCAGCATAACTACCCCAAAATCAGCCATCTTGTTTTCATGCCTAAGGGAACTAAAACTCTTGGTTTCCCTAACCTTAGTCCAACACTTTTAACTATTGTACCATATCAGTTTCCACCTCCAAAAACTAGTAGTTGCTAAATAATCAAATTCCCAGCACAAGAGAAGTAAAGTGTGAATCTAGTCTGCCTTTTCCACAATAATGGTATATTCCATGCTCTCCGGCAGTTTTACAGTTTATACCACAAACATAAACGTCACTAGTAACATTCCTTAAAATACTTTATAATTCCTTTACCAAAAAAACTTATTAAGGCTAAGGCAATCCTAAAACAAAGAAATAGACATAAAATGTCAAAAAGATATGCGCATCTTTCATAACTACTGGGTCAAAGAAAATGTATATGTGAATTCAAAATTGATTTCAAAAATCATTTAGAAACTCATTTTCCCCACTTAAATGCTTTTTCTGAAATTTACCATTTTTAATACATCTTTAAAAATTGGTTATTTACTAAAAATTGGAAAAATGAGAAATACCAACGCAGGAGAAGTCATTCAGAAAATAATGGAATGTGCTGAAATGAGTAAATTGACATTTGAAATTAGAGAACAAGGATAAACAATATTACAAGATATGGGATTTATTTTATCAGTGGTTAGATGAAAACGTGGAAATAAAAGACACTAGAATTTTATAATACAAGAATTATAGAATGATACAGAATAAAATAAAGATACATTATTATTGAATAGATTTAAGATCTTGTAATGAATTGTTATAATATAGATGAATCCAATATCTAGAATATCTCATTTAAAATGAAGGAATAATAGTTATAGTCAAATAAATGACATACAATGATAATAATGTATACATGTATATTTGATTGATAATATGTGATTTTATATACATTGTAAGTGAGGACTATGGAAAGGATGCACAAAAATCTTGTAACCAATCAACACACTGTATGTAATTGAAGATGGTTTTATGTTTTTGTTTCGTTTGTCTATCTGTCTGAAAATAAAATTCTTTTAAAAATTGGTCATTTAGTCTTCCAAATTAACAGGTTTGTTTCCTTCCTTTATTTTTTTAAAAATTGACAAATTCTGGGTGATCTTGCCTTAACTTCCAATGGCTCTAGCCAGTATGGTTGAAAGAGAAGGTTTATACCATATTTTACAATTCAAAATCATTCCAGAGACCACCTGTTTTTTAATTCCTCTGAATGTAGGCCATTTTTTTTCCTGACTCTTCTGGAGATTGAAAATGCCATTTTTACATGCAGTTCTCCCATTCCTTGAATATAACTTGCCACTCAAATGGTCATCTTTGCAAAACAAATTATTGAGAAAGAACAAGGCACATGTATGCAGATAATGGAAAGTCTAATTTTACAATGGTGAAATTCCAGTTTATCTAAGGTAAACATAGGCCATAGCTAAAAGCCTTCCATTATCATTCCTTGGCAGCTTGGACATCTGTAGTCTTTCAAAATGGTAGCTGCAGAGTCAAAGCATAAAACAGATGGAAACACTGTGCACTTCTGGTATGTTACTCATACTAATGTATACCCACTATTTTTTTCCTGTGCTTTTTCAATAAAGAACAAGCAGATATGGATGCTGGCCAATCTGTTTTCAGTAGCAAATATGACAGCATATAATAAAGTAGCATTGTCTATAAACAAACTTGAAAGTCCAGATTGGTTACCTGTCACTGAACTTTCTTAACCTTTCTTAACATTTATTTTATTTCATTAAACTTAAAAGGCCAACATTCCAATGTAGTAAAATACACATTCTAACTTGAAGCTTAGGGGAACAGCCAAGTTTTCAGGGCTATTTAAAACATGGTCAGGATCTGGGCCAATAGATCTTGGGGAGAATAGTATTCCACAAGCCATGTGTTATGGTCAAGAAGGTTTCACTTCCTTATCCCATGAGATCTTCAGGGAGATCACCTGAACCATGCCAACCTTAAACAGTACAACAATTGTCCTTCTATTCTGCATTGGACTTAAGAAACAACAAGTAATTTAAGATTCATATTTCAAAAGAGACTTTTCAAATGCATTAGAGCACACTTGCTTAAAGTGTCTTGGAGAAATCAGAGAATTATCACTAAGTTTCTATACTCAAGAATGAATTATCGTTATCTGTAGGAATAGTAGCAACATCATGAACCTAAAGCCAAAATATTTTCTATTGGGTGATATTCATGCTTTTACAATACTTATAACATTATATTTGTTTGAAAACTTAGAATTCTTTCTCTTTGAACTTCTCATTGTCTTGACGCATGTTTTGATAAGGACAAAAGAGCAAATGCTCCATAGAACATGTGAAGAAATGATGGTTAAAAGAGATGGAAAAACTGTTCTTCTGGCAAACACCATTGTTTGACAGCAAGGAGGCTCTTTTGAATCAATAATCATGGTTGATGTCTACACAAGAGCTATCCCAAGGAGCAATTCCAAAAGATTATCCAGTGCAAGCAATACATATTAGAATCAATCATAGCTGGGAGAAAAGGGTATCTGGAAAGCAACCTAGACATTTGAGAAAATACAATTTTGGGGGGAAAATTGCTAGCAAAAAGAAAATCTTGGCATATACATGATCTCTCACGCTTCTCAAACAATAGACTCTAATGCCCAGCATTTTCTAACCAACCGTTTCCTGATCTGCACTTGGGGTAAAGGGAGGCTATGAATATCACATAGGGAGATCTGGCGTAAGCATACTGTATCCCATGGACCACACTGTCTGGATCATCTCATTCTACTTCACTATTCCTTATTTTCACTTGATCAAGGGACAGAATTATATCATTCTTTTCTTGTTTTCCAGAAAGCTGATAAACTTCAGATTTTTGTTTTTATATGGATGCAAACATGGCCAGCTTTGCTGTGCTTTGTAGGAATAGTGGAATTCATGTTTTCTTCGCATCTGGGGGCTCCCCAGGATAAAAATGAGAACTTTCTATTTTGTGTGACTCAGGTTTATTCAATGGAACAATTCCCCATCTAATAAAAACAGAACATTTTATTACCCTCCGGTCTTATAGAGCATTCTTAATCTCTCTAGGACCCATCATTTTACCTCCTCCACATTTCCTGTTCCTCCTTCAGAGTTCCCTTGTCTGCTACTCTGGTTTTATTACTTGGCACCACCTATATTGCAACAGCTATTGTTCAAACTTTTGCCACTGATCCAAATCATGAGGCATGTCATGTCTACTGAACAAACTACCCCCACATGGGAATGAAATATTCCCCTGGCAGGAAACGATTAACATGCTGGCTCCATGATTGCCAGGAAATCTGAATGGATGCAATTTAAAAGCTTCCTTATGAGAAGCAGCAGAGATCTGTCATGAAAACTAGGTGGATCATGCTGGAATGGGGCTTGGTACAGTTTTGGCACACATTAAAATGTTTTTTCCCTTGAAAATTCTATAATTTCTAACCTTATTCACAAATTCACAGCCATTATTTTCTTTTAATCCACCAAAAATGCCTGGAAGTAATTTGCCATGCCAGAAGAATATTATTTTCAACACATTAAACAATTGAAGGGCAAATATTTCCATCAAGTCATTATCAGGGCAAAGATCATAAGATCTTTGTGAAAATGTTTCTTTAACTGAGGAGCATGTCATGGGCTGGGCAAATAATCACAGGATAGCAGAAATACTAGAGCAGGGTGTCAAACTCAAGGCCCTTGGGCTAGATCTAAGCAACCTGTGAGCTGGAAACAGCAAGGACCACCCTTGGTGCCTCTGCCAGTGAAAATAGTTCAAGTGGACCACAGGCTCTTTTTCATTGGCAGAGGGTTGCAGGAGCCTTCACAGCTGAAAACGAGCTTGGGAGCCGTTTTCCTCTGGCAGAGCGATTGGGCCACCCAAATGAGTGACATCAAGCCTGGCCATGCCCACTTTGGCCACACCCCCCCAGACTCCCAAGGTCAAACAATCCTGATGTGGCCCTCAATGAAATTGGGTTTGACACCCCTGTACTAGAGGAATGATGAAGCAGTTTTTTATTTTCAAAAACATGATTTCAGTTCCATTTCCACCAATAGTGTGCCACTTTTGCCCAATTGCTCAGTGTTCCTTAAATATTTTTTCTCTCACTTTTAATCATTATCAAGGATCCCAAATGAACTTTTTTTGCATATTTATATTATTGAGACTTACTGTATTTAAAATGAAAAAAAGTTACATTCATTGCCACTACCATTTCTCATGTTTTTGATGGGATTTGATATTGTATTATTTTCAACAGAGGCTGGTAAGTAATTTTGATTTCATGGACCCCTGAGAAGTTTTGGACAACTCTAGGTGGGTCCCTAGTTTCTTTTAAAGTTAGTCACAATTGTATTTATGATTATTTTTGTCACTTGTAAATAAGAGAATTGTAAAATAACCTACACTGAATTCTTTTCACAGCTAGGAAGATGTTAAAAAGTGGGTTTTAACACAGAAAAAATGAGAAATAGAAAATAGGATTGTTTTTAAAGCTTATGTAACACAAGGGAATACCAGAAATACAATAAGGTTAACAATGGATCCAGGAAATTATAGGCTAATTAGCTTGACTTCAATACCTGAGAAATCTTGAAAAAGATAATTCAGCGGAGGATTTGTGAACACCTAGAACAAGCAAGATGATTACTAGAAGCCAGCAAGGGTTTCTTAAAATGGATTATGCTGAACAAACCTTATTGCCTTTTTCGATAAAGTAAATTAATTAGTGAATCATCAAATGCTGTGGACATAGTATACTTGGACTTCAGTGAGACATTTGACAAAGTAGAACCACAACTTCTTGGTAAGATAGACAATATGAAATAGATAGTACCACCACCAGATGGATTTAAAATTGGCTGACTAATTGCACTCAGTGAATAGTCTTCAATGGACTACATCTACATGGAGGGAGGCAAGATTCTGTCTTGGTCCCAATGCTCTTCAACATCTTCATAAATGAACTGGATAAAGGGATAGATTCAGGGGTGGGATACAAATAGTTTAACAACCGTTTGCCCAGGTTCAGATTGGCTGTCATGGGAGGCATGGCCCATCCCCATCCTCCAGCTCCACCCCACATTGGACAAACCTCCCATGATGGCCAACCTGATTCTGGGCAAAATGGTTGTTAAATTATCCCCCTATCCTGGGCACTGTGCTGCAATGGAGAATGGACAACAGAGCAGCCAGCATGAGGAAGGAGGAGCGAAAGCAGCCTTCTCCTTACCACACGCAGGCCACTCTGTTGCCTGTTTCTCCATTGCAGTGCAGCACCCAGATCCACTTTGATAGTGGGAGGGGGATTTAATATCCAGTTCACCCAAACTGGTGTGAATCAGCTGAATCCCACCAATGGGTAGATGGTGACTCATCAAATTTGCAGATGTCACCAAGAGTAACTAATAATTTAGAAAATATGCTCAAGATTCAGAAGGATCTTGACAAACTTGCACATTGAGCCCTATCCAACAAGATGCAGTTTCAATTGTGATAAAAGTAAGGTAGTAAAGGTACCTAGGTAGGGAAGACAAATGCATAGGTATAGGATAAGTGGTGCCTGGCTCAATAGTAGTAATTGTGAGAAGGTTCTAGATGTCCTAGTACAGTGATAGCTAACCTTTTTCTGATTGTGTGTCAAAGTAGGGGGAGCACAGGAGGGTCATCCATGGGCATGCCCACACCCATAATGATGCCCACAACCTCCTGTGTGCATGGGCGCACGATGCCTGCCCCCCCACACGCTTTTGGCCCATGATGGACCCATTTTTCACTATCCCCAAGCTCCAGAGGCTTTCTAGGAACCTGAGGAGGGCGAAAACAGCCTCCCCACCCAAGAGGCCCTCTGGAGGCTTCATAAAGCTTCCCTGAAGGCTCTGGAGGGTGAAAAATAGCCCTATGGATAAACCAGAAGCTACTTTCAGAAGTCACCTGGAAGTGACTTTTGATTTGTCCGTAGGGCAATTTTTTGCCCTCCAGAGCCTTCAGGGAAGCTTCATGAAGGCTCCGTAGGGCAAAAAATGGCCCTACGGACAAACTGGAAGTCACCATTCTTGAACTTCTGGGTGGTTTGTAAAGCCGTTTTTCATGTTCCAGAGCCTTCAGGAGGCTTCCCTGAAGCCTCCGGGGGGCAAAAAAACACCCAACACGCAAACTGGAAGTTTGGGAACGGACTTCTGGTTTGTACATTGGGCCATTTTTCGCCCTCAGGAGGCTTCAGGGAAGCCTCCTGAAGGCTCCAGAGGGTGAAAAACTATCCTAGTAGAAGGCCACTTAAGTATGAGGCAGCAGTGAGGTGCAGTTGCCAAAAATACCTATGCAGTCCTAGGCTACATCAATGGAAGGATAGCATCAAGACAATGAGAAGTGAAAGTACAGCTTTACAACACACTGGTGAGAGACCATACTTAGGATACTACATCTAGTTTTGACAAAATTCTGCATGAAATTCCTAGGAAAATATATGATTTGTAGAATAAGAAGAGATGCTCTCTTTTGGATGGAAAGCAGTTTTAATATGAAGAAATAACTAGAGTGATTTGTTAATTCTTCCATTCTATTCTTTGGGACTGGCTTCTGTTTAAATTTGTACATATTTTCGATTGTGTTAGAGATCACTGAAAAAATAAAAAGGGGTGAGAAAGAATATGTGGAAACAGGGACTGAAATGGTAAAAGTAAGTGTAAAGTGAAACACACCCAAACAATGTTGTGACACTTTTCTTTTCTTTTCTTTTTAAATTTGTGTGATTTGCTACATAGCTATTGAAAAAACAAAGAACAACCCTTCATTTTGGATGTCCAAGAAAATCGTAATATTCTTTCTTGTGAATGGGACTTTTATACATGTCATCAATGGGAAGGTTGCTATATGCACAAAGCTGGAAAGAAAAAAGTATATACTCACAGTGGAAGAATGGATTTTGAAACTACTGGAGTTAGCTGAGATGGTAAAAGTGACTGCTTTGCTTTGTGACAATAATTTCACTAAATTTCTTGCAACTTGGAAACCATTGTTGGAGTTCTTACAAGACAAAGGAAAATATTCTGATCCCTGAGAAACAGGCAAACAAATTGAAATTAGTGGCTGAATTTGCAATCTGAGATTCTTTAGTGGTCCAGAGTCAGAATTTCATATTGTTTTTAAAAACTGCATTAAACATATTGTTTCATATGAGTCAACCAGAGTCATGTCCACCTTCTGCTATTAGATCTTGAGAAATTAGCTGCCTGTTTAAATTGAGCTGTTTCTGAAGAGTGAGTCACTTCTCAGTTTAAATGTATCCAACTCTGTAAGTTTGGAAATTCACATAGGAAGAAAAAAAAACTCTCAGCTGCTTCTGAAGCTGCCAACTACCCCTGCTGTGCACCTTAATATTAGTTATCTAGAACTCTAGGCTTTTCTCAAGCATCTACAATGTTTGGCATTTGTCAATCTAGAACATAGAAGCACATTCCAAAATCTCAGATGTTTTAGAATAGAAGTAATTCTTTATGAGACATTACACTGCTCTTTAATCCAATTCTTTTATATATGTGTGTTTTCTGAGGTTTTCGCGGGTGTTAGTATGTAGGTCTCTAGTTGTTCGGGTTTTCTCCCACGTAGAATTGGAGATGTCTTGGCGACGTTTCGACGAAGTCTCATTCGTCATCTTCAGGCTGCTTCAGACTACTTCAGGTTTAGTGTTTCCAGGAGTAGTGTGAGATCTCGGCTGTTTGTTCCTTTTAACTGCCAGTAGGGGATTAAATTTTAACTGCCAGTAGGGGATTAAATTTTAACTGCCAGTAGGGGATTAAATTTTAACTGCCAGTAGGGGATTAAACTGATTGGGTGGGGGCTTGGCTGTGTCTTGATTAGGTGGAGGTGTGTCCTTATTTGGTGGAGGTGTGTTCTGTTCTGATTGTTTGGGGGGTTGTGTTTCATGTGAGGGTAGGAGGGGTTTTAAAGAGGCTGATTGTGCTTTTGCAGTCTGGCTTTTGGTTCTGGGTCGTGCCTCCTCATCAGTTTGTGTATTTGTCTGTTTTCTTTGTGGATGTTTTTTGGTGATATTGTGGATGTTTTTTGGTGACACACCCACAAAATATTGGGTTTCTGTCTGGATGGTCTCTTGTGACGAGCCGAAGACAGAGAGTGGAAGAGTGACCTTCCTCCCATATTTGGGCATACCAGGGGTTGTGACTTTAAATATACCTCTCACCCTGGCTGGCTGATAAGGAGTCGAGCTCTGAAGCTCAATGGTTAACGCATCTGCCTAAGAGGCAATAGAGCACAGGTTCGATTCCCAGCATGGGTATGGCTAGCTGATGAGAGCTAAATAGCTTGAAATAGATCTATACTAGTCTCCCTTTATTTATTTATCAGCATAAATATAACAAATGTAACAAAAAGGCAACAGTAAAAAATATTGGGTTTCTGTCTGGATGGTCTCTTGTGACGAGCCGAAGACAGAGAGTGGAAGAGTGACCTTCCTCCCATATTTGGGCATATCAGGGGTTGTGACTTTAAATATATACCTCTCACCCTGGCTGGCTGATAAGGAGTCGAGCTCTGTAGCTCAATGGTTAACACATCTGCCTAAGAGGCAATAGAGCACAGGTTCGATTCCCAGCATGGGTATGGCTAGCTGATGAGAGCTAAATAGCTTGAAATAGATCTATACTAGTCTCCCTTTATTTATTTATCAGCATAAATATAACAAATGTAACAAAAAGGCAACAGTAAAAAATATTGGGTTTCTGTCTGGATGGTCTCTTGTGACGAGCCGAAGACAGAGAGTGGAAGAGTGACCTTACTCCCATATTTGGGCATACCAGGGGTTGTGACTTTAAATATATATATATATATTTCCAGTATAGGTGTGGAATGGATCTATTCAGAAATTTAAGTATAGGCAAACCATTGCTCTATCGTCTGTTGGGCTACTAATTGCTGTGTTTCCCTCAAAATTAATTTCTGTTCAGATGTTAAATATTACACATCTATACTACATTATTTTGCTCCAACATATAGCCATAGTGGTTGAGACCTGATATCTGATCTGTTCCAAAAAGTTTTTCTCTGTGTAAGAGATGAAAGTAATGAGTGCAGGTTCATTCTAAACAAATCTTAATACTCTTTCCAGGGTACAAATGGAAATTGACCAGCTCTGTTAATTCAAGCACAGTCTATAATAAACTAAAAGGCCATTCAGTGGACTTAAAGAAGGATTATTGGGAAGACCAATGGGATACAAAAGATTTCTAGGAAGCATCAGCAGCAAATACAATACAAATTGACTTTTATTTCACTTCCTGACTTAACAAAAATATTAAGAAAGCAATGTGATGATTGGTATATAGAAGATGTCCTGTTTCTTACTGTGTTGCAATCACTAAAGATAATTTCGGATAATGAGATCGAATGAGATAAATATTATCCAAAAGCAATAAAGGCAAAATATATTTTATCATCGATCTGACAAACAGTAATAACAATCTCTTCTTACTGATGATAAGGACATTGTAGCATTATTCCAGTAAAATATTACTGCAACCATAGGCTGGTTGTTTTATTTCTACTTTAGTTATTTGATCAATACATCACTTATTGTTCTACTTAAGGTAGACAAAAAATAGATCCATTAGGAACATAGATAATAGCATTATTATCGGTTCCAACCAGAGGTCCACGAAGTTCAGTATTAATTTCTAAAGCAGAAGTTTCTTCAGTTTGATCTGCAGTTCTAGAATTTGGACATGGACTCTTCAGGGTGCAAAATATCTGACACAGACCATCTATGCAGTGGTGGGATTAAAAATTGTTTACTACTGGTTCTGTGGGCATGGCTTTGTGGGCCTGGCAGGAGAAGGATACTGTAAAATCTCCATTCCTACCCGACTCCAGGGGAAGGTTACTACAAAATCCCCATTTGCTCCTGATCAGCTGGGACTCAGGCAGCAGAGACTAGATGGAGCAAGGCCAGTCAGAGGTGGTATTTACCGGTTCTCCAAACTAAATGATAATTTCAGATAATGAGATAGAATTAAATAGAATTTCCGCTACCGGTTCTCCAAAACTGGTCAGAACCTGCTGAATACCACCTCTGCAACTATGTATATATAGATGGAATGCTGAGTTTTGTATATGTATGAAGTATGAACTTTCTCATCATTTTTTTTAAAAAAATAGATACATCTAATAACCCTGAAAAAAATGACATATCTAATTACTTAGGAAAGTAACTGAATTAATTGATGAACACAGAGATTATTTTAATCAAATGGTAACAGAAAATGAAACATCATTTAAATATGTAATTTAAAAAATAATAAAGCTCAGTGATAGACTGGAGCATGAATAATATAACATTTTTTAAAGAATTAATACCAAACTGATATTATCTGTATAATAGGACACTTGCAGCCACAACCATTCCTGGTTCTTTTGAACAAGCATAGCTTCTGATATTCCCTAAGCCAAATGAGAATTAACAACAAATATCACATATATGTTAAATGAGATGAATAAAGTCTTACTAATTTACTGGACTGTAGGCTAAACAAGCTTATGTGTGTCACATAGCTGCCATCTTGACTTATTTTGGGACCCAAGGTTCTCCCTGTGGACATTCAGAACCTCTGCCTAGAAGAAAGAAAGATAGGATTTGAACTTAATTCTGATATCCTGCTTCTTATATACTGCAATAGTTGGATATGTTAATGGTTTTGGGGGACACGGTAGCTCAGTGGCTAAGATGCTGAGCTTGTCAATCAGAAAGGTTGGCAATTTGGCAGTTCAAATCCCTAGTGCCGCATAACAGAATGAGTTCCTGTTACTTGTCCCAGATTCTGCCAACCTAGCAGTTCGAAAGCATGTAAAAAAATGCAAGTAGAAAAAATAGGAATCACCTTTGGTGGGAAAGTAACAGCGTTCCGTGCTCCTTCAGCGTTTAGTTATGCCAGCCACATGACCACTGAGACGTCTTCGGACAGTGTTGGCTCTTCGGCTTTGAAAAGGAAATGTGCACTGGCTCTCTAGAGTCGGGAACGACTAGCAGATATGAGTGAGGGGAACCTTTCCCTAATGGTTTTGCTAAGAGCAACACACTAATTTAGCTGGCGTTGTTTTCCTATATCGCTGCTTGTGAGGCATCTCATTTTAGGAAGAAGCCTGACACCTAAATAGACACTGCAGGATTGTGTTTCAGCAGAAGAAAAGAACTTCTACAGCTTTCACCTCATTCTCCATTCCTCTCTAACCTCTGTGTGTTGTGTGTGTGTGTGTGTGTATCCTGATTTAACATATTTTTGCCACTTTTATTTAAATATATGACCTTCCCAAGTAGCTTTAAATAAGATGTTTTGTTTTAAAATAGCTCATTAAAATTCAGTGGACAACTTAGAGAATATGTGCCATAAGCTATTGATGTAGCCTCTCCCCTGTTTTCAATCTATTTCAAATCCTCTAATTCCAAGGAAAGGGAAACGTATTGATGCTTATTCTTTGTGTGAGGGCTGTTTAATGGCACACTATTAAATGACACAGAGCTTTATTGGCCTCTGTGGCATTCAAACTATTCAGTGATAGAGGTTTCATCCAAAGGTCTTCAAGGTCTTGTAATAGGTGTCATCCAGTTCAGAGTATCTAATTTCCATTCTGCCTTTTTTAATGCCATAGCTTCCAGTTGGAACAGCAGAGTAGAATGCAAAGAGCGATGGCAAGTGGCCTACCATCTGCTTCTGTTTTCTCTGAAATTTTCCCTCAAGTACAATAACAAATATCATATAATATCAAAATGCTGTAGTAATATGACCACATAATTCAGACAAAGTGAATTCATAAGGAGAGTCACACAGGAGATCACAACTTGCCTGAGTTATGGTATCTTCAACATGGGATTTATTGTGATCAGAAGATACTTAGGCTGTTCAGGAGATGTAGAGTAAGGTTGTTTTTGTTTTGTTTCTTTGCAGTAGCTGGAGACTGAATCTTAACAAACAATGGGTTCAAAAGCTGAGTTATTCCACAACAGTTGTATCAGCAATAACTCTGGCAAGTGCTTCTGGATCTTGGAAGTTTTCAGATGTATGGATTCCAGCTCCCAGAATTCTTCAGCCAGCATTGTTGGCTAGGGAATTCTGGGAGTTGGAGTCCATACATCATAAAACTGCCAAGGTTGAGAAACATAGCTGTAAAGGATTGCTCTTTCTCAGAAAAAGTTAATACACATTCTGGGGTATTCCAGACACACAAGTAAAAGTTATGGCCAAATTTACTTTTTCCCAGTTTTAGCAAATCTACCAGCTGCAGCCTTTTCCAAAGATAGTACAACAGTAAATTGCAGGTATATCCCTTTACAAGTGTATTTATGTATAGAAAGAGATACTGATTTGATGCATATACTACCTTAATTTGATACAGTTGAAAGTTGTATACATCTTGCTCCTTCCTCCTATTTTAATAATAATAATAATAATAATAATAACAACAACAACAACAACTCCGCCGTTGCCGGTCCCAAGCCCGGATGAGAAAGGAGGAGGGTTGGGGTCAGGTTGGCATCTGGTCCCGTAAAAAAACCCGCCAGCCCATACAATATGGTGAAAAAAACAAATAAGAATTCCATACCGCATCGGTCGTCGCGCGGGTTAACAAGGGCCGCGGCGGATGTTGGGGTCCCTGGACATCCGTCGACAAGTGGGCTACAAGTGGACCAGCCAACAAAACGACAAAAATAGTGCAGATGAAAACCGTGCCATAATGGCCTGTTACTACAACTCAGAGCCAGAAAAAGAGGCTATTTAAAGCAAATGTATGAATTATGGAAACAACAATATCCAGATTCAAATGTTAGTGAACAACGACTAGCAGATCAAAGGCGATTTATTATATGAAATAAAGTGTTTAGTGAAGTTGAACATGAGGAAATTCAGGCAAATTGCAAAACCCAAAAAACAATATCACAAGCGGAAATAACTGATATTCAAGACACAACTAAAGACATTATAGTAGAACTCCCAGAAGAAGCTCTCAGGGAGGAAATAACATCACCACCACTAGAACCAGTTATCACTGAACCAACTGATGAACTAACTCAAAAACAAAAAGAATTGAAGGATAAAATCATGGAGCATTTTCTGCTTAATGAGGAAAGGCAACGTTTACCATCACTAAAAACTGTGCCTAAGAAAATCTTGGCCCCTATCATGAAAATGGTTAATGCAGTGTTTTCAACAATTGAACCGGGATCCATCTTGGAAACAAACCAGTTAATGTACAGCGCAGCTGTAATAGTCACTAATGAACTAGGCATTAAAATTAAAGTACCTAGTCACACAACAGAAAAAGCATCAAAGCCAAAGTGGAAAATCCGTTTAGAACAAAAAATCAAAAATTAAGGGCAGATGCTAGTAACTTAAAGAACATGCATGAGCAACGACTTAAAAACAACAAATCATAGATCGGCTAATCAGAAGATATAGATTGGATACAAGAAACATCAATGAAGCTGTAGAGATTGTAAAACAGCAGATAACAGCAACAGCTAGAAAAATTGAAAGATATGAGGCACGAATCATCCAATAAACAAAATCAGCAATTTCGATCAGACCAACAGCGTTTTTATCAAAGTCTTAATGTGAATGGTGACACCAAAAGTGAAAAACCAGAAAAACAGGCCACAGTTGAATTCTGGAAGAATTGTGGGAAAATGCAAAGGACTACAACAAGGAAGCAAAGTGGATACATGACTTTGAGAAAAGCATTGGCAACAAACAAATGCAAGTATTAGAAATAACAATTGAGAGGGTCAAAAATCGAGTTTAAAAGGTAAAGAATTGGACATCACCTGGAAAGGACCAATTACATGGTTTCTGGCTCAAATATCTGACCAGTTTACATGCAATATTGGCCAGGCAACTGAATGAAATTTTACAAAAGGGCCAAATTGATGAATGGTTGACAACTGGAAAAATACTTGATTCAGAAAGATGCAACTAAAGGAACAACACCTGAAAACTACAGACCAATAACATGCTTGCCAACAACCTTCAAATTACTCACAGGCATTATTGCAGATAACATGATGGATTATTTGGAAACAAACAACATCTTGCCAGTAGAGCAAAAAGGCAACAAAAGAAGGAGCAGGGGAACAAAAGATCAGCTTCTAATTGATAAAGATATTAGAAAATTGTAAGAACAGAAAAACGAACTTGAATATGGTCTGGATTGATTTCAAAAAGGCATTTGACTCACTGCCACATACTTGGATCATAAAATGCTTAGAAACAACTGGCATTAGCAAAATATTACATCCTTTACTGAAAAGGCGATGAAACAATGGAGAACTGAGTTGGCAGTAGGGAATGAGATCTACGGAATGGTTAATATCAAGCGAGGAATTTTCCAGGGTGATTCACTTTCACCTCTTCTCTTCATCATCGCCATGATCCCACTATCGGTAATCTTAAAAAAAATGAAATTAGGCTACCAACAGCCAAAGAAGCTGAAAAAATTTCGCATTTACTATATATGGATGATTTGAAACTCTATGGAAAGTCAGAAATAGAAATCCAATCATTGACAAACACAGTCCGAGTATTCAGCACCGATATTTCAATGCAGTATGGCATGGAAAAAGTGCCACTGTATCCATAAAAAGGGGCAAAATCACTGCATGTGAGGGAATTGAAATGCCCAATGGCCAATTAATTAAATGCAAAGAAAATGAAGCCTACAAATACTTAGGCATTCTGCAATTGGATAACATCAAGCATGGAGAAGTAAAAACTATTGTCAGGCAAGAGTACACCAATAGAGTTAGGAAAATTTTGAAATCTAAATTGAATGGTGGAAATACAATCAAGGCCATAAATACCTGGGCAATACCAGTTATAGATACACAGCTGGTATAGTTAACTGGACACAAGCTGATTTGGACCTTTTGGACCGAAAAACCAGGAAACTAATGACATGCACTACAGTTTACATCCACGTGGTGATACTGATAGACTTACCTGCCCCGAAAATCAGGTGGCAGAGGATTATTACAAGTGAAGCAAACAGTTGAAGAAGAAAAACATGCACTGGCTGATTATTTAAAAGAAAGTCAAGAACATCTATTAATCGAAGTAAAGAACAAAAATCTACTGAAGGCCCAACAGATGAAACAAGAAAAGATGTGATAAAATCAAGAATGGAGAGTTGGCAGAACAAAGCACTGCATGGCCAATTGCTGGAAAAAATAAAAGATAAAGTGGACAGTGAACAAACTTGGTTATGGTTAACAACAGGTACATTAAAGAAAGAAACAGAGTCACTAATCCTGGCTGTGCAAGAACAAGCTATCCGCACAAATGCCATTAAGGCCAAAATCGAAAAATCCTCTGATGATGCCAAATGCAGACTTTGCAAAGAAGCTGATGAAACTGTTGATCACATACTCAGCTGCTGTAAAAAAATGTGCAGACTGATTATAAATTGCGGCACAATTCAGTAGCACAAATGATCCATTGGAATTTGTGCAAAAATTATAATATTAAACAGCAACAAACTGGTGGGAACATCAGCCTGAAAAAGTCACCGAAAATCAGATGGTCAAGATCTTGTGGGATTTCCGTATACAAACCGACAAAATACTGGCGCATAATACACCAGACATCACACTGGTTGAGAAAAATAAGGTCACAATCATAGATATCGCAATACCAGGTGATAGCAGGGTCGCCGAGAAGGAACATGAAAAAATCGCAAGATACCAGGACTTAAAAATCGAAATTCAACGACTATGGCACAAACCAGCAGTGATAATTCCAGTGGTAATTGGCACACTGGGTGCTATTCCAAAAGCACTGGAATTACATTTAAAACAGTTAAAAATTGACAAAATCACCATCAGTCAAATGCAAAAAGCCGCACTGCTTGGATCTGCATGCATATTACGAAAATACGTTACGATGTCCTAGGCCCCTGGGTGGGGCCCGACTAGTAACCAATCCGGTGAAACAACTGGCCGCTGTGATACAATTGTATAATAATCCTGTGAGATAGGTTCTGTTTGAATTGCCTTGAATCAAAAATAGACATCATATAAATTTAACGGAAGAAAGAAAGAAAGAAAGAAAGAAAAAAAAAGAAGAAAGAAAGGAAAGAAAGGAGAGGAAGGAGGAAGGAAGGAAGGAAGGAAGGAAGGAAGGAAGGAAGGAAGGAAGTTTCCCTGGGCCAAAGTCACTTTATTGGCTTCACTGCCAAAATCTTGCAAGTCTGGTTGTGCTATACCTCTTTCCCCTTCGTATATTTCATGTATCAGGGCAGTATGTATATGACCCACATACTAAAATTGTTTGTTGTGCATTTAAGATAAGTTTTACTCCTTGTCATTTTGGTAATAGAGCTCATATATGTCAAGGTCATCTTCCTTATCTCTACATCGCTAGGTCTCACAGTCCCTTGGTTGTTATAATTTCATTTGCATGACACTGCCCCCAAATTATTGGACTCTGTTTTTTTATTTATTAACTTTTTAAATGGACTTGTCAGTGTTGGTTCCAATAAATCTCTTATATAGACCTTTGGATTCTTTATTTTCTTATTGCACATTGCTCTTATACTGTAAATCATGGAATTATAAAGTTAGAAGGAGACATTTATACAACCAAAACTAATGCCACTGCTCAGTTGAAGAATCCAAATAAAGCATCACCAACAATTGGCTATCTAGGAAGCTATTGTTACACTGGATAAATTGTACCACTCTTGGACTGCTATTACAATTAGGATTTTGTTTTTCTATCAAAAGAAAGAGAAGGTGATAAGCCGCCTTGGAAGGCCAAGAGAAATAATCAAAACCATAAAAAAGCGGAGGTTGGAATATTTTGGAAAAATACGGCATACTTCACTTAATCCTCCAGGGAAAAATTGAAGGCAAATGTGGTCCAGGCAGAAGAACAACATCACAGTTTCAAAATCTAAGGACTGGTTTGGGACAAAACTTAGCAGCATTTTTTTGTGTGGCTGTTGATAAAAATAGATTACCAACATGATTGCCAATGTCTGATGACAGATATGGCACACGAAGAAAAGAAACAAAACAAATCTTCTCTCTTCTAATTAAAAGAAGTATTGTATCCCATGTATAACACTATCAGGCTAGTCCTCAACTTTCTTATCAGTGATATTATTTCATGTTATTTGATGGTATTTCTATTGCCCTCAAACTTCTCTCTCAGGGATAAACTTTCTGATATCCTGGAACTTAGAATAACATAAAAATACATTAAAATAACAGGATTGCAAGGGTCCTAGTATCCTGTTCAAGCAGCGACATCATTTTCAGACAAATGGTTGTCCAGTCTTTTCTTCGAACCCTCCAGTGAACTTGTGAAGGGAAGCCATTCCACTGATTAATAGTTCTTAATGTCAGGAGTAATTCTCCTTAGTTCTAGGTTGTCTCCCTCTTTACTGATTCTATTCTTGTCCTGCTCTCAGGTGGTGTGGAGATTAGGTCAACTCCTTCTTCTCTGTGATGGCCATTCAAGTATTGAAACATTATTATCATGCCACCCTTAGTCCTTCTCTTTACTAGACTAGATGTACATACTTCTCTCAACTATTCATCGTACAGTTTACCCTCCAGATTCCTTGTCATCTGTGTTGCTTTTCTCTGTACTTTTTCTAAGGTCTCAGCATCTTTTTTGTATTGGAGTGACAGGAACTGAATGCAGTAATCCAAGTGTGGTCTTATTAGTGAAATATAAAGCAGTTCTATGATTTCACATAATTTTGGTACTTTCCCGTTGATGGGATATTAGTATTTTGAGTATTTGAGTATTTATTAAAATTTATATTACAACTGCATTGGCTTTTTTGGCAGCTGCAGAATACTACTGGCTCATACTGAAATGGTGATCCATTAGGAATACCTAGAACCCTCTCACAGTTGCTGCTATTGAACCAAGTACCACCTATTCTATATCTGTACATTTGATTTTTCTTACCTAAGTGTAGGACCACCACTGAATTGCATTTTGTTGGGTAGGGTTCAGTGTTCAAATCTGTCAAGATCCTTTAGAAATTTGAGTCTATCATCCAAATGTTAGCTACTCCCCCCTCCCCTCAGCTTGGTGTCATCTGGATATTTGATTGGTTCTCTTCTATCTTCTTCTTACAAAGATTTTGAAGAATACTGTACCTGGAAATACGCCCTGCATGCTTCCCTTCATGTAGATTCAGTTTCATTAGGACTATCTGCTATGTGCAGCTGGTCAGCCAGTTGTTATTCCATTTGATGATGATACTGTCTATCTCACATTGTTCTATCCTGTCTGTGAACTACTATATCTATTGCCTTACTAAAGTCTAAATAAACTATGTCCATAGCATTTCTCTGATCCATTAATTAGTCAGTTTGTCAAAAAAAAAAGGGAAATATGGTTTGTCTGGCATGATCTGTTTTTGACAAACCCAAACTAGAGGCTGGCTTCTAGTAATAGTATTGTTTGTTTGTAGGTGCTTACAAATGTGTTCCTTGAATATATTTTTCAGGATCTTCCTAGGTATTGTTGTTAGGCTAATTGGTCTGTGTTTCCTGGCTCCTCTTTATTCCCCTTTTCTAGATTGAAACCACATCTCATTTCCAGTTCCCAATGCTCCAGAGCTTTGAAAGATTTTGTTCAGTAGTTCTGAGATCACATCTTCCAGTTTCCTTCACAATCCTGGGATATAATCCATTTAATCCTGGCAATTTGAACTCATCTAGAATATTTTCCATCTTGAATATTACAATGAGCTAGAAATCTTAACATTTTTTGCCTATTTTGACTTGTATTCCTGTTCTGTTTCCTACAGTGCTATTTTTGATAGGTTGGATTATTATTATTTTTTGCACAAGACAAATGCAAAATATAAATTAAGCAGTCCCACTTTCTCCCAATCACCTCCTTGACACCTTCTTCCATTAGTGATCCAATCATTTCCGTAACTTTTTTCTTGTTTCTTACATATTGAAATAATTTTATTACTATTAATATTGGCTTTTGTTGCAAATCTTGATACAAATACTGTGTTCTTTGTTTAACAGTTATAAACTTTACAACTGTTATTCACTTCTTTTAATTTCAAATTACAATATATGATGTTAAAAGATTATAGCTATCTATAAAATAATTGTAGCAAGGGTAAGCTCCAAATATTCTGATCATTATACTTATTACTCAAAGCACCACTTATTTATCTTCATGTTTTTACTAAATAGTCTTACTTTAATTGACACCATTCTCTGTGGAAAATATATATTTTGTGTCTTATATCCTAGCATTGTGTAAGTAGAGTAGCCATCAATGGATCAGAATCTATCCCTTTAAGACAAGGAATCCTAGGACCAAAATTGCAAATGTGTGGCTGTGTGCTAGACCATATTTGCCTCAAGCTCTGTTTAAGTCACTCTGATGGAAAACCTGCATTTTTCTGCTTTAAGTGAAATCTGTTCTCTCTGCCGGTGGATAGATGGTGAGTGACAGAACTTGGTATATCCTGTGGCTGACACTTGTTTTAGTGATTACGCTAGAAAGCAATTTGATATTAAATAGCTAAAGTAATTCCTGAAGGAGGGGGAGAAGAAACATGAACAGCCAGTCAAATGTCAAACAGGCTGTACAGTAATATCCTTCAGAAATGCAAGGTATTTGCTGTAAGACAGATCATTCCTTCGTTCTTTCTCATTAAGCTTAAATGTACTGTTATACAAGACCATAAATGTAGCTTTATGCAACTCCTAGTTTAATAAATGAGGAAGCATTACCATAACGATTGCTTCTCTTTTCTCCAGTTTTCTTCCAGAAAGCTTTAGTTGTTTATATGAATCCAATTGTCCGAGACATAAACTATAGGACAAAAAAGGATGTAACACTGGATTCTGGCTATGTTTCCAATCAATAACTTCATTATAACTATAAGGGCAAAAAACAGGACTGTGACTCTAAAAAAATCTAAAATTCAATGTTTGTTGAATGAGCTGTCAAGGTTCTATCCCACTGTCAGGAGGCGGTGATGGCCAGGAACTGTCCCTGATTCAATCTTTCCAAGACCAAGTGGTTATGGTTGTCTGAGCTCTTCAATGTGGGATATTCCAATTTTTACCTTTAATGTGATAGCATTTCCGCATTCAAGCATGGTACCCAATTTGGGGGGAGGGGCTCTTCCTGAATTCAGCACTCCTGGTTCAATGAGCAGCAGAAGTGCCATGAAGGGACTTGTGCAGCTTCATCTACTGTGCCAGTTGCACCTTTTTCTTGATTGGGGGCCTTCAGTCAGTCACTCATGCCCTGGTCACCTCCTGACTTAACTACTGGAGTATGCTGTATGTGGGGCTGCCATTGAAGACCACCCAGAATAGGGGTAGGTTCTGGCTTCTTTTACTGCTGGTTCGCTCAGGGATGCGATACGTGTGCATGTGCAGGAGTAAAAAAAAATTGCTTCTGCTCATGCGCAGAGGCAAAAAGCAAGATGGTGGTGCCTACAGCATCATTGATAGAGCCAGTTTGGGCAGGTGGCCGGCTGAGTTACTATCAAACTTGGCCGAACCGGTCTGAACTGGTAGGAACCCACCTCTGACCCAGAAGCTTCATGCCAGTCCAGAATATAGTGGCATCGGAGTGGGCATTCTTTGTTATATGTAACACTTCATGACCCACATTGGTTGCTAGTTGCTTCTGGATGTCAAGGTGGTAGTAGCTGCTACTTATAAAGTCCTACAATGCATATGGCCTGGTTACATGAAGGACCACCTGCCTCTCATATTATCTACCCTGCCAGTTCAATATGGTGAGGTTGGTACCCTCTGGATTACACTGATTAAACAGCATCACCTATCAGGATCCAGAGGTGTATCTTCTCAGAAGCAGTGGGTGCCCTCTGCCTTTGTCTTGCCCACTGACTTTGGCCTTCCTACTATTGACTCCCTCTGGTTTTCTCTACTGTGTGAACTATTTTTAGACAAGGCTTCAATTTCTTTGCCCTGGTTAAACTTTTGTTTGTCAAATAACAGGAATTGCTCAGGTATTAACTGCATTAATGATGCATAATTTAGCTTTGGTTTCAAATTTTTCCAAACTCGTTTGATATAATGATAGAAGTACTTTCTTTGACATGAAAGTACTTGAGAATAATTGTGGTATATTTATTTATCAATCATAAGGAAGCGTTGTATTAAGGAACATTCTGTATTCTCACAACATGGACATTTTCATGTTGTTTCAAACTGTTTTCACTGAATTATTGCATTCTTATATGTTAGTCCTTTTCTGCTAAATCACCTTCATTTTTATGTAGCAGTTGTTAGCCTTCAACACAAAAACTTGGAAATAAGAAAATAAATATCTGAACCTTTAGGTGAAATGACAAATTAGCAGTATTTAAGACATTCAATTGGCCTTATATTTAAACAGGCAGATTTCCCATTTCTCAGGACCAAGCATAGAAATTCTGTTTTTTTTTAAACCAACAAAGTAATGTTGTAAACTGCTGAAACAAAATGCATTGTCAGGAAACATTGGAAAATTAACAGATATATAATAGCCAGTTGCCAATAGATCATGCTCAAAAGAAACAATTCATCAGCCATTTGGTGTTGCATTAACTAGCTAGTCCTGCATGCTAGCTTTCCAAAAGAGTAAGTTGAAATCTGTGTTAATTACTCACAACTCCTTTGCAGGCTATTAATGAAAAACTGTTATTGGGGAAAGCTTTAATTTAAGTAGAAACATAAATAACAGGCTCAGGCAGAATCCCTGTAGGGCTCAGTCTCACTCAACCTAAGAATTCCCGCTTATTTATTTGTTTGTTTAAAGCACATTATTTTTGGGTCTATAACACCCAAAACTGGGTGAGAGGGGTGGAAATAAGTGTCATATTCACTTATGGAATGAATATTGTGGTGGGGAGAGGGGATTGGAGGCGACAGTATCACCACTGCCACCTGTTACCGCTGCCACCGCTGTTCACCACCACTGGGGAACACTGGAGCCTTGAGCAGCTGATTGGTGGTTGGATCAGCCACCCATAATACCACCGTACAGCTGTTCTAGGTGGCGGGAATTACCACTGCCATTTGCTGCCACATTCTCCGCCTCTACCTTTTGCTGCTGCCTTTCACCACCACTGCCACCTTCTGCCACCACTGCCTTTCACCACTACCACCATTTGCCACTGCTGTTCACTGCTGCTGCCAATTGCCACTGCTGAATGGTGGCAGAAATCGGCAGCAGTAATTGGCAGTAGTGATTGCCAGCGATCAGCAGCAAAAGGCAGCAGCAAAAGATGGCAGCAGCAAGCGGTGGTGGCAGCATAAAGCTGTGGTGATCCCTGCCACCTAGAACAGCTGATCAGTGATATTCTGGAAGGCCAATCCAACCTCCAATCAGCTGCTTCATAGCAAAGGCTTGTACATTCCTGGCAGAGGCAGCAGCCACAGAGGAAGCAGCAATGGCACCATTTCCGGGCAGTCAACCCACTGATCTATGGGGCAATGGAAAGCCAGGATCCAGCTGTCACTCAGCTGACCTGTGGTGGGTGCAATGGAGGGGAGCCCTGATGAGCCACGTGCTGGGGTTCTGATAACATGCTGAAGCTGATCAGGCTGTTTGCTCTTTGCTGCAAGGGCACTATTTGTTCTTTGTTCTTTGTATTTCCCCCTTATTTGTTAGCCGCCCTAAGTCCCTCGGGAATAGGGTGGCATACAAGTATAATAAACATCCAAACTATCCATATGAATACCAGATAGATGCTGGGAAGCAGAGGCAGATTTTTTTTTCTGGTTGCCCTCCTCTAAAGCTTATATGCCCTCCTCTAAAGCTTATATGCATCTTATGGTCTGGAGCGTCTTATAGATCTAAAAATGTGGTATATAGCCGTTTATGTCATGACCAACTCATTTGAATGATATCCACCCCAAAACAGGATGACAGACCCATAGGACAACTGGGACACCATCCTGAACTATGCATATATCCCAGCTGAGCTCTGAAATGAGTAAAACAATGCAAATATTGGTATGAGATTATATTGAAATGAATGGCTTCAAATTTCTATATATGTATGTGGTATCAACATTGCTACAAAATGGTTAATTGCTATATTGTGCATTGTTTTATTATTTGACTTTCTTGGAGTACTGTTAATTTTCATTAGAATTATTTCCTGCTATTTAATGAACTTGGTCCCAGATACACAACTGTCTAATTATTTTTCATTCTCATGTATAATAGCTTAATTCACTAAGAATCTTTCTTGCTTCATATTTTTCTAAAGATTACATTTTTTTAAAAAAAAGAATGCACTCATTTGTTATGTCAATATTTGAAGAATCAAACTATGTTGAATTGAATTGAGAAGATTTGGGAGCCAAGATGAGTCCCATTTTGTGCAGAAATTCTGTTTCAGTCCAGATAATGTCTGAATTGTTATAATGAAAGTTATTGGAGTATGAAAAGAAGAATTGAGCTGAAAGAAAATTAAATCTCCAGAACCTTAGCATTTTTCTTTGATCTTCAAGAATAGCTACTTAGATATTAAATCCAGGAAGAAAAATAATTTTAATCCCTATGTGTATATACATATAAATGTCCATTGTACTGTTCTCTTTCAAGGTAAGCAAATGTATGCATAGAAAAGGAATAAGCAAAAATAGTACTAAGACAAAGAAATTATAAGGCAGAATATTAAGAAAAATAAGCATAGCATTTCTCAGCAACTACATTCCTTTATCGGTGAGAGCAGAGAATTGGTTCTCATACAAGGGGACAAGTAGCCATTTATTCTACCATATTGAATTGTTCTCAGTGATTCTAGATTGTGGTCCCCAAACTCTTCAACTAATCAACCCATACATAGGATTTAAGAATGTTCATTGACCTCCAAAATATTTTTTATATAATTAATGTATTTGGGTCAATGATGATGATTGTTAATAATAATTATTATGTTTTTATTGGAACACTTGGAGTAAATACCTAAAGGATTTCCTTGATATTTGGAAATTTTGAATTAGACCTGGACCCCCTAATTTTATAAAAATATAATCTGTTTATGACCTCTGACACTACTTAATGTTTAGGTCCTTAGCTAGCACTTGAGTCATTAAATTTTCATGAGAAAGAGAGAGAGAGAGAGGGAGGGAGGGAGGGAGGGAGGGAGGGAGAGGGGGAGAGAGAGGCAGGCAGGCAGATACAGGCAGCAAATATCACCTCTACATCAAAGCTGAAGAAGCATTGGACCACCTGCTAGGCAGCTGCTGCAAGAAAATTGCACAGATTAACTACAAACAACAGTAGGATACAAAAGCAGCAATGGTGCATTGGAATATTTGCAAAAAATGCCATTTGTCTGTAAGCAAGAACTGATGGAACTACAAGCAAAGATAATAACAGTAGTAATAGATGCTACAATTCCAAAACAGCTGAAGCACCACTTGAACACCATTGGCATTCACAAAATCACCATCAGTCAGTTACAAAAGGCAGCTTTACTTGGAACAGCTTACACCGTTAACGCCATCAAATAACATCTCCCTCTCTTTGGAGAGGACTTGATAGGTGTATTAATGTGCCAAATCTTGTATAAACATCTGTCTGACTGTGCAACCAACCATAATAATAATAACAGATAATCCTGTCACCTGCCTCTTTCAGTCTTACAAATTAATTACAGCAGGTTGGCTCTTTAGAATTCCTGTTGTTTGGCCATTTGTTTGCTCTTGCTTTTTGGACACACAATTGTCATATCTTTCCTGCACACATCCCTATTGACGCGATGATATCAGTAAACTACAATAAGTGTGGATATGTTCTACCCATTTCTGTAGCATCATTATTACCTGCAATGTTTTCCAAGAGACATTTTACAATGACTGTTCTGCATTGAAGCAATTAAATGTTATTTCCTAATGTGGGGGGGTCTGATCAAGCCAAGTCAGATCAAATAGGCCCATTACAATGATAATATAGAAGTGTCTGTATTGTTTCTCTAGACAAGACTATCTATAGGGGAAGCCACAAAAAAAAATCTGGGTGACAAACATAAAAGAAGAGGCAGGGATTTATCATAAGATTGTGATCTCCTTCTTGACTTTAGCTTGCAGACACCTCTGTTTCCTGTTCAAAGGTAGAGTGACAATTCTTCTGCAAGAATGGTCAAAGTTCAAATGTAGAATTTGAACTTTGATCCTGATAGCTTACTCCTTACACATTGAAGAAGTTGGATTTCTTCATTACTTCCTTTTCTAAATAAAACAGCTAAGCTAGAGTGAGGTCCTTAATCAGTACTTTCAAGTTTTCTTGTTCTTCTTCTCCAGGGAGAAGAGACACTATTCTTCAGGAAAAGAAAAAATAGATATTCTGCAGCTTCCACATATATTTCCATTCTTCTTCAGTCCCCTGCGCCACATTTGCTTAATTTAAAGGTATTTAAGTGTATGGTCTCCCTAAATAGCAATTAAATAAGCAATTGAGGTTTTTTAAAAAAATCTCATTAAAATATGATTAAATACCTCGGAAAATAGGTACTTAACATATATGCCATAGGCTATTTTCTCCATTGTATAACTTTCTTTTTAAAGCATTTAAAATCTGCTAAATGAGCATGGTGTGATGTGTTAGACATCTGGTGTCACTTGATGAGAAGCAACCTTAGAAACTACAAGATGGTTTTTTCCCCACCTCCCCTTCAGAAAGTGAGAGGGATCATTATCTGAAAATCAGCCAGGATTACATCCGTCTAAAAATATCCTACATTGCTTTTATAGTTTTCTTTATTGGAAATAGTTTAAAGTCTTAAACACATCTTTATCTATTTGTTGTAATTACAGTTCCAAGTAGCAAAACACAGTGCTAATTTAATCTGTAATGAATGCCTTAGCGAGAGAGAGGGAGGGAGGGAAGGAGGGAGGGAGGGAGGGAGGGAGAGACAGACAGAGACAGACAGACAGACAGACAGACAGACAGCAGGGGGTTGTTTTCCATAGCATTATTTTTCCCTTTAAAAATAAAACTTAAATAGTGATTTTAGCATAGTGCTATTCTATTATGGTATATTGTTTACTTGGTTTATTTACTGGCTAAAAGGGCGGCACTCTTGACGCTGCCATTATCCTTTCCATCTTCCTATATCTTCTGAGGGTGATTTAGATCAGGATCAAATAACCAAAGTCTCCTTCTGGAAGGGCTGTCGGTTGTTTATAAAGAGTTGGGTTACAGAATGACAGCTTTTTGCATTATCAGGATGGTTGCACATTTAAGTTTTGCTTCAGGATATTTGGAGAAATGCCTTCAGCAGTAATTGAGAGAAGGGATTGAATGAATTATTGTGGTTTACCAAACACTGGAAGGTCTCTCCCTCTCTCTCTCCCTCTCTCTCTCTCTCTCTCTCTCTCCCTCTCTCTCTCTCCCTCTCTCTCTCTCCCCCCCAAAGCCGGATCTTCATAGTTAAGATTATCTCTATCACTATCTCTATCTTGATTACATATCATTCTAAATTATGTTTTTGTTTCAATATTGTCTGAGAGAAGTATTGTAATACCTAGCATGCTATGTGTCTTGTTTTTCGTAACCAATCTTTTATAAAATATATGTTAAAAAAAACAAAGGAAATTTAACAAAACAGCTAGGCCTCAGCTTATATCCATTTCTTCAACAACTATTCAAAGTTACAGCGGTACTGAAAAAACTGGCCATCACAGCACCTCCACAGTCAGGGCCCAGCTTGTTATTATATCATTGCAGTGGTCCATGGTCATACAACTGCAGTGGTGGGTTCCGGATCCTGTTCCAACCGATACAGTTGGAACGGGCCCAGCATCACCCACATGGACGCATGCGGCACATGCATGCATCGTACCTGCCTCCGAAACCTCCACAAGCCTCTGCGACGCTACAGCTGCTCGGCAGAGCATCACGCAGGCGGCGTATGCGTCATGCGCATGCACGGAAGCACCAAAGGCTTAAAGGATAGGTAAGGAGCAAGGGTGGTGGGTGGGCCCTCTGGAGCACTGTACCATAACGGTACCTGGTGCTTGGGGTAGGCTCCGATACGCCTGTACCGGGGCGTACCGCCTGCAACCCACTACTATACAACTGCCATTTGTGACAGTCTTTATTCTTGTGCCTTAATCACTTGACCAAACTGACTCTTTTGTTTTTCTGGTTCTGACAACTAAACAGTCTGATTTTCTGATTGAAATTGTCCAATTCATGCCCATCTTAATTTGCTGGTGTCTTAAAAGGGATGTGGTGGTTCAATGGCTAAGAAAGATTGGCAGTTTGGTGGTTTGAATCCGTAGCGCTACATAACGGAGTGAGCTCCCGTTACTTGTCCCAGCTTCTGCCAACCTAGCAGTTCGAAAGCATGTAAAAATGCAAGTAGAAAAATAGGGACCACTTTGGTGGGAAGTTAACAGTTCTCATTGCGCCTTCGGCGTTGAGTCATGCCTGCCAAATGACCAAGGAGATATCTTTGGATAGCGCTGGCTCTTCAGCTTTGAAACGGATATCAGCACCAAACTCTAGAGTCAGGAACGACTAGCACATATGTGCGAGGGGAACCTTTACCTTTTTAAGATGTCAATGTGTTGTTAGTTCTTTTTGCCTTTACTGGGAGGAAGAGGAGGAGGAGGAGGAGCCACCTGAGCCTGACTCCCAACTATTTCTTACTTCTTTTGTTCTGTTTCATTATAATTTTTTAGATTTTATTTTTCTGCATAGTAGCATCAGCAATTAGATATCCCAAAAGCTTTAATCTAGTCACTTCAAAAACATCATTAGTTCACCAAAGAAACTTCAGTTCCTCTGCAGTAAATTGCCAAGTACCATCTGACTAGAGAAATCCATGAACCAGCTGTATATTGTCAGAAACTTTTACTGTCATGGTTAAAAAGAGGATACATTGTACCCTTCTCCCACATAGTATAAAATTATGTCTTTACCATTATCACTAAAGTAATTATTCATTTCCAGCATCTTTTGATATCCCTGATGCCCAAGATATCTACTTGCTTTAGGTGGCAGCTGAGATGACCTTCAGTTTTGGTGTTCTGGCTAGAAATATATTCTCTTGGCATTCATTTATTTTGTTTCCCCTTTCCAGGAACAGCTTCTGGGGACACAATGAGACAGCATAGTACAACCTGGGGATAGTATATATGGTACATTTAAAAAGGTCATAACATTATTATTATTAAAAAGAAAGAAAGAACAGCCAACAGCAACTTAAAATTCTTCCATATGTGATCCCTATTGCAAAGTCATTACAAACTTTAAGAGGCAAAACTGTAATAATTATAATAATAAACTGATATGGAAAATTGCATTTGACAAAAGGGCTATGAAAGTTTATTCCATAATATTCTTTTGCAGTTTCACTGCCACAGTTTTTAATGATGCTCATAATTATAATTACTGTTGTCTAGAATTATTCAAATAAAAATAAGATTGCTTGTATATTAATCATGAGATGTGGGGAGAGCGGAGACTGAATGCCTGTCTTGCTTTTCCCTTTCTCCGCTAGGTGAATGATACGTAACGGATGCATAACTGAAATGGCTTGTCATCTTATTAGAATAATTTTAAAAAAAAAAAAAACAGTGAATCAGGAATATTTCATGAATACAAAACCAAATATGTTTCCTGCTCACAGAATTCATGGGATTTATTAAGACAATGCCAGGCATGATTTGCAATTCTTTTTCAATTATGACAGACTTTTCTCACAAATATTAAGTGTAATAAATATCTAGGTTCAGCTAAATGTACTATGTTGCAGAGGAACAATGTAATTGCTCAGACTTGAGATCTTTATGCCAACTTACAGAATTTACAGAACAGGGAAGGAAGGAAGGAAGGAAGGAAGGAAGGAAGGAAGGAAGGAAGGAAGGAAGGAAGGAAGGAAGGAAGGAAGGAAAATTTCCAAAACTCACTGCCAGCTATCCATAAGGAAACTCTATGGGAATCTATTAGGAAGTGGAAGTTCCTATTCCTACTAATTTTTGCCCTTCCTATTTAGGTAAGACAGAGCTATCAAACTCCCGGCCAGTGGGCCAGATGCGTCATGTGCCAGACACGCCCATGCCTGATTTAGCGAAGAGGGAAAAGGTCCTGATATGTCACATGATGACGCCTTTATGAGTTTGACACCCCTGAGGTAAGATAATATCTCTGAAATGATGATACAATGGGTCACGGGTTTTCTAGTACAAGCTAAACGTTCAATTAATGATTTATATAAGAGAAGAACAGAATCTAGCCTTTTTCTTAAACAGTTGATTACTGAAGTATTCACATTAAAAAAGATGTGGATTCCACATCCATAACCTGGACCTCTTGTTCAGAGCAAGAAATTGCCAGATGATCCTCTAGGATAAGCACAAAGAATCTTGTTTCTCTATGCACAGTCTTCTTTGCTGTATCTGGGTATTTATGCACTATTCTGAGTTCACACTGGTACCATCATTCTGTTGCAGATGGCAGGATTCCCATGGCTATACCACCACTCCACCCAGAAACACAACACCTGACTCTGCTATCTTCATTAGCAAGTGTTCCTTATAAAATTACTCCAACAATCTGCTTACCGAAGACGATGATGGAGCTAAGCCTGAGTATCTATGAAAGGGGGCATATGGCAAATGCATCATTTATGTGATGATATTATACCTTGATATCATAGGGGCTTGTGCCAAATATGCCAGAAATTATCACTGAAGTAATATTTTTGTAATATATTTGTACACATGTACTAATCACTGTAGTAGTGATTAAGTATTTTGTGCCATGGAATCCCTTTGAAAGTCTGATAAAATCTATGGGCCTCTTCCATAATACGTATATTTAAATGCATACATATAATATTGCAAAGAAATATATCTATTTCCCAGGTTTTGCCACTGGTAGTATTATCAATGTTACCCAAGGTATTCCCAACTACTGAAAGTTCCATTTTAACAGTAGTCTTTGAAGAGGTAATTTCCATGTACCCTTGCAAAAAATTGATTTATGCTTAAATACACTTCTATTAATATTAGAAATATGAAATACGTAATATGGTAATATAGTTGTTTTTACTATTATTCTTTTAAGTGAATAATAAAATAGCCATTTTGAAGTTAACAATTGTAGACAAAGTTATCAAAGTTAACACACATTTCATGAGTTTAGACGCTATAAGTTGCTCTATTGCCTATGTACATTACTGAATGAAAATCTAAGCTATGTTAAAGATTAGTGAAAATAAAGTTGTAATTTTCTTTCTCCCCAATTAAGAGTCAGCTTGCTATAGGGATAATAAAAATGAACACATTCACCATTATGGTGGATCTCCTATAATTAAAAAGTCATTTATATTATAATTATTATAAAATAGTCATTGTGCTCTTTCCCCCTTTTCAAAGGTTGAAATGCAGCCTTGGGATCAGAATCCAATAGCTGAGAAAGTGAGATTTATTTCTTTATTGGTCTGCACATGGAATTTACTTAAGGAACTGGAACAAGTAATTGGTACCTTAAAAATAATTGCCAGGTGTTTACAATGTTTGCTACATAATCTCACTGATTCCTCTTCCTTTCTAACAGGTTCCTCTTCTAACTGAACTTACTTTCATTCTAATCTATACAACCAATTCTGCCTTCATTTGTTCTTGTGTTACAGCTTCATTGTATCTCCCTGATGATCTCTAATAATAGCTTATCTAGAGGAATACCAGCAGTGGTAGGAGAGGGAAAGGGTATTGAAACCTTCTTTCTCCATCCGTTATTCTGCTTATTACCATCTCTAGCCATTTTTCCATATTAGAGAAAAGGTAGAGATAATCCTAAATTTCTCTCCCACAAGGAAAAAAGCATAAGGAAGCATCTGAATGAAAAAAAATAGCCAAAGGGACTAGCTAGCATCTTTCCCACTGTTCCTCTAAGCAGATCAACTCTTCTTGGGTTCTTTGCTATTAAATTATGGGAAAGATGGATGTAGTTGTATACACAACTTTGTCTCAGATTAGTTTTTACAATAGTCAAGGTTTTTATTGTCATCTCAGCTTTTCTAAAAGTGACTCAATGATGGATTACCTGCAATCTGCCTCTCGTGAGATTTCATCCCTACCAAAAAAATGCAGAAAAGCCAATATAACCTGGAGCTAATCACTGTGTTCATGAAGTGAGTTTTATATTATTCTACTAATTTACATGAGTTACAACAATGAAATTTAATTTATATTGGGCATGAAAGCAGTGCCATTGCCTTAACACCAATAGTGTTTAATAAATTTTTATTGTTATTTATCCCATTTGCATTTTATTCTCCTTCCAGAGAACTCAGTGTGACTTAATAAATTACCTTAAGTCACCTCCCAGCTTTATGAGTTGGAATTATCTGATAGAAAGTAATTCTGCCCAGTTGATCCCAGGGAGCTTCAGAGTTGGATAGGAATGCAACTTATCTTTTCCCAAGATACATACTCCTGTAGGTATATCTGTTTTCACATTATTAAAATCACAAGAAGGAACTACCAGCAAATAGCAATAGCAATAGCAGTTAGACTTATATACCGCTTCATAGGGCTTTCAGCCCTCTCTAAGTGGTTTACAGAGTCAGCATATCACCCCCACAGTCTGGGTCCTCATTTCACCCGCCTCGGAAGGATGGAAGGCTGAGTCAACCTTGAGCCGGTGAGATTAGAACTGCTGAACTGCAGATAACAGCTGAAGTGGCCTGCAGTACTGCACCCTAACCACTGTGCCACCTCGGCTCTTATCACACTCTTTTCCTTAGTTTTCTACCTGATTTCCTTCATGACAAAACAAATAATGTTTGTTTGGACCAAACTGAGTGTAATTGCATAACACCCATTTTTGTCCCATTCAAATGATTGGGTGAGCTTATTTAGGGGAATACCAGCAGTGGTAGTCACTACCAACATGGCAACATGAATTATCACTTGCACCAAGAATGAGAGAAGATTATTTAATAAATTGGAATCAGAGCCATGGTGGCACAGTTGTTAGAGTGCAGTACTGCAGGCTACTTCTGCTGATCATCGGCTGCCAGTAGTTTGGCAAATCGAATCTCACCAGGCTCAAGGTTGACTGAGCTTTCCATCTTTCCAAGGTGGGTAAAATTAGGACCATTGTTGGGGTCAATATGCTGACTCTGTAAACTGCTTAGATAGGGCTATTAAGCACTATGAAGTGGTATATAAATCTAAGTGCTATTGCTATTGCTAATCATGCCAGGGTAGGAATACAGAAAATTAGATCTTGAAGAAAAAAATTGAATAATAGATTAGTGAATATGGGGTGAATTTTAATAGGAGAGAGGAAAAGGCAGATGTGACTCAAAAATAGCAGGTGTCCTCTTAACCTTGATCTATATATTGAATATATAAAGTAAGCTATTGGTGCAGTGAGTGACGTTTGTCACTAGAAACAATCTTCATTCATTATCTGGCATAGTTTAAAGATGTTAATAACAAAGGCCTTCATTAATCTTCTGGAAATAATGAAATACTAATAAGATATAAATCTGGGTCCGGCTTAAAGAGAAGACCTGGTGTTACTGGGAAATATCAGTATGCCTTTGTTGCTTGTCATATAGAATTGATATTATAATTGCATTCTAAGTTTGCTCATCAATCATAGTGTCAGCAGAGTGCTTGATGTGGGTAATGCTACAGTGCGAGCTGTTGTTGTTTGCCTTGGCTCAGCTTTGTTATTTAAGGAGAAAATGGATAAAAGCAAGAATCCTAAGGTTGGGAATCTTATACTAATTCTTGACTTTATATCATAAGTCTGGTGAAAAATAAAAAAGTCAACTCAAATGTTTTATCAGAAAGCCCAAACATGACAAAATGTGTTTCCTTGATAACTGCACTGCTTGATAATATATTGCTATCTCATATTCATAATACATGTTTCAATGAACTGTATTTACAGAGTGTACGACCCACTGAGTGGAAAAGTGTAGACAAATTCTGGCAACAGACACTGAATGAAAATAACTGAAGATAGGAAACCTAATGCAATGCTTCTTAAATGACCTTTGGATAAATATAACAATTTGTTTTTACCAAGGATGCAGTAGGCAACTTATCTTTAGTGCTGCTTCAAGACATAATGGCAAATACTGAGAATTAGTGGAGCAGGATAACGCTATGCTATTTAATTATCCATCTTGGGGGAGGGATTTCCAGTATCTTATAGTCACTTTCTGTGTTTTAATTAAACAAGCCATAAGAATAAACTCCACAGTGGGCTAAGAGAAAGGCTGCTTTCACAGTTTTTCCTCACTCATCCTTAAAATTGAGAATAGCCTTTCCCATCTAGTGACCTCCAGTGGCACTATAATTCTCCCATCTGGCACCATAATTTTGGGGATTTGCAATCCCAATATTTCTGAATGGGATCAGATGGAAGAAGAGAGGTTTAGAAAGTAGATTCCAACATCCTTACACCATTTGTATTACAATGGACACAATCTTTTTCACAGAGCTTTTGGAAGCAAAAAGCCTGCATATGGTTGATGGTCCCTTACTGGATCCAATCAGCTTTCCATGACTCTGTATAGCTCAGAACTATCAAAGAAATTCCAATAGAATCAATAAACCATAAAATAGATTAAAAATGGCAAGCAGAATGAAGTGTGGAGTGTTACTCTTCCTCACTAAAGTGTGATGTTGTTTATGGTCCATTGTTTTATCACTTTAAGTCACCTGGAATCTATAGAATAAGTGATGTAATGTATACATAAAAGTTCCCCCCGCACATATGTAATAGTCTAGGGGGTGGTGCTCATCTGCATTTCAAAGCCAAAGAGCTGCCTGAAGATGTCTCCATGGTCATGTGGCCAGCATGACTAGACGCCAAAGGCACATGGAACACTGTTACCTTCTCACCAAAGTGGTCCCTATTTTTCTACTTGCATTTTTTAAAAAATGCTTTCGAACTGCTAGGTTGGCAGAATCTGGGACAAGTAATGGGAACTCACTCTAGGAATTCAAACCACCGAACTGCTGACCTTTCTGATCTACAAACTCAGCATCTTAGCCACTGAGCCACTGCATCCCTAATGTATGCATAGATAACAGTAAAACTTTTCAACACAGAATATTACTTTTGAAGGCTAGAGCTAGAAGTGTTATTTCATATTTACACATTGTAACTCAATATGACCTGATCCACACCTCCCAAATTCATCTCCGTCTAGGAATCAGTTGCTTGCCCCCTTTCACACTTCCTGGCTCACTTGACACAGCGGTTGTCGGGTGACGGGGGGGGGGGGGAACCAACATATCAACAAGCATTTTTTTAAAAACCAGAAAAAAGACACCTGCAGATATGCAGCACAGAAGCCTGGCACATATCCAATAGCTTTTGATCTTCCTGATCATTCGGACATCCAACAGTGAGACCAAAAAGAACACCCAAGGTAAGAGAGAAATGTTTTTATTGGTGAAAAGAAGCATGGGTATCATAGCTAAAGCTTAGCTCTTCTTTTCTATTTTCCAGCCGATTCAGCCAAATAAGCTTGAGACGCTTAGACTTGAAAAGACAGGCTCTGAAGAAGTCAAGTTCTTGCTTCAAATGGAAAATATATCAGCCAGGTAGGTGCTTGATGTGTATTGATTCCACTTAAGAATGCTACAAACTGGCTGCCAACTGGGACAAGAATCCACTTGAGACTGAAGTCACTGAGGGAAAAGAAAGTGCTGAATATCTGCAACATAATTTGGGTACCCTGCCTCAGGGATCACCTTTCTGAAGTGATACATGCATTATATTTTGCAGGGAGGTCACACCATCTACAGCAGCAAGTTGAAGTCATACTTGGAGGGATGTCGATTCCTGAGTTGCAGGATCTGGTGAAGACAGGCACCTCAAAGTCAAAGCTGTCAAGTTAAACTTCTCTGGCATCACATTCCCTGGCTCTCTTTATTCCACAAACCTTTAGCATACAATGTACTTGGGCAGTAAATTAGGGCCTACTCTTGTCCCCCCACCCCACCCCCGATTATACTTCCCTACTTAGCATGCCAGGTATCACTAGCTACAGCCTTTCTGGGTCAGATAATAAAGGAGGAATAATTTAGGAAACACACTAGGAAGATTGCAATTAATAAAGATTTATTGATTAAGTCCTGATACTTATTTCTTTGGATAGATCCCTCTGAAGTCAGCTGCATTGAGTGCAAGTAGCACAGTGGTGAGTTTCAAAAATTTTTAGAACCTCTTTTGTAGGTGTTGCCTGCCTTGTGGGAATGGCTTGTTGGCCATGTGACTGGGTGGGAGTGGTTTGCCGGCCATGTGACTTAGTGGGAGTGGCTTGGCAGTCATATGACTGGGTGGGCGTGGCCAACTTGTAAAATGTGGTGAAACTCACTTAACAATGCTCTTGCTTAGCAACCAAAATGTTGGCTCAGAAACTCTGGCATTGAAGTGTGCAAGTCTTAAAGTTGTCAAGTTACAAGACCCTTGCACTCTAACCCTTTAGGGAAAAAAACCCAGGGGTGTTCAAACTTGACAGCTTTAAGACTTTAAGGTTTAGATAGGATTCTTAGAGGCGGGCAGAGTGATTGGTGAACCAGTCAATTAGTGAGCGGCGGGCAGGGCAAGTGTGGTGCAGAGAGGCGGGGGGAGGGAGCTGGAACCGGTTCTAAATGGCACGGTAGATTTGTGGAACCTCTTCTATAGAAGAGGTTAGAACTGGCAGGAACCCACCCCTGAAGTAGCAGCAAAACACACACACACACACACACACACACAGCATGGTAAATTGCTTGGAGAGGAGTTGGTTTTGTTGGGCAGATTTCAATTTCTCCTTCTCCCCTCCTGCTCAAATTGCTTAGTTTAAGCATCAGCAAGAGAAGCTTACATATTATTGAGTCTTAGTTACAAGTGTTTAGCATGTATCAGCCACCTAATTAAGGCCAAAGGGAGAAATAATTATCTAACTGGGATCAGAACACGGAGTTTGTTATCTCGCAGCTTGCGCAAAGCAAGAAACATCTTCCTGTTAGAAAGATAAAGATCTAGTTTGTCAAAGCAGCCTCTCTTCCTGGTGTTAATTTAAAAAATGTGGATCAGGCACAGGGCACCAGTGGACATGTTGTCTATTTTGTTCTATTCTTTTTTGGCATAGATGTTCCTTTCATTTCAAAACTGGCTCTATGGCTGTCATTGTATATGTTGACAATGTATAATCTGGGGCCCCTGAAATCCTTGGGATCCACTTAGCAACCCTTCCTAAAAGTTGTGGCTGGGGGAAAAGCCAAGTCATCAAGATCTTCTGAAACTCCAGCATGGCGGGGCTCACAGATCTCAGGGAGAAATTTATTCTAGATGATAGGCATTACAACAGAGAAAGCACACTTTCAATAGATGACATCAATTGAGGGAACCTGGAGCATGCCAACCCCGCGAGTTCAAACCAGTTTGGCATCTACTATGGGAGATAGGCAACCACAATGGCCATTATGTGTACAGATTTTGTGGCCTTTGAACATTTTGATAGATACATCCATTTTGACTCAGAAAATCGAGTGTACCTCATAGGTAATCAGGAGTAGAAGTTTCCTTGTAATGCTATGAGAATTACTAACAATATTTGTGCATCCTTTTCTCTAATTATTACACATTGAACTCACACAAATCAAACAGTTGTGGAAATGCTAGTAAAGCAACTGTGGCTTCCTGGCCTTCAGGTCCCCATATTAATCAAGCATCTTAGAAGTGTTCTTATAACTGGCCGGTCTATGACCTAGTGAGGAATGTGGTTCAATGTTGAAGAATTCTCACTTCCAAATAGGAAAGTAGAGAACTTTTAGCTTAGAATGTTTAGCTTAGTCTTTATTTACTCATCTTTAGTTCTATCACTGTAACAGTGACGTGCAGTGAGGTTTATGCCTGGTGAGGCTCAGCTGGGCATCCTTTTGTGAAGCAGGGCAGCGTTCGGCCTTGGCGGGGGGGGGGGGGGAATTTGCATCGTGGGAGCCGCCAAGCGCCCGGGTCTGCAGCAAAGGCGCTTGGCGGCTCCCACGATGCAAAGTGCCCCGCCGCCCACCCGCTGACCCGGCCTGCGGCCGCTGCTTCTCCAAGCTCCACCGCTGGAAGTCTCGGATCGCCTCTGGGGGAAGGCTGAGTGAGAAGCGGAGCGAAGCTTCTCCACAGCCTCCTGGCACTGCGCAGAGGCTCTGGTAGCAACTATCTTGGCTTTACTTATTAAAAAAAATATTTAAATTTCTTTTCCTGAGGAGAGTGGTGAGGCTCCGCCTCCCTTGCCTCTAGTGACTGCACGTCCCTGCACTGTAATCACATTGGTATATTTTGTTATGCTGTTAGCCAAGCCAAGATGGTCTGAAAAACTGTTACCAAAACTATTGAATATCCAAATTCATGATTGCCTTTGAGTCCTTTAACATACCATATATCTGCCTTAGAACCAAATATCCAATATTAATCATAGGAGTAATGATTTCATTACTTAGCATTATCCTTTGCTTTAAACCAGGCCCAGATTCCAATAACACGCTTTCTCCTTTTACTTGCAATATCTTACCACTGTATGGTTACAGCAGAATTTCATCCTTGATAAATCACTCATTGCATTTAGCCACCAAATCTCTGGGTAGCATGAAGGGTAGCATACAATTTAAATAAATAAACAAACAAACAAACATTCTATAAACAAACCCAATTTTTGAAGATCACTTTGCACAATTTAAAATAAAAACTTCCAAAATTATGCTAAGAAGCCTGTGGAAACCAGAGAAGTTAAGTATTTCTCAAATTTTTGGTTAATTGTTCTGAAAAACCGCTGCTTTCTTCCAACATTTAAATATACCTCCTCTGCTTTCTCTCCCATTCTCCTTGCTTTCTTTTTCCAGTAAAACGCAAAGAATGAAATTATATTCATACTTGTTTTGCATTTTAAGATAGATAAGCCTCAACCATAATAAAATGACATGCTAATAAATTTGTTGTTTTCATTATCACTAGATGTGATGATAAATATGTCGTTATATTTCATATGCATGATTTTAAAATATGAATAGCAGCCCCCAGGGTATGGTTTATGGAAGAAAGAGACAGGAAATTTGTGCTCAGCAGCTGAAGTTCTGACAAAAAACCATTCCTCTGAAACTGTTATTTTCATTAGGAACAAATCACATATTGGTGTCATGTAGGAAAGAAAGGCCTATTTAAAAGTGTTTTTCAAATAGCTTTATTCTTAAGCATTAAAGTATGTTTTCTTTGGGCCTTTGTTATATATTTTTTCTTTTTTCTAATGAATGGCATAAAAAATTTATGTCACAAATGTAGCATTATATTCCTAATCTATTGGAAGCCATCCAGAGTTTGGTATAAAATGTGCCTCATCTAGTCTGACTTTAGGTGTTTTATGATCATTCAAGCAGAGTTAAGCAAGGGTTAAAAGCCTAAAAATTCCTGACGTAGGTGAGGTACATCATTCTCCTGCCTCCTCCTGTAGAGAGCGCTTTTTTAGAGGCTTTTTTAAACAGTTAAGCAGAGTCATCCACAGTGACTCTGGCAGCAACTAGTTCAGCCTGACCTCAGCTCTTGCCTCTTTACTGTTACATGTTTTTCTTTTCATGATGACAGGCAAGAGCAGAGTTGAAATCCTCTCTGAAACAGCTGGAAAAGGTATGTGTGGGTCGGAGGGAGAGGGAGGAATTCATACTTCATCTTCAAGTGTAGATCCCATCCCAAGTGTAGTTTGATTGCAGGCAGAGCCATGTTGCCTTTTCAAACACACACACACACACACATACATACACACAGACACACACACACACAGCTGGATAAAACTATATAAACCCAGCTTCACTGATTACAAGTTTGAAAAGGCAACGTGGCTTTGCCTGCAATCAAAGGCTCGGATCGGCTCCAATCCAACTTCTGTGTTTGTGTTTGTTTGAGAGAGAGTGAGTGAGAGAGGGAAGGGTGTAGGAAAGAAGTCCAATCCAACTTCTCTGTGTCCGTATGTCTGTTTGAGAGAGGGGGAGGGAGGGAGAGAGGGAGGAAGGAGGGGGAGGGAGAAGAAAAAGAATGAAGGAAACTTTTTCGCAAAGGAGAAAAACAAATGCTGTCGCTTTAAATCGGAACTGAGCATGCCTGGCTGTGGAATTCTGGGAGTTGAAGTCCACAAGTCTAAAAAAATTTGAAACCCACCACTGTGTCAGTGCCTCACCAGCCATAAACCTCACCACACGTCACTGATTTTGGATGATATTTGGAATGCTGACAACTATGTTCATTCTCTCAAATCACTTTCCATTTTCAACAGTAAAGCTATTCTTTATATGAAAAGAGAGATCGATACTTTCCACCCATACATATATATATGTGTATGTGTATGTGTATGTGTATGTGTATGTATGTATGTATGTATGTATGTATGTATGTATGTAGCCAGAGAAGAAGGTATATATTTAGTATATACCTTAAATATATACCTTCCTAAATATATACCTTCTTCTCTGGCTTCAGCTGATAAGGAGGAGAACTTGTGGCTTAATGGCTAAGACGTTTGCCTAAGATGTAATATAGCACAGGTTCGAATCCCAGTAAGGGTATGGCTAGCTGAGGAGAACTAAATAGCTTGAAATAGATCTATACTAGTCTCCCTTTATTTATTTATCAGCACAAATATAACACAAAATGTGTAACAAAGGCAACAGTAAAAATATTGGGTTTCTGTCGTGATGGACTCTTGTGACGAGCTGATTGACAGATAATGGAAGCTGTTAGCTTCCTCCCATAATTGGGGCTTACCAGGGGTTGTGACACGGTATATATATATATATATATATATATATATATATATATATATATATATATATATATATATATATATATGTATGTATATATATATATACACACACACACACACACACACACACACATACACACATACATACATACATACATACATATATATATAATTCCAGTGATTAAGGTTCTTGTCTTGTCATACTACAGTTTCAATTAAATTTATTCTCCCTCATTGCATATATTACATTTTCTTAAACCAGACATAATTGCTAGTTATGGGTTTACCTTAATGTGCAATTGGCTCTCTAAAAAGAATAAAGTTGAGTGACATTTCCCAAAGTTTAGGGCAAGGAGCTTCCAAAAAGAGTTTTGCTTTGTGCATGGTATCACTCATTTTTTAGACTCTCTCTCCTTATATTTTTCTTCTCTCTGGCTTTGCAACCATGCATTAAGCTTGAAGGAAAAAGAGAAGAAAGTTCCAGATGGCTGAATCTGCCAATTTCAATCCCCTTATTTTCTTATTTCCCCAGCTTTAAATTTATTTTTCCCATTTCTACATCCCTTTGCATTTTTTTTTTTTAAAAATGTGTGCCTTAAAAATTCATAGGAGGTTTTGTGTGCATCTTTCCTAACACAGACATTATTAGGTGCATTTTAATTAACCTAAACATCTTTGCAGAGGCACTTTTCCCTAAAATACATACTTGACAAGAGAATTGCCCTGGGTTGTGCAATTACTTCTGAAGAAAAGAATAAGTCAAAGAATCGCTATAAGTAGTTAAGACTGGTGAAGCTACTTGAGCATAGGGGAAAACAACTGAAGTGTTTCTTGACAAGGGTCCTTCAAAATCTGGAACTACACACACAAAAGAGGATGCATACATTTTACCTGTGTATTTGCCTTTCAGAATTCATGGCCAGGAAAAAGATATTTGATAAAGATATTTACATACTTAATCACAGACTTTATATCTCTTTAGGAAGAGCATAGCTTCTATTTAGATTCCCGGCCTGAGCTCCAATTCTCAACAGGAAGATACATCCTTAGCAGTATTTGTCATTAAATTGGCTTTTAGGTAATGCTAATGGATTTCTTATTGAAAAAAGGAAAGAAGTCTGTCTTGTGTATAGATCATACCTTATTGATGTCCCACTATTTACAATATCTAGCAGTCTATGAAAAGATCTCATTAGCTCAAACATTTTCTCATTTCTCAGATAGATGAATTCATGACATATATTCAGTTGGTACCTGCATGGTATGTTAAATTCTTTGGCTGTAATGTAAAACAAGATTTCAATGACAAAACATTTGGGTAACTTAGAACTGAACTATACTTCTAAAAGAACTGGAAATTGTGCTCCATGAGGACTTTTCTAAGCGGTCGGGACATGCATAGATATTAATCCAGGAAGGATAACATTGTATTTGTTTGTTTGTTTATAAAATTTATGTGCTGCCCATGTGACTTCAAAGTTTATTACAATTATTTGTTAAATGTATATGCTGTAGCCATCTCACTATCAAGCAACTATTATGCAAAATGAAGTGAAGTGAAATCACGAGCACAAGGAATTAAATGCTGGGGGGAGGGGGTAAGAGAAAAGAAAAAAATGATCTAATAAAATCCAGTTTACACTAACCCAATCCCCGTTCATATTGCCTTTTTTTTCATAAAATCAGAGAAGAGAATGAAGAGAAGGCAGGTGAAAAATGAGCTTGCTAGAGTTCTTTTTAAAAAAATGTTAGTCAATTGAAAGTTGTAGTCTGTTACCCACAAAGTATGTGTACATAAATAAATAACATAATTGGTTATCATTGAAGCTATTGAAAGTTACCGCTTGTTATTCCAAGGTAAAGATAGATGAATAGATGGACGGATGGACAGACAGACTGATATACAGGCAGCTAAACAGACAGGATTTACAGCCACCATTTAAGAGCACAGCCTCAAAGCTAGTCTTTTCCACATCTATGCTATTTTCCTAATATCAGTTGCTACCAGATGTTTTCTACATTCAGCCAGCCTTACTGAGTTGAGGCCAACGAACTTACACCACAAAAGCAGAACCAGATCAGGAATTACCATCTGCTTCATGGTTGCAATGCTAATTCATGCCAGGCACAAGACATCAGGAGCCAGGATAGAGTTTGAAAGTACTACAAGTTTATTTCATGCTATCTATATATAAGAATCTGATCTAATACCAGTCAAGGCAAATTGGCATTAGATAAATGTTAACAGAATTCAAGAGGATCTGGACTAGGGTCTTTTGTGAGAGCAGAGCAACCCAAAACTGATGACATGTTTGACCCCCATCTTTAGAATTAGGCTGGTCATATCCTAAAATTCAATCTCTCCTTCCTAGTAGCTATATTCAGTGGTGGGATTCAGCCAGTTCACACCTATTCGGGAGAACCGGTTGGTAACTTTCTAAACAGTTCGGAGAACTGGTTGTTGGAAGTAATCTCATTTTGTTTCTTCCACTTTACAGGGCTAATCCTGTAAGGAAGGCAGGAAGGAGACATTCTGGTGTTGTTTCTAGCCTAATCTTTATTGCCCTGCTTACAGAAACTGTGTCTCTGGTTAACCCTTATTACATTGTAACAGCTAATGCGAAGTGCCCATTGACATGAGTGACGTTGAGTTGGCCATGCCCACCCAATCACATGACCACCAAACTATGCCCACCATGATCATTAGGACAGAGAACCGGTTGTTAAATTATTTGAATCCCAGCATTGGCTATATTATATAGTTGCTTATAGAGATTAAAAAAAATTTTTTTGAACCTTTCATCTCAATCTAAAACAAAGTTATGGCTTTTAGAAAAACAATTCAAGAAGAGTGAAATAAAATACTAGCAGGACTTTTGCCTGAGGCCTAAATAAAAAGCGAAACAAAATACAGCACCGCTCAACTTTGCAAATGTTGTCATGCTAAATTTTAACGACTCCAGTTTACATTAAAATGTAATGTGCTTTATAAAATATGAACTTGAGCAGGAGAGCTTTAAAAGACAAGGTTTCTTTTCCTAACTTTTAACATGAAGTCACACTTCTCCTTTTTCTAAATAAAGCAGCTTTTACCTTGAACGGAATATAAACTGAATGTTTCTCCTTTTCTTTCAGCATATGAATCACCACATCGCTGACAAAACCGGAGTCATTTTGTGTGCTATAACTGAATCAATGGTACATTCAGTTCTCATACCAAGCATGCATGTCCCATGAGGACAATGCAGAGACAATTAATCAAAACTGCAAGTTTAGGTTCCAAAGACATCATGGCACTTCTGTTGTTTCAATAGCAAAACTCCGTCTACCTCTGTCTTGGCCAGAACTGCCTGCATCTACCCACTGTATTGGGTATCTACCCAAATGTATTATGCCTAATTCCCTTTCAAGGTAACCCTGGGGTGGGGTTGCATTTAGTACCCACTGATTCATTTCATATGTTTATTTAACTTAATCCAATTCCAATTCCCAAACTGACTATGCCATCCCCAAATCTGAATTATGTGCAGTTTTAAGAGATGCCTACAAAAGGGCATATATCAGAAAAAAGTTGCATAAAGGTTTGTCATGAATGAACAAAGGACTTGCATTGAGACCTCAATTAGACATGCATGTAATGCCTATCTTTGCGGGGGGGGGGGATCAGAAACAGGAATTGGATAATATGACCTCAGTGCAGATTTAATATCTATGGATTTCCATGAAGGGCCAAGGTGAGATAAATGATTATTTACATGACATGACATGGTTGGGCAAATAATATGAATGATGTACTTCTGTCATGAACAATGGATCAAAATTACCTAATTGTGGCATTGACACTCAGAGATGTCATGATGTACATGGCTTTTTTTAAAAAACTTCATTGTAAAGAGCCACAGTGGTTAGAGTGCAGTACTATAGGCTACTTCTGCTGACTGCTGGCTGTCCGCAATTTGGCAGTTCAAATCCCACGAGGCTCAAGGTTGACTCAGCCTTCCATCCTTCTGAGGTGGATAAAATGAGGAGCCAAACTGTTGGGGGCAATATGCTGACTCTGAAAACCGCTTAGAAAGGGCTGGAAAGCACTGTGAAGCTATGCATAAGTTTAAGTGCTATTGCTATTGTGGCTTCAACAAATGGTTATATGGTTGCTTATTCTGGGCTGAAATTTTCTTTGCTTCAGAGAGCTCTAGGGATCCTTTGGTGAAATGATTGATTTGCTGCAACCCGTAACTTGGTACCTTCTGGAATTTGAAACAAGGATTACAAATGCCACATTTTTATGTTCTCATATACAATCTCATAAGATTAGTCTATTTTTTGACCTTCTCCTAATGCTGTAGTGTCCGCGAAATTGTATACTGGTGCCAACTGCCTGAAAAGATTGCTGAACCTGGAGGGCAATAAATCGTAGATGATCTGTAGGTTTGATTTAAACATAGAGCAGAACAACTGATACAATCACATCAGACAGAACCACTGGTCTGAAAATTCCTCCATATTCATATCTTTCTGAAAGAACAAAATAAGCATAAATATACAAAATAGTGACTGAACAAAGCAAAGATGTCAAGACAGAATTGTTGTACATAGAAGGCATTAAAAACTGGAACAAACAGGCTTGTCGCTTGGATCATCCCTCTCAGATCTCATGTCAGGATTTTATATGAACAATTCAGCTTGCCCAGCATTCCAAACATCTGTGAATTGATGGTCTTTTGACTCTGCTCTTCACTACCTCATGAAAAAGATTGCATGATAGCCTGTAATGTATACAAACATCTACATTTTTTTATAAAAAAAATCACAATTTATTTTATTTATTAGTCACTCAGTAGAAAATACTATTTTATGTCTGGTAATTATTCCTTCTTTTGATAAGATTCATATCCAAATAGGCATGTTTAATGTAAATTGAGGTATGGAAAAAAACATTAATTGTAGGGGTGAAAGATTCAGTCAAGGCCAGAGAAATTAATTTCAAATGTCAGAACAACAGGTGATGAAATGCTAGGAAGAATGGGGAAAAATAATTGAAGAATCTACACTTGCATCCTAAAATGAACATAAAAATATCTAATGATTTATTTGTTTATTGGGCTAAATTAATTTTATTTCCTGGCCAAACCAAGTATCTGGTCTTCATATGCTCTTTGTGTGTGTGTTCGTGTACATTTTAGGTGAACCAATAGAAGGAAGAAGAAACCTAATTCCCTCCTTTTACAGTTTATTTCAAATGGATTAACAAGTAATGACTCAAATATCTTCCTTAGCCATTTCGGAGTCTGAGTTTCAAATGCTTCATACAATATGCTTATAGGGAATGGAAAATTGTTGCTCTTTCCAAGCTGTCTAATACAGTGTGTAAATAATTAGGTATTGAAAGTGAGTTGAAAGTAAAAAAAAATGCAACTGAATGTATTTTAAGGAATGCAAGTAATAATTGAGTGATTGTTATGGCAAGATGTGCAAAAGTTTCAAATAAAGATAAGCAGGAAAGAACTGGGTTATTATAAAATAAAAATACCTTGATGTTATCTTCCTTACAGATTTATGAAGACTCTGATTTATGTATAGGTAAAGATAAAGGTAAGGTTCCCCTCACACATAATCATTCCTGACTCTAGGGGATGATGCTCATCTCCGTTTCAAAGCTGAAGAGCCAGTGCTGTCCGAAGATGTCTCCATGGCCATGTGGCCGGCATGACTAAATGCTGAAGGTGCACATAACGCTGTTACCTTTTCACCAAAGGTGGTCCCTATTTTTCTACTTGCATTTTCACATGCTTTCAAACTGCTGGATTGGCAGAATCTTGGACAAAGAATGGGAGCTCACTATGTTATGCGGCACTAGAGATTTGAACCGCCGAACTGCCGACCTTTCTGATTGACAAGCTAGATTGTCTTAGCTATTGGACCACTGTTCCCTTTTGATTTATAGGAGTTCATATTATCAGTCCTCAAACTAGTACTTCGGTCTGGTAAATTGAAAATGCAATTCTATGAATTCTCAGCAGCAAAGCCAAATATTCAAGTTCAGACCTGGGAAAATCTGATCTACATATCTATTGAATTAGATCCTGCATATAGATGCTGACATACAGTATACACATTCAACTTAAAGCTGATTTTATTGTTGAAAAAATATTACCAAGTTTCTGAACTATGCTGAATTATACTAATTATATAAGAGAACTGAATTCCCCCAAAGACTGATGTTCCTCAGTTAGGTCAGTAGTCTTCATTCTTTTTCAAGGGTTAAGGAGAAAGTGAGATTCTCCAAGTGCCAGCAAAAAAAAATAGGTTATTGTTGACCTGATGCATTTCAGATAATAATTCCTTTACCAAGGAGACTCCTTGTGAACTGGTCAAACAGTATCATTTTTCATAGATAGCAACTCTAGTAACTTCAAAGTTAACACAGCATGTTATAATGAATAATTGCTACAATGACCTTTGACCTCTTTACCACCCACTTAAATTACTGTGATGTGCTCTACATGGGGCTACCTTTGAAGATCACTCAGAAGTCCAGTTGGCTCAGTATGTAACAACCCATATGCTGATTGGCATTTGACAGTGGGAGCACATTGGACTAGTGCTGCAGGTGGTGCAATAGTTGCACATAAGCTTCTAGGTACAATTTAAAATGCTGGTAGTACTTTATTGACTTGCTTGGTATTTAATTATCTGTCGGATCACATTCTCCCATGGAATCAGCCCAGCCAGTTTGATCTATTGGGAAAAGTTTAGGAGGATGGGGGTATTGAAGCTCAATCGCATTGCTTTTGTGACTACCCTGTAATTTCTTGATTTGACCTCCCAGTGGATATCTCATGAACTCCCATCTAGACTGGCTTCCAGAAGCTGCTTAAAACACTTCTGGGGAGCATTTGGTCCTTGAGTCCATCTTGGTTTGGCTACAGTTTGATTTGTGAGGAATCCTTGGTGCTCTCTGAGCTTGCTTGTTTTGTTACGGACCTTTCATTACCCAAACATCATCAGTGCTATTAAGTAATGAGATTTGCTTTCAGTTTATATTCTAGTGTCCTGCTCTGTCAGTTTTGGTGGGAGTGGTCTTAGAGATTCTTTGATTGGGCTATTTGTTGCTGGCTTCTTTGGCAGTTTCTTGATTGGGGTATTGTTTCCTTGATTGATGGTCTGATGTTAATCTTAAAGTAAATGCTGATCTGGGTGCTGGTTGTTGGCGGACAAGTGCTTGGATCATTTTTGTTACCTTTTGGGCTAGTTGATTGTTTCTTTTACATGGTCTAGAGCAGCAGTTCTCAACTTGTGGGTCACAACTCCTTTGGGGGTCGAATGACCTTTTCACCGAAGTCGCTAAGACCATTGGAACTCTAAACTTTAGACTCTCCCTTGCATTCCTCGAAATCTCCCACGGATGGGCTCCAGACTCATCACCGGCTGCACAGAGCATCACTGCAGTTCCATGCCGTGGAAAACATAGGTGCGTGTACACACCCCATACAACTACAGCCTCGGAGACTTCATAATGGTGGGAACTTGTTCTCACTCAGTAGACCTCCTGCAGAAGCTGCCCTCCAAAGCTCTCCAAAGCTCTCTGAAGCTGTCCAAGGGTACTGCCAGGTACTTTTAAGAGTGAGTGATTAAGTGAGTGAGTAAGTGAGACAGACAGACCAGGGATGGGTTGCTCCCTCTCCTCTGGTTTGAATGCGGGCGAGCGGGCGGTTTAGTGGCCCACCTTCTTTGCTAGTTTGGGCGGTTGGAAAAAGGAGGCATGCAATAGTTGAGGGCGAAGGTGCTCCCCTTCTCCCTTGGTGGCAGGGGTGCTTTATCACAAGTCTTCTTTCTTTTTTTGCCTGCCCGAATGAGCGAAGGAGGTGCTGGCCGCAAACCACCTACTTGCCTTTACTCAAACTAGCCCACCCCCTCCTGTATTTCGGCATGGGCTCCCTGGATGGGAGGGAGGTTCTTTCCAAAGACTGGCTTCTTTCCTTCCCTCCTGCAGCTGGAAAACAGACATTTTCACAGCAGTGGCAGAAACACAATCCTGGGCAGTCAGTTCCTGTGAGCCTTCAGCCTGATAGGGGCAACCAGGGGGTCCAAATTCAGGGAAATGGGGTCCCCTTGTATTTCCCCAGCTTACCATCGAAGACGTCAGCGAATTCTGCAATGACGTCTTCAATGCTAGGGGAGACTGCCATGGTTTGATGCACCCCCAAGAGGGATAGGCCCAGCGAGGGGAACCAATCAAGCTCCAAAAGGGCAGGCAGTGGCTTTTCCATGATCAGGATGGGAAGACTGCCATGGAAAGCCCCATAGTCTACCCACACAGAATGACAGCCCAGGGTGGGAATTTGAGTCCCCTGGTAGTCCTTAAGGGTAGTGTCAGGTGGAGACAGCTGGACATGGTCAACATTTGGGCACAGTTGAGAGAAGGTAGCCCATGACAGGAGGGAGCAGGAGGAGATGGCGTCGACCTCCATGATGCAGGGTGATCCCTCCAGCAGCAGGGACACAGTGATTTTCTTGGAGTCGGCCGTTCCCTTGCTCACCGACTTTGCAGGGGTGTCCAGAGGATTCTTGTCGATGGCGAAACAGTCGTCCTTCCACCGCTGCTGGCAGCAGGGCTGCTGGAGGCATGGCTGCTGGATGCATGGCTGCGCTGGCTGGCTGTAGAGCTGTGGCTGGGTGTCTGGTTGTGGGGGGAGTGGCAACGTAGCATGGCAGACTTGAGCTAGATGCCCCTTCTTGGTGCACCTGTGGCAAACGGCGTCTTTAATGGGGCACGCAGAACAAGCGTGGTTGATCCCACAACCCAAGCAGGCAGCGATGGCGGAACGGCTAGCCAGCTACGGCGGTAGGCATTGGGTACAGCTTTCAAGTGATCCACCTGGTCCTCTTTCAACTCATTGAGGGGCATGAGCTCATCAATGAGGCAGGTTCTGTGGGGTGGCGGAGGTGGCAGCTGAATGCAGTGCATCTCAGCTGTGGACTGCTCTGACAGTTCAGCGGCTCTAGCTTCCTCCACCACCTGCTGCAATGTGATCTCTGCCCTAGCCAATAGCCTCCATTTCAAGTGGAGATCTCAAACTCCACAGACAAATTGCTCCACAAGAGAGTCATCGAGGTCAACGAACTCACACTGGATCACCGCCATCTGGAGAGACTGTAAGAACTGGCTCAAAGTCTTAGAGTCTTTCTGAACGCACTGTCAGAATGAATAGCGGTGGGCAATCCTCAATGATGTCGGAGCATAGTGGTTTTTTAGCTTAGATATTAGAGTGTACCAGCTGAGTTCATATATGGCCAAAGGTGAAGTGAGAGCCCTGGCCGTATTAAACATTTCCGGACCGCACAAGCTCAAAAAGAAGCTGCACTTGCAGTCTGAGGGCAAGTTGTGGTTATTGTCAGCAATCAGAAAGCATTCAAAATGCTCCAGGAACCCGACCCAAGACTCACCAGCGGTTCCGAACAGAGCAAATGGCAGAAGCAAAGCCATGGCTGTTGAAGCGTGAGGTAAATAGTCATTCTCTTCAAGAGAAAAAACAATAATTTCGCTTCCTGGTATTTAGTGGCTGTTCAGGCAGGAACCGTCAGTATCCCACCTTCATTGCCAGTGTTGAAGTTTGAAGGAACAGATGGGATGTGAGGCGGCTGAGGTAAGCGAACAGCTATTTATTGTGTAACAACAACAGGTAGCTATATACAGAGAGAATTCAGCACCTCGCCCTGCTTGACAGCTATTTATATGGGAGCTGTCAAGCAGGGTGACCAATAGGAGTGCCTCTGGCAGCCTGCGCTCAGCCAGCCACATCTTAGCCAATCAGGCGTGGCTAGGCTGTTGCCAGCTGTCAATCGTAAGTCAAGGACTTTAGGACCGGTCGCAAGTCGAGGACTTAGCAGAGAGGAAGGGAGGGGAGACACAGAGATGGGGAGAGAGGAGACAGAGAGACAGAGAGACACACAGAGAGAATTACATAGGGAAGGAGGAGAGAGACAAAGAGCCACAGAGGGAGAGAGAGAGAGAGAGATAGAGAGAGAGAGAGACAGAGAGAGAGAGACAGAAAGAGAGAGAAAGAGAAAGAAAGAAAGAATTGGTGTCTGTTTTGTTTTTTCTTTCCTTTTTTTCTTTTTAAAAGAAAGGCACTCTTTCCACTTAGAGCTGGGAGACTGCTCTTAAACTTCCCAGACAAAATTTCATCTATTTGTAATTAGAAATAAATATTTCACAATATATAATTACATATTGTTTTTGTGATTAATCACTATGCTTTAATTATGCTTTAATTATGTTCAATTTATAACAATAAAAATACATCCTGCATATTTACATTACGATTCATAACAGTAGCAAAATTATAGTTATAGAGTAGCAACGAAAATGATTTTATGGTTGGGGGTCACCACAACGTGAGGAACTGTATTAAAGGGTCGCGGCATTAGGAAGGTTGAGAACCACTGGTCTAGAGATATTGTTAATGTCTGTGTGTCTATTGATAGCTAATTTGCCAGAGTGCCAGAGTGTAAGAGTAATTTGTCAGAGTATTAGGCTTCTAGAAATTCCCTGGCGTATTTGGACCTGGCTTGGTCTAGGATGGTCCCATTTTTTGTTTGTCTAATTGTTTGGTTTGTTTAATTGTATTCTGTTTATTTTGTTTTATTTGGATACTTTTGTTTATTGTACCTTGTTTCTTATGTACCTTAGCTGAATGGTGCTGAAAATCTTTACAGACTCGATGTTTTGTAAATATAAACCTTTATTATAATCCCATCTCTTTTTACAGTTGAATTCTAGAATGCAATATAAAATCTCAACACAGATATTCCACTTGTTTTAAAGCATTTGTGTGTCCTATTTTTCTTCTGTTTCTGTCTGGCTTGTCAGCTGTTTTCTTATGATTTGACACATTCCTCCCACATGCACACACATACACAAAGGGAATAGTTGCTATATGAAATGGACATCGCTTCTACTGTGTCTCTTTACTGTCAGGTCAGAGATATCCATGTTCCCACTTGTTGAGAGTTGTCAGTCAGTGAGAATCCCTGTTCTCAATGCTCCTTGATTGTGCCTTTTAATTTTCTTTTGGGATGCATGTGAGATTCACTTGCTCTATTCCCTCTCCTCTTCCCTGTTGCTGTCATCAGAAATAAAGGAAGCCACAAAATAGCAAATCAACTAAAGAAAACAGATTTTCAGAGTTTAAAATTTTGTTTTTAGGGGGTTTTTTTTGGTAGTATGTTGCTAAGCTACTCATCAGCCTAAGGAGCTGCTATTTATTTTCATCTGACTGCTATAAAGGTGGAACAGAGAAGATTGAGTCAGATGTTGATGGATGGAACAGAAAGCCAAATATGAAAGTAAAGTAGGCCATTGGTGGATGATGGGAGAGGGCTATTAGGAATGGTGCAACCCAAGAAATTTAAAAGGGAAAAAAATATGGCTGATCTCCAGACAGGGGTGGAAATATTACAGAGAATCCAAGAAGTAAGAAGGCTACGTTTCCCTTAGACTCTGTTGGGGGATGCAGGAGTGGTTCACCGACAAATGCGCGCTGACAACAGTGTGCCGACAAAAGCGCGCCTTCAACAAAGAACTAATAAACCCTAAACGTAACCCTAAACCTAACCCTAAACCTAGCCCTAAACCTAACCCTAAACCTAACCCTAAACCTAACTCTGAACCTAATCCTGAACCTAACCCTTAACTTAAATCGCACTTTCCTTACCTTAACTTAAATCGCGCTTTTGTGGGTGCGGTTTTATCGGTGCATTGTTGTGGGTGCGTTTATGACATCGCAGTTTTCTTGCCGCGGTTTTGCCAGTGCGCTTTTGTCGTGTGCGCATTTGTCAGGTCACGTGCAAGAGTAACATAATGGTCACCATTTTCTAACATTTATTCATGGAAAAATCTGCAACAGGGCAGCCTTAGCATAGCAGTAAATTACCTTCTGATCTCCCTATCTATAATGGCTATAATTTTCCATAGCCTGTCAAGTCATTTAGGGTTAAAAGGATTTGCCTAAGATCCTGTCCCTACAGGAAGACAAGGGAGATGGGAGTTAGGACAAGATTTCTTAGTATGGTTCATTTGATTCCCTTGCTCTTGGGCTTCAGAATTTTTTTTGTTTTTAGGGGAGATTTTAATCATGTCTATCCAGGGAGAATGAAAGGTGGTCATCTGATTTTATGTTGGCTTGTTGTGCTATTTATTATCTGGAATTATCCTATCTAGAGATTGCCCATTGACATTCTGTTCACTGCTCAGAGTCATCTAAATGACTCTGTGAACCATAAAATCTAATGAATCAAAAAAATGTTGCCAATAAATGGGAAAACTCACAGACCAACAGCATGTATATCCCAGAATTATTTTTTGAACTGGGCAGTTATTTAATTATCTTTATATTTTACCTTTGTTCCCTCTCATTTCCTTCTCGCTTCTATTCTTGTCCCTTGCTTCCTTTGTTCCATCCTTTCCTCTCTTTTTCCCCACAGGAGCCACTACCAGCTCTCACAACCAATCTGAGGATTCTCACAGCTGGTATGTTGATGATGAAAAGCACTTGCCATTAATGGAGAAGGTGATGGCACATAATAAAAAAAAATGAGACAGTGGCAGAAAGATTGAAGCACAAAAAAAGGGAAGCTGGAACAATGTCTACCTTGCAATGTAGCAATTCCACAGCTCCCGTTGTTTACTAGTGAACAGATTCCTACGCAGAGTGATTGGCAGTCATTACCTTGGGTCTTACAGGTTTAAATAAATACTTCCATAAAAGGTTAAACATTAACCATTTTTGCTTGAGGGTTTTTTGATGCTAACAAAGAAAAATTCTTGCAGAATTACTCATGTTTGGAAAACTACTACCAAACACTCTCAAAACCACTGGTAGATACTGTTTCTTTATGATATAAATATGTATCAAAGCACAGCATGTATGTTCAACCTAGTATATGGTATGGAATAATATCTTGATTTGCAAGGTGGTCTCTAGATTCAGCATCTACTTACATGGATTAGTGTCAGCACCTCTCCATTAGATAATTAGGAAAGAAGACCACGAGACTCCATGAGTAGAAATCAAGTGTACTTTTACTAATTATAAATGATTAAAGGCATAGCGAAGCAAAGTCTGATTATTTAGGCGCGAAAGCGATTGATATATAGAATAACCCATACCCCTCCCCTTGGCATCACAGTTACAGTCCAATCATAATTCTCCCAAGTGTCAGGTGTGAGATAACTTCAAAAGGCATCACGAAGATGGAATGTCAGTGCCGTTAGTCCTGGTGGGAATCTCCTACGCATGCATAGTCCGACAGGCAATTGAGCTCCAGAACCTTCCTCCAGCACAATTAGTAACCCCTCCCAAATACCATGCCCTCCCTCCCCGTTTCATGGCAGCTGAAGCAGCAGCAAAGCAGAGGCTGACAGATTAGCATACAATGTAAAACGTTGGCATATTGACCAAAATATGCCAAAAGCTGCCATGCTACACAGCATGATTGAAACTGGTGACCAAGGTGGTATGAAGGTAATTATGAATTGGAATCATTAACCATTTTGGGTGGGTATGAAAATAGCAATCACTAGGTTGGCGATAACTGCTTGCTTAAGTCCAATTAATGGAAGAAAGAGATCATGGAAAATTGCGCAACATTCTGAATTGTTTTGAATATGTGGTTTAAACATAGGTTTATGGCCAAGAAATGAATGTGTCAGCTGGCTCAAGATGGATTCATCCTTACATCCTTCAAAGGTGGGTAAAATGAGGACCCAGATTGTTAGGAGCGATATGCTGACTCTAACTCTAAAGAGGACTGTAAAACACTGTGAAGTATTGTTCACAGTATTGTTCAAAAGTATTGTTGCTTATGGTATTTTTTTTCCAAAAAAAATACATGAAGTATGGAAGAATGACGTGCAGTCAGGGGAGGCAGGGGAGGCACAGCTTCACCACTGTCAATCATGAAAAGGAAAAAAAATGTAAACAGGAAAGGCGAGTGCTGAGGTTAGGCTAGCTAGCTGCTGCCACACCATGAATGACTGCCTGTTTAAAAAAGCCTCTAAAAAGCGCCCTCTACTATGAGGCAGGAGAACTGCATGCCTCATCTAGTCTGACTTTTTAGGCGCTCGAGCAGAGTTAAGAGAGGGTTAACAGCCTAAAAAATCCTGAGGTAGTTGAGGCACGCAGTTCTCCTGCCTCATAGTAGAGGGCACACTTTTAGAGGCTTCAACTCTGTCATTCTGTTTAAAGCTGCAGTGTCACGCTCAGTCTTCCTCCTCTCTTTCTCCATTTCTGATGTCCCCCACCCCCACCCCATGCTCCCTCTTTTCCTTCAAATTTCCTTTTTTTTCTTTTTTCTTTAATAAATGCAATGCTCAGGCATTCTCTCCTCTCCCGTGACACCACCCTGACTAAAGCACTTTCTTTCGCCCGCCTGAGCTCGCGGCAGCTCTCACCAGCCATAAACTTCACTGCAAGTCACTGGTGATGAGAGATTCTGAAGTGGAATGGGTGGCCTCTAAATACAATTCAATAAATAAGCAAGAAAGCAAGCATGTTATTTGTATCTTTCAATGTCAAGAAGACTTTTTTTCTTAATAGCAATAGTGTCAATGATTTCTAAATTGGTACACCAGATTGCTAACCTCTACACAGAAATCAATGAGTCAGAGGACTTATCATTTGCATAATATTGCCGGAGATAATGAATCACATCTATTTGAATATATCAAGCTGGAAACCTCAAGCATAGTCATCAATATATGAGTTTCTCCATTATTAGAACTCTTGAGACATTTTCTCCTCAAATTGCTAGTCATCATTTCTCGAACGTAAAATTGATATTATTGATATTGATCTTTTTTTCTTTAAAAAAGCAGTGCAATCAGAAGAGCAATAGGCTTTATGACCCCAACAACAACAACAACAACAACAAAACAGTCTTTGCAAGTTCCTGATCGTTGTATTTGGTCTCAAGATTATCATCTGGGCAACCTGAGATAGACTTGCAAATTGGCTTTGCAAATTGTACCAGACTTGAAACTACAATATGTGGTTTAGTACTACCAACTTCATTCTAGATAATTTTTGGGAAAATGTCAGAGGAAATGAAAGTAACTCACAAATGCACAAACTTATTGGAGTGAATACAGTGTTCTTTGACCTGCTAAGTTTTTAATTAACCTATGTCACAGACGGCTGAACGGATTATCTCTGCTAGAGTACTTTATGCATAAAATCAACAGCTACATTTCTTCATAAAGCAAATTTTGCTTGCCTGGCATAAAACTCAGAAATGCAGTAGAGAATTGCACATTGTGAACACTTGACACTTTTCCAATAAACAGAGAAAAGATCCATCAAGTAAATTTATATATGATCTGACAGGTTTGGATGAAATCACCAGTTTTGTTTAATATAATTCCACAGTTGAATTATACTGAATAAGAAGCCAAAGCAGAAAATAAATCAAGTGTTTAATGCTTAGACCATTTCAGTTCAATGGTTTTGCTTCTACCTGAAGTGTCTAAACTCCACCCATGCAACATGATAAGTAGAAGGACAGCATGGGAGTAATTAGTCCTACCCAGATTGACAAGCATTGGATAAAATTAATCAAGAGATCCAGTGTTTATGAGAAAAACATGAATCTAATTTGCTCAGTATAATGGGAGGCCCAGATCAGTGGTGGGATTCAATTTTTTTTACTACCAGTTCTGTGGGTGTGGCATGGCTTGGTGGGTGTGGCTTAGTGGGCATAGCAGGGGAAGGATACTGTAACATCTGAAATTCAAATCATTGAATCATTAGCACCTCTGAAGTTGCTTTTCTCTCCTTCTCGATTGCAGGGAATGAAAATCCCACCTGGATAGAATGTTGCTGGAATAAAAGCATCCCCTTTTCTTCATTTCACTTTTTGTCTACTCATGAGTAGTCTGTCTTCCTGGCAATGAAAACTCTTTTTGCCTTTATCTCTTGTTACTAAGCCCTTTTCACCTTTTACTTTTTTTTTGCTCCAGGCTAAGCTGCTTTTGCTCCTCTCCCATCTCCCCGACCCCTGTGTGTGATTCAGTGGTGGGTTCTGGATCATGGTGTCCACATGGATGTGTGCAGCGTACGTGCGCACACACGCAGCACGCACATGCTTAGTGCCTCCGCGAGCCTCCCAACGGTCCAGCTGCTCAACGGAGCATTGTGCAGGCGCTGTATGTGTCATGCACGGAAGCGCCGAAGACTTAAAAGACCGGTAAGGAGTTTGGACAGGCGGGTGGGCCCTGGAGCACAGTCCCGGAATGGTATCTGGTGCTCCAGACAGGCTCTGGTACGCCCATACCGGAGCGTACCACCTGCAACCCACCACTGGTGTGTTTCTTTCCATCTGTGTGCAAAAAGAGAGAGAGAGAGAGAGAGAGAGAAGATAGATGAGAAATGAGGGATGAGAGATAGAGATGATATAGAGATATAGAGGTAGAGGTAAATCAATGGTAGATAGATGAGAGATGAGGGATGAAAGAGAGAGATAAAAAGATAGAAAATGTAAAGATGGAAAGAAAGAAAGAAAGAAAGAAAGAAAGAAAGAAAGAAAGAAAGAAAGAAAGAAAGAAAGAAAGAAAGGGGGATACTTTGTATATTCTTCACTCAAAACAGGAACATCTCATGTTTTCAACTTTTTACCTTTAAAACTTGCTGGACTTCTTAATTGTACTATAAAAGGACTTTTTTTTTTCAGAATCCACAGGGGATCTTGACAACTCTGTTCATTGTCAGTGCAATATCTGTTGTTGCAGTTGTTACTTTTAAAAATCAATATCTGTTTTTTATATCCTAGTTAATGCTATGCTGACAAATTCTTCTATATTTTTCAGTATTCTTATTCAACCCAACAGGAAAAAAATGCATAACTTTCCAAAATGCTCCAAAGAAAGAAAAAAGTTGGTTAAGTTTTGCATGTCAAGAGTTTGTCAACCTTTGTTAAGGGTTGGTTGGGAAACAACCCAATTTTTAACAGGGATCTGCCACTGTCCCCGCTTTCTGTACTTCAAATAAGCAAAACTGAGGCTGCCGTGAACTCGGTCATCCGATGGGATTTTTTTAATGATGAAAAACATGCAGAATCAAGCAAGACAAGCAAACAGATAGCCGCTTTATTTATTTATTTAGCTGTTTCTAGCTTACATTTATATTTCTTGTTTTCACTGCTCACATTGCACAAAAAAGGTAAAAGGCAAATGATCATTAAAACAGCCCTGGGCTGCTTTAGCCACAGGAGTTCAAATACAAGATAGAGAAGCAAGTTTTTTAGGGCGAGCTGGGTGTTAGTAATATGCTATAGCCCTCTGCAACTCATGTAGTTTTTAGGTGCAGTAGTTCTCAGCAGACTTAAAGATTTGTTTGCAAAATATAATTCTATTTGAGTTTTGTGTACATTGCTTCAATTTTTCCCACTACAACCAACATTATTGTTGTCAAAGATGGGATTTAATGAGAGCCAAAGAGTATTTGGCCTTTTGAGTGTTCTTGCAAGCAGTCATCAATCGATAGATTACTAAAACTCTGTTTAATTGTTTGTAATCTTCAGTGGGGCAAAAGAACATATAATAGGGCAACAATTTTTGAATCAATGTACCTCAAATGGGCTAATTTTAAGAATGTGTCCAGCATCTGAGACCCATAATTCTCACAGGTTTGAAGTTTGGCAAAGTTTTGGTTGTTTCAGGGCTGCTGCACTGCCATGCTGCCACTTTGTGCAGTCAGCCATGCTCACATAATTGTCATTTGCAATGTCCCTGCCAGATTCCTATAAGGATAGTAAATGGGGAAGCCAGTAGGAAGTCAGAAATTGTTCCAGCTACCATTGTTTTTTTTTTCTCCAGATCAGTCTGTTTCTCTGTTCAGGTAAGGAAATGTCTCTAAAATAGTGAACTATGGGTTATCTAGAAACTGGTAATTGGAAATATGATCAAATTGTATCTATTATTTAATAAATGCTATTATTTAATAATATATTTCAAAAAAAGTACAGTTCTTATGGCAGCAAGTGCTGATTTGGGCATAAAAGGAATCCACTCTGTTTTTTACTGGATCCACTCCACTGGGGTTGGTTCTATGTTATTGTCCTTTTTAATATTTTCACTCTGTATTAGCTTATACAGAGTCTACAAAATTATCAGGTAAATAAAAAGTATTAGTTAAACTTTGGTCCCATCTGCAAACTTGGCCATAAAGCAAAATAGGGTTTTGTTCAGCACTGATAATTGGAGGGGTGGGGGAAGGAAGTGGGGTTTTGAATGCTTCCTTTGGTGTCCATTTTTGATCCCACTGGTGGGAACTGGCACCAAGGAGACATTTTCTAACATTTATCTCTCCCCTTTCTCTTACTACCCATGGCAACAGAAATGGGGGAGTAGGAGACTTGATCCTCACATACGCCTTCCATTTCTCATCATATCAGTGTCAGGTGGGAAGGAGGAGGGAAAGAGGGATAGTATTTTTTCTCATCCTTTTCTGTAGATTGTAGGTTGCAAAGCCACCTCACTTGCTTTAATCTACACTTAGGAAAGCAGTTCTGTACCTTTTGCCCTACACAGGAATTTCAGGCTAGAAAAATTCTGACATTCTGACATGCTGACATTCACGGGGTAGTGACTTTTCCACGGCACCACTACCTACCTCAGTGAGGGCTTCTATGCCACCATCGCCAAGGCCACCAATGCCACACCCGCTCGGCCATGCTTCCACGCCATCAACCCTGATGCTGCCACTAATGCCACTGGGCCATCACTGTAGCCCTTCCCCTCATCTCTCTGATATTGGTGGAGCCTGTGGCTGCATGTGGGCAGCGTGGTTCCTGGGCTGTCTTTTGTGAAGCGGACTCTTTGGGGCCATGTGGCAATGTGGAGCAGATCCACATGGCTTCCCTGACAACTCTGCAGGCACGCCACACATGGCATTGGCGGTGCGCCTCCTGGACATCAGCTGCACCTCAGAGCCTACTCTGAAGTAACTCTTCTACTTGGGTGCAGCTGATAATGAAGGAGGCAATGATGACACTGAGTAGGGGTGTGGCTGAGGGTGGCTGAGGGTCATAGTGATTGGTGCTGGTGATTAGGGGTATCAGTTGGGTAATTGGGTGTATTTGTGAATGGAACTGGGTGGGGTAATGATGTATATATGTCTATGTGTATGTTTGTACGTACACACACACACAGACACACACACACAAACACACACACACACACATATATATACAGTGTCACAACCCCTGGTATGCCCCAATTATGGGAGCAAGCTAACTGCTTCCATTATCTGTCCATCGGCTCATCACAAGAGACCATCATGACAGAAACCCAATATTTTTACTGTTGCCTTCTTACATTTGTGTTGTATTTGTGCTGATAAATAAATAAAGGGAGACTAGTATAGATCTATTTCAAGCTATTTAGCTCTCATCAGCTAGCCATACCCTTACTGGGATTCAAACCTGTGCTGTATTGCATCTTAGGCAGAAGTCTTAACCATTAAGCCACAGGTCCTCCTCCTTATCAGCTGAAGCCAGGGTAGTAGGTATATATTTAGTGTCACAACCCCTGGTATGCCCCAATTATGGGAGCAAGCTAACTGCTTCCATTATCTGTCCATCGGCTCATCACAAGAGACCATCATGACAGAAACCCAATATTTTTACTGTTGCCTTCTTACATTTGTGTTGTAATTGTGCTGATAAATAAATAAAGGGAGACTAGTATAGATAAGCTGTTTGCCTAACATGTAATATAGCCCAGGTTCAAATCCCAGTAAGGGTATGGCTAGCTGATGAGAGCTAAATAGCTTGAAATAGATCTATACTAGTCCCCCTTTATTTATTTATCAGCACAAATACAACAAATGTAACAAAAAACGCAACGGTAAAAATATTGGGTTTCTGCCTGGATGGTCTCTTGTGACGAGCCGAAGGACAGAGAATGGAAGTAGTGATCTTCCTCCCATATTTGGGCATACCGGGGGTTGTAAAAATCATATATATAGACTTCTGGGGGCGGAGTCTGTCGCCAAAGGGGGCTCAACGGAGCTCCTCTCAGAGATCTGGTCTGTATATCTAAATAAGATCAAAGATATCACCCCTTTTGGGCTAGAAAGGGGCAGGGAGAAGCTCAGTGGCTAGGGTCTATTCGTAGTTCACAGCCTTTTTCTTTTTTTTTGGCTGTGGACGGAGATTAGACCCAGTGTTAGCTGAGCTCTTATCTCCAGCCAGTTCTTCTCAGCTGCCTTTTTTGCAGCTCTAGACAGGGGACTCCCCTCTCAGGACAAAGCAAAGTTGTTTGATTTATGATTAATACGAGCGGGTCCCACCCCTGAGAGGCTTTATTTTTATTACTATCTTAAACACCAGCCTCGTTTGTCTTAGAGGCTTCTTTGTTCAAACGCATTACAAAATGGCGATTTTTCTCCGTTGGTGACTGATAGGAGATGTACTTAGCAGGCTCTACCTTCTTGGAGACTATTCCTCATTAACTACCCAAAACTTATAAACAATTTTTTCTTTTTGGAAAGCAAGGGAGGCGAGAACGCTGTTTATTTGTTTATCTTTAGCTCTTATTTATAATGGCTCCCAGCTCAAAGCCGAAGCGTCTTTCTACGAATGTGCTTAAAGATTCTGCTACAAAATCGCTGCCCTTGTCTCCTGCGCCCTCTACTGGAGATTTTTTAACACAGGAATTTCTTTTTCAAATGCTTAATGACTTTAAACAGGAAATTAAAGAATTTGTATTGGAGTTATATGACAATTTAGAGATTAAGATTGCCCAACTGAAGGCGACTATGTTTAAAGGCATGTCTGTTCTGACAGATTACACCGCTGAAATGGAGAATAAACTGGAAAGTTTGGAGGAAGCTAACTCTAATTTAAATACTAACATTCAAGCACTACAACAAAAAATTAGAGATACTCAAGAACAGCTCGTTATGATAAATTTTAACAGGAAGGCATTTGCAATAAGAGTCAGAGGATTGCGCGAAAAGGAGCGAGAGAATTTGAAACAGACTTTTGTTGAGGCCTTCAGCCATGCGGTGGGAAGCCCGGGATTTAATTTTGATTGGCAGATTCGGAAAATCTATCGCCAGAATTCGTTGGTAGCAGAACAGCAACAGCTCCCGAGGGACATAATTATATATTTCTCCACAAAAGAATCCAGAAATGCGATCATACAAAAGTTTTACAATAATAGGTTGCGAGTTGATGGTCAGGATTTGATTGTTTTCAAAGAAATACCATCCCAGATGTTAAAAGCAAGAAGAGACTATACTTTCCTAACTGAAGAGCTTAGAAACCACCAGATACGGTATAAATGGGAAGCACCAGCTGGCATCACGGTCACATTTGAGAATCAAAGACTTCGTCTTAATTCCGTTTCGGAGGCTCGAGATTTCTACTATAAGACCTTGAAGGCGGGACTTCCTGACTCACTCGGAAAAGAGGAAAGACAAGGCGAAGGGGAAAGCAAGCAGCAGACCACATGGTTGCAAGATGGAGGGTGTAGCTCTCCCCCTCCCGGAGAAGCAGAAGAGCGGAGATCGAGGATTTAGCCATGGAGTGGATGCTGAACATATATTTCATGGGACTTATATGTCTGAACTTTAATTTAAATTGTCCAGGAGAACTTTGGTTTGGGAGGAAGGGAGCTGGGTAACGCGGGGTAGGTGGAGGGGTAGCGAAAGCCTGATTAGATTATTTTGAGTTAAAAGGCAAACTGACTTTTGTGTAAATTACTATTCGAAAATAAGGTTAAGAAAGATCATTTGGAGTGACTACAGGAAGTAGTGGTAAATATCAGAGAAGTAAGGGACGAGGGTAAAATTTATGCGGAATGATTTACGTTGCTTAAACTCTATTAGAAGGGAAAGCTTGGTGAGATTATTTTGAGACAGAATGTAAACTGATTCTTGCGTAAATTATTATATGAATATGTGGAATTCCACACTGTTTAAATCCTACTAGAAGGGAAAGTTTGATGAGATTATTTTGAGCCAGATTGCATACTGATTTTTGTATAAATTTGTATAAATTTTTATTTGAATATAAGGTTAAGGAAGATGAACTGGAGAGTCTACAGGAAGTTGGGGTAAATAACAAAGAAGCAAGAGACGAGAATAAAATATATATAGAATGATTTATACTGTTTAAACATTAATAAAGATGGGGGGCTGAGCTTAATACTTTTTTTTTTTTGCGCATGTGCGAAGAATCGGAATGGCGGCCAGGGCTTTTCTGCCTTAGGACGATCTGGCGAAAAAGTGCTGGGAGCCCTTGGAACCGGCTTCTTACCGCTCCTGAGGAGGTCCCCCAGGATGACGGAGATTCGGGGGACGTGTGCGGGCCAAAAGTTGAGGGGAGCCGATGCCTTCCGTCGGTCTGGGGCCTCGGATTCTCCGGCGTGGCTTGGCGTTCTCGGCGGCGGGAGGGGCGGCTCTGTGGTGGCGGCGGAGGCGATTGAAAGCGCTTTGCGGCGGCTCCAGCAGCTGTGGGGTTTTTCAACCCTTTTCTTACAATTTTTACAACTTGGTGAGCTTACAGTGACTGTATTGACCAACTATTGCCATCTTTTAGAACTGGGGAATTCAAACAGGGCTTCTTCTCGGATTAGGCGAATCGGGCGGCTGGCTGTGTGCGCCGTGGCCGGAGCCTTTTCCGGATGCCCCCCCCCCTCTATATTTGGCTCAGCTCCTCCATCGATGCTACCTTTCTCAACAGAGCTGCTCCTTTCACCAACGCTGTCTCCTTTACCAACGCTGCCTTTTTTATCATCGCTGCTTTTTTCAGCAATATAGCCCCCTCCACCAGCACTGTTTCTCTTACCAACGCTGCCCTCTTCTCCAACGCTGCCTTTTCCATCAACATTGGTCTCAACGCTACCTTTTTTACCAACATTGGTTTCCTGCCACTCTGGACTTTGACTGTCTGACTTCCCTCACCCATATATTTAGGGCCTGTGATCCTGTCTTTCTTAGCCCTGACTGTTACCATCACTATTATACTGGTTTTACCCCCAGAAGGAAACTTTGGACCTGGGCTGCGGGTGGACAGACGACGGCAGCATTGTGTGTTCGCACTGAACCCCCGCAGGACCTTTTGACCAACAAATTTGCAAAAGAAGAGAGGGGCTACAAGACACTCTCCCTTATATTCCATCTGAACTATAACTGGTCCCTAGCCACTTTAACTCCGAACATTAAGAGCCAATTTTGCCATCTGAACTCGCACCTTAAATTTTAATCAACTGCGCAACTATTTTAGTTTCTTTCTTTTCTTTCATCTTTCTCTTCTCTCTTTGTATGGGATATGCATGAGATACGTATGAGATGAATGAATGTCCCACTTTTTATTATTATATTGTTGTAAATTTTTGTGTTTTTAACTTTTACGTGGGGACTGTTTGGGGGGAGTGCATGGGTATGTGTGATTCGGAGGACCTGCCGGGAGATGCGGGGGCCATGGGGGTGGTTGAGGGGACCAGAGACACGGGAGAGGGTCGGGGTATTACGGTCGTAACAGGGAGGGGCAGATACGGCGGGGACTTTAGGGCAGGCCATTACCGGGGAAGGAGGGTTCGCTACATTACAGAGATCCCTCCTTCCGGCCCTATGAGTCCCACTCCGAGACCAGATGGCACAAGTAATCAGGACCCTGGACTCAGGCTGCTGTCGCTAAATGCCAGGTCTGTGGTACATAAAGCTCCTCTCGTCCGGGACTTAATTTTAGACGAGAGGGCAGACCTGGCATGTATTACTGAAACCTGGCTGGGCCCAGAGGGAGGAGTCCCCCTTGTAGAGCTGTGCCCAGAAGGATTTCAGGTGCTACACCAGCCGAGAGCCCAGGGAAGGGGTGGGGGTGTGGCCATTGTTATCCGGGAGTCGTTAGTTCCTCGTAGGGTCCCTGCTCCGGAGCTTGTCGGGTGTGAGTCTCTGCTGATAAAGTTGGACCTCAAGGGTCAAGTGGGTCTGCTGTTAACGTACCTGCCTCCCAACAGCGTTGCAGCAGCCCTCCCCTCGCTCCTCGAGTCGGTAGCCGAGCTGGCAATTGAGTTCCCTAGGTTGATGGTCCTGGGGGACTTTAATTTGCCGTCGCTCGGTGAAAACTCTGATGGGGCGCAGGAGTTCATGGCTTCCATGACAGCCATGGGCTTGACCCAAGTAATTCGGGGCCCAACCCATTCGGCGGGTCACATGCTCGACCTCGTATTCCTCTCGGAGCAGTGGATTTGTGATCTTGGTCTGAGGGGTAACGACATCATACCCCTGCCGTGGTCAGACCACTGCCTACTGAGGCTCGACTTCCGGAGACCAAACCCCCACTGTAGGGAGGAGGAACCGACCAAGTGGTTCCGCCCCAGGCGACTTATGGAACCGTTAAGGTTCCAGACGGAGCTTGGGGTCATTCCTGATACTTTCGCCCACAGTCCGGTAGAGACTCTGGTTGCTGCTTGGCACTCGACAGCATCGGAGGCCCTCGACCGGATTGCGCCACTACGGCCCCTCCGAGGCGGCGGATCCCGGAGACCTCCTTGGTTCACCGAGGAACTCCGGGAGATGAAGCGCCGGAGGAGATGCCTAGAGCACCGATGGAGGTCCGATAAGTCCGAATCGAACCGAGCAATGGTAACCACCTGCACCAAGGAATACACCAGGGCACTTAGGGCAGCGAAAAGATCTCACATAGCCACCTTGGTTGCATCTGCTGAGTCCCGCCCAGCCGCCCTGTTTAAGATAACCCGCTCCCTATTAAATAAAAGGGAAGCGGGGGAACCCTTGCAGGGCAGAGCTGAGGATTATGCCCAATTCTTAGCGGACAAAATTGCTCGGTTTCGGTCGGACTTGGACTCCATCCCCGCAGTTCCAGCCGAGGCACAGGAGGATCAAGTAGAACATCTCTGGGTTGAGTTTCAGGATGTTACCCCCGGGGATGTGGACAAGGCCATGAGGGCTGTAAGTGCCTCCACCTGCGTACTGGACCCGTGTCCCTCATGGCTGGTTACTAACAGCAGTGAGGTGACACGAGGCTGGATCCAGGCGGTTGTTACCGCCTCTCTTCGGGAGGGGAACTTCCCCGCCGCAGTGAAAGCGGCGGTGGTGAGACCCCTCCTAAAGAAGCCATCTCTGGATCCAGCTGTTCTTAATAACTATCGCCCAGTCTCCAACCTTCCCTTCCTTGGGAAGGTTGTTGAGAAGGTGGTGGCCTTCCAGCTCCAACGGTCCTTGGAGGAAGCAAACTATCTCGACCCCTTCCAGTCAGGCTTCAGACCCGGTTACAGCACAGAAACCGCTTTGGTCGCATTGACTGATGATCTCTGGAGAGCCAGAGATGGAGGACATTCCTCCATCCTGGTCCTCCTTGACCTCTCAGCGGCTTTCGATACCATCGACCATGGTATCCTTCTGCGACGACTGCGGGAGGTGGGAGTGGGAGGCACCGTGTTGCGGTGGTTCTCCTCCTACCTCTCGGACAGGTCGCAGTCGGTGTTAGTGGGGGGGCAGAGATCGTCCCCTAGGCCCCTAACATATGGGGTGCCTCAGGGTTCGGTCTTATCCCCCCTACTATTCAACATCTACATGAAACCGCTGGGAGAGATCATCCGCAGGCACGGGATCAGATACCATCAATATGTGGACGATACCCAGTTGTATCTGTCCGCCCCGTGCCAACTCAATGAAGTGGCAGACGTGATGAACCGAGGCCTTGAGGCCGTTATGGACTGGATGAGGGTTAACAAGCTTGTGCTCAACCCAGAAAAGACCGAGTGGCTGTTGTGCTTCCCTCCCAAAGATTCGATCAATATTCCATCACTCAGGCTGGGGGGTCAAATTCTATACCCCTCAGAGAGGGTTCGCAACTTGGGAGTCCTCCTGGATCCACAGCTATCGTTTGACCACCACCTGACGGCTGTGACCAGGGGGGCATTCGCCCAGGTTCGCCTGGTGCGCCAGTTGCAACCCTACCTGAATCGGGAGGCTCTCACAACAGTCACTCGGGCCCTTGTGACCTCTAGGCTGGAATACTGCAATGTGCTCTACATGGGGCTGCCCTTGAAGAGCATCCGGCGACTTCAGCTAGTGCAGAACGCGGCCGCGCGAGCGATTGTGGGTGCACCTCGGTTCACCCACATAACACCTATCCTCCGCGAGCTGCGCTGGCTACCTGTCGATCTCCGGATGCGCTTCAAGGTGCTATTAGTCACCCATAAAGCCCTGCATGGTAGTGGATCTGGATACTTGAGAGACCGCCTTCTGCCAATTACCTCCCTGCGACCAATTAGATCTCATAGATTAGGCCTCCTCCGTATTCCATCGGCCAGCCAGTGCCGGCTGGCAACTACAAGGAGGAGGGCCTTCTCAGTAGTAGCCCCAACCCTTTGGAACGAGCTCCCCGTGGAGATTCGTACCCTCTCCACCGTCCAGGCCTTCCGCACAGCCCTTAAGAACTGGCTAGCCCGTCAGGCCTGGGGACAAGGATAGCCGCACCTCCCGAATGATGAATGTATGTTGCTTATTACTTTTATTATATGTGTCTACGTTATTGTTTGTATTCCCCCTCCCTGATTTTATGTGAGCCGCCCTGAGTCCCCTCAGGGAAAAGGGCGGCCTACAAATGTTAATAAACATCTAAACATCTAATACAAAGAGTTTTTTTTTCTTTCTTTTTTCTTTTTTCTTTTTTCTTTTTTTTTTTCCTTTTTATAATTTGTATTCATAGGATCACAAGATACTTTAGAAGGGGTTTGACAGAGGGCAGTGCCAGGTGTGGGCCCTGGGAAGTCGGGGGGGACTAGGGAAGGGGACGTATAGGGGGCGGGTGGGTGGGTGGTAATATAGTTTCAATAAGAAGAAGAATGCACTTGTATACGGTTGTTTCTTCTTTTTTTTTTCTTTCTTTATATTTTTTTTTCCTTGGGTTTTTTTTATTATATTTTGTTTCCTATTTTCTATTTTTATAGCTCAATATTAATAAATAAGAGTTGAATAAAGGAATACACCAAGGGGAGAGGTAGAGGGAAAGAAGAGGGAGGAGCAAGGAGGGAGTGAGAGGAGTGTAAGGAGGGCGTAAGGGGGATGCTAGGAGGAAGGGGAGAAAGGAAGGTTTGAGGGGAAGGGAATGTAGGAAAGGGGAGTGTTAGAGGGAGGAAAGGAAAGTTGGAGGGGGAAGATGGGGTGTATGGAGGATGGAAGTGCCAGGTGGGGTTTTGTTTTATGCTGAATGATGAGTTGTGTTTTTTTTATTTTATTTTATTTCTTTTCTTATAGCAAATATCCAGTATATAAGTGATTGTAAAATTGAATGTGAAAATGAATAAAATATATTTGAAAAAAAAATCATATATATATGTATGTATGTATGTATGTATGTATGTATGTATGTGTGTGTGTGTGTGTGTGTATATATATATATATATATATATATATATATATATATATATATATATATAGTCATGGGGTTAACTTTGTTAGAACTGACATATAGTCATGGGGGTTAACTTTGTTAGAACTGACTTGTATTTGCTTACCTTTGTATCATAGTCATTTACTGCTGGTTATCACATAGCTTCTTAGATAGAGCTAAAGTTTTTCACCAAGCAAACTGACTCTCTCTTTATTTTCAACATGAACACCAGAATGTGACATACACTTCCTAAAATAGAAGGAAAGAAGGAAGACAAGCATAATCTTATCTATTAGACTTTATTGAGAAATAGATATATAAAGGAAACTGTTTTCTTTTGGAAATTGAAGGAAAACTTTTGGCCCAGCATTTTTTGTTGATACTTTATGAAACTAACATCCTTTGTTTCTATTACATGAGAATGAGAGACTTATATACTATTAAGTCTCATTTTAAAAAGATAATTCCAGTTTAAAAAAAAACTTGTCAAAAGAGCAGCAACACCAATTTCACAACTGAATTGAATTCTGTCCAGTTTGGCGGGGGATTTTTTTGAGGTTGAGTTACTGCATATCCAGACAGAAGCCTTGTACATTTTGGGGAGTGTTAAATATTTTTCATTTTACAAAAAAAAAAAAATCACGTTACCCAAACACACACACACACACACACACACAAGCACAGTCTTGATGTTATAGTGATGGTAAATTTTCCTTAAATCCACTTTTTCCAATTCATCTATTTCAGGGAAGTCAAACTGGCAGCCTGTGGACAGGGTGCATCATGGGCAGGCCATGGCCAGCCCAGCTCAACTAAGACAAAAATGTCGCGATACATTACTTGATGTCACGTGACACAATCGAGTTTGACACCTGTGATCTATTTGTTTGTTTTATATTTATGGACCATTCTAATCAAGAGATTCTTGACAACAGAAGTCAATATGCCCAAGGCATATATCCCTATCCAGAGGTTTTTATTAGCTAATCAAAATGACACATGCATTATGCTGCCATTTAATACATGAAATAGTTAATACTAATTGCTTTAACATAATCATGTTATTCTCATAATAGCATATCATGGTATGTTGTCACCTCCCCACTGCACCTATGCCCCTTCCTTCATGTCACAGCTACTGTACATGCCCTTTTTTATTTCTATTATTTGGGTTAACTAAATAAAAAAGCAAATATGCAGAAATCTCATATTTAATGTGATATTTAGTATCTGAGCAAAATCCAATCTATTCCTGCTTTCAGAACCCAATTTACCATCATGTTTTTCACAGATGAAATAGTATCCAAACCGGTATGACTCGATATATTTTTAAATAAGCAGTGCTGTGTGTTTTGAGTATGATACTTGTAATAAGACACTTCAATGTCTTGTCCTTGTAATAAGACCTTTTTTATATTTGGTAAATTTAATATTTTAAGTTCCTTCCACTCTGGCTGTATTTGCCTTTACCAATTCAAAAATCAAGATCCAGTTTTGCCAATTAAAACTGAAGTTTTTGCAACTACCGTCTGTTGTTATTTATTTATAGCAGGTGCACCCACAATAATAAAATATTTATTTCCAGAAATCACAGTGGATCATCTGGTAATAATCACAGTAACAAAAGAAAGAAAAAAGACAGCTGTGTTCCTTTGAATACATTATCAGCAATCCACTCTATGTATTTTGTTTGCTATCACAACTTCACGCCCACAATAATCCTGTCTGTTCCTCTAATAATGGGAGACATTGACAATGACAAGGCAGTGGTTTGCAATATCTGACCACCAGTTAGTTCTTGCTCCTATCATGGCCCGGGGAGCAAAAATAAGGGCTACATGAGTGTCAAAAGGGAGAACCTGGGAAATGGGATTAGAGTCTTAAATTAAGGGATGAAATAGGTTTAAAGGGTTAAATTTTGGGACAATAAAAGGAAATAATGCAGACTAACAAGAAGGGAACAATCGCTAAAAGGAAGAGCAGATCCTGGCTATCTTCTCACACAGCAGTTTCCTTTCCCTGCATGCTCTCTGCACTAAATGATTCATAGTTCATTTAGTGATCATTCAAAGTTACGACGACAAAAGTGTCTTGTAATGATTTTTCACACTTATGACTGTTGCAGCATCCCCATGGTCATGTGATCAAAGTTCAGATGCTTGGCCATTGAGTCACATTTATGATAATGACCTGATCTCCCCAAAACAAAGAATAGCTTTCTTCAGAGCCAGATTTGACATTCTTCCTTCAGCACTCCTCCAGGGCAGGTATAAGAGAACACCCATAGCAGAACGGGTTTGTATATGTGGTAAAGGAGAAGTGGAAGATAATTTACATGTTCTATTACACTGCGAGCTATACAGAGCTTGTAGGTCTGCACATATTCTCCCCTTATTAGAGAGATTGCCAGGGAGGGCAGATAATTTTTATCTAGGCTTTCTCCTCCAGGACACTAACCCGGTTACCACGTATGCAGTGGCAAAGTTCTGTGCTGCTGCAATGTCCATAAGAAAAAAATTGGCTACAGAAGTATAGTTGTCATCTTGTACCAATTATCTGGACATACCTTTAACCATCTTTGGACCATTATGTTATTATCCACCTTCAATGTCAATACCTTTTAATTATATTTTAATGTTAGTATTTTTTTAATATAGTGTAAAAACTAATGTTTATTGCTGGTCTTTGACCGTAATAAAGATTTTACTTACTTTATGATAGTTGAAGTGTCTTGGGGTCATGTGATCACTGTTGGGGACTTTTTGACAAGCAATATCAAGGAGAAGCCAGATTTACTGAACGATCACATTACTAACTTAATAAGTGCAGTGACTCACTTAACAACTGTGGCAAGAAAGGTCGTAGAATGGGGCAAAACTCACTTAACAAACTTTTCACTTAGCAACAGAAATTTGGGCTCAATTATGGCCGTAAGTTGAGAACTAGCTATATAGGAAGAGCAAGAATAAATACCCAATATTTTTTTATTTTATTTTTTTGCTGAAGGCTGAGGATCTCTGCACATTTTCCTAAATGACTAGCAATCCAAGGCAGATGCACAGTTCTAATTTCATTTCGGAGCACAACAGGCTACAGTATCATGCTACTTTATTGCATTTTAAAAATGTTTGCTATTGTTAGAGATGGAATGTCATGCAGCAACTTGACAATCAACAGCTCCCATACAGGACAAATTACATAATTCTACTGTTCCTTTAAATTATGTCTTTCAAAATTATATGATTGTATATCATATTACTTCTGAGGTAGCTATTAAGATTGGAAGACATACCAATTTCTTTATAGATGAGATAGTAAGTGTGCAATTGATGCATCTCTCCAGATGCCGTTTCCATCATCCCTCAAGACTGGCATTTTTTTTAGAATATGAGGAAGAAAAAAGAGCTGTTCCTGTTTCGATAATCAGCTAGTCTGTTGTTACTATGAACTTCATGTAACCTCAATTAGCAGGTTAAATCCAAGCAATTAAAGCACACCTCCCACTGTGAATCACAGAGCTAATGAAGTGCAAAGGCAACAGTTTTAATCATCCTGACTCAAAGGATCCTTAATGAGGCCAAATATATGTGTGGAAGAATCTATCACTCTCTTTGGGAATATGACGTTTCAATGTATGACATTCAATTACACAAGAATGGTGTTCATATTACACCTGAAACTATTTGCATTATTATTCTATTGTATATTCATTAAGGATGTGCAGTGGTTTGGATATTGTGGAAATATGAATGAAGCAACTCTTTAAAGCAGCTATATCTTTTCCTGGGACTGCACAACCTGAATAATCAGAATTTTCTGTATCTCACACATTAAGTCACTTTATATGATTGTTGTTGGGGAGGGGTGATAGTTCAGCGGTTAAAGATGCTGAATTTTTCAGCTGGAAAGCTGAAAGCCCTGCTTCGAAACTTGAGCAATATTTGATGGGGTGAGCTTCCATTCACCCCTCCCCAGATCCTGCCCTCTTAGCAGTTCAAAAGCACACAAATGCAAGTAGATAAATAGGTACCACTTCAGTGGGAAGGTAACAGTATATAGTCATGCTAACCATAGAAATGTTTTTGGATAATGCTGGCACCCTCGGCTAACAAAGGGAAATAGTCACCAGCCCATAGAGTCAGACACGATTGGAAAGGGAAACCTTTGACTTTGACTTTACCTTTATGATTGTTGTTATTTTGATTCACTAGATATATATATATATATACATCTTACACGGGAAAAGACCCAAGTAGAACAAGACCAGCATACCTACACCCGTGAAAATCTATGAAAACAATATATATATATATATATATATATATATATATATATATATATATATATATATATATATATATATATATATATATATAATTTTCTTCTGTTTTTTGTTCTATATTCTCCATTCTCTTTTGAATATTCTCTTCACTTATTTGTACTTTTCGAATTTCTAGCATAATCATTTGTAATATAAGTTCTTTTTCTTCTTCATGTTGTGCCATTTTTCCAGGTTATAAATACTGCCACTAAAACATCCAAGGCTTTTTTGTTAAGTTCACAATAATCTTTCAAGTCAAGGCTTTCTCTTCACTCCAGTGCAGCTATTGAAAGTACTCCAGAAGAGCACCTGCATAAACAATCCATACTCTTCCCACTATCACTTTCAATATACAAAATCAAGAGCCTTGAAGTATAAGATATAAGTTGGATGTTCAAAGGGAATAAGAAAAAAAACAATGTTTCCAAGCCTCCAGCCTCTAGGTGGCAGTATTGCTTCTTTTTCCTCTGCTTTTACCCCTCTCTTTAGATTCCAAATTTAAGAAAAAATTGTTTAAAAAAAGACAATCCATCTGAGCATTGAAAAAAGAAAGGAAAGAAATTCATAATCCATCAATATGAAAAAAGAGGAAAAATAAAAGAAGGAAAAAAGAAAGCAATAGCAATAGCAATAGCAGTTAGACTTATATACCGCTTCATAGGGCTTTCAGCCCTCTCTAAGCGGTTTACAGAGTCAGCATATTGCCCCCAACAATCCGGGTCCTCATTTTACCCACCTCGGAAGGATGGAAGGCTGAGTCAATCCTGAGCTGGTGAGATTTGAACAGCCGAACTGCAGAACTGCAGTCAGTTGAAGTACCCTGCAGTGTTGCATTTAACCACTGCACCACCTCGGCTCCAGTCCAATTTAAAAAGTAAGAGGCATTTGTAAAAATTCCATCCATAAAAAAAACAAAGTTAAAAAAGGATAACACCCTAAGTTTAATATAGGCTTAATTTGCCGCTTACGCTCTTCTGTCTTCAATTTTAATTTTACTCTAAGTCTTTTTGGGTGTTCTCTTCTCTAATAGTAAATATATATCTCACCATTTCGACACACACTCTCTCCTGCTTTTCATCTGTTCAGTTGCTGTTCCAACCTTCTACAGTTTAATGGCTGCTTCTCTGTTGTGTGAAAAAAGAGCTTCTCCTAGATCAATCAGGGACTTTGCAATGTCCCTGAGATCAGCAGGATGTGCCCTTCTCTATCACCATCTCTACGAGATGGTTTAGCTCCAAAAGGACCGTCCAGCAGCAGAGATATTGACAGCAATCTTGGAACTCCAAGATTGCATGTCATGTCATCATGACGTCAGTCCTACCCTCCTTCCAGGGTCTTTTTGAGTGTGGCTTCCAGCACATTTCTGACAGACCTAAAAATTGTACATACCTCCATGTAGACATTGGTGAGATTCAAATAATTTAACAACTGGTTCTCTGTCCTAATGATTTATTCCAACAACCAGTTCACCAAACTGCTCAGAAACTTAACAAATGGTTCTCCCAAGTGGTGTGAACTGGCTGAATCCCACCACTGCATGTAGACAGTTAGTAGAACTATCCTTTACTTATTTCCATACCTGAAATTGTCAATATGCACCTTGGTTTTTCTTTAAAGAGTATGTCTGTTCTTCATTGTTATATTTATAGGTCCCAAACAGTAAAGTTATACATTGCCCCTACCTTTTCTTAGCACACCCCCAGCTAAACCCCTTTTCTTTATCAACAGTTTGACTTTGCTTTGTTATAATGCTCAAGTAATAAAATCAAAAAGGGAATTGTCAGGTGCTCTAAAATAAATTTATCCAGACTGGGGAAATGGGCTTAAAAATGACCACTGTAATTCAGTGTAAAAAAGCATTATGTGGTACATGCTGGCACAATAAATCCAAATGACAGCTATACATTAATTGGATCTGAGCTGAAGTGATTGACCAGGAAAGAGATCTTGGAGTCACAGGGAACAGCTTGATAAAAATGTCAGGCCAGCATGCTCTTGCTATAAAACATGACAAATTCCAGGCTAGTATACTAGAAAGGGAAATAATTGAAAATAGAACTGCCAATTTAATAATGCCTTCCTAGAAATCTATAGTAAGACTATATTTGGAGTATGTGTATACAGCTGTGATCACCAGGCTTTTAAAAGAATATGCTAGAACTAGAATAGGGGAATAATCTCACCTATGAAGAAAGACTGCAGTAAGTGGACCATTTTAGTTTGGAATAGAGTATAAGAGAATTCATTAGAGAAGTATGTAAAACTGTGTTCCAAATATAATGTATACTAGATCAACAATCAAGAAGTAAACAATACCCCAATCCAGTAACAACCAAATCTGGCAAACAAGCTAACAGTAAACAACCATATAATTAAGGAACCAGTAAGACCACTGCTACCAATACTGATAGGGCAGGCCACTGCCATATAAAAAGAGATCAAGCTCCACTCCTTATGATGATGTTACCTAGCTTGGTAATGAAATGTCTTCAAGAAAACAACAAAGCTCAGAGAGCACCAAGGACCCCACAGAGTAATATATGAAAATCAATTCTTATTTATCCACAGTTAATTTATCTTCAGTTGTTGTTTTTTTACAAAGGACTTAACAGAGTTTCAAATTTTCTTCAGAAACTGGACAGAAATAAGAATTTCAGAGTGGTGGCTTGAAATATTGGTCTACAAATATTGAGCATTAGCTTCAAATCCACCTTGTTTTAGTCCAACTGACCTCACAGGATTGTTGTTATGAGGAAAAAAATGGGAGGGGGGACACTATAATGCTGCTTGGAGTTCATGACTAAAGGTGAAATATAAATCAAACAAAGAAAAATGTCAAAGAAGACAAAACTGATAGATTTGGCCATCCCAAAATTCACAAAAGAACAATTGTTCAAATTCATTTATTATTCTTATTTGTCAAATATCTTCCTGTTTGAAAATTGAAGTGTGCAAGTTTGTCAGAAGATATGACTTTTTGTTATTGTTTTGCTTTTAGAAGAATGGGTTGTTATATTTTTCTGTAAGGCACTATGCATAGTAAATCAAAAGTCCAGTTATCTTCCCTTACTTTTAGAAATCAAGAATATGCACAGTGTATTGTAAATTCATACCATTTGAATAATCAAAGATCCACTCATATGCAGAGGATCAGCAGAAGCCTCATGACATCTTTTCCACATAACACATTTTATTAAAAGGCTTAAGCTTGCATGAACTACAGTTCATCAAAATGAATGTGTTTTCATAAAATTTATCAGGTGGAATAGGTGCTACCAAACTCCCACTGGCTTTTTAAAAATACTATATACCAAAGGTGGCAAACTCATGATGACACACTGTCATCACGTGACATATCACAACTTTTTTCCTCTTTGCTGAACTGGGGGTGGGCGTGCCCAGTGCATGATGCATCTGTCTTGCTGGCTGCAAGTTTGACACCCCTGCTATAGACCAATGTGTCTCAGCTTCAATAACTTTAAGATGTGTGGACTTCAATTCCCATAATTCCCTAACCAGCCATTATTTTCTTCTACAATTTTGCATAGGAAAAAAGAGAGAAGCTCATAAGAAAAATTCCAAACACAAGAAGGAGCCACATCTCAAATATATTCCACTTGGTATAAAGTCTTGTGTAACTTATATAGGGACAAATTATAAGGATACAGGAAAAGAATTTAATTAAGTAGGATGAAGGGAGTAATTTCTAATAAATGACCTTTATCTCCACCTTTTAGAGCCCTACTAGAACAGATCCTTGGCTGTGAGGAATATCAATGGTGGCCATGGCAACTGCAAAGAGACAGCCAAATTTTCTATGCTTCCATCCAATTCTGTAAGTGCATAATTTATAGCTGTCTGTGTGCAGCCTCCATTTATTCCTTTGCTTTCTCCTTAGCTGGACAGATTGATTTCAAAAAACTTACCAGAGCTCACTTTTTAAAACAATGGGACTCTCCATCATTCAGAGAAGAGAAGGCAGAGAACTTGCCCCAAGAAAATAAAATCTATTGCTTCTCTTAAGGTGCACTGAGGAATCATCAGAACAGTTAGTAGAAAAAAAAGGGTGGGGGTTGAACTTCAACCACACCGAGAATAAATCCATTCCCTGGGATGAATGGCATTCATTCACTGGGGAGAGAGAAATAGTCTATATTTTCAGTGACACCACTGAAAAGATGGTCAGCAGTACTCAAAGTGATATTTGCTCCTTGGGGAAAACTGGTTTCAATCTAGATTCCATTTGCCAATTCAGGCTGCTTAGAAGCACATTTTCCTTTAAAGTCCCTCACTTTTCAATAAATTGAATCACCTAATGATCCCAGGTGATGGGTTCATCAAAAGTTTTGGAATTCAGCATCATGAGTATACAGATAACATTGAACTCTTGTCTTTTAGATCAGGTTTAGTTGGAGCAGTCAGGTAATAAGATAATAAGTCACTACAAGAAGGTATAAATATCTTTAAAAGAAGGATAAAGTTTACTCTTCAGTTATTTTTACTAGGTATATGTACTGACTTTACAGCGCTAGAGACTAATTTGGTTCTGCACCTAATAACGGCAGCAAGACTGTTGGTGGCGCAATACTGGAAGAAGGAAGACTTGCCTACAACTCAAGAATGGACATTGAAAGTCACAAACCTAGCCGAGATGGTGAAAATATCGGCATATCTTAAAGACCATTCAAATGAGAGATATAAACGAGACTGGAAAAAATAGATTGACTATATACAAAACAAATATGGGACTAAGAAATTACAGATAGCCTATGCTTAAGATTAGGAATAATCTAAACTGCTCAAAGTTAGTGTAACAGGAAGAAGCTGAGTTCAATGCAGAGATGTTATTAACTTCTTTTTTTTGTATTTCCTTTGTCTCAATATATTTTAGACTGTGTTTGTTAAAAATCTATACCGTTTACGGGCTCTGGGAAGTCGGGGGGGGAAGGGAGGTGGGGTGTTAGGGGGGAGGGGGAGGGGGATATATAGTATGTGCTAGATTTTAAAGTAACGTGACGGCACTTGTATACTGTTGCTCTTTAATTCCACTGTAAAAATAGGACAAGCTGAATATATTAATAGATTGTAGAAATACACCGAAGGGAGGAGTAGAGGGATAGAAGAAAGAGGGGTAGCGAGGGTGGGAGAGAGGACTGGAGGGAGGGGGAGAAGGAAGGGAGCGAGTGTATCGGGAGAGAGGAGTGGTAGAGGGGAATGATGGAGGGAAGAAGGAAAGTTGGAGGGGGGGTGAAAGAAAGGGTGTATGGAGGGTCGAAGAGGTACATTGGGTTTCAATTTTGGGGGGTATTGTCGACAAGAGGAATGGCTGTGTTTATTGTTTAATGTTATATGGCCCCGGTTATGCACAGTATATATGTGACTGTACGAAAATGAAATGGAAAATAAAAACACATTTACACCCGGGGGAAAAAAAGAAGGTATACTTTATGTCACTTATTTGGAGTAGCAGGAGATTTTTGGTCTCAAACTCATCTTGTAGTACTTCATCCATCCGGTTGTAAAAAATAAATTCAGATTGCACTTCATAGTAGGTGAATGACCTACTTTCATTCCAGTTTGTAGCATTTTTTTCTGTTGCAATGAAGGCCATATACCTAGGTTTTTTAAACAAAGAAAAACAAAAGAAATATTCATGTGGTTGCAACCTTGAAACCTTGAGCTACATAATACATTAGAGAACAACAACATCAACATTCTCAAGAGTTTTGCTTTATAGTCCTTGCATAAAAGATAACATTATTATTATGACAACAACAAAGGGTTTTTCCCCCAATGGAGATGTATGGGTATAAAAACTAAGCACTGAGAAAGAAGGACAGAAAAAGTCACATGTTCTTTCATTATGGATTTGGGTACATTTATTTATTCCATTTGTATTCCATCACATCTCAACACATTATGTGAATATCTAGCCCTTTGGGAAAGTTGGAAGGAAAGACATGAACAAGATGACCATTAGCGTAGTAGGTGGAATTAATCACAATAGTGATAGATAAGTTTTTGGAAAACCTGAAGGACAAGTTTGGGGAAAGATATTGCTGAAAAAAATATTTGTGGTCATTAAGAGCCAACACTGGCTTGATAGCACATCCATGAGTCAATCATACCACAATCCAAAATGAATCTTGGCAGTTCGGGATTGTTACTGTTTTGTGCGCTGCAGAGGTAAAATAAGCTCTTAAGCTATCATTCCTAAACCAAACAGGAATAGCTCCCTTGAAGAACTGAAATATGTTGTGCATGTGAGTGAGGAAGGAAAAGAAAAAGGCAACTGTGCATGTCAAAGTTGAGAGAGATAGAAGAAAAGGAAGACGATAGATAAGTTGGATGGACAGAATAAAGATCACTTAAACATCTTTGAAAGTGGTATCAGTGTCAGATTGAGATGGCAAAGACTTTTTTTTACTGGAAATTAAGTCTGGTTACATGTCCTGAAACTAGTTAGGAAAGTAACATAAATAGCAATACTAAGTTATGTGTTTCTATGTCCTTTCACGTAATGACGTCCAGAGCAAATATACAAAACTGATTTTTTTTTCAACTAAAACCTTAGGCGGAGCAACAGCACCAAGCCAACCTTGGCTGATCTTTAAAAAATTCAGCAGGCAGGCAGAGTGATTATGGTTTCATTGGAAAATTGGCGAAGAGGAATTGGATATGCAGTGTATCTCTTTCCCTTAGGTGAATGGAACAGAGACTTTCTATTCCTATCTAATGGTTGACTTTGTAATAAAGAATGGAGCATTTATTTTCATCATTTAAGGATTATACTCTGTTTTGTATTTTCCTTGATAGGGGATATTTGTGTAGAATGAGATGATCTTACTTGTCTTCAATATTTCTTCACTTTGGGGTAGTTTCTTCCTTGACAAGAGTAGGTTAAGTGTTCCAAGGATAAGACAATATAAACTTATCTGCTTTGGCCTTGGCAAAATCAAGTGAAATGACCCCATTAAAAGTGTGATGAATTATGGCTTGGATCCTATATCAACTATGTAGGCTCCAAACTATAATTGGTTTATAGCTGGTATACAGTAATTTGAAACTTATTTCAAGCACGCACTCACACACACACACACACACACACAAAAAAAATTTTTTTTGATGCGGACCAAACCAGGAAAGTTCTACATATTCACTGTCTTTGAAAATGATTTGTTCAATGTTGCCTCTTTGGAAATTCCTGGCTATTAGAAGCAACATAAGGCCTTCCTTGCTTGCTTGTTCTTTAGTACTCTTAAATATTTACTAGTTATCACTATCGCTGTATAGTAAGTGAACCTTAAGAAAATAATATGGATGTGACTCAGAAGATACCAGGAGTCAAACTGGGCTTAAGAGAATTCTTGGTTTGTAGTAAAACCTTAGTAGGAGTTCAATCAAAATATAAGGATTTTCCCCTTCCTGTGTTATAGCCTTCTTGCTTTTCTTTTGAAAAAAAGAAAGACATTCTGTGTAAATTCCTTTTTCTTTTTTGTAACAAACCAATCTTCAATACTTAAAGAAAAATGTCTTATCAGGGCAGCCTTCTTTCAATCCATGCTTATAGTCGCATTATCTTCTTTAGTCTCCTTCATTACTCCTACTCCTACTCCTTCTCCCCTGGCATAAAGCTGAAATAAAATGTTGAAATGAAAGTGTGCCAAAAAGCAGACTCACATTTCCAGCAAATCTAATTTGTAAAGATTCCAAAATTATACATTATTACAGTTTAACAGAATTATATTTCAAACGTATGTATGTATGTATGTGTGTGTGTGTGTGCGTGCGTGCGTGCATGCATGCATGCAAATATATATATATATATATATACATACTCTCCCTCTCTCTCACACACACACACACAAACACACATTCTCACTTCACCACTGATACTCAGAGGTATAAAAACATACTTGGCAATGAAAGCTAGAAACTCAGGAGGTCTTTAACACTGCATAATTATTCTGCTTAATTCCTCTTGACTTCAGTAAGGATGAAGCTTCTGTTCAGATTGGCAGCTGGATATTTAGATTTTTCTACACATGTTTTCTCAAAAATAAATCCCATTAGTCTAACTGGAACTTATTCACATGTACATGTGCATATATTTGCAGCATTAGCATTTTTCTAGGCTTAGGGAAGTGCATTTTGTTAATTTCCCTTCTGGAGTTACATACTTCTGCTTCACTCAATCTACAGGCCAGTTCATCTCTCTGAAGATAGAATACCCAACAGACAGATTAAATGCCACAGCAAATATTTGATGCTCTTTTTATAGAGGCCATAGATTCCTTTTCTAAGAGGACAACCTTGTTCATCTTTACAAAGTCCTACTGTGCTCAGTAGAATTTACTTTTATTTGTGTGGCTAGGATGATACCCTAAGAGTGGGAACCAGTTCATAAAAGACAGCTAAGCAGACCTGTGCTAGGAATTGAGAACAAGATTTTAAATTGTTTTGAAGATTTAGAATTTAGGCAGAATATTCAAATTTTAGTACTAGAGAAGGTTTATAGGTCTTTTTGACTATATTAGGAAGTCAAAAGAGGGGCTCAGTTTTTGCTTAAAGACTTGAGTGTGTGCGTCGGGGGAAAACCACCATCGCTTTAGGTAATTGTCAATTTCATTACCAATCTGCTCTTGATTTCATGACATTTCTCCTAATGTTCAGTTGGCATCTACCCTTCTATAGCATAACTCCATTAGATCCAATTCTAGTTCATTTACTCTATAAATTATATTACAAATTATAGATTTGCTCTCTTAGAGGAATTGGGAATATGCTGTCATACCCATTCAGTCTTCTCTTCTTCATGCTAAGTATACCCAATTTCTCCAACCCTGTATTTCAAGAAACTTGGCTGTTATTGCAAATTCTTCATATTTGAATGTTAACAATGGAAATCTAAAGCCAGTTAGCCAAATGGTTATGAGAAAAACTATATTTATTTTCTCACATTTCTTTTTAAGGATTATACTTTCCTGGGCATTCAGAGAGGTGGAAATTGGCTTACTTAGCTGAGCTGTTGTTGTTTTCAGAATTGTTTGCAGCACCTTCCTGAACAACAACAGCAACAACCCAATATTTCTCTTCTATGGAAGAGAAATGAAGAGAAATGAACAAGAGAAATACAGTTTTCCAAACTGCAATCTCAAGAAATCTCCAATAACATATAAAGTAATTATACAGAGTAATGGTGTCTAATGCCCAAAAGAAGCCAAGGAGATAAATGGAAAGGTCAATAGGAGGGAGGGAGGGGAAGAGAGAGAGAGAGAGAGAGAGAGAGAGAGAGAGAGAGAGAGAGAGAGAGATTGAGATTTAAAATTAAGAATAATAGAACAAGGTTAACATAGTCCACCAGATAATGAAATATGCCTATCTGAAATCCTACCGATATAATTAAAGCTACCTCCAATCCAACTGTTACAATAGTATTCTCTTATAGCATTGTATGTTTTTTTTTCAGTTATCATGAATTACAAAATTAACCTAACCATGCAAATAGAGTATTTTCAAAATTTCAAAACCAGGGAAGTTTATAGCGACATATTTTGCCCTCCAAATTCAAGATACCTGGTCTCCAAAAGCCCTCCAAATGATTGACCTCCAAATGTTAGGGGGGAAATTGATCCTATCAATAAAAGCAAACAAACAAAAATAGTGCATGAAATGTACAATGCTAATTTAAATGCATAGAGTATAGCTATATTTTACAAAGGAATTCAATAAATCTCACCATAACATGGCCTGGGTGTTGGAAATGCTCCACTCGGATTAGAGATGCCAAAAAGTGAGGTTTAGGGATTAGAACTCCATTTTTTTCCTGACAGGTTTATTGCCTTGTTATCCTTGAAACTAGAAACCTATCCCAAAATGAAAACAACTGTAATAATTGTATGGATTATTCCTATTTTTGAGATAGGAAGAGGCCAAACAAACATTATTTCAAAGATTAAATAATACAGTGCATTGTACTGAAGTCAACAGGGTCTCACCCAGCAATAGACCTTGGGTTGAAAAGGGAATATGGGAAGTAGCAAAATATTTGAATTACATCTCACCTTTCCCAGAGTTGAGCAAAATAATTATTAGGGCTAGATACATATCTTCTTCTGCATTTAAAAGGTATTCTAACTGATAATTATGTGGGCCTCCTCTCAGTCACAAGGAACACTAAGAATGATACATAAATTTTGAATTGTCAATACAAGGCAACCACTGATGCATATGTGAATATTTCTGCATTTTATGCATGTAAAATATTATGCTTTATGTCACGTTCTGGTTAATATAATGCATTGGTCATAAAATAAATACATCATAGGAAACAATGACCAAGTAAATTGTGTTTCTACTCAGTTTGCTTCCTGGGTGCAACTTCATGTCTGTTCACAATTAAGAAGCATGCACTGACTGGCAAAGATTGGTTTCAGATTTTAATTCAGCACCATAGAGAAGAACAACTCTTGTTCAGGCTGTGACAGGACCAATTTGTGACAAGATTGGCACTTCCTGTTGACTAACATAGGAGAAAATCAATTGTATCTCTTTGTTCCTCAGTAATACGGGGTGATATTTGTTACAACAGCAGATAAAGGAAGGAATCCTATTTCAGAGATGAAGACAGTCACTTATAAATTCTGATGTGTTACTTGTAGCTTTATTGTTTATTGTTTTTTGTTAGTTTGTTTTTGTTTTTGATAAAATTAGGAAATATTTACAGACATAATTTCTCCTTCACTGAGGATAATTCTTCCTGATTGATTTGCTGAGGATGTCACATTCATTCAGTTGCATCATGCTTGTTAAGATGGGATAGCACAGTCAACTTAGAAAACAGCAGCTAATGTAGTGAACCACAGGCAATAATGTCATTGGTTTTGCATCTTGGAGTATGTCAGTTTTCCAATTTCATGCATCCCGAGCTGGGAGACATGGCTGGATGAAACAATTCCTATCATTAGAAGGTAAACATATCAGGAATTGAATTCTACAATCTCTCATTGTGATATGTTGGAAAAATTGGAAGCCATTGTATTACAGTGTTTTGAAGTACAGGGTTGCTTATAAAGCTTTTCAGTTCAGTTTCAATTGATTTGTAAGTGTTCTTTTGTCCTTTATTTGGCTATAAATATTGCCAATTAGTCTGATATTTATTCAGTATTTGAGATTCAGCCAAATTAGATACAGGTCCCTTCTTTGAATCAGATTTGGGCCAGATCTCTTCAAATAGAAGTAATTTCCTTGTGAAGCTAACCATGATGGGAGATAACATGGGAGTGTTTTCCACCTAAAAACAGGAAACCAGCAGATCAACACTAGATCAAGTTTTACTGCTGAGCACAAATGAAAATTAATATATGGATAGGCATGTTCCTTTATAGCCTCATTGTGTCTCATCAACATTTCATGAATCATTCACCTTCTTCACAAGCTGGTGTATGGAATATTTGAGCAAGAACTGTCTTCAGAAGATGTCAGAAGCAAAATGGAAGATGTCACAAGCAGAATGAAAAATTACAATCTTCTACTGAGCTCAAACAATGTTACATCCAGTAATCTATAGCTGTCAATGGCAATAACCATTTATTTTAAAAAAAATATGAATAATAGGAAACTTTTAAATTCTAATTAAATTAGATGTCCTATCAATGTTATCACAAGGGGTCTGTGAAGGCTTGAAGAAATGTTATGATTTAAATCTTGAGTTAAGTCTTGGGGGTCTTTGACCACAATCTATGGTAGGGATGTCAAACTGGATTTCTTCGAGGGCAGGATCAGCATTGCTGTTCTCCTCCGCGGGCAAGGCAGAGGTGGAGATGAGATGGATGCCTTCTGCAGCACTTTGCCAGCCAAAATGGGATGCTGGGGGCCACACAAGGCCCCCGTGACCCATTTTGGTCAGCAGAGGGCTGTAGGAGGCTGTCCAGGCTATAAATGGGGCACAGAGAGACATGCACAGCCCCCCATTACCCATTTTGGTTGCCAGAGGCACCATAGGCTGGTCCTTTGCTGTTTTCATGCTGGCCCCACAGACCAGATTTAAGCACCCGTGGGTCAAATCCAGCCTGTGGATCCTGAGCTTGACAGCCCTGGTCTAGGGCCACAAAAGGTATTTAAAAAGGGTCCTTTAAAAAAGGAAAGGTTGAGAACCATTGATAATAGGGGAATGTATATAGGAGAAACTAGCACAAAACTGCATTTCTTGGTACAATACCATCTAGGTAGTGCTAAGTGATGTATTTAAAATCTTTCAGAAAGTGTTTGGCAACATGTATAGCTTCACTTCCTAAGTGGTGAAATCTACAGGAAGAGAGAAAGATGCAAGGAATAATTTTTCTTCCCCTCTCTCACAAAGTGAATTGTATTAGGGAATTCACAGAGAAAGGAGGAGTTAAATTAAAATCAGTGGGGATTTTCCCTAAACTTCAAAGCAGATAATTAGTAAAATAAATCCCATAGGGGATCCTAATCATCAATCCCTTGTGTCTCATCAAGCCTTGCAAACAAACTTCATCAAGGAAGGAATATATGAAGAATTATATTAATAACAATTAAGTAATAAATATGTCCTTTCCTGTATTCCCATAATTAATTATGAATTGTGCTTAAGGATTAAGTTTTTTTCTTCACAATAAAAGTGGTCAAATTCTTATACAGTCAGTTTCTAGGTTTATGTTTTTCTTCTTCTGGTGAGTGACCAAAATGAATATATATTATTTTGTTTTGAATTTTAAAGACATCTAGGCTATATAATTGCCACTATACACAAATGTATTGCTTTTTGAGAGCCAGTTTTTGTCTGTGATTAAGATAAGATACCAGACTAGAAACCAGGAGACTGAGAGTTCTAGTCCTGCCTTAGGCATGAAAGTTACTTGGGTGGTTTTGAGCCAGACACATTCTCTCAGCCTATGATCTCAGGCTTGGGTGACAAGACAGTAGGTCAATTCCAATGAAAAAACCAATGAACCAATGAAAAAAATCACCCTCCAATTGCAGGGAAATACTAGAAAGAAAAATATATGTTTGGCATTTAATTTGAAATAGTGATTTTTTTTGCTGCTTTTGTGGAAGTAGAATCCAAGTCTAGTAAGATAGTGGAAATCTCTCCCTTCAATTACATCCAATTTATTATTTATATCTTTTGTTTATATCCCACATTTTTTCCTAGAGGACCATCACTAGACCTACCACTTTGAACAACTCTTATGCAAAGGTAGGCTGCTACGTGATTGCCCAGGTTTGGGAGAACCCATAGCTAATGTTATGGCCGGTTCAGAGAACCTCAAATCCCACCCCTGGCTAGTCCTGCCCACCCCACTCTGCCTCTCTCAGGAGTCTCCATGTGGCACATTTTGGATACGAGGTAAGTGCAGAGGCTTGGGGAGGAGGAAAAACAGGCTTATGGAAGTTCTGGAAAGGCCTTCGGATCCCAGGGGAAGGCAGTTTGTGCCCTCCCAGAGGCTTGAGGAAAATCTCCAGAGCCTGGGGAAGGCAAAAACAGGGGCCCCACTATGGTGCAGGAGGCTGACTAGGCCATGCCCACCATGGCCACATCCACCCAGCAACCGGGCAGAAAACCTGTTGCTGAAATTTGAAGCCCATCCCTGTTCTTATCCAATTTCCACCTTCCCTTTCTGGGGAAGGTAGTAGAGAAGGCAACTGGGTTACAGACAATCCTGATTGAAACAAATTATTACAGTCCTTTCTAATCATGCTTCAGGACATTGAATGGAGATGACATAGCTCATGCTTGTTGATCACTGACTAAGTCAGGTTGTGGGGTGGAGCATCCATTCTGGCCATTAGTGACTTTTCAATGACTTATAATATCCTTAGTCATATTAGACTGACTGTAGAAGACAAAAATGGGGAACACAATACTACAGTAGCTCTCCTCCCTTGTGCACAATTCATTGTTCATGGGTACAGAGAGAAAAAAGTCAAGCCTCAAACTCTTGGTTTGTGGTGTGCTTCAGGTCTTGATGCTTTCAACCCTCCTCTTTAATATTGACATGAGAGTACTGGGGAAGGTCATTCACCAGATTGAGATCAAGCATAATCAGAATTATAACCAGCTGTACATCTTGAATCCTGGCCAATCAAGCAATGCTGTTAATGTTTTGTCCCAATGTCAGGACTTATGAGTAACTTTAGGGTCTTCCTGGACCCTCAACTCTTGCTCCAGAAGCAAATGGTAACTGTGGTCAGAAAACACTTTGCACAGGTTCAATTTCTCTGGAATGAGAGCTTTCCTCACAGTCACTCACATCTTGCTTACCTCACAGTTGGATTACTGCAAAAGACTCTACATGGAATTGTCCTTGAAGACAGCCCCAGAATTACAGCAGCACAAGCAATTATAGTAAGCCTTTCTGTAGTCATGAAATACCCTCTGCTACCTGTGATGTACTGGTTACCAGTTGGCTGCCAATTGCAATTCAAATTCTGGTTATAAAGCTCTACATGGCTTGAAGTCTGAAGGACAGCATGTGTCCCATAGATTATGCATGCCCTTTTCAGTCCAATACGGTCAACCTGCTGCAAGTCCCATCAATTAAACAATCTCTTCTAATGGTATATATCATGTGGGTTCCCTCAATTACTAAGTCTACACTTGCCCTGTGGAAAAGCACCTTCCTGGATGACTGTATGCCACTCCCCATCCCCTATCTTACCTCACTGCAGGTAATTTTTAAAACCTGGTTGTTTCCATTGGCCTGGGCCTGGGTTGTTTGGGGTTGGTGTTTGGCATATCTCCTTGGAGGAATGTAATGAGTTGTGGTTTTCTTCACATGCCAATTGTGTTGCCATAAATTGTTCCTGCTGCATTTTATTGGGTTTATAATTTGTGAAGTCATCCAGAGTCATCTGAGAGTTGGGCAATTTCGAATTACATTAAATTAAACTTTATATGAATTTCTTCTTCCACTTATTTCAAATAATCTTCTTAAGAAGTACCCTGTTAATAGAATATAGCAGTTATATTACTATAATGGATGTCGTAAAAGCCCAGGGATATTACAACTGGCTCTTACAATTTCTTGTGCTATTGAAATGTATTGTCTTGTTAGTGGAGGGGTACCAAACATTCTTATATATTCCATGAAGTTGTACATCATTCCCTTTTCTGTGAGAATAGAAGTGAAGGTATAAACATTGAACAATCATTTGCAAAGTTTTCTATTCATATATTAAGCAGATCAACCTACCTTTTTTGCCAGTAGCCCAGCAGCTTCTTTCCAAATACATGAATTTAGTTCAAATGTGTACAATCTTGCCTACTGCAAAGGACCTTCTACTATCATCTTCATTTCCTTTTTTTTTAGAGAGAGAGAGCCCACAATATTCTTAGAAAATAAAAATGTTGAAGCGTGACATTTCAGTGCTTTGCTTAGAAAAATGAGACCATCTTCCTTTCAAAAGACAAAGGTAACAAAGTTGACTTAGAATAAATTAGGGGCACATAGAGGAAATGAATGGGAACACCATTTAAAGCCTGTCCTTGAGGGAGATGAACAGTCTAGAAACATAAAATAAAAATAATTAAAATAAATAAACAACTTTCTCAACATGTCAGTCACTTCTGAATGTTCAAGTTTCCCATCTCATGTTAGTAATTTTGTAAACATGTCTAGGATATATTGTCAAAATTACAAATATGCCCATTGCCCCAATGGATTGTGTATGCCTCCATTAACCTAAATGACTCAGATTACACAGGTAGTCCTTGATTTTCAACTACAATTTTCATTGCTAAGAATAAGACCAGAATATCCATTGCTAAGCAAGATGATTGTTAAGTGAGTCATACCCAATTTTCTGAACTTTTTGCCATGGTTGTTAAATGAATCACTGGTTTTAAGTGAATCACATGGTTGTTAAACGAATGTAGCTTCCTTCATTGACCTTGCTTGGTGGAAGCTAGCTGGGAAGGTCACAAATAGTGATTATATGACCTTGGGATGTTGCAGTTATAGTTGCTAAGCATCCAAATTTTAATCATGTGACCATGGGGGGATTGTTGTGACAGTCATAAGTGTGAGGACTGATCATAAGTCTATTTTTCCAGTGCTGTTGTAACTTCAAACAGTCATTAAACTGAGGACTTCCTGCAAGATGCTGTCTCCAAGATATGATTAATATATAATGAAGAATAATTTTAAAGTGTTTTGGAGAGGGTCGTATTTAACCTTTTCTGTTAATATATTCTGTAATTACTTGATATGAGGAGGAGGAGGAGGCAGATGTTTGCTGTGAAACATTTTTTTAACTTAGATTGGATACTTACAAAGTTGCACTTACTGCAACCTTAAGCCTTCATACTAGCCACAATCTTTCCCTTCTAGCATTTCTGAGATTTTTAATATCCAAGGAATATGAACTGATGAGTTTCTCTATATGAACACAAATAGGATTTTCTTTTGTAATTCTTAGTGAAAAAAAATAGAGTTATTTCAGGAGGAAAGGAAAGGAAATTAGTTTTCAAATGAAAATAAATTGGATTATTATTTGTTTCGGTATTTATTTTCCTTTCTTTTTAATAAGGGGTTTTCTATTATTTGGAATTATGGAAAAGAATAACAAAAGGTTAATTAAAAGTAGGTAAGTATATTAAATATGAATCCTTTCTCTCCTGCATCAAACATATCTACTTCAAAAATTTAGGAAATATTTAACTATAGATATACCTGAAGTCTTCCTTACTACCTACAGTGTTCAAGGCAAACTTCTTCTGCCTCTTCTATCTGGCTTAGAGATGTCATAAAAGGAAGATGATTAGGATTAGACCAGACCACTTTCTTCACCTCATTGCCCCACATCCTGCCTCTCTTATAATAAGACTATATAGTGCTTTGGATTCAAAGGCAAGACAAAATTCTCCAGAGTCCCATAAGGATGGATGTGGCGCCTGGCTACAATTCTGTAACTGTATTTTCTTAGAATTGTGCAGCTGCTGCAATCACAATTAAATCTGGGCTATGTGATTGTTCGTGTTACTTTGCTAATTTCTTAGCAGGTAATTTTACAACCAGATATAACAGAATAACAGAGTTGGAAGGGACCTTAGAGGCCTTCTAGTCCAACCTTCTGCTCAAGCAGGAAACATTATACCATTTCAGACAAATGATTGTCCAATCTCTTCTTTAAAACTTCCAGTATTGGAGCATTCAAAACTTCATTGATTAATTGTTCTAACTTTTAGGAAATTTCTCCTTAATTCTAGGTTGCTTCTCTCCTTAATTAGTTTCCACCCATTGCTTCTTGTCCTGCCTTCAGGTGCTTTGGGGAATAGTTTGACTCCCTCTTCTTTCTGGCAGCCTCTTAGATATTGGAACACTGCTACCATGTCTTCTCTAGACTTTATTTTCATTAAACTAGACATACCACATTCCAGCAACTATTCTTTATATGTTTTAGCCTCCAGTCCCCTAATTATCTTTGTTGCTCTTCTCTGCACTCTTTCTTATGTCAACTTTAACTGCCAAATACTCCAGTCAATCTCTGGGAATGTGGTGGATTCAGAAGCTGAAGGCACCATGTCTAAGAGACAGTTGGGGTATCTTCTTCAGATTCTCCTATGTGAGATGGTATAAAGTCCACGTTGTAGTTCCTCCCTATCATTCTCATATGGGTTTATCTTGAAAATGGAAATGCATGGTTCTGATTTCACTTTCATTCCAAATCAGCTTCTGGAATTCATCAGTTTACAAATATCTGTGCTCCTGATGCCAAATTAGAATGAGAGCAATTGTTCCAGTCCTTATGTTAAATTCTAGAGAAGAGAAAAAACATTCTGTCATCACTGAGACACCATGCAAAGAGAAATGAACAGGAAGAATTACGGGAACAGTTTTACATATACTCACTTTTCTATCTTCTTGACTGATGACAATTTTTATGAAGAGTTAAGATGACAAATCTCATATGTTTCGATTACTTACAACCCAAGAAAAAGTTGTGTTTACTCTCTCATTTTTCCTCCTAAGAACTAAGATTAAATAGGGTTCACAGCATATTCACCTTCATTTCTTTTCTTTACAGGACATAGTGAATTCTTGCATGGTTGCTCTTCATTGTCCAGTATTCAGTGATGATTTGCAAATTAATAATTATATTCAATTTTCTTTCAGTTCTTCTAATGAAGGATAGGAGCACTTTTACCTGGAGATCCTCCCAGCTGAAAATGGAATCAAGAAACAATTAAGTGGGCTGCATGCATGCCTGAAAGATCTCATAGATTTAACAATATTATTGTAGCTATGAACAGTTCATGAACAGGATATGGAAAAAGACATCCAGTTAGATATACCTGTGAGGTCCTTGATGTTCTCTTGCTTGTTTTCTTAAAGATGTTTCATTACTCAAACTAGATATCATCATCAGTGCTGTCACAAGCAGTGGTGGGATTCAAATAATTGAACAACCAGTTCTCTGCCCAAATGATTTCTTCCAACAACCAGTTCACCAAATTGCTCAGAAGGTTAACAACTGGTTCTCCCGAAGTGGTGCGAACTGAATGAATCCCACCATTGGTCACAAGCACTGATGATATCACCTAATTTGGGTAATGAAACATCTGCAAGAAAACTAGCAATCTCAGAGAGCATCCAGGACCTCAGAGAGCATCATGTCAACCCTGAGCTACAAATATTCTTCTTTATTAGAGATACCTGTGTTACATTTGCATATATAATGAAAAGAACAGCAGGGTATTTTTCAAGGGCTAATCATCCCCACCCAGCACCAAAACATGTGCAGCTAGTATCTGCCTATCATCTTCTTCTCTCTCTGCATGAATAAGTTGTCTTTTTTCAACTCAGATGGCATTTCAAAGATTTCTCCTGGAGTTTGACTTTCCCAATCAGGCCCTTGGGACAGATTGTACAAGCAGTCCCTGGGTTAAGAATGTCCAACTTAGTGACAACTTGTACTTACAAACAGATTGCCATAAAGCCTATTATATTAAAAAATGTGAGTTAATTACAATAGTTTATAATAATGAATGCAAAACCACTTTTTGATGTCCATGAAAACATTCCACAGCTTCAGTAGTTCATCAGCTTAAGGAAGGAGACTGTCACCCATCATTTTAGATTGGATCAAATTGCCATTAATACTAGGTTGCGTATGTCACTTTGTATTTGATTTACATTTTTGGGTTATGTATCCCATACATGTATCCCATGTAACTATGCCTCCGAAGCATCACTCCAATGCAAGTACTGGTGATGCAACAAAGAAAAGGAAAGCTAACATGATGTAAAATAAAGTGGAAATAATAGAAAGAGGTGAAATGCCACCATTTCTTGGAAGAGCATTAGGCTACAGTTTGCCAACAATGGAGACAACTTTAGAGGATACAATGAGAATAATGGAACATTTAAAACTCCATCCCAATGAATGTTACAATTCTTGCTAAGTTGTTTTGTGAATGCTTTTTTATAATACTGTATACCTTATACACATATACACTTCACTTTTTTTTAGGTCAGACTGGGGGGGGGAACCCCAAAACCTTTGTCTTGCTCTAATTCTCCTAGTTTGCGTGTATGATTTTTGAAGTTAATTGCTTGTGAAATTGCCTCTTCCTGAGACACTTGGACCCATTAATTTACGAAGCCCTTTACAAGCAAGCAAGAAATCTATCTAGGAAAATGAGGACAAAGCACAGATAAAGGAGATGTACTAGATATCTAGACTTTGGCTCTGACTCTACTCATTACTGGAAAGTGATGTATTATTGGAACATGTGATGGTGCAATAAACAGATTGCACTGGAAAGCAACCCACAATGGATAAAAGGCTGTTCATTAGACATGGCTTTGCATGGAATTAGCTAACTCCCTCTGTGGAACACCAGCTGCCCCTACTCTGAGTTTTCCATATTTTAATCACATAGTTGGATTCCCAAAAAGAATTTTGAAATGAATTCAGGGTAGTTGAAATTCTGACATGCTGAGTTGACTCCTTTTCAGTGACAGATATTTCTATCAGCAGCATATCATACTGTGGATAAGACTGTAATTAAGTATTAATCTGGGCAAATAAAACTGGAAATGACTGCTGAGACAGATTAAATACTGAAGATAAAAATGAATCTTCTCTTGTTAATGAACAAGACATCAAATATAAAGGCTAGGTGAATATTTAAGATGAGCTGGGTAAAAATGCTCCTTTAGAACCATTTTTTTTAATCTGTTGCCTGTATACAAATAGTTTTAAAAATTAGGAAGGGCTAACCTGAATCTGAAAAATACACCCCAGATAACCTCCAGACCAAGGTCAACTGTCTAGGAAAAAAGAGGTCATCTCCCCCATTCTAAATCAGGGGAAATATAAATAGTGGCTTATCCCTGCCTGAAGTATTGAAACTTAAACACCTCTCATAAAAATATTCTAAATGGATCACAGAAGCTATTTAAGATATCAGCTCTGCATTCAAACCTTAAAGTGTGCAAGACTGCATTAAATTAGGTTTATTTAGATTTCTCTTTCTGTAGATCATTTCCTTGGTTAACCAAGTGATCCAACCTTATCTGAACCTACAATGCATAAGATGCACATCACTTACTTTGCATGAGTCATTGAAAAAATTACTCAGTGTCCTCATTTTATGCATTCTGTGTGCAAATAGAAACCATACTAGCTTTTAATTACTTATAATAAAAACGGAATGGTTGAGTGATCCATCGCATAGTTGCTCAACTTTTCGGCTTATCGGGGATGCCTTGAGTGAAGAAGAATTGTCTTGGGCCACATATAAAATATATAATACAATTCATGATGTAGTTAATGTTCATAAATAGCAAACTTAATTATTTATTGTTATTATCTTGTGGGGCTACATTACTAGCTGTCTAGGGCTATATGTGGCCACAGGGTGCAGGTTGAACACACCTGATCTATCACCTCTGCATATTGAAATGCTATTTATTCAACCCTATGAAGAGATCTCCTCTGAACATACAAGACAAAATTAGATCCAACTCAGGACCACGGACCAGGTATTAATATATTGAATACACTAAACAGATAACCAGAATCACCCCATTGTTTCTATCACCAGTACAATAACTTTAAGGATATCTGGTTTCATGTATCCAGATCTCATGCCTCCAGTATGTCAAACTAAATAAGAGACACCATAGACTTCTTGAGTAAGATGGAGCTTATTTACAAAAGTTAGTTAAGTCTTCTTCCCATCTGATAATGGGATTATTCTTAACAATCAAAATATTGGGTAAAATAATTATAAACCAATAAGAAAGTAAATAAATTTCCAGGAATATCTATACACAACTCGGATATTTTGCATTTTATCAGAGCACTGAGAATTTACACCTACATTCAAATTTCTTCCCATCCTGATGTCCTTCAGATATGTGAGGATTTCCATCTATGAGACTGGGTAGGAGTTAGGGAGACTGTATTCACAATTCTTCTAGAGAGTGAATGCTTCAGGAAGGTTGATTCAGTGAAAATGATTTTTTGCTTAAATATTCTTTAATAAGGTTTAGAAATGTGGAGAAATTTAAAAGCAATTTTCCACATGAAAAAGTAGGTTGGATTTTAAAAATGCCCCAAGCTCCCTTGCACCCATGGAACTAATGTTACTAATTCTTCACAAATGTACTTTAAAATGCAAAATTCATGAGGAAACATACAGACTTCGAAATCACTTGGCATGGAAAATAATTCTAGCTTAGCACTACTTTGAAAAATAAATGTTTTGAAGAAATAAAATTCATTGCAAATAAAATAGAAATGTTGCTCGATATTTATATATGTATTTCTTCCTAATCCCCCTTTCCCAAAGGCCTTTACTGTTCTACGTTAGTATGATGGAAATAACTTAAAAAGAAAGACATTAAAATAAATTTATTACTAATTAGAACCTCTAGAAGCTACAATTTAATTTTCTTTTGCAGTCTCAAATGACTATGGAATGGGTAGCAGGGTATGAAAAATCTAATTACTTGAAATGTTTGGCATTTCTAAGATTCTGTATTAATGAAACAAATGTCACATGCCTTTATTGAATATATCTGAAATTCAGTGATTTCTATTTCTTGTTCAGTGAATATTCATATTAAATGAAAATTAATACCCGGTTTAGTTGTGCATTGCCTCTCATCCTAAGTAATGTAGTTTATTGAAAGCATCTTTACATAATAATGATAAATAATACTATTGTATGATACAACATGCTCAAATAACCTTAGCCTAATGTACTGCTTCTTATTTTCTAACATCCTATTATTTTATGTATGATTTTTCTACATGCTCAAAGATGAATTTGTGTTTGCCAAATGTACAATTTTGCCTTCTGTGGGAAGAAAATGAGATTCACAGTTTATTGTGTTTCAATCTGCATTTTTATGAGCAATGACCTAAATCATGGGTGGACAATTAATTTTCCCAATGGTCCACATAAGAAACTGGAACTATCGTGGAGGGCCACTGCAGTTGCTAGCCCACCCTCTGCCACCACTTCTGGCTGCTATCCAGCCTCCTGCTGATACCACCCATTGCCAATGCTCTGCCCCGTCCCATCCATATTCAGCCACAGTTTTGTTCCATATAGCATCAACCTTGTGAACTCTCAGGTTTCCTCTTTCCACTATGTATTCAAGATGGACAGTGATTAGTGTGTGTGTGTGTGTGTGCGTATGTGTGTGTGTGTGTGTGTGTGTAGCCTGCTGACTTCTCTATTGACTCTGCCTGTCAGAAGACAGTTGTGAAGCATGCAAATGGTAATCATGTGACTGTAGGACACTGCAAAGGTTGTTATGCTCAGCAGATGCAAAATGCCCCAATCCAAATCTTGGTCATGTGACTATGAGGACGCTGCAGTGGTTGTAAGTGCGAGGTTACAAAGTTACTTTTTCAGTAACCGTAATTTTGAATGCATGTTAAACATCCATCATTAAGCAAGGACTATCTTTAAGGTAGGCAGCAAAATAAAATATAGTTGCAAATATTGTGCCAGGGACAATTAAGATTAAAAGTGGAAGAAGAAAGGCAGAATAATTCTGATGAGGGGGGGATTGAAAGTGGGTGAAGAGGCTAAAAAATAAGCCTCCAGCAGAGTGAAAGGAATTAATAAGAAATGGGATGAAATAATTTGAGATGAAACTGAAGGAATAAAGCATTTTAGAGATCTGAATTGGAATAATAATGCTCTGTCAATGGAAGGGATTGAAACGAAGGCTACACAAATGTGTCTGGGAGAAAAATGACGAACATGCTGTGCGAATGTTGATAAAACTATAAGACTATAGGTGAAGATGGTGTCATTAGAAATGTTAAAATAAGGAAGTGGTTTGCTTATAAATAAGTTGTGTGACCAGTTTAACAAGTGTGCAGAAATTGTATCTGTGTCTAATGATTATAAAAATTTAGATACTGTTGCCCTCTATGGAAAAGAGAAGAAATAACAAGAATGAATGCAAAAACTATGAAGAGGTCAGTTTAATCTTGGAAGGTTTGTCATAATTCTGCTTGAAAAGGCATAAGAGGTGACAGTGAACAACATTTGGGAAATGCAGGATGGTTTTACGCTAGACAGAGGAGTGTGGCAACCAAATATAAATTCTTCAGTACACTACTGAGAAATGAATGAATGCAGAAAAGTTTATTGGTCTTTTATTGATTTAGAGAAAGTATATGATAAGGTGATTGAATAATGGAGTTGAAAGTTGAGTGAGAAGGAGAAGCTGAATTATTTTCGGTGTAAGATAGACTATAAGATGCTATGTGAGGTTTGGTTCTAAACATTCATTTATCAAACACCAAAGAAATTGCATGGGGTGGGGAAAATGAATAAGTGCAAGTTATACATAAATGGTGAAAAATCTTAACCTGTAAATGAAAGTATGTACCGTGGTGGAAGCTGGGAAAGTGGATGGACAATTTTTAAGGCATGCTAACGCTGATAGAAAGGTAAAGGGTAGTATCTAGGCAAGATGGGCAGCAAGTAAATTTAATAAGTAAAATAAAATGTGGCAATGTAAAGATTAAATTTTTTTCAGTGCTGTTGTGACTTTGAATGCTCACTAAGTGAATTGTTCTAAGTTGAGGGCTACCTATGTACAATAGGACTTAATAAACATGGGCAGCCTTCCACATAAACAGGACCTGCCCTAAAACCTATTCATAATCTTCCACAACACCTAGAACCTCTGTTGCTAATGAGATACCAAGTACTTCAGAATAGAAACTGTTCCCTGAAACTTTGAAACAGCATGCTTAAGCCTTACTGAACATTGTTCGGATGTTTTAAAAAAAGTTATATTTCAAATGTTAGAGTAAAAAAAAATACTGAAAAGAAAGAGGAAAAAAAATAATCAGTTCACTGGCCTTTCATTTCATATATGAATCTGAGTCAGCCTCCGAGCTCTTATCCCACAGATAAATTCAGTTCTTAATTTTTTGTTTTTTCTAGATTTTTATCCTGTCTTTGCTGATGAATCCTTCCCAATTTATTTTTCTTTTTTTAAATAAGGGCATGGATGTTCCTTCCCACAAGCACTTGATGAAGCCATGGCTGTAATGGTATGTGGGAAAGGCCACAGAAGATGGGCAAAGAGATGCTGCCTAGGGAATGAGTTGCATAGTGAGTAGAGTAAGAGGCTCAGAAAGGACAATCTTTTAGGTCCTTGAGTTGTAAAGGTGATGATAGGAGAATGTTGCTTTCAGAATTGCAAGATTCTGTTAATATAGTTTTGCAATACAAGGGAATCAGCTTATCGGGCCATTTCTGTCTGGTCTACCTGGTAGGACTGACATCAGCAGTGAAAGATAAAATTATCTTTAGACATATCTCACTGACATAGTGAATTGAGTTCAAGCAAGAAGAAGTTTTTTGTGGATTGGAAAAGATAATTTACCTACCAAAGGTAAACAGCTGAGACCCCCAAATGTGCTTTTTTTAAGAGGCAACTGGACTTTCTGGTTTTTCTTTGAAGACATGTCACTTCTCATCCAAAAAAGTTCCTCTGTTCAGCTGTTTAATTTCGCCATAGGTATTAAACAGCTGAGAAATGAATTGGTAAAACATAACAATGAATGGGAGGTTTTCCATAGGAGGCTGTGCCGGTGAGTTTCCCAGGCTTAATTATTTCCTCCAGCTCTTTCAGACATCACTTTGTTCAATTCTTTTCTAAATTTTAATACAAATGCAAAAAAAAAGTATCTAGCAAACATCCACTTATCTCTAATGCAAACAAGAATGTAAATAACAATAGTGATTGGCAAGCTTCTATTATTTTTTGCACAAATCATGGTTTTCTACTAACTAGATAGCAGAACTTAATGCATTCTGTTGGTTTCAGAAAGAAGCAAAAATAGAAGATAATTAGAATAAAGGTAAAACTGAGACCGAAAGCATACATTTCAAAATATGATACAATTATCCCAAACTCCAATAGAAGATCTCAAACCATGCCTTTCAAAAAAAGGAATAAAATACAACAAACAAAGCTATGCATTGATTCCCTCCACACTGCTAGTAGTTTGCCATAAAAATAAGCCGTTCAGAGGAAGTATTGTTTTATATTGGGTGATTCATATGAATAACATATGAAGAACGGTTGCTGGAACTGGGTATGTCTAGTTTAATAGAAAGAAGGACTAGGGGAGACATGATAGCAGTGTTCCAATATCTCAGGGGTTGCCACAAAGAAGAGTTTGTTGCCACAAACTATTTGTTGCCACAAACTATTCTCTAAAGCACCTGAGGGCAGAACAAGAAGCGATGGGTGGAAACTAATTAAGGAGAGAAGCAACTTAGAATTGAGGAGAAATTTCCTGACAGTTAGAACACTTAATCAGTGGAACAGCTTGCCTCCAGAAGTTGTGAATGCCCCAACACTGGAAGTCTTTAAGAAGATGTTGGATAGCCATTTGTCTGAAATGGTATAGGGTTTCCTGCCTAGGCAGGGGGTTGGACTACAAGACTTCCAAGATCCCTTCCAACTCTGGTATTGTATTGTATTGTATTGTATTGTATTGTATTGTATTGTATTGTATTGTATTGTATATTGTATTGAATTCCACAGAGTGTGTGGGAAAAAAGCATGAAAATTGAGACAATGGTGACCGAACATTATGTTCCTAACTGTCAACATTTAGTACAGAGAATTGTTCTTTTTGGGTTTCTTTTTTTGGTAGAGTATTTCTGTACTAAAATCATTTGAAGCCTAATAATAGTTCGACATTTGGGTTTAGTTAGACACAGTTGGCCCTTCATTATGTTCAGCATCATAGATGGCACGGACGTCTGAACAAACATGAGCTGGACCCACCCACTGTATCACTTCTCTTGTAAGTTGCCACTTAGTTAGTATTGACTCATGGCAACCTTGGGATTGTTGTCTTGAATTCTGTTCAGTCGTAACCAAGCAGCTAATTGTTGCTAGACTGGCATTCTTCATGACTGTTGCTGCATTGTCTGCCTCCTTTTTGTTGATTTCCTTCAGCTTTGTCAAGCATGATCTCTTTCTGTAACGATTTTTCTCTGGGCAAGATAGGGCTAAAACTCATGGTTTTTCATTTCTGCTTCTAAGGCTAAAAATTTAGGCTTGATTTACCCCAATACTAATTAATTTGTTTGTCAGGCAATCCATGGTACCTGCAGTATCCTTGTTTATTTGCTTGTTTGTTCAATTTGTGTAGCTGCTCGCCTCAGATTTGTAACTCATATGAATATGCTCCTACATTAGGAGCACCATAATTCAAAAGTATTTATTTTCTTCCTATCTTGTTTTTTCATTGTTCACCCTTTACATTTGTAACATATTATTGATAATATGAAGAAGTGGAGTCTTTGTATACGTCAGTCTTTGCACATAAACATCTTGTCTAACTACTTTATAGCTGTTTTCTCAAGAATGATTCATTGTTTAGTTTCTTGCTTGCTTGTATTTTCAGTATTGATTAGTGATCCAAGCAAATTGAAGTTATCATCAATTTCTATTTCTTCTTCATCAAGTGGCAAATAATTGATGCTTCCAGTTGTTAGAACAGTGTTTCTCAACCTTGGCGACTTTAAGTCCTGTGGACTTCAACTCCCAGAATCCCCCAGCCAGCTCTCTGGCTGGGGAATTCTGGGAGTTGAAGTCCACAGGACTTAAAGTCGCCAAGGTTGAGAAACACTGTGTTAGAATCTTTGTTGCCTTCACTTTTAGCCATAGATCAATTTAAGATTATATTCCAATTCTTCATCAACAGAGACTTCATTGCTTTTAGATGCTTAATACGGTATCATCAGTATTGCAAAAGTTGTTCAAAAACATTCCGCCAATTTTCACTTATCAGTTTTCTTCGCACAGTCCTGCTTCTCTGTCAATTTGTGCAGTCTTCTCATACACCTCTGAGAATTTTAAACCATCCATTTCTCCATTTCCAGGGATTGTTACTTCTTTATTAATATATAAAGAATCATCAGATGTTCTGGTGTGCCATAGTTCTTCATCTGGCTCAGAGTTTTTCCATGATTTAAGCAATCCAAAGCCTTGCTATAGGCAATAGATCACATGTGCACATATTTTTGATATTTGGTCTTCAAGGATCCATCCTGTATTTGCAATGAAGCCTCTTGTTTTTCATACTTCCCTGAATCCTGCTTCTACTTCAGGCTGTTATTGTTCAAGATATAATTTTAGTGTCCAGTGAATGATTTCAGTAGCATCTTGCTTGCCTTGTAGGGCAATTATGCAATACTTTACATAAGCAGTTGGGTCACCTTTCTCCAGAATTGATATGACCACTTAACTTTTCCTATCAGTGGATTATGAAGTTGTCTTCCAAATTTCATGACACGTCTTATAAGTATTGTAACAGCTGTATCTAATTGCTTTAATATTTCAGTGCAAATGCCATCAGTGCACAGTGCTTGGTTGTTGTTATTTTTAATAAAGCTATCAACCTCTTCTTTCTATCAAACATTAGTTTTATAGGGTACTAAACAGCTTATACATGTCCAAAAAATCAAACTGAGCTGTAACTCAAACCAGATCAAACTTGGTATATTTCTATTTGCCTGATTCTGGATTCAACAGATTAGATGAAGTTTGCCTCTGTAAAACCAACTCTTCAGGCTGTTTCAGCTAATAGACCATAACAGAGGGGTTTAGTTCAGCTCCTGTAACCTTGAGGGTCACATTGACTGGAGTCAGACTTTAAACTCCTCAAAGAAGGTTGTTTTTTTCCCTTGAAGGAAGCAGAAAGGCTGATAAGTAAAGGAAAAACTCAGGCCTGGTGTACCACTCTAGAGTTCTCCTAAATGAATTATGAATAGAGAGGGTATAGATAGGATATACGATATCAAGGGGATTTGGATAGAGCTGTGCTTCTTTATTATGTACTGTAAAACTATTTTCAATAGGTATAATTGAAGTATAATAATAAGTTATATATAAGATTCCAGATTCTGCCTAGTGTCAGGTTTATTCTTAGGTGTCTTTTAATGAAGACTATTCCCCTCTAACTCTCCTCCTAAATGCTTAACTTTCTCCCCCTTCCCTCCATCTCCACCCCCCATTTCAGAGTTTATCAAGGTAAAATAAAAAGCATGAGTGTGCTAGATTTACAAATGAATGTGCTCGGCACCACTCATCTCCTTTCAGGGGTGGGCTGCTGGGGATTCACAGGGGTTCAGGAGAACCTCTAGCTAAGATTCTATACAGTTCAGAGAACCTCCAAATCCCTCTCCTGGCTGTCGCTACCCACCCCGCCCCACTCAGGAGTTGGGGAGGGCAAAAAACAAGCCTATTGGAAGTTCAGGAAGGCTGGAAATGGGCCCATTTCTGGCCTCCAGAGGGCCTCTGGAGCCTGGGGAGGCCATTTTCGCCTTCCTGGAGACTCAAAGAAAGCCTCCAGAGCCCACAGAGGGCAAAAACACCCACTCCCCCCACCATGGTGCAGGGGAATGACTAGACAGGCCTTGCCCACCCATCAACCGGGCAGAGAATCCCTTGCTAAAAATTTTGGATTGGATTGGATTGGATTTATTACATTTATATGCCGCCCTTTTCCCCGAAGGGGACTCAGGGCGGCTCACAATTCAGTCAGGGAAGGGGGTACAGACAGGGGATAAAAAGATGAACATAACAATACACAATTAAAACACACAACAACCATACCATTCGAGGAGGGGGGCAAAAGCTATTTAGCCCCAGGCCTGTCGGAACAGCCAGGTTTTAAGGGCTTTGCGGAAGGCCTGGAGGATGGTGAGGGTTCGAATCTCCACGGGGAGCTCGTTCCAGAGGGTCGGAGCAGCTACAGAGAAGGCTCTCCTCCAGGTAGTCGCCAGTCGGCATTGGCCGGCGGATGGAATTCGGAGGAGGCCTAATCTGTGGGATCTGATTGGTCTATTGGAGGTAATTGGCAGCAGGCGGGCTCTCAAGTACCCAGGTCCAATACCATGAAGGGCTTTATAAGTGACGACTAGCGCCTTGAAGCGTATCCGAAGACCAATAGGCAGCCAGTGCAGCTCGTGGAGGATAGGTGTTACGTGGGTGAACCGAGGTGCACCCACGATCGCTCGCGCGGCTACATTCTGGACAAGCTGAAGTCTCCGAATGCTCTTCAAGGGCTGCCCCATGTAGAGCACGTTGCAGTAGTTTGAAGCCCACCCATGTCTCATTTCCTTGGATATGCTCTGCTGATCCTCATCTGTAAGAAAGGAGGAGGGGAGGAGCAATGTTCTTTAGGTTCTTCATAGTACCAATTGTATTCCCTGTTTATACAAAATTGCTGCACCTTGGGGTCATGGATGGAATTAACAAAGGCATCCTGCTTGTCTCCCAACTGCATTACAATAACCTGCCAGAATCCTTTGGCATCTAATTTTAGTATTGTTGTAGAAAGGATCTGCTCTCTGTATTCAGTTTTTTACCTGTTGGCTTGAGATCCACAAATGGACCCATTCCTAAACCCTTGTACTTGGGAGCTATATGCACTGTGAATGGAGAGAGACAGTCTGGGAGAAGCTTGTAAAATGTAAGTCTTTCACTGTTCATCCATTCAACAGTTCAGTGGTGTTGTAGTTAGTGGTGTCTTGAGGATCTTGCTGTTTTTGTCAGGAAAAAATGAGTTCAGGGTCACAGGGTCACCCTGCAAGCTCTGCTCCTCTGCTCCATTGTGCATCTGATGTCACAATGCACACAGGAAGAGGGCAGGACTTGAGCAACAATGCCATGAACCTGCTTTCATTGAGAGAGGCTTTCGCATCTCTCTCTTTTTGGCTGCCCCTGAAAAGTGCTGCTGATTGGAATTCTCCTTTGTAAGAGTTAAACAAGGAAGGCAAACAGGCAGAACAAAGCATCTGTCATTCTTTCCAATCTGTTTACCAAGCAGTGGGCACAAGTGATATCTGTATTTCTTCTGGCAAGTAATACCGCATGTTATGTATATGTGTGGTATCAATGGGTATCTGTGCATTGGGGAAGCAGAGGGTGAGCTCATAAGTTCCCATCTGGATGGAGAAGGGCTTAGAATGGAACAATTGCAAGAAGTCCAAGGCATCCCACTCTATTCTCTCCCAATGGGATTCACTGGAGATTTATTTTCTGCAATGCTTTTCTTTCTCCACCAAGTCTAAGATTTATTTTATTTTAATTTATTTGCTTTGTCGAACATGTACAAGATAACAAGTATAAATATAAAGATGGACATGAACAGGGGAAATGAGTACAAATAAATGGGGACAGTAGGACAGGGATGGAAGGCATGCTGGTGAAATTATGCATGTCCCCTTTACAGACCTCTTAGGAATTGGGTGAGGTCCATTGTAGTCAGTTTAAGGTTGAAGCTGTGAGGGTTTGAGGATGTATTAACGGAGTCTGGTAGAGCATTCCAAACATTGACTACTCTGTTGCTGAAGTCATATTTTCTACAAGTTTGGAGCCGTTTACCTTGAACTTGTATCTATTGTTGCCCATATATTATTGAGGTTGAAGCTGAAGTAGTCGTTGACAGGTAGGACATTGTAGCAGACAATTTTATGCTTAGGTCAGACCGTAGACAGCATAGTTCCAGGCTGCCCAAGCCCAAAATTTCAAGCCTGGTGGCATAAGGGACTCTATTGCAAGCAGAGGAATGGACTTCTCTTCTCGTGAAATACTTCTGGACCCACTCAATTGTATTAATGTCCAATATATAGTGTGGATTCCAGGCAGATGAGCTGTATTTGAGAACTGGTCTGGCAAAGGTTGTATATCCTAGTTAGCAGTACAATGTTACCGGAGAAGAAGCTTCACAAAATTAGGTTAAAAACTCTTAATGCCTTTTTGGCAATGCTGTTACAGTGAGTTCTGGGGATTAGATCATTTGAGATGAGTACTCCTAAGTCCTTGACAGAGTAAGGGTCACCTACGAGGTTGTATCTGCCCAGTTTGTATTTGGTGTTTTGATTTTTGTTGCCAATGTGCAAGACAGAGCATTTGTTAGATGAGATATGAAGTTGCCAATTGCGCAACCATTCTGACACTCATGACCTATTTTCAAGTTTGATCTTACTTTGTCAGCATCTACCTCCTTTTTTCAAGTTTCCCTAATGGCAGACAGACTAACAGGCAACAGTCCCACGTATCTTTACATAATTTATTTTCAAGATTCCTTTGAATTAGCCTTTTTTTAAAAAAAATCATCTCAAAAGATTAGTCTTTCCTTCCAACAATAAGAACTGAACATGTTTGTCCTTAAATAATTATATTTATGATATATGAAAAAGGAGAACAAAAACTGTACCTCTTTCAAAAATATAAACATTTACTCTGATTTTTCATTTCTCCTTTGCTACTGACTTACTTCCTCTTCTTTTGACAGCTGGTTTAGTTCTGAAGCCACACAGGATTTGTCTGAGGTTAAGAGAGATTCTGGGATTTTAAATTGTGAAAGATTCTCCTTCTTTTGGCAATGTTGAATTTCTTGACAACTCTACTCTCCTTTTTCTGGAGGAAACAATGAACAAGGACTCTTATGGGCTTCTACGATAAGCTGAAAGAGAGAGAGTTCAGCTTTTCAACTCCCTCAAACTCACATGTTCGTTCAGATTTTTTTTTAACCTACACAGGCACTGTACAATAGTTCATTTTCCACTCTTGTATTTCTACACGGATGATAGAAAAGAAAAGTGGCCAAAGAGTTCAACAGCACACAGGGCAACCATGTCATGCCAACTAAAAACCCTTATTTAGCAGACTCATGCAGGAAAAAACAGCCTTACAGTCCTATGTCAGGGAAGAAAAACAGAATTTCAAAGGAAGTATAGAAATGACATTATTGTAGGGACCAAGGATTGCAAGAAAACACACTTCCGATGCAGTGTTATAAAACCTAACAACTTAACACTCGGGGCATTTTTATAGCATTCCATGGGAATTTATGATAATCTAATCAATTTCACTAGCAACCTCAGTTAAGGTTATATAGCCCACAGGTTTAGAATCATAGAAATAAAGATTTGTTCTGCTTATTTTCCCCTAGGAAGAGAAACAAAGCAAAATCAGTCAGTTCATTTTACCTGAACTGGAAGAATAACAGAAAACTTTGATGATTATTTTACCCCTAGCAAGAACCTAAGTGACAGGATGAATTCTACCAAGGGAATTGAAAGCCAGGGGAAATCGAGATATTTTGCAATGCATTTGTATTGAAGTGGCAGACATCTCTGTGCTTGGCAAGAATAAACAAACACACATCATGGAGTATCTTCTTCCTGGATTCTTAAATCAAGCATTTTTCTTGAAATTAAAGTCTGAGCTCTTTTTTTTTTTTAAAGAGAAGTTGATGTTAGGATTGGCTTCATACTTGGAGATTTAGGGACTTATCCTGTAAGAAGTACAGAAAGGGGACATGTTTCTTGAAACATCTGCACTGATATCTGCATATGGGTCCTCCATCAGTGGAGACCTTTAAGAAGAATACATACACATACATACATACATACATACATACATACATACATACATACATACATACATACATACATTTTCACAGGTGTAGATATGCTGATCTTGTTGTATATATGCATGCATGCATGCATGCATGCATGTATGTATGTATGTATGTATGTGTATATATACACACACACACACACACACACACACATATTTGCTGTCTGCCAGCAGCCTGCGGAGCTGGTAGAAGAGTCGGACAGTGAGGAGGTTGGGGAGGAACATGGGCCAGTCCTGGAGTCTTGGACAGGGGTTCTGCACTGGAGGCAGAGAGAGGCCAGAGCCATCTGGGAGTCATGTGCTGCATCTGGAGCCCCCAGAGTTGGACAGCAGCGAGGCAGAGGAACAGGCTCCTCGTTCTCAGTGCACGGATGTGCAGAGCTGCCAGAAGGCAAGAACAGTTAATACAGAAGGGACGACTCAGGAGTAAGGATTGGCCCCTCCCATAGGACATAAAGGAGGAGCAAAGTCACATGAGCCTTTAAAGGAAGCCTTTAAAGTTCATGCTGGTCAGTTTACCTTCTGAGGCTCCATTCTGACTCTTTGCTCTGTGTGATCTTGCCAAGCTAATTGTCAATTAAGTCTTTGGCAACCTTTCCAGGAAGTTAAAGGTAGGTTCTTATCAGCATTATCCCAAAGAACTTTGGCTGCCTACTGTAGGTCTTGTTACAACTATTTGGGACTCATTATGGACTGTGAATGAGCATAATTCACAGTCTTTGAACTAAAAAGAGGGGTTTGGGGACTAAGTGTGTGCTTTTTACTGCATCAAGAAGCCTAGTTCAGAACAATTGTATTTCTCTTCTGAAGGGGTATAACTGATTGGCAATGCACAGGATTGCAAAGAGGTAGTAGATTCAACTCTTGGCATCTTCACATAGACTCTCTTACATTAAAATAGTTTGTTAAAATACTTTGTTGTCTCAGCAGCTTACTGCAGAAAATGTCCTACTATGCCATAAACCAAACATTTAAAACAAGAAAGCATATTGTGGACCAGATGGCCATACAAATCTGACACAAATAGAATCTTGGAGGTTGTAATGTGGATTAGGTGGGGGCAAGAAATCAAACATAAACACTCAGGCTAATTTAAAACCCTCTACATGCTTCTGTTGTGTTGAAGGAAACAAATGAGAGGAAAACAAGGATTGCCTTTTTCAAAAACCTGGAAAGTAGGTTCCCCTGTGGCTTTACAAGCAGCCTTGTGCGTGTTTCAGCGCTTGTGAATTTTGCTTTAATTTAGCATTTCATCACCTCTGTTTTGTACTTCAGTCATTCAGATGCTGCTGGCTTTCCTTTCTCTTGTGTGAGAGGTTTAACAGATCAGCTATCTATAAGATTTCAAAGGACAAAACTGCAAAACTGTATAAAGCCCAGCTATTGAACATGAATCAGAAGAAGCCTTTTCTCAGAGGCACTGAACGTAAATAGCCGTGTCAGGCTAGAATTTGAGTGTATTTAATCTTCAAATATCTATGCTGAGATAATCAGCACAATACTCTATCTATCTTTTTTTATAAACCAAAGAGTAAAATCAAAGGTTATAGCATATCTCCGCCAGGGAAATGCGCTCCAAATAATAGGGGACTTGACTTACAATCCCAAAGATATATTGTTTTAGAATTACAATCCCAATATATCCCAAGGTTGCCATGTTGGGGATGGCTGGTTTACTCCCAAAAGTTGTACTTGGTGCTCACCACTCTTCTTTTTTCCCCATCATATTTATGAAGTTACTTGACTCCATAACTATGAGCTGCCTAACACAATAAAAAACAGTTCCCAAATACAACTGAACAAAAAAGAGCAATGCATAGCGGGAAATGCAATAAAACTCCAACCTAAAATATACAGTCCCATACTCTTACGGGACTGTATATCACCTACCTAGCACAAACCCCTGCGAAACAGCCGTGTTTTTGAGACAGTTTAAAAAAGGCCAATGTGAGGGCCATACAGATCTCTGCAGATGTTATTCTAGAGAAAGAAAGTAAGATTCCTGGATCAGGGGTGAGTCCTTGCCAGTTCTAACGTCTTCTGTAGAAAAGGTTCCACAAATCTACAGTGCCATTTAGAACTGGTTCCAGCTCCCTCCCCCCCCCCGTCTGTCCGCACATCATCAAGATGAAGAGCGAGAGGAGGAATTCTGGGAGTTGAAGTCCACAAGTCTTAAAGCTGTCAAGTTTGAACACCCCTGGGCTTTTTTTCTAAAGGGTTAGGGGTGCAAGGGTCTTGTAACTTGACAGCTTTAAGACTTCCACACTTCAATGCCAGAGTTCCTGAGCCAACATTTTGGTTGCTAAGCAAGAGTGTTGTTAAGTGAGTTTCACCACATTTTACAAGTTAGCCACGCCCACCCAGTCACATGGCTGGCAAGCCACTCCCACAAAGCAGGCCACACCTACAGAAGAGGTTCTAAAAAATTTTGAAACCCACCACTGGCCTGGATCTCCTGAAATGACAGTTTGATTAATGGGATCTGGAGTGTACCAACTCTGCAAATTTTACAGGATGGGTAAAAAAAACTACCAGAGAGGTCAGAGCAAACGCCATGAAAAGCTTTATTATCTGGACATCTTTGCATAGCTGCTTCTGCAGGGGAAGATCAATTTCATAAATTCAGATATTCTCCAAAACACCTGAGGGTAGGACAAGAAGCAATGGGTGGAAATTAATCAAGGAGAGAAACAACTTAGAACTAAGGAGAAATTTCCTGACAGAACAATTTATCAGTGGAACAACTTGCCTCCAGAAGTTGTGAATGCTCCAACCCTGGAAGTTTTTAAGAAGATGTTGGATAGCCATTTGTCTGAAGTCGTGTAGGGCTTCCTACCTAAGCAGGAGGTTTGACTAGAAGACCTCCAAGGCTCCCTTCCAAACCTGTTATTCTATTTCTAAATATGATAACATTATAAAAAAAACCCGTAAATCAGCTCAACGTTATAAGTGAGTTTCTCAGGGAAGACATGTTCTGCCTTAGTTTTCTCCCCAGCTCATTTAACAATCAAAAGCTCAATCAAAATCACATAATGTATTAGTACTTCTTTATAAAGCCTTAGTAAGGTGACACCTGGAAAACTGCATCCAGTTTTGATCACCGCATTACAAAAAAGATGTTGAGACTTTGGAAAAAGTGCAAAGAAGAGCAACTAAGATGATTAAAGACTTGGAGACAAAAACATATGAAGAGCTATTGTAGGATTTGGATTTGTCTAGTCTAGAGAAAAGAAGGACTAGCTGGGACATGATAACAGTATTCTAGTACTTGAGAGGCTGCCACAAAGAGGAGTGGGTCAACTTAGTTTGCAAAGCATCAGAGAGCAGGACAAGAAACAATGGATGGAAACTAATCAAGGAGAGAAGCAACCTGGAAATGAGGAGAAACTTTCTGACAATGAGGACAATTAACCAGTGGAATAGCTTGCCATCAGAGGTTGTGGGTGCTTCATCACTGGAGGTTGTTAAGAAATACCCGGGCCGTCACTTGTCTGAAATTGTATAGGCCAGTCTACTGCTTGAGCAAGGGTTTGGACTAGAAGACCTCCAAGATCCCTTCCAGCTGTATTCTGATTGATCTTAAGGCTGTTTAATATACAGGATGCAACAGCTAGTTGCAATTGTTCTTCCAATGGTACAAAACAGCAGAAATCTCTTCCAAATATGTACTGTATATTCAATGGCAGCTATGAAGAACAAATGAAAAAGTCGATACAGCAATTCCAACAGTGTGAGTGGAGGCCCATTTCTTTTGTATCTGCATCATACCAAGGGGTAGCCTTTTGATTTGCTGTATCAATTGTCATAGTGAATTTTTTGACTAAGCCTGCAGATGTTGCTTTGCATATCCATAAACGCCCATACATACAACACTTGTAGTTTCCTAATCTTTAGAAAAACTGGAAGGCAGTATATTAATAACATCTTAAAGAGACTGTTGAAAAAAGAAATTATTTTAGTTGTTCCAAATAAAAGAAAGAAAATAGAAAATTAATTACCTGTATGTTGAAATCCTCAACTTGAATATTCCTTGTTGATGCCTAACAGAAGAACAAACAGCTTAAATTCCATTTAAACTTAAAATGATATAGAAAAAAACAGATCATTTGGTTTATTCATCTTTCTAATGTGTTCCACAAATAAGGAAATGCCAATTAGACAAGAATATTTAATTCTCAATTCAATTTCAGTTCAAACTGAATTGAATTGCCAAGAATATTTCCCACAGAAAACTACCCTCTGAATAAATCAGTTTAAAATAATCTTCGGTTTTGAATAGTTTAATAAATTCAATTCAACTTTTCCAAAGAAGCCTTAATATCACAATAATATTTTGCAATCTCTTTAGGTAACAATTGTCTGAATATACCTTTCTAGCATTAATGGGAGGTGTACTGGTAGAGCAAATTATGTCTAAAATCTGTAAATTAAAAGGCATCCATAATAGAATATTGGTCCCACGTGGATGTGAATTACATGGCAGCATTTAGAAATTATTACATTTTAGAGCCAAGGTAGCGCAGTGGTTAAATGCAGCACTGCAGGCTACTTCAGCTGACTGCAATTCTGCAGTTCGGCTGTTCAAATCTCACCGGCTCAGAGTTGACTCAGCCTTCCATCCTTCTGAGGTGGGTAAAATGAGGACCCGGATTGTTGTTGGGGGCAATATGCTGACTCTGTAAACCGCTTAGAGAGGGCTGAAATCCCTATGAAGCGGTATATAAGTCTAACTGCTAACTAACTGCTATTTCTAGTCACACTTGAAGCTCAGATTCAGAAATAATGCTGCATGATTGAAAGTATTTCATGGAACATTATTTAAGATCATAGAAGAGTAAACCTAGGAATTTTTCCAGGAAAAATGCCTTAATGTAATATATACAAGATAGAAATTGGCCATTTAATTTTTTAAAACATGCAATATTCACTGTTTTGTAGAATATGAAAAATAATATTGTTAAGTATAGATCAGAAGTGGGTTCCTACCAGTTCGCACCTATTCAGTAGAACCGGTTTGTCAAATCTACCGGACCGGTTAGAAGAGGTTCCACCAGTGGACCCGGAAAGCAGGCCACACCTACAGAAGACGTTCCAAATTTTTTTGAAACCCACCACTGGTCCTTGGATATGATTATTCTACGCTATCATACTCATATTTATAAAACTCAGTGCCTCTGTGAAAGGTAAGGATGACTACTGTATTTGTGGTGCAATCAAAACATTACGTGTGTTGAAGTTGTTTTAACACAAACCAAAGATGCCTTTTAAAAAACAAGTTTATATCATATTCTTATGCATGCCAGTGCTGTGTGTGAGGTAATTTAAGGTGGTTTTGACAAGTGTCGTCGGCATCTTCACATCCGGTCACATGGGTGGCAAGCCACTCCCACAAAGGAGGCCACACCCACAGAGTAGGTTCGAACAATTTTTGAAACCCAACACTGGTATAGATATAATAATTACTTGAATATTAGGCCAATTTTCACTTGGCAATTATTTGATCTTGCAAATATTTGTGTATACAAAAATAGTGGTAAAGCCACATGTTAAATCTCAGCACCTACCTTATTATCATAACAACACTCACAATCCTATTACAAGATCAATTAACCTCAGCCTTAAAATCAAGAGCTTATTTCCCATCATATTTTCCAAAATGACATATGCCATCAATTATTAGCCATACCCTTTTGTGTGTTTATAGAAACCAAACAAGTCAGTCTTTTAAAACACAAATAATAGAGACGTAGAGCAAATATTAAAGATATTAAAATTTAACAAAGCAGTGGGGAAGCACTTCAGTCACAATCATAGGCCTTGAAGTTCTATTTTTCTATTTACAGAGGGAAATTAAGCTTTGGGTACATAGTTCTCAAGAATATTTGATTAAATATCTGGATTAACAAACTCCATGTCTTCTTAATATGAAATAGGACAGGGGAGCCTTGTCTAAATAGTTTTCTATTTGTAAACTTTGTCAATATCCTTCAACCAGATGTGTTTAAACCATAATGACATTGAATTCTGGGCCTTTTGTGCTATTTTTTGAGTAGAGTGTCTATGGAGATTCTCAGTCATCCAGGTCATGGTTGTCCCAAAGGTGCTTTTTCAGGAGGCAACTGGACTTTCTTATTTTTCTTTGACATCGGGGAGATTATTCCTCTGCTGAGGAACGCTTTAATCAGATGATAAACATACCAATTCTGTGTAAATTTCCTATTAACATGTGTTCAGTATATAGCAATAACAATAGCAATTAGACTTATATACTGCTTTATAGTGCTTTACAGAACTCTCTAAGTGGTTTACAGAGTCAACATATTACCTCCAACAATCTGGGTCCTCCTTTTACCCACCTTGGAAGGATGGAAGAATGAGTCAATCTTGAGCCAATCAGAATTGAACTTCTGACAATCAGCAGGATTAGCCTGCAATACTTCATCCTAAACACTTTGCCACCATGGCTCTTTATAAATATATAAAGAAATATCTTTATATATTTAATATCTTTTGAATTTATCATTCTACTACATCAGCACACTTTTTTATTTTATTTGTATCACTGCACATATGGCAATGGTATAAAGACTGATCTGTTTTCTCACCCACTAGTTAATTTTGAACTTCGAAGAGATCAATCAACTGATTAGCGGTCAATGCCATATATGCACAAAATGCCTAGTTCATCTAGTTTCCTAATGTAGCACACCATATACAGTACATTTCCCCGTAAAGTAACTCAAACTGAATTTTGCAGTAGGTGCTGTGATGCAAATTATGTAAAGGTTTGTACCATTATCTGTTTTTAAATTGCATGCACATGATATTTTCCTTCAAAGTATGTACCTATACAGTAAATGTTTTACTGCCCTCTTCATTTGCATTTTAAGGGGACTCACTGTTTTTTCACTGAGAACTGAACCAGAATATATATCAAGAATATACATCAAAAAATTAGTGCAAAACACATTTTGTAGAAGGTTAACTCACTGAGATTCACAAAGACTGAATCTCTCAAACATCCTTAATATAAATCTCAAAATCTGAATCTACATTCCTTCTGATGTAGACATTGTTTATTGGTTCAAATTAATTCTCCAGCAGAGTAATTAAACAGAATACATTCATATGACATGTTCATATATCTCTGTCTTAAGCATAATGCCCATATTTCTTTCAGTATTTAGGCCTGAATGAAAAAAAACCCAGAAAATCCAACGAATGCTCCGATAATGTTTGTTCATTTAAATTAGACTAAGTGTATAATTGACTTACGTTTGGAAGGCAGCTGTAAGACCACCTGTTTAAATGAGTTTGCAGAGCTCATCTACACTCAATTTACTCTTTGGCAAGGACAAAGCTTGCATTTGTTTTGCAATTTAATAGATTTGCAATCATTAAGTGTCTGTGGTAGATTCCAAGGGGGAAAATAGAAAGGACTGTTCATCATTATGAAAATACACATTGTGTGTATAAAAGCACGCTGAGAAAGAGGTTCATTGTATAAATTCAAATTTAAATATGTTTAAGCTAACAGAGTAAAAGAATTGAATAGTGAACCATTCTAAAAATTATCTCAAGCGGTGTCATGGAAAAATGGATTGCATCCGCTAATCAACACCTGATGCCTTTCAGAGATTTTATTAAATATTCATAGGAAAGATTAAGTTTTTCATGGAATCATTTCAGAAGTCAGTTATAAACCTTTATTTATTCCCCCAGAACAAAAAAAACCTATAATAATACTTAGGTCAATTTGTAGCTTATTTCACAACTTTTGACAATTTAGCCTGCAAGTTATTTTTCGGCTACAACTCTTTTTGCACAACTTTCCTTTATATTCATCAATCAAGAGGCTGGTCCTTTTCTCTTGATTTAGTTGGATCAGGAACTCATAAATATTCTTGTACCTCCACCTATCTTTAAAATCCCACATTAAAGAAAAGATTTATTACAGGAATTGTGTCAGTGCAGAAACCAATCCAAGTTGTAGGGAACTACAAAATCTACACTTGGCTTTAGATAAATCAGTTTTGATAATATCACTTTTTCCATATATTGTTGCCCAAGGGTAATACTGCTCTTAGAGCCCTATTAAAAATAGTGCAGATGGCAAAATGAACTGCTACTGATGTCTTAATTCTCAAATGCCACTTTTCCTGGCATTTGGAGAAAAAGCAGTTCCCTGATTCTCTATATTTTCATGGAGTTATCTGATCAGTTTATGGAGCTGTAATCAGCCACTCATGAATACAGATTCATTTATTATTTAAATAATAAAGAACACTGAAAGAAAACCTAGGCAGGAATCTAGATGGTAATAGAGAAAAAAATTCATATAAAGGTTGCTCAGGATGGAAGGAAGGAAGTACAGTCATAATCCAAGATCCTGCATAAGGAATCCATCACTAGAAGTTAGACAGACTTGAAAAGATGCTACAAACATATAAATGTCAAGATGATGGCATGGAAATAGGCAAACACAGTTTGCTAGAGAATATACAGCCAATAGGCAAACCAGGGAGTTAGCTGTTGCTTGAATAAAGCCCTAAACCTAACTTGCACACATATATAATAAACTAAGAGCAGGGAATAATATTTCTAGCAGTTTAGTTGAGTTCAAGAATTGAACTACAGTACTGCTTTCTCATAACATAGGCAGGGGTGGTATTCACTTACCTTCCCTACTGGTTCACAAATGTGACCTCTATGCATTCTCACAGCCTTCTGTGCATGCGCTTTTGGCAAAAAAAAAAGGGCCTAAATGGGATGCCGTAGAGCCGGGGTGGGTAGGCAGGACCACCCTTGATTTCCGCTACCAGTTCAGGCGAACCAGTCCAAACCAGTAGAATACCACCTCTGAACATAGGAAACACAAACTTTTAATTACTCTTATTCTTCCTTTTTTCATGTTAGCACAGCAGCATGTGAAAATATATCGAAATAATATTTAACAGTATTTCCAAAACTGTATAAAGCACATGACTACCCTCACCAAATCTTGCTCCTCAATGAAGTGGTAGGAAGCAGAGATCAGACTACAGTGTAAATATAACTTTCTTTCAGGTATTTGTCTCCCCTCTCTTGGAGAGGTTTCAACCCTCATAACTGTTTGCTATTGGATCCTGCAAACAGTAAGTTTTGCCATCAGCTTAAAAGACAACTTTTTAAAACACTGAGCAACAGCAACTAATTGTAGCATTCAAAGTTCTAAGTACAATTTGCATTCAGTAATCTCTTCTCTTTTTTGTGCCTAAAGGCTAGAACATTTGGGAAAAGGAGAGGAAAATATTTCATATTTTTGTAAAGGAGAAAGCAACAGATATCAGCCTAAATTAGATAGAAGCAAGACATGATCTTCTGGTGAGGATCTGCATTGTTACAATGTTAGTTGTAAGCTAACATTCACTACCTTGATCAAAACTATTGGCCCCATCAACTAATGTTGCTTGAACACAATGGTATTCTTCAGTGTATACTATTTGCCTGACTGTCACATAGAGACCTGGGCATGGGATCATGGTGCTTTCTCTAGGGCCATTATGAGAAAGTCCCATGCTCAGATGATCAACACATTTGAAGGGATCCAGTTTAGGTCATTGCACTACAATGACATATTTTTGGAACCAGTAGGCTCTAAGCTAACCATGTCACTATTTTTCAATTCCTGAAATAGTCTTGAAGTAAATAAAGTGCTTGGATTAAATCGGTGTGTATGGCTTTATACATTTGGTGCACATCTGATCTTTCCAAGGCCTACAAGGCTCTGCAGGCATGTTGTTGCAACAGTTCAGAGTTTTACCACTGGAAAATATAGTACCTGGAGGCTTTATATCACATCTGCTAGAGTAATGTGAGTTAGATGGGCAATTCTTTTCAAGCTGTGTAAGAATGGAGTACCTTAGATAGCTGACATCTGCTTTGAGGAACACTAGGTTATTCTACTAAATTCCCTTTCCTTCCATACATGTAATTCACAGAAAAGAAATGCAGCCCTTTCCCTGCAAGGAAAATAAAGAAAGGAGTTTTTTTCTTCTCTTCGGTAGCAGCCATAACTTTGTGATTTGCCTCCTGTAGAAAACCTCCAATGTTAAAGAGACAGCCTGTAACTGGAACTTTGTCGCATTCACCATTCCTGGAATTATAATATTGGAAGGTAAAGCTGCCTCCAAATGTCCAGTTGAGCTGCCATTTTTCTTCTCTGTACCACATTGGCTCTGATTATTTCCACAATCAAGATAGCATTTCAAAAAACCAAGTTATTTTGGAATTCAGAGGCCTTTACTTCTGACATTTTTATTCATGAGAAGGATGAAAATTATTGCAAATGACAGATAAATTAGGTAGGAGAGCAAATTCCCTAGAAGAGAGAAATAAAATTTAAAATGACCTTGATAGGTTATAAAAATGATATAAAAATAACAAGATGAAATTACAATACATAAATCAAATGCACAGGTATAGGATGGGGGACACCTGCTTTGGTAAATCATAGAATAATGACACACATTCTCTTTGAAATATGAGGCTGTTGCAAATAAACAGATGCAATTTAGACTGCATTAACATATATATACACACACATACATGTTTCACTTTTCACTTTTCCATGGTAACAAACACATACCAAAACTCAGTATCTGTGATAAATAATTTCACATAATAATGAGAGTTTTGGTTTATTTTACACATGCACAAAAACAAACCAATGTCCATGTGTAAAATACGTTTTCCATGACTGCATTATTTGTGATTGTTTGGCTTGAACAGAATCCCCCACAAATAACAATATAGTTGAAATCAAAGGAAAGATAGCTCTATTTTATTCCTTACATTTCTGGAGTATCTTATCATACCATAAAGATAATGCAGTCAAATTGGAAGATTTTCAGAGAATAGCAATGAGAGGGGTAAATGTTACTGTTTATAGAGATAGATTATATCAATTGAGAAGGTGTAGGCTTAGGGAAAGAATCAGAGGTGATATCCAGCAGATTCTGACCAGTTCTGGATAACTGGTAGCAGAAATTTTGAGCAGTTCAGAGAACCGGTAAATACCACCTCTGACTGGCCCCACCTCATCTATTCTCTGCCTCCTGAATCCCAGGTGATGGGGAGGAAGTGGGGATTTTGCAGTAACCTTCCCCTGGAGTGGGGAGGGAATGGCGTAGCCTTCCCCTGGAGTGGGGTGGGAATAGAGATTTTACAGTATCCTTCCCCTGTCATGCCCATCAAGTCACGCCCACCAAGCCATACCACACCCACAGAACCGGTAGTAAAAAAATTGAATCCCAAATTGGAGAGAACCATAGGGCAGCAGCAGTAGTAGGATTCAGCCAGTTCGCACCACTTCAGGAGAACTGGTTCTTAACTTTCTGAGCAGTTTGGTGAACCGGTTGTTAGAAGAAATCATTAGGGCAGAGAACCGATTGTTAAATTATTTGAATCCCACCACTGGGCAGCAGATATCATTGCACCCTTTAGATACCTGAAATGACTTCATGCAGATTCACTGGTCCATTGGTATATGTATGGAATAGATGATTTAATTTACAGAAAGACCTGTAACTTAACACCAGAAGCAACACCAATATCAAAAACAAACCAGCACTAAGAACAGCTTTCCCTGGGGAGTCATTTTCTCAGCAAAGTGATAGAATGTCCTTCCTCTACTGAATATATTCAAACAACAATTGCATAACCATAAGTAAGGGATGCTTTAGTTTGTATTATTACAACTTCCAATGCTGTGATGTTTTGACTGATTCTAACATTGCTTTAGAAGACAATTAAAATAAAAACTATTTGAATATGATTTTTCAAGCCTGAAGGTTTGCATTGGTAAAAATCAGGGATATTTTCTTTAAAATTGATGGGCCCATTACTTCTGAATATATTGAATCATGAATTGCATAGAGGATTTAGAGTTTTTATATACATTAATATATTAACAATAGTACACATAGAGCTGAATCATCAACAGTGGTTATATAACACCTGTTTAGTTAAAGATATAGGAATGTGTTTGTTCCATAATGCTATTTTTAGGACTAGTGTTAACTGAAGGAATGAACAACCAAGTTAATGACAGCTCATTGTTCTCCATCTTTGATTATTACCCAAAAGAATACTCTATTTTAAAAAAATGTATCACACACAAAAAATGAGTTCCTCATGAACATTCTGGCAAACTACTATTTTTCCATCTTTGCAGCTAGCAAGCTTTGGTTTTAGTCTCAAGACCATTTGTAGCATACCTCAATATCTATCTGCAAGATTCTCTTCCATTAAAAAGGAGGCAGTAGGCCATATGCAGGCCCTGTGGCTCACAAAACAGAACAGCTGAAAGACCAAGAAAGCAAAGAAACTCTGTAAAGGTCAAAAACAATCCATCCTCACTACACATGGCTGGCTCAGGAATTCTGGGAATTGAAGTCTACAAGTCATAAAAAGGGCCATCATTCCCCACCCCTGCCCTAAATCACGAGTGTCAAACCCACCACATCACGTTGCCATCATGAGAAGTTTCAAGACATTTTTCCCTTTCGCGGAGCTGGGGTGGACATGGCCTGCGCATGACACATCTGGCCTGCAGGCCTCCAAATTTGACACACCTGCCCTAGATTATTACAACATATCCTTCATGAAACTGGAAGCTTCGTTTGGTGGAAAGGCTGGTGGTCCAGTTTTCCCAAGTACTTGCTGGTAGCCTGTTTTGCCAAACCTGCACTGGGGGGTCTCATTAGCTTCCAGGTGAAGTGCTTGAAAGTGCCAATTTTAATCTATAAAGTATTTTATGGCTGAGTACAAAGTTACCTGCAGGAACTTATCTGTTCACTTTTATTGTGCTGGGAAAATAAATGTCCTTGATTTTTTTTTGAAGGCCCAGATAAGCCAAGGTGCAGAGATGTTGTTTACAGTCATCAGACTGGCCTAGCACTCTGGTAGCGCCTCCTGCTGAAAATTTGATTGGCCCAACGAGCTCCTTTCTAAAAACAGCTGAAAATTGAGCTTTCTGGAGACTACGTGGGTCTTGATACCAAATGCTGATCAGCTTAATTTGTAATTTTGATTTTTAATATTATACAGTATATCGTTCTATTGCATGTTGTGAGCTGCTGAAAGTCTGTCCATTATTGCAGTGAGATAAACAATGTGATTAATAAATTTAAAATATTAAGTAATTGATTAATCTGTTAGTTTTAGAATCGGCTCAAGCTTTATACACCATTAACCTGGATTGAGACTACAATGAATGCAAAAAGATAAACCTTTCTCTACCAACACTGTAGGTTCTGCAATGCATTACTCTGCAATGGGATGGCTTGCCTCATTATTTCTGATGAAAAAGATAATACATCAGGGCTACAAGATAAATACTTGTAGTTCTTTTTTCTCCTTATTCTCTTTACCACTTCCTTGCCTTTGTTAGGTACAAAGTTAGCATCTCTGTTCTGCAGTGAAAAATTAAAAAACTCGAGTAATTTAATTGGATACTATTCATTTAGTTTTCTTAGCATTGTGTGGAAATATTTTGCCAAGGTGCGTTTTCCCAAGTTTTTTTTAAAAAAACTTCTTGTTTCTTTGGGCTCTCTTCCAAATCCAACTCAGATTTGACCCTACTTAGCACTCTAGTTCATCCAAATCTGGCCAGATGCTGCCCCCTAGTGTGTTCTTCCATGTAATTTCTATCTTTTTCACAGAGGTAAAATTAACAAACAGAACAGTAGGGTCAACAATATACCTATAATTATAATCAAATTGTTTTGATTACCTCCCGTTGCTCTGAACTGGTATTATGTGGGGTAAGCAAATAAGTCTTCCACAAAACCAGCTTGACTTTGACTGTTCCTCCAGTCTATGTTTCTTGCTGATTTCAGTCAATCCAGGCTAGCTGATTTCATTGTCTCCAATTATAAGAGTGATTGTGTGTTACATTTATTCTGGCTGACATTATTTGAACTACTACTTTAAAAGGAGGCGCCTAATTTTTAACATTATAATCAAATGTCAGTTTACTTTGAAGATTCACTGATTCCAAATGCTTATCCTCTGAGGGGGATAAAAGTGGTGGCAGAATATTCAATGCTGTGCATGTTTAAAATGTAGAAAGCTTTCATTTTTTGGTTTCTTTTGTGTCTGGAATAGGCAAGAACACTGCCTATTGTTTTGGACCTTTTAATTATAATCCTTTATGCCCTGTTATTTTTCATGATCAATAATCATTTTGATTAAAAAGCATTCTCTTTAAAGGCAAGGAGAAATTTTGGCTGCAGGAGTTGAAATAAATTTATGTTTAAAAGAAGAACAAGAAAGGCAGATGAAGTTACAGCTAGTTTCAGCTAAAGAACCAATACACCTGTTTTGTTTTGTTTTTCTAAATGCTTATTAACAAACATACTTTTTTTGGTACAGAAAAATACCACTTTTCCTTGGCTGACAGAAACCTATCATATAAATACTTCAACAGATTGGTTAAAATGAATAAAAGAAATTTATTGATGCTTTCCAGTAATTCTCTGAATGTCTAAAGCCATGAAGTCCTGGAAATCAGGTTATACAAAACTGCACAACAGAAGGTTGAAAGAATTGGTATCTTTCAACAATGAAAGTGGAAGTTGAATATGAAATTTCCACATATAAAGTCGAGCAATTTAGGCCCCACTTTTCCCGCGTAGAATTGGAGATGTCTTGGCGACATTTCGACGAAGTCTCATTCGTCATCTTCAGGCTGCTTCAGGCTACTTCAGGCTTGGTGTTTCCAGGAGTAGTGTGAGATCTCAGCTGTTTCTTCCTTTTAACTGCCAGAGGGGGTTTGAACTGATTGGGTGGGGGCTTGGCTGTGTCTTGATTGGGTGGAGGTGTGTCCTTATTTGGTGGAGGTGTGTTCTGTTCTGATTGTTTGGGGGTTGTGTTTCATGTGAGGGTAGGAGGGGTTTTAAAGAGGCTAATTGTGCTTTTGCAGTTTGGCTTCTGGTTCTGGGTCGTGCCTCCTCATCAGTTTGTGTTTTTATCTGTTTTCTTTGTGGATGTTTGGTGGTGATATTCTGTGTGGCTATTGTGGGTGTGGGCCTGGTGTCATTCATCCTGTTTGGGACTCATTTGTTAATAAGGGCAGGCTTCCAAAAGGCTGGCAGGCGGGATGTATCGTCACGCCTGTTCATGCTGTGCGGGCGTTTTTCTATTTCAATTGCTTCTCTGATTATACGGTTGTTGAAATGTTCGGCCTTGTCTATAGTTCTAGTCTTATTGAAATCAATTTTATGTCCTGTGGCTTTAAGGTGTTGGACCAGGGAAGTTCATTTGTTCAAAATCTTAAATCTCCTAAAGTTCTTCACCGATTGCTTTGAAATTTTGACACAACGTTGCATTTGAATACGCGAATGTTTTTATATACCTATATTATATAGATGTCACACCTGTGACAGGTGAAAACATGCTTTTTTTAAAACCAGCGCCATCTGTTGGACATAAAAGCAACACATGCTATATTAAATATTTCACGATTCCATTTCAGTGTTTCCGAGCATTGTTCTATTGAATTTTCATAGATAGGTGGGCAAGACCCTCATGAACCTTGCCGCTGCTGGTAACAGCATGACTCTGCCCAGAGGGAACCACCCTGGGAATGTTTCTTTCTTTGCATGCTGTTGGTAAATGTGTCCGGTCCAACATCTTTCCAGCAATTGAAAATTGTTTCTCACATGGACAATTATATGTTGCATGTTCTAGAGTCGGCAAACAGACAATCTCTATATCTGCACAGACAATGGAACAACAAAAAATATTGTATACCCACAAGCATTGTGAAATTAAACATATTAGAAACTTGCACTTTCTCTTTTCTTTCTTTTCCATTTAAACAGACTGGGCCACAGCAACGCGTGGCCGGGTACAGCTAGTATATATGATAGATAGATAGATAGATAGATAGATAGATAGATAGATAGATAGATGGATGGATGGATGGATGGATGGATGGATGGATGGATGGATGGATGGATGGATGGATGTGTTTGTGTGTGTGTACGTATGTACAGACACATACATACATAATACATAGTATGTAATACATACATACATATATATATATATATATATATATATATATATATATATATATATATAATTTATCACATGGTAATATATTAAAGACACAATATATATTGTGGATAAAGTCACTCGGATTTGGACAAATCTGGACTCCAATTGCACGGTACCAGCCGAGGTACCAGGGGAAGGTCTTGAGCGAATTTTATGGAGCGAGTTTCAACTTGTCGCTCCTGAGGAAGTGGACAAGGCCATGGGAGCGGTGAGTGCCTCCAGCTGTATACTGGACCCGTGTCCCTCCTGGCTGGTCTCGACCAGCAGGGAGGTGACACGTGGCTGGATCCAGATGATAGTTAACACCTCTCTCCGGGAGGGGTCCTTCCCGCACCTCCTAAAGGATGCGGTGGTGAGACCCCTCCTGAAGAAACCTTCTCTGGATCCAGCCATCTTGAGTAACTATCGTCCAGTCTCCAACCTCCCCTTTGTTGGGAAGGTTGTTGAGAAAGTGGTGGCCTCTCAACTCTGACAGTCCTTGGATGAAACCGATTATCTGGATCCCTTTCAGTCCGGTTTCAGGCCTGGTTACAGCACGGAAACCGCTTTGGTCACGCTGATCAATGATCTCTGGCGAGCCAGGGATAGGGGTCACTCCTCTATCCTTGTGCTCCTTGACCTCTCAGTGGCCTTCGATGCCATCGACCATGGTATTCTTCTGCGACAGTTGCGGGAGGTGGGAGTGGGAGGCACCGTTCTTCGGTGGTTCTCCTCCTACCTCTCGGACAGGTCACAGTTGGGGTTGGTCGGAGGGCAGAGATAGACTCCTAGGGCCCTCAATTATGGGATGCCGCAGGGTTCAGTCCTGTCCCCCCTCCTATTTAATATCTACATGAAGCCGCTTGGTGAGATCATATGCCGGCACGGGATTAAATATCACCAATATGCGGACGATACACAGTTGTATCTGTCTGTCCCGTGCCGACTCAGTGAAGCGGTAGAAGTGATGTGCCAGTGCCTGGAGGCTGTCAGGGTCTGGATGGGAACAAACAAGATGGCGCTCAATCCCGACAAGGGTTCCACCACAAAACCGCGCTCGACTAAACCGCGTCCAACTAAACCGCGTAGCTGATGTCATCAACAGGGCGACAACAGTGCGGAGACAGAAGCATGTTGTAAACCCTAAACCTAAAATTAACCCCTAAACCTAAACCTAACCCCCCTAAACCTAATCTAAACCTAACCCTAAACCTAACCCTTAACCTAACCCTAAACCTAACCCTAAACCTAACCCTTAACCTAACCCTAAACCTAATCCTCACCCTTAACCTAACCCTAAACCTAACCCTAACCCTTAACCTAACCCTAAACCTAACCCTAAACCTAACCCTTACCTTAAGTTGAATCGGCTTGCTTTCAAAGCGCTATTTAAAGTGCCCTTTCTCCACGCTGGCTGTTGTCGCCCTGTTGATGACGTCAGCGACGCGGTTTAATCAGGCGCGGCTTAGTCGAGCGTGGTTTTGATGGGTCACGCCTGACAAGACCGAGTGGCTATTGATGCTCCCTCCCAAAGATGGTCCTGCTATTCCATCTCTCAGCCTGGGGGGTGAAATTATACGCCCCTCAGAGAGGGCCTGCAATTTGGGAGTCCTCCTGGATCCACAGCTGACTTTAGAACATCATTTGTCAGCTATGACCAGGGGGACTTTTGCCCAGGTTCGCCTGGTGCACCAATTGCGGCCCTACTTGGACCGGGAGGGCCTTCGGATAGTCACTCACGCCCTCGTCACCTCAAGACTGGACTACTGTAACGCGCGCTACATGGGGCTTGCCCTTGAAGAGTGTTCGAAGACTTCAGCTTATCCAGAACGCAGCCACGCGAGTAATTGTGGGTGCACTTCGGTACACCCACGTTACACCTATCCTCCATGAGCTGCACTGGTTGCCATTGGTCTCCGGACATGCTTCAAGGTGCTAGTTATTACTTTTAAAGCCCTACATGGTATTGGACCTGGGTACTTGAGAGACCGCCTCCTGCCAGTCACCTCCCAAAGACCTATCAGATCCCACAGATTAGGCCTCCTCCGAATTCCATCTGTCGGCCAATGTCGGCTGGCGACTCCTCGGGGGAGGCCTTCTCTGTGGCTGCTCCGGCCCTCTGGAACGATCTCCCCGTGGAGATCCGGACTCTCACTACCCTCCTGGCCTTCCGCAAAGCAGTTAAGACCTGGCTGTTCCGGCAGGCCTGGGGCTGTTGAACTATCCAGCCCCACTCGAGGTTATGGCTGTTGTAGTATTTTAAACTGTTTTTTTTTTTTTTTTTTTTTGTATCCCCTCCCTTTTTATTGTTAGCCGCCCTGAGTCCCTCGGGAATAGGGCAGCATACAAACTCAATAAATTGAATTGAATTGAATTGAATATTGAAGAAAATATGAATGAGTTCAAATTACAAGAGATAACAAATGTTTTAAACAAATAAATATTTTCCCTTAAACAAGAAGAAACCCTGGGTAGCAAAAGCTGGTTGGCAAAGTAACAGACATAATTGGTTATATCACACTATATGCCCTCCCAGTTGGGGAAATTGTGGTAGCATCTACCTTCAGCAAAAGATTGAATTAAATATCCTTTGAGGTCTGTTCCATTTCTATTTCAAGCAATCATAGAAATTAACCCCCAACTTCTACATATGTTCACCAGTTCTAGGCATATTAAATAAACATGGTAATTTTTTTCCTTGATTTTAATTACTTGTAAACCTCCTGTGGTCATTGGGAATCAGGTGGTCTATATATTTAGATACTATTATTTTAGTTGGTGGACATGTAAAGCAAAAAACAAAAAAGGAACAAAAAAAATAATTGATACTGGATTATATTCTTCCAATTGCCACATGAGTGAGTATGATAAAGTCACCTGAACTGGCATTAACTTCTTATTCATCTTTCCTCCAAAGAACCAAAAGGACAAGCAAAGCTATTTCACTGTCTGAGACTCTTCTTTTAAAAAAGAAAAAAAAAGCACCCCATCCCTTTTTAATTCTTTTAAAACTTCATGTGGCAACAAAATGCAGTGAAATCTGGCATGTAAACAAGAAGCTTTCTGCTAATTATTTTTATGACAATGAAAGTCAAAATCTTTTTGAGTGTAACTTTGATACTGAGCACTTCCCTTCAAGGATGCTTGTTAAGGAAGGATGAAACAATCCATTTGGGGTTGGATAATCAATGCATTTGATTAGGTTCATCTCTTTATTTTTTGAGTGCACTTGAGGGAAATCATAAGCCGGTCGAGACTCAGCAAGTTCCACATGGCAACGTACAACAACTACATTTTCTAAAGTACATTACTTTGGTTTTTTTAAAAAGGGGTGTAATGAATTCCAATGAAGGAAAACAAGTTGCTTTTGGGATGTTGCTTAATTACTATTTTCATGGAATTATCTGAGACAGTCTGCATAACAATCTCATTTTTTTACTACTTTAATTTTCTAATTGGGTTTAAATGCATCTTTTAATCTATTTGACAGTCGGCAGTTTACCGCCATAAAGAACGCATTATAAAATATAAACTAGAATAGCATTAAAGCAATTAATATCTAAATACAAATCAAATATTGAAATGAACTAAATTAAATTGAAATAAATGAACAGTTATAAGCTTGATAAAAGAGGTCTGTTTTTATCAACTTCCAAAATACTGGGAAAATGGAAGCCAAGTAAGAGAGACACATATTGCTAGCTTGGCAGCCACATAAGCCCTTTCATGTACCAGGTGTGGAACCTCTGGCAGCCAGCGTACCTTCAGAAGAGCATCTCCTGCTAATTTGAGTAGCTGGGCAATTCACAGAAGGGAGATAATCTGTCAGATAGCAATATCCTAAATAGTTTGGAGTTTTAAAAGTCAGGGCCTTGATTTATGCCCATTTGGCAGTTATAGCCAATGTATATCTTTTGTAGAAGAATCATATGCTCTTCATATCTTGCACCAGTCAGTAGCCCAGATGCTCCATTGAGGCCAACCCCATGCATGGCCTATAACAGTAATTCAGATGGGTTAAGGTGTGGATTATTATCACTACATCCAAGTGACTAAAAAGGTTTAAAGTTGGTGCACTGGCTGCAGTATGGAAATGTGATCCTTAGAGGGAGCTGTCATGTACAAATTGATAGGCAGGAAGCAAAGAAGACTTGCAGGCTCTCAACTTGCTCCTCTTAAGGGAGTACACCTTCAACCTGAGTAAGCTTAATTCAGTATCAAAATTTGTTTACCAACAGTCCTTTTGTCTTCTCTGGACTTAATCTCAACATGTTTTCTCTCATTGTACTCATTTTCCAGGTTAGGCAATGTTCAAAGATGCTCTCTTGGCATTAGAATTGGTATTAGATTTGAAGGAGCCGCAGAGATTGTTGCCATCAGTATAATTCCAGCACTGAGATTCTGAATGAACTTCCCAAATAGGAAATACATTTTTTGAATGCCTCCTAGGCTACATGGAAGGAATCACTCCATTTAGCCAACATACAATCAATATTAATGTCATGGGGGTCATTCTTAAGATGCATAGTTATATATCTATAGATGTGAACATCACATGTGAACATCAGTATGAAGGTGGACATTGGGATTTTGTTTGTTTAACACACTTCTGAACGATAGGCCATTAGCTTATATATTACAAGATTTATGACTTGAAAGTGTTGCACTCACTCTACAGGGAATATCAGTCTCAATTTCTTAATTATCTGTCATCTCTGTCATCATATTCTTTTACAATGTCTAAGCTAGTCCCTTTGGCTTTCCCTTTCAGATCTCTGTAACAAGCTAATTTGAAATTTTTCAGAGAAGGGGCTGACATGCTTGTCTGCCTAGATACGGAACACAGAGAGGTTGTTATTATTATTAGGTCAAAGTCTATTGGTCAGGGGAAAGGCAAGGGATCAAGGGAATCCAACTTTGTTCCCCCAGAACTCTAGAATCATTCTCTCTTTCAAGACTGGTTTCCTTTGGTTTTGTTGCATTAATGAATGTGCACATCTGATATATTTTGTCAGCCTTCTAAGTCATGTCACAATTTGGATTGGGTAGTGATACTATTGGTTCAATCCCCAGATGTTTTCCCAATGTAGTGTTAATAATAGAAACTGAGATGCCAAAAATCGAAGTCAAAATCTGAAGAGTGATTTTAACAATCCAGCTAAGGCTAAATTTGGCACCAACTGGATTGCTTCTCCTAATATTCCCTGACAACTTTAGATCAATATGATAGAAGTGTATCTCAAGCAAATTATATTAGCATAGCTTTTCACCAGAATATTTATTATCTCTAGCAATAAATAAAGCTAAAGTGATCATGAACTCAAAGATCTGGGATATAAATCATAATCTTAAGGGTTCACCAACAAATGCGCACATGACAAAAGTGTGCCGACAAAACCATGGTGAGAAAACTGCGAGGTCGAAATCGCGCCCACAACAGCGCGCCCACAACAGCGCACCGACAAAAGCGTGCCATCAACAAACAACGCAAAAACAAGGTAATAACCCTAACCCTAACCCTAAACCTAACCCTAAACCTAACCCTAAACCTAACCCTGAACCTAACCCTAACCCTAACCTTTACCTTAACCTAATCGCGCTTTTGTTGGCGCGCTGTTGTCGGTGCGCTGTTGTGGACGCGATTTTAACCTCGCGGTTTTCTTACCGCGGTTTTGTTGGCATGCTTTTGTCATGCGCGCATTTGTCGGGTCATGAATCTTAAGAATGTCTTCAGTAGTTTTTCCTCTTATAAACCCTAAATTTCAGTAGTTTTTCCTCTTATGAACCCTAAATAATTAGGGGCATTTTGCAGAGCCTGATTTAATATCCCATCTTTTAGAAGGCAAATTTATTATACCTGCTTCCTAAAAGGTTAGCTCATGTGAATTACATGAAATTGAGTCAGTGGAACTGGCTCAAATGTTTGAAGTGAGATTAAAGAAATGTAAATTTATACTGTGTATTTTATTTTCTTGTAAATATATTTTTGTTTCTGTACATTCATCAACCAGCATCTTCCCTGCATTGTGGTCTATGATTGTATAAAATTTGTCTCAATGTGATGCTATTTAAAAAATAACACATGACAGTTGATATAGTGTGCAACTGTAGTTTCTTCATATCCTCAAGAGATAATTTCAACATTATTTCCCACTACAGCTGCTTTTCCAAAGTCCTGTTGACAGAAGTATACAGCAGCAGGAACCACTTTCCTTTTGATGTACAATATGTGATACTCTATGGCAGACCTCAAAGTGATTGTTTTGGAAAAGCAGGCCTTTAACAGTACCATTCAGTGATAGATTGCTGAACTTAAATATATCAAAGGGTTCCAGGCAATCTCAACAAAGAAAATGAATTTTTAACGCATTATCTTTGTTGGTTGATAAGGTACTTGTAATCTGTCTCTCATGTAACCTGCATCTGTATAACCAACCTGTCCTCCCCTCCCTTTCCCCTCCTCAGTCTGACCTCATTTTAAATCCTACATCAGCCTAGCCACTCTCTGTGCATCTGATGAAATGAGCTGCAGTTCACAAAAGCTTATACCTTTTATATAATGTGTTAGTCAGAAGATGGGCTACTACACTCCTCTAAAAAGTCCCACATGAAAATATCATGTCTGCTAAGTGACATGAAAGGATTGGTGAAAATGAATTGAAAGAACACACAAAAAGAGATTGCTCTCTGGACACTCACGAATTAATGAGAATGGTGACTTTTGATGAGGATCTGCTTGGAGAAAGGTATGTTTGCTTTCAATAGATGGGATAAGCTATTCCTCTATATACATGGCAAAGGAATAAAATGAAACCTGAACGTCTGCTTGGGATGAAAGATACAAGGAATTAATAAAAGGTGCCAGAATAATGAAAAGTTCAGATTATGGGACAGACTGTTATTTTCAGAATGGATCTTAGGAAAATAAAGAGACAATCAAAAAGGAAAGAAATGAAAGACATTAAAATGAAAATAGAGTGAGTGGGGGGAACAAAGTATGAGCCTTATTTGGGGGGGACCCTATTAAACTCTCCAAATGATAGAATGGAATGAATAAAAAACAAATGTAAGGAATGAGAATTGAGAACTACTTGAAAGAAAAGGAAAGAGAAGAGAAGGGGAGAGAAGGTATGCCACAGAGAGTCACTGAAGTATGTGCATAGCTACTGTATACTAAGGGAAAATGTGAACAAAGGGATGCCTTGTGGACTAAAAAACACAAAAGAGAACAAGCAACAATTAAGATAAAAAGAGTAAGAGAGAATGCAGAGCAATTGTTTAAAAGGTTTTGGAATGGTTACCTCAAAATGGCTTCCACAGCCTCTCAAATTAATGCAATAGAAATGACTGAAATTTCAGGGAATCATGAAATCCCTTGATAACTCAGAATTTGCAAGACCATATTCAAAGATTGGAATATCTCACACAATATTCTGATGTCCCATATCCAGGGTTATGGTCACTGATATTTCACACAGCTAAAGTTAATTCCGTTTTTTTTAAAAAATTAGGCATAGTGACAAGGATTTGAAAAATAACAGCTAGTTGAGAAGAACTATTGTTACCAATGAGAAATAATAAGATGGTACATCTTATATCATCCATATCAGTACAGTAACTTTCTTGTTTTATTTTGATATTGCTGGATCTGGAAAAAAACGCATTAAGGTATAATTACTAAATCCATTATATTTTATTATAACTGCCAACCTGCAGTTTATAATAAAATATAACAAATTTAATTTATATTTACCTTTATTCTCTGTCTTCCTCTTTCTGTTTATATTTAACAACAACTTGTTCAAATTTGTTGCCAAAACCTTTTATAAAGGATGTCACTTTTGCAATAAGATTGTTCACTGCAGTGGTTTTTAATCAGCTCACTAACGGCAATCAAAGAAATAGTTTTGTTTTCCATCTGTTCCCAAAGTACAGCTGGGCTCATATTATAGGTTTATCAGTCTATATGAGGTCTTACCATTTTTCTAATTCAAGTGACATGCTTTTTAAGAGTTTAGAGACTTATTGTAGAATCTTGATGCAGAGAGAGAGAGAGAGAGAGAGAGAGAGAGAGAGAGAGAGAGACTATTTGAAAGGAGGAGTGGTATTCACTTACCTTCCCTACCAGTTCGCAAATGTGAGCACGCTGTTGCATGCATGCACTCTGCTTTCTGCATGTGCACTTTGCCTTTAAAAAGGGCCTAAATGGGATGCCATAGAGTTGGGGCAGGTGGACGGGGCCACTTGCAATTTCTGTTACTGGTTTGGGTGAACCTGTCAGAACTGCCAGAATACCACTTCTGTGAAAGTTCCTGAAAATAGCTTATAAACTGCATTGATGAAGGCTATTATCACTCAATATGACTCCAGCAAAGCATCAGAATAAAAACACCACCAAAAATGTTGAAAGGAAATGGACCCAAAAGTATGGCTTAGCTTAGCAATAATTCAAAAGCCACAGAAATAGCATTGTGAGGGTCAGCTTAATAAAGATTTATCTTCATCAGAATAGTAAAAGGTAGGAAGGAACCCTAAAAGGTGAGCATAATGAAAACCACAAAGATCTTCAGTGGTTTGTCCAATAAATATTAAATGCAGAAAACTTAAATATATTGGGTGGGAAACTCCTCTGCCAAAATAAGAACAATTAGACAACTCCTGGGTATTTTTGAATACACAACTCAGTGACTGGACATGTGAATACATTTGAAGGAACTTCTAGAGCAAAGAACACTTGGTTCTTTGTGAGAAAGTGACAAAAGACAATTACAATTGCATTAAAAAGTTATCTTTTTCAGTAGAATTCACCTATATTATCAATAGCAGCCACATAAAATAGCAATATTTCACAACCAAAGATGGAGGGCACGCAGTACCATCCAGATAGCTAATCCCCGTGTTTAGACAACATTAGATCATTGCCTCATTTTATAATCTCCTAAATTCTTTTAAACAACATTAAGGAACAAAGATTAAATTCTGACTGTCACTGTTTTTCAGTCTAACCTGTGTTGGCAAGCCTGTGCAAACTTTTCCATGTTTCATTTGTTATCCTCACTGCAATAAATGCACACAGAAAAAAAAGTAGCTAAAGCTATCATCAACAAACATTTGAAATAAACAAATGGCTATGAGAATTAAAAAGAGTTTTGAGTGGTACCCCTAAGAAAGCAGAAATGGCACCAAATATTTATTTAGGATGAAATTCAGTAAACAGTGGTGGAGAACCAAAAATGAATACAGGTAGTCCTCGACTTACAACCACAATTGAGCTCAACATTTCTGCTGCTGAGTGAGACAGTTGTTAATAGCAATAGCATTTAGGCTTATATACTGTTTCACAGAGCTTTGCAGCTTCTAAGTGGTTTACAAAGTCAGCATATTGCCCCCAACAATCTGGGTTCGCATTTTACCAACGTCTTTGTAGGAAGGCGCCATTACTGATAAGGAAATGGAGTACTGAAATGTATTAGTAACTTATAATTAAACATTTCTCTCCCTTTTCCTAAATATAATTGCATGTGTTTAGTAAAACCTATCTTAAAGGTCTGTTTCGAAATTGAGTTGAATAGCTTCAAGTTCAGATTAAAACCTATTTTAAATCAAGCAAAATTGGGGAGAAATTTCCAAACACTGAATTTTTAGTTTTCTGCATATAAACATTTGAACTGTTTGTCCTTTTCTACTCAAAATCCAAATGAATTGGACCTATAACATTACTATTCAGTGTTGAAGCCAGTCAAATTCAAAAGGCTAATTAATCTGTTATCTCAGTACAAAGCCAAAGGATTTTGCACTAGACCCAGAGTTAAGCATCAGTTGAACCTCTTCTGCACTTCAAGAAAAAAGGATATATGTATATGTATAAAACAAGGAAAACATCCATAGTCAGGAGCTATCGAAAGAATGGAATTACAAAAATCAGAATAGAAATGAAGGGAGAGGGACATGGGGGGAGGGAGAGGGAGGAGAGAGGGAGGAGAGAGAGAGAGAGAGAGAGAGAGAGAGAGAGGATTCCTTTTATAAGGAGGTCCTCACTCTTACATAGAAGTGTGTCTTTAAACAAACCCTTTGGGCAAAGATAGAATATATAAATCATAAAAATTAAATTAAAGAGCATCCCTGCTGATTGATTAGCTAGCTCTAATAAAAGCTGATTGATGTCTCCCTCTATCATTCACAAGCACCCAGAGAAGAGAAGTACTATGCTATTTCAAGTCCAAAGAGGACTTGGGATTTCTCTTCTGGGGCTCACCTCTGGCTACTGTTTCCAGTGGCACACTTGACATGTACATGAATTGTCCTGAATAAATGTGGATCATATCAGTGTTTAAACATTTGAACTCTGACATTATTATCCCTCCTTCTAACATCAGTAAAAAAAGCAAGAAAGTGAAACTTACTTTCCCTTATTGCCAAAGAGGGAATAAAGCTGAGAACTAACATAAAACTCACCATTGTCTCAATGTCACTAACTCAGCTAGCAATTTTAAAAGCTTACTGCTCCTGAGAGTGTAATAAAATAGACATAAGTGATCTTTACAAGCTATCAGCAGGATGAAGGATTAGATAGCCATGTCCCAGCACTGAGCAGGTCAGGAAGCATCAGTAACATTCTTGCACTCATATGCACTCATTATCTCCAAAGTTTCGTATCACCAAATTGTTACATTTCTAAATGTTAAATCTGCCCACCTAGGTCTATTCTTCAATATATAGTAAAACAGTAGACCTTGAAGTAAGTCTACTTGTGGGTCATCCTTACGTCAGTTGTGGTGGCAGTTTTGGTAGTTTCTGTCACTTCAAAGCGGAGTGTTCTTAAGAGCATCCTTGGTGTTTGCTCAGCATCCTTAACCCCAAACACAATGCTGCTGGTACTTACTAACAAACTAACTCTCACTTCTGTATGTCGAAGATGGAATTGCCTAACAACTTCAGCTATGGATTAGCAAATGGGAAACAGCTGAGCATGTGTAATGGAAATCACCTTGATCCCTAAATCAGCATTCCCCAATCATTTGGATTGGCAGACTGGGGGGGTGGGGTGGAGGAGAAGAGATGGTTTTGTGTAAGTGGCAGATGTTTGCATGAAAGTGTGCAGCTCCATTTGTGCAAGAGGCAAACACCTGCACCTGCTGCTCTCACAAATGGTGATTCATGCCCACGCATGTGCATGCTGCTTGCACAAATGGAACTGCACACATAGGTTTGCCTGCCGCTTGTATGGCCCAGTTCCAAATGGGCCATGGTCCAATAGTGGGCTGTGGTCCAGGAATTGGGGACCCCTGCCCTAAATTGCCAAGTTAAAGTGCTGTTTTTGTCCTGTAAATCTCTTTATGGCTTGGCATGGTCCCTGCTGGAGAATTTAAATCAGTCTAGCCCAGTGGGCCAGATGCGTCAAGTGCTGGCCACACCCACATCCAGTTTAGCAAAGGGGGGGAGTCACAATATGTCACGTGACAATGCCGTGACAATGCAAATTTGACACCCCTGGTCTAGCCTACTGGGTTATTTCAGGAGCAGCAATTCTTAGTTTCTCACTTTTGGGAAATAAATAGAGCTGAGGCCCAGAAGTGCTGTTGGTATAAAGGATTCTCAGAAACAGTCTTCCAGTGCTGTTTTGTAAAGTATTCTAGCTACACTTCACCATTTAAAAAAAATCTTACTAATTTCTTGGAGGGGGAAGGTTTCTTTAATTGTTTCTAAACTTTGTTTAACTTTTTATTGCTGATGTTTTATATTTTTCTATATTGGGTATACCACTAAGAGTTAATTTGGATTCTGGCAAGATATACATGCAATACATAAATAAAATATATTTTCAGTATGCAACAGGTCAAAGTAAGCCTTTCCATTCATTTTCTGAGATCAATTACTCTCACAAACTAAGTACATTCACATAATGGTCATTTGCAAACCACAGCAATCTTCCATATTGTCTGTAAAAGTCAAATGTTCTTAAACTGAGCTCAACTCCTAGTGGATTCATATTATAATACTATAATGCATATAGTCTGCTTTCTTCGAAGACAATAGTAAAGGTAAAGGTTCCCCTCGCACATATGTGCTAATCATTCCTGACTCTAGGGAGCGGTACTCATCTCCGTTTCGGAAGAGTCGAAGAGCCAGCACTGTCCAAAGACGTCTTCTTGGTCATGTGGCCGACATGACTGAAGGCGCACAGAACGCTGTTACCTTCCAACCAAGGGTGGTCCCTATTTCTCTACTTGCATTTTTACATGCTTTTGAACTGCTGGGGTGGAAGAAGCTGGGACAAGTAATGGAAGCTCACTCCATTATGCGGCGCTAGGGATTCAAACCGCCAAACTGCTGACCTTTCTGATCGACAAACTCAGCATCTTAGCCACTGAGCTAACAGGACAATAGTAGACCTTCCCAATCTACTATTTCATTCTGTGATTTCCTGAACTTTTCTCCTCCATATACGAGCCAGGTCCAACCCTGTTTTTTTTTTCTTTGCTTAAAAATCAGACAGGATTGCACAATCAGTAAATACAACTATTTTTTATTTCTAGAAAACATACATCTAAGTGTTATTATAGACCTAGTCCAGTGATGGCGAACCTTTTCTGGGTCATGTGCCAAAAGCGAGGGGCGCAGGGGGTCATGCGCAGGCGTGCCACACCCATAATGCAATGTGCGACCCCCAGCGGGCATGGGTGCATGATGCCCCCCCCCATTTTTTGCATTTTTTTTTCACCCTCCACAGGTTCCAGAGGCTTTATAAGAGCCTGGGGAGGGTGAAAACAGCCTCCCCCGCCCCACCCAGAGCCCCTCCAGAGACTTCAGGAGCTTCCCTGAAGTCTCTGGAGCGCAAAAAACTGACCCTACCAGAAAACCGGAAGTTCAGAAACCAACTTCTGGTTTTCTTGTAGGGCCAGTTTAAGCCCTCCAGAGCATTCAGGGAAGCCTCCTGAAGGTCCCTGAAGGCTCCAGAGGACTAAAAAGACCCTACAAAAGTGACTTCCAGTTTGCTTGTAGGTCGTTTTTCGTTCTCCAGAGCCTTCATAGGAGCGTGCTATAGGTTTGCCCTCCTGGACCTAGTCCATTTACACAAGAGACTTAGCCATAGACCTACCGGTATGTATAAGTCAATTTTTGTTGAAGGTAAAGTGCCAGGAATGAACCCATATGCATTGTTTCAGTTTTTAAATTCCTTTTCTCACTGTTCAGAGAGCATGTAGAAATAGACCTACAAATTATAATTAAATAACTACCGGTACTCCTGCTCACCTTTGAAGTAGTTGTTTTTTTAATAGAATCCAACCTATTGTTGAAGAAGCTAGCTTTATTATAGATGTGAAAGGAGGTGCTTTCAACAACTCATGTCTTAGAAAAAGATTAAATTAGATGACTGCAGTGCAGGTTTTATTTATTCAAGTAGCATGAACTTTTAAAATATCTGGATAAAAGAAGAACTCTTATTGATAATAGTTTACTTTCATTCAAGAGTTCAGAATTAAGTCAAATACAGTAGATGTTTTTATATTTGAGCATATTTTCTCAATTACTTTATAATTGGATACACGAAATACTTGGATGCCATGCCTTCCTAAAATTATAACTTCTCAAGAATATCGCCACAATTTAAAAAACCAAAAACCCTAAAGATTGTTACTACTATTATCAACCAGATATTTAGTCCAGATCTGGTGTTTTTATCCACATATTGAGTCCTTCCCAAGGACCGGGGATACATTATTATTATTACCAAACTACTATAGTAAATAACCATAATTCTCTTATGGGAATTATAGAGAGGCTTATAGATAATAAGCAGCATTTTTCCTAGGATTGAATATTTAATAGCAATCTGTACAGTACCCACAAGATGGGTATTAGTCCTTAGTAATGGATTTGCATAACTCCCAATCTGGCCACCGTGTTTTGTACCAACTGCAGCTTCCAAATTGTCTTTAAAGGCAGACCCAGGCACAGCATGTTGCAGTAATCTAATCACTGCAGTTTTGAGTTACCAAAGAAAGTTTAAATGGGTCTTATTTACTTGCATGGCTGACAATGCTCTTCACTTTTGGATTCTTTTGTTTAAAGCCAAGTGTTGCTATGTAAGAAACTACATATGCACTGGGATATTATTAAAATTCTGTTTTTCCAACACAGTTACTTTGCAGTCTACTGCAGAGTGCCTGGGGAAATTAAAAAAGCTCTGATGTTATTTCATCCTTGTTTTGAGTCCTGATATCAAACTTGGGTTCATTAATTGTTCTTCATAAAGTTTATCTCTGTTTTTTCTACATAGAGGGGCATCACTGGTGAATGAAGCATATATCACAATCCAGGAAGAGCATGTGAACAGACCTCTAATCTGTGATGATTGGCTTTTCCTGTCTTGTTGTCTATGAGAACCTGCTTCAGGTTGGGTGGTTGCCTTACACAACTATGAGCTTGCCACCCAATACTAGAAAAGATAAAGCTTTATTGCTCAATATGGGTTGTATCTTATTAATATGTTTAAATGGTTTTGCCACCATGGATTAACCTCTTCCTATAACAACAATTTACAGTATGCTCCAATGTCAATAGATACATAAATGAGCCATATCTGAGTTAGTTTACTGACCTCCAAACAATGAAATCAAAGCAATTGTCAAATTTTACTTTCTCCATAAATTCTATTATGCATTTTTCAGCAGCAGGCAGTCCATTTCACAACTCCAAAGTTGTAGCTAACTAGTGTGACTTCCGGTACATCAAAAACGCAGGTACAAGTGGAGTTTAGAATCTCATCCAGCAAATCAGAGTGATGTGAAATTAGATTAGATCATATCAGGTCAGATTAGATTAGATTAATGCTGGATCCACACATGAAGAGTTCAAAAAGGCATTGAACGTTATTGTTCAATGCCTATTTCACAGCAATCTTCTAAGAGTGGCAGTTTGCACCTGGGTCTAAATAAGGTTCAATGGCATTCAAGAGGGAGACCTTCCTCTCTTCATATACACTGCAGACTAGTTCCCTACTTGAGTCATCCTCCTCTCTCCAACAATTGGATTAGATTAGATTGTTATTGCAAGTGATGGAAGGAGCAGCTAAGATTATATCAGTACCTGAAATACTGTAGTTTCTTGGAAACCATTAAAATCTGTTTAAAAATTAAAAATAAAAAGCATATTAGTTCCGAGGCATCTATTTACTTACAAAAGTACTTTTTATGTATAAACAGAAACAATATCATTCCAAAGTGGAAAATCTAAAGATGTCCCTTCCCCACTGAACTCAGGTTTTCAAATAATCTAGTTGATCTAGAAAATTAGACTAATCGGGCACATGGATTCAAGTTCTGACAGTTGAAGCAAGACTTTTTGCTTCACAGTAAAACAAAGAATATTTTTGCTTATCCAACTCATAATATACCTCATGTGATCTCTTCCCTATCTACAACCCTTATACAGTACTTGTGTAAATCACTGCAGATATTAAATACAACATCAGCAGGCAATCCAAGTAAACAAAATGTTGGTTCTGCTTCAAGAGACAAGTGCATTCTTATGTCTGACAGATGTAGCAACTGTGAAATGGATGGTTATGATCTTGAATTAGTTGGGTGAAAGGACATAACAATTTTTTTTCATGTGTCAGAAGCAATGTTCAAACCAATAGCTCTTTGCCTGTTGCTGGTGTTATCAATCTGTGAAAACACACATTGTCTTTTCTTCAGAACTATTATATACATTTTAGGACAAGGCAGATCTTTAAGGGTGATTTAATATGAAGGATATTTAATTTAATCACCCCTTTGAATTGAATCTTTGACTTAAATCTTCGAATCAATTCAAGATGCTGAAATAAATCAAGGGTTATCTAAGTGAACGGGTCCAATCCCCTTCTCAGTTCAGTGATCCAAATTAAAAAAAAAATAGCTGTCTAAGATTAGTTGAACATACCCGGATATATAAATTGAGTAAACAAATAAATAAATATGCAGTGATAAGTGACGTACCATTCTGGTTATTGTTTCCAGTATCAAATTATTTCAGTGGGAATCCTCTAAAAGGTAAAGGTAAAGGTTCCCCTCGCACATATATGCTCATCTCCCTTTCAAAGCCAAAGAGTCAACGCAGTCTGAAGACATCTCCATGGTCATGTGGCCAGCATGACTAAACACCGAGGGCACATGGAACACTATTACCTTCCCACCAAAAGTGGTCCGTATTTTTCTACTTGCATTTTTACATGCTTTCAAACTGCTAGGATGGCAGAAGCTGGGAGAAGTAACGAGAGCTCACTCCATCATGCGGCACTAGTGATTCAAACCGCCGAACTGCCGAACTTTTTGATTGACAAGCTCAGCATCTTAGCCACTGAGCCACCGTGTCCCCTTGGGAATCCTCTACTTTACATCTATTCTTCCATATGGTAACTTTGCCTTTTTTGCAGGAATTTAAAATTAGCCTCTATTTCAAAAGTATTGTTTGCAGATTTTGGGAATGCATAATGTAATGTTTTCCATTTGCCCTTTAAAATATAAATTAATTTGAGTCACCCATGATGCAGACTATGGAGTATAGAAGTGATATTCTTTTGTAATTTCCTTTTTTTTTAAAAAAAACAATTTGATTAGACTATAAAATTAAATACAAAAATACAAAAGCAAACAGTAGGACATGGTGGGGAGGAAAAGGGGGGAAAGTGAGGAGGGGAGCGAGAAAAGGGGAAAAAATCATTGACTTCCGACTCCCTCTATTGCAGTAGAATAACATAAACCTCAGCATTAACATCAAACTTCAACTTTTTTACTTTTCCATAATAATATGAACTAGCCATTTCTATAACAACAAATCAATCAAATCAGAAAAACCCAAAATCAAAGTTACATTTTTTTTCCATTTCAAGCACAACGTTCAAAAGCGATCTCCATATAACAACAAAAGTACTTACCGGTATATTCTTTTCTTTGATCAAAACAGTCAATTTAGCCATCCCTTCCAACTCCATCAGCCTCTGTAGCCATTTGTCCATGATGGGAATAGAAATGTCCTTCCATTTATGTGTATACATACATATGCCTTGCTGACATCAACATATATAAGATCAAAGTTCCCCAAAAAATCTTTTTCTATTAAACCCAAAACAAAAGTTTCTGGTTTCATCTTTATCCCTGTTTTAAGAATTTCCTGTATTAAAATATGACTCTTACTCCAAAATTTCTTCACTTTATCACATGTCCACCATAACTAATAAAAGGTCCCTTCTTTACTTTTACATTTTCAACATTCATTTGAAATTTATATATTCTAGATGACTTAACCGGTGTTAAATACCAGCAACACATTATCTTATAAAAATTTTCTTTTAAATTATTTAGTGCGAATTTTGAACCTTTCATCCACACATTTTTCCCATTGTTCAAGCATCAAATTATACCCAAAGTTCTTTGCCCACTGAATCATACAATGTTTTACATGTTCACTTTCCAAATTCAGTTTCAGTAACATATTATAAATCTTAGCAATAATATGTTCATAACTACCACACAGTAAGATTTCCAATTCATTTTTAACAAAATCAAACCCATGACTCTTTTTATCTAGTTTACATCTTTCTTTCAGTTGTTGATATGTAAACCAATGGCAAACATAACCTTCTAATTCTATAGCTCTTCCCTCAACTTTAGGGTAGGGTTACCAGAGTTGAAAGATATTATTTTACCACAAGTCCACCAGTCTGGACCAGTTTGCCAACATTTCTTTTCTTTAAAAAAGCTTCCTGGGCAACTTCCAAAGAGGCAGCTTCAAAAAAAACCTTGTTTTATATTTATTCCAAATATGGCACGTCTAGCAAAGTGATTATTAAAACCAACATTAACTTTAATTTTGTCGTGTCATAGATAACCAAACCTTAATTCATGGCCTCTAAATCAAATAGCCTCTTGTTCTGGAGGTTCACTCACTCTTTTAACCAGGCCAGACAGCATGCATCAAAATACAATTTCAAATCTGGTAAATCAAAACCCTCGATTTACTTATCAGTCTTTTGGAATTTCCTAAACTAACTCTGCCGTTTGGCTAAATGAGTCTGCAAGAGATTTCATTAAGAGATGATTAGATAGCTATGTGAAGGGAGGGAGGGAGGGAGGGGGAGAGAGAGGGAGGGAGGGAGGGAGGGAGGGAGGGAGGGAGGGAGGAAGGAAGGAAGGAAGGAAGGAACGAAGGAACGAAGGAAGGAAGATGCTACTGTGTTTTATTGGCAGGATTGGCTATAAGTATTTCTGAAATTGAGTGTGTAATTTGGCTCTCTGCGGGCTACATATGAGAATGGAAAAACTATTTTATTCTCTTTCCAGTGGGCTATTCTTACAGAAATCCAAAAGTTAGTTATTTATTCAATTTATATATCCACCCATCTCGCATATGTGAATCTGGCCTTACATAACAAAGTTAAAAATATTTTTAAAAATACAAACAAAACAATCACAAAATGTCCACAAAAACAGTACAATGATAAAAACAATTAAAACATAAAAGAGCAAAAGAAGAAGAGCACAGTCAATCCATGTACAATATAACTAAGGTGACCAGACGTCCCAATTTTGGCAGGACAGTCACAATTTATAACAGTTTGTCCCATGTCCCAAGGCGTTTTAAAAAAGTCCCGATTTTCTGGCTTCCTGTTGAAAGCCCAGTGGATTTGCTTAAGAAATCCTAATCGGAGCAAGACAAAAACACCCTCTCTATGTCTCAGTACTTTCATTGAAGATAAAACGTTAAAGCAAGAAAACGGACCCCCGCCCCACCCATTTTACTTACTTTTATAAGAAAAGATGACCCAGTACCATAGAGCTCCAGGAAATACTTGGCTAGAAAAGTCGCAAGTGTTCCTTCCTGGATTTTCCGAAGGGGAGGGGCACAGAGGTTGGAGGTCAGCTCATGTGGGAAAAATGGTGGCAAAGTTTCTTTGAAAAATATTTCCCTGACTAATTTCACCATTTTAATTTGCTCAGTTCTTTGTATTAACATCTACATCATTTTCAATTGCCTTGGAGTACCTGCCTGCTGGTAAGTGAGCTAGGTTTTTTTCTTTTATTTTTTAATGTATTTTAAAATAATATTTTATTTATTGTGCATAGGATTTTTTAAAATAGTTTTATTCTGTGTGGATTCTTTTTTTAAATTGTCTTAGACTATTTAAAAAAGATTCTATCCAAAATAAATTGAAGTGAAACCATTTTTAAAAATTCTATGCACAATACTTTGAAATATATTGTGCATAGAATTTTTTTAAATAGTTTTACTTCAATTTATTCTGTGTGGAATAGTTTGAAATGTTTTACTTCAATTTATTCTGTGTGGATTCTTTTTTTAAATTGTCTTAGACTATTTAAAAAAAGATTCTATCCAAAATACAAAATACCAGCTGCAGTTATTTACTTAAGAACTGTGGCAAGAAAGGTGGTATAGTGACCAAAGTTACAATGGCATTGAAAAAAGTGACTGATGACCATTTTTCACACTTAGCAACCATTTTCACACTTAGTGACCATTGCAGCATCCTCATGGTCACATGATCAAAATTTTGATGTTTGGCAACAGTTACAATTTATATTTGTAAATTGTAGTTATGTTGAAATAAAAAAAATTACAATACTATTTTTGTGTTGTATGAAAAATTTTGTTGCTCCATATAAAATTTTTAATCAACCCCCCCCCCCCCGGTCAAATGTGTCCCTCTTTACCAATCTGAAAATCTGGTCACCTTAAATATAACCTCTTTGCAGATTCCACACCATCTGCTCCCAGATGTCCAGGCCACATGGTATAGCCATGTCTTGAGGCCCTCCTGGAAGACCAGCAAGGCAGGCCCAGTGTGATGTCAAGGAGAATGATGTTCCAGAGGGTGTCATGGCAGACAAGGCCATGACACTCTTAGCTCCTGTCATATGATATGTGTGTGTGAGAGAGAGGGAGGGAGGGAGGGAGAGAGAGAAAGAGAGAGAGAGAGAGAATGGCACCCACAATATTCTCTTCCTGCTGGAACTGATGGGATGGTAGCAGAGATGGGTTCCTACCGGTTCAGACCGGTTCAGCCGAACTAGTAGTAACTTGGCAGTCTGGGTCACTGGAACCAGCAGCGACCTAGGCCTACCACACCCCTGAACCGGTTTTCTCGGCGGCGCCATCTTGTTTTTGCCAGATGTGCATGCACAAAGCAATTTTGTTGCACTGCACATGCATGCACAGTATGCATCAAGCATGTGTGCCAGGTGCGTCCCTGAGCGAGCAGTAGCTGCAGCCAGGACCTACCCCTGGATGGTAGATGTAATTGGCAAACCCTCAAATAACAAAATTCCTTGCCATGTAGTTATATGAAAAGTTATAAAAAATAGCGATAAATTGAGTTCAAGACCTTCTGATACATCACCTTGGAGATGACGTAGTGAACCTTACCCATTTTAGAGACAGTGGATCAGGCTAGACTCCATCAAATCACATTTTAATCATACATTTTGGAAACAGCAGAGTATCCATTCCTCTCTTTCAAAGGCTCTTACCTTTAGTTGAGATTAATGGAGCTGGGAATAACAACTTAAAGCCTTGTAGTTATTTCCCAACCTGTGCTGTCGGAAAGGTAAAATCACTTTGTCCATCTTCAGGACTATTTCAAACAAAGCACGGAGTGACATTTAAATGGAAATAATTGTGTGCCTTTTAGAATCAGGAACTTTCCCAGAACTATTCCATGGCATTATATAACAAGCGAAAGAGCTCAATTTTGCAGATTGACAAGCAAGCAACTCTTTTATTTCACTCTGAGTGTCACGAAAGAAGGATGAAGTGCTATCTGACTCTCACTGAGCCACAGGCAAGATGTGGGATTTTACCAAAGCAACTGGGGAATAATGAGAAGCAACAAGAATTATCTCACAATTATTACTCATTTCCAATTCTAAGCTTTCCCCCCGCCCCCCTGAGCTGCGGAGTGGCAGGATGATAGAAAGGCTTGAAAAACTCTCATGAGGACACTCGGGAGCACAAAAAAAGCAGATAAAATTCAGTGTGTGAAAAAATATATCAGGGTGTGGAATTAACCTCCTCCACAGATGCTGGGCACTGAATACTGAGACTGCATACAAAGAGCTTAGGAGTCCAATAGAGGACTTTCAGATAGGAGTATTAAGGTACAATTAGAATTGTTGAACTGAAGATAAAATAAGCATCTTTTTCTCCTCCTCCTCTTTTTCCCCTGTCATCAAGCTGTCTTGGAGATGTATTATACTACAAATCCCATTATCCTTAACCTGGACATGTAATAAATCTCTTGGGCAACAGGTGGAAATGCTGTTTCAGAAATTACCTCAACTCCTGGGAAGATGGATGGCAGTGTCCCTGTGGGCAGGGTCATAACATCCATATGAAACAGCTTGGAGAGATCACAGATAGTAAAGCTTTGAAGTCAGTAGAGGCAGACAAGTGCATGATTCTTCATGCCCTTATATGAATGCTAATCCTGAAAAATCAAAGCAATGCTTTCAGGTGTCATCTCTTCTATAAGGTTGGTTTGCTTGTTATTGCTAAGATGGTACTTTTAATCCACGGAACAGATGCAGTTTTGGGGGTTTTATTTGACTGGGGAATTTTCTTTCATAAGCAGTGTGGGAAGCCACCCTCCTCCTCCTAGAAGAATGAAATATTTTGAGGAATATTTAATATTTACCTGAGCTTAAAGTGCGGTGATGGAAAAAGCTGAAGTTCTTGAAAAATAGGAGAAAACAGAAAAATGCCTTCCTGGAAAAAAAAAATATTAAACATATTTTGCTTTTTCTTCCAATGTTTTCTTGGTTTGTAATTTTATAAGAGCATCAAAACTGATAAAGTGGAAAGGTTAATCAGATACAATTTAAGATCATTACTTAAATCATCGTCTACACAGTAACTTTAATATTTTTCTTTTTTAGATGGAATAGAACAGAACAGAGGGCTTGTTTTTGTCACAATAAAGAAAGTGAAAGGAGGTGGTGATGTTTACCTTCCACTTTATTTTGCTTCATTAAAATAATAAGCTTACAGGATAATAAGTTTGTGTAGACAGAAGTGCTGCTGATTTCAGGTAAGTGGGTATTGCCTAAAAGAGTTTCTGCTTATGTCAGAAGTCAAGCAACCATGAAATCTCTTGAATCCCTTTTGTCTACTCAAATATTAGAAGCAATCATCCATGTGTTGATTTAATGCCCACTTAATATGAAGGAGAAGCTTTGTTTTAACCCTGTACATTTCTTGATAGAGTTATCATTTTCTGACCATTATCATCATCCTTATCCTTATGTGGTCCAACATAGGATAACAATATTCAGTGAATGTATGGAAAGCAATAGCACTTATATACTGCTTCATAGTGCTTTATAGCCCTCTATAAGTGGTTTACAGAGTCAGCATATTGCCCCCCCGCCAAAATCTGGGTCCTCATTTTACCCACCTCAGAAGGATGGAAGGCTGGGGCAACTTGGTAAGGTTCGATCTGCCAAACTGCTAGTAGTCAGTGATCTGCAGAAGTAGCCAGCAGGGCTACACTTTAACCACTGTGCCACCGCAGATCTTACAGAATTTCAGGAAGGAAGGAAGTATGTTTCTGTGTTTCTGGTCTGTGTAACTTTAGAATAGAGGTGCAATTAAGCTTTCTTCGAGTTATTAACAAGAACTTTGGGGGGGAAACTCAGGAGGACAATTTTTGAGAGATGTAGCTTCAGGAAGACAATTGGTTGACAGAATATGGCCTTTATCCCAATCTTTTATCCCAATCTTTTATCCCAATCATTTGCTGAATTTTACTTCTTTTAAGCAAAAGCTGTTGCTTTACCCCCCCCCACTTCTCTAAATTACATTATAATTATTCTATTATGAACTTATCTGATTTTTATATCCGTAAGATAGCTATTAAGTTCTTATCCCTGCTATGGTCTTTGGCACTAGCCTTGCAAATCAGTAATAAAATGGAAGTGATTTTGTCTTAGCCTAGAGTTATCTTAGCTCCCAGTTCTTCAAAATTCAAATTTAATGGAGGAACTGAAAACATTGACTCAGCATGTAGACAGTCTTTTTTATTTCTCACTGAATCTACCATACATCTATACAATCATTTCTTTTCACACCAAAATGAAAAATATAACTGCTCAAGTGGTTGAGTGGCTCACATTCATTTTTTTTTTAATGATGAACTCAACGAAGCGATGGATGTGATGAGCCAGGGTCTGGAGGCTGTTAAAGACTGGATGGGGGTCAACAAGCTTGTGCTCAATCCAGAAAAGACCGAGTGGCTGCTGTGTTTCCCTCCCGCGAATTGGCCAAGTGTTCCATCTCTCAGGCTGGGGGGTCAAATTATACGCCCCTCAGGCAGGGTTTGCAACTTGGGAGTCCTCCTGGACCCACAGCTGACCTTTGAACATCATTTGTCAGCTGTGACCAGGGGGGCATTTGCCCAGGTTCGCCTGGTACACCAGTTGCGTCCCTACCTGAACCGGGAGGCCCTCACAACAGTCACTCGTGCCCTTGTGACCTCTAGGGTGGAATACTGCAATGTGCTCTACATGGGGCTGCCCTTGAAGAGCATTCGGCGACTTCAGCTAGTCCAGAATGCGGCCGCGCGAGCGATTGTGGGTGCACCTCGCTTCACCCACGTAACACCTATCCTCCGCGAGCTGCACTGGCTACCTGTTGATCTCCGGGTGCGCTTCAAGGTGCTACTTATCACCTATAAAGCCCTTCATGGTAGTGGGCCTGGGTACTTGAGAGACCGCCTACTGCCAATTACCTCCACTAGACCGATACGATCGCATCGATTAGGCCTCCTCCGAATTCCATCTTCCAGCCAGTGCAGACTGGCAACTACCCGGAGGAGAGCCTTCTCGGTGGCTGCTCTGACCCTTTGGAACGAACTCCCCATGGAGATTCGGACCCTCACCACCCTCCAGTCCTTCTGCGCCGTTTTAAAGATCTGGCTGTCCCGGCTGGCCTGGGGTTAAGATTGTAGCCCCACCCGAACTGTGTGACTGTTGTGCTCTTTTTTTTAACATGTTGTATTGTCTACTGTTTGTCTTCCCCCCCCCTTTTTGAATTGTGAGCCGCCCTGAGTCCCCCCAGGGAAAAGGGCGGCATACAAATAAAGGAAACTAATTAATGATGAAATTCTGAGCAAAGTAAGTGATCAGAATCGAAATCTATACCAGTATCTATATAAAACTGCGAAAAGAGCCTTCTTCCTGAGTTCTAAATGCTATTCAGAAAGCTCTTGTGGATGCAAGCTGATAATGAGATGCTAATGTAGATGAAGTCATGTATTCAGTAACTTCTAGCAACTTGCTCTAACAACAAATCCACTTTTATTTTAAAAATAGCATCCAAAGTAACTTTCACAAACAGGAATTCAACGGCACAAAAGAAAGGACAAGCACCTTTGTCTAACTCTGCTGTGCTAATTTTGGCTTACTAAAGAAACTGCTGAAGAGGAGGTTATGGCTGTGATCTGGGTGGTAAAACAATCACTTTTCAAGACTTGATAAAAGCTGCCCTGACAACATATTCAAAATAATTGCTTGGTGATTAATATTCAGTGGTATTTAAATTGGACGGAAATATTTCCTCCTTTCCTCAGATGAGCATCTGAATATTGCTTTATTCACAGCATCATTGCCTTTTAACATTCATCCTATCCTTTAAAAGGCAGCGGAAATATCAAGAATTTTATTTTGACCTTTGTGTTTCCCTTTTCTTATTTTAGGTTATTTCATGCAAGGTTATAGTTTGTAATGGTTCATTGTTTGCAGATTTATCACAGAGGAAAATGTTAATAATTTCTGCTTAACAACAGCAGAAGATGACGTATGAGGATCATTTTGCTAATGCTCAAATGGATATTACCAACATATACCAGTAAATAAGTGCCTAAGTTAAAGATACATTACGTTAGCCAAGGAAAGTGGCTTGAAATGGATTTTCAAAATATCAAGCAGACTTGAGAAGAGTAAAGTATACATAGATCACCATTCTCAGCAAATTCTTCATCCTAGGCTTCATCAAATTGTCTAGTTTCCATTTGGTCCATTTGATCTATAGGCAATATGAACACAGACCTGCTAAATTAAGTGTAGGAAACAAGTAGTATAATTTATCTATAAAGAAATTAATGCTTTCCCCCCAGCTATAATACCTGTTATTCCATTAGTTGAAATTACTTTTCCCATGAGTATGATAAAACCTCTTTCATGACCTTGAGATATGATAAAATCTTCATGACCCTATTCCTTTAAAAACATTTTAAAAATTCAAAAGATGTTTCAGTACTCTTGACCAGTTAGCTAAAACTGACCATCTATTCTTGCAGTTAAGAGTCTTCAGTATGCTTGAATCAGTGCATTGAGATTCAATTTCAAAGGATCCCAATGCCCTATGATTCCTTCCTTTAATAAAGTTCTATCTTTTATTTGTTCTTTATAGTTCTACTTAAATTGTCTGCATTTAATCTTAGCAAACATATAAATGAAATACATATTTGAACTTGCAATCTTCTCTACATGTGTCATGTCAATTAAAAATGATATTTAAGAGAAATTAAATGTTGGAAAATTAAATGTCAATAAATGTTTATATGTGACTAAAATAAAAAGATATCCTTATTTCAGAATTAAATCTGATAGGTAATTATGCCTTCATCTGGCGCTCACATTTGCAAACCGGTAGGGAAGATAAGTGAATCCCACCGCTGATAGCCCCAATGGTAATAGGGCTTGGGTGCAGTCCCAAAACAACTGGAACACCACTTGAACACCATAGGCATTGACAAATTTGTCATCAGTCAATTACAGCTTTTCTTGGAACAGCTTCCATCCTGCGACAATATCTGTAACACCATCAAATATTCAGATTTTCCTATCCCAGGTCCTTGGTAAGGACTCGATAGGTAGACAAAAATGCCAAACCCAGTCTGAACATCTGACTGACTATGCGAATTATTGCTATTGTTGTTATTGTTGTTGTTTCTCAATCTTTGAAGCTTTAAGTTGTATGAACTTTTAACTTCCAGAATTCAATGATCAGCACATACCCAATCTGCACATTTTAAGTTTGTCAAGTTTGAGAAATACTGAACTAGGTTATAAATATATCTTGAAACATTTAATGAAGAAAACTCAATTCATAGATAATTGTTGAATATGTACTAGTTTACTTTGCCACCTTCCAGAAGATTCAGTGGTTTCTATGTTGGTGGGGAATTCCCCCCCCCCCAAAGATTCAGGATCCTTTCAAGGTTTTTTAAAGTATTTGATCTGGTATTATTATCTATCACCATATTTCTTTCTTGACTTTATTTACATACTGCTATGCTCCATAGCGAATCATCGTGGTGCTAGATGCTAAACAAAGTTTGTGCAGTGGCAGAGTAACAGAATTTATTTGATTGCAGATTTACTTTGTAGATTAGAAAAAGTCCACATTAAATCCAGCAACCAGTTTCTTGTAATGGTAGAAGATGACTTTGGGGTCCCCAAAGAGCATAGCCCTATGTACCTAAGAAAGTTTCGTTCACATGGCTGGTGCCTCTGATCTAGAGATGTCAACAACCCAATGATGAGTCTTTTCTCCTTGTTCAAGCATATGTCCCATGAGGTCTCCACTCATTCCATTTCCCAAAGATTCAAAGTGGTTTTTTAAAAAAAGAAAAAGAAAACCTTTTCCTTGTAGCTGCATTGCTTTTACATGAGTTTCGGCTGTATCTTTCTGCTGTATAAGTAACTACATACAAGCAGTAACTCCAATATATATTTTCCAAAACAACATCGACTCATATATATATTCAATTTAACATGAAACAAGCCTTAATATCCTTCTTTAAATTCTGATTCCCTAACAGCAAAGTCATTTTTGTATACATTTTGCATACATTTCCATTAGACTCTGCTCATTGCTGCTATGTGTTCCACGACAGACATTACTTCACAGATACCAGGGATTTTTGATGTAAAAAATAAATTAAAAACTAGGTCAATGGTAATTCTTTTGTTTAGATTAATACTTATTTATATTTATTTACGTCCTATTTGTAAACTTCCCATCTCCCTCAAAGGCAAAGAACTACTTCTGTCACAGCATGTGATGGTAAAAAGCAGAAAATGTCAAATGGAGACATTATTACAAATGAAGGGAAATATATGCACCCCAGGATAATGTTTCGGGATCCAATCTGAGTCAGTCACCAGGACTAGAGTTTTAGTCTTCCAAGCTTTCAGACTCACACTGGAGCCCATCCTCGGGGAACTTCTTTCTCTCCAAAATATGTACATTGGACTGTTCCTGTGTATTACTTTTGTGGTGTCCGAATGTATATGGCTTTTAGTTGTTAATTGGGGTGTTGGTGGCTGATATTGGTTGTTGTTTCATGCTGCTGCACCCTGGGCTCCTAAGTACCTGATAAACTGGTAGTAAATCGGCAGCAGCACAAGAAAACAACAACCAACAACTTAATAGCCCGTCATCAACACACACACCCCAATTAACAATATAAAATATCAGTGCAGATATTCTGGAGAGAAAGAAGTTCTCTGAGGATGGGCTCCAGCACAAGTCTGGGAACCTGGAAGACTAAAACTCTGGTGACTGACCGAGACTTTATTCAACAGGCATGAGGAGAAGAAAGTAAGTTTGCAAAGCAGCTTAGAAGAGGTACTATGAATGCCTTGGGGAGACACAGGTGAGAAGCACAGAACAAGGGTACTAGGCAAAAAGTGGGGCAGGCTTGTTACCAGAAGGAAGTTCACAGGCCTGCCTATGATCACATAGGAAGGGTCAAGCAGATGCTGCTGTTGGCATATATTCCTTTCTTCCTACCCTTATTCTCATCTCCCGCTTACTTTTTTAGCTGTTCAGAGCAAGAGACATCCCTTGGCAGATAAGATGACCTTGCGACTCACCTATCTGAGAGATGTGAGCCTTACAGCTCTTTCTCACTTAATTACAACCTGACCAGCCTTCAGCCTTTCCCCTCTCAATTTCTGCAAGCATTTGGGATAAAGGCAGCCAATTTTCAGGTGAAAACTTTATAGAATTGGTTTCATTCTTTTCTGGTGCTAAGAGTTTAAATATTCACTTAAAGCTACCTCTGGGGACTTTAGCTTTCTCCTTTTCTCCTCCCCCATTTTCTCTTTTCCTATATCAATCCAGCAACTGCTGGGAGGGGATCAAAGAAGTCAAGACAGCAGCCACAACATGATCAAAGCTCTGTCCATTTTTATGTGCAATCCATATGGAAAATAGGTGAGGTTTCAACTACCATTACAGCCAATATCTTGTCTTTTTTTTAAACCTCTCTCTGCAGACATCCCTGCTATCTGTACCTTTTATTTCTGTAAGTGTTGATGGAAGGGGAGAGCTTTGGATCAATTCTCAATTTCCTAAAGATTTTGCTCCACAGATATATTTTGAGCTCCTTCTGTGATAGGATTTAGTCAAAATGACCAGGTAAATACATTTTTAAAGAATTCATACTTGAATGAGAGCACTGATTGAGCACCACCAAGCATTAATAAAATATGCAAAAACTCATTCATCTCATTAAGATTTCTAATGCTTTATTAAATATAAGAGGAAAGGCAATAATGTTTAATTAAAACAGGCTTTCCTTTTTTCTAGTTTTTTAAAAAAAAAAACAATATTTGGTACTCCAGTCCTATCAGAGTTTGTTGCATAAAAATCAAATCCAGAAAGCACAACCAGATAACTGATTCAGCTGGATTCATTAACTTCTTGATATATATATATATATAATAACAGATGACTAAATGTACACCAATATAGGTTTTCTTCAACATAGTAGTAGTTACAAGTAAACACAGGCAGCAGTACAGCAGAGAGGAGTTTTCAGTTCAGAGCCTTAGTTTCAGTTTCAGTTCTCAGCACAGACTCGGATGTGTTTAAGCTCCCTTTGGCTGCTATGCCTATTCATTGGCTGACCTTTTTACCATGTCTCTCCCAGTCATGAATATTCTAACAAGTCCTTATATATAAAAACATCTCGGAATACCCTTCACATTTACTCTAATACGTGAATCAGATTGTCTTTTGTATTACCAAAGGATAATCTCTGCTCATTCATTTTTCAAAAAAAAAAAACTAGTACCAGATTTCTTGAAATAATTGCAGAAAATGTTTGTCAAAAGCTCAAAATGTAATTACCAAAAATAGTTGCATGAAGCTTCTTAATACGATTGGGGTTTTAAAGGGAAAAAAAACAAGGTTGTCCATGACCATTTGCTTGAAAGATTTTGGTAAATGTAAATATCTCTAATTTCTTTCCTCGGACTTTTCCTCTGAATTGAAATATGAATTTATTCCTTACACTAGAATAGACTTAGAATTACTTTACATAATTATATGATTTATTGTCACTAATAATCCTATTGAGTCCAAATGCTTTCTTTAACAAAGGGTGGTATGATTAATAATAATTGGAATATGTTAACAATGCTGTGTGACTTTAGAAAGTGAAGCTCAACATGCTGATAATGGTTCAGCAATATTAATGGACTTTTAGAGGCTCTCTCTGCAAATAGCAAATCTTAATCTGAGAAAAGGGAAAGTGAATTATCGACTTTATTAATGTAAAATGATTTTGAAAACGGGAGCAAAATTATGCTTTCATTTCTTTCATATGGCTAATTATCTATAGCCATGATCGTTATAAATAAACAGCAGAATAGCCATCCCTGCTCAGTTTTGTTCCAAGCCCAAATCTTAGCAAGTAGAGGTACAGAGCTTGGGTTTCTAGCCAATCAGAACAAGATGGAAAGAGACAGGACTGTAGTGTTTTCAAATTTTAGACAGATTACCTGGAAAATAAGATAGTTGGCATCAAAAAAAAGGTTAAGATCAGCACGAAAGTTTAAGGATACTAATGCATATGCATAGTTGCAAATAAAATAGTTAAAACTGAAGACTGCTACATCTTGCCATAATATAAGTCTGCAAGAGCTGGACTACAAAAATCCAGATGTCCGCTAGATGGGAGGAAAGGGTTCAAGTTTTCTAATTCTCTCTGCTGCCCCATAGAAGTCATTTGGGTTTTTGCAACCCAAATCCAGTCCTACCATAGTGGTAGGATTACTACTAGGTCATTCTTGTGCAACTGAGAGTCCAGAACCTTAGCTAAATAACTAAAACTGGATTTGGTTTGATGGGGAGCTACGTAGAAACAGCAGTCTTGATAGAGGATCAAATATAAATCATCCCTTAAAAATGAAGCTATGAATGAATTGAAGAAGATTTTTAAAAGGAAAGAAATGTGCCTTTTGTCGGAGTATGGATTGCGAGATGTAAGCAAAATGTCACACGTTTGGAATAAGAAATACGCCTGTCTTTTGTGTGCTATGATTTCATAAATAGATACTGTATGTGATGGAAATTGATATTATTTTGGAAATATACTGTTCCGTCAACATATTATTAAATGCAGTTGGTTTTCTGTAATTAAAAAGCACTGCTTTGTTTTGTAGTTGCTGGGAAATGGTCATCATTCTTATTCCTTCTCAGAGCCCAGTTTTAAATCTACAAGACTTATTCTAGACACTGAAAACCTCTTGTCTGGACTAACTCCATTTAATTTCTACTAATTCTTTATTCATTGCTGCTGTCTGCAGATAATAGCATTTATATGTTGGGGAACATTAGTAATTCAGGCAGACAAATCATCTTTATCTGTGCAACCAAATATGCATATGATTTGGCAAAAAGATGATAACTGGCTGTCCTTTTCCTTGATATCTCAGAGAGTGCACATGGCATTTTAACTTGGTTCTTTCAGTAAGTCGCAAGGTTATTTTGTCAACAGGGGAAAGAAAAAAAAAGAAAGAAAGATGCTGTCAGCCATATTATATTCTGTGAAGCATAAAAAACTGGAGATTGCTAATATCCTCTTCATCCCCTGGCAGTAGTGTGGGATTCAAAAAAAATTACTACCAGTTCTGTGGGCATGGCTAATTTGTGGGTGTGGTGTGGCTTGGTGGGCATGACAGGAGAAGGATACTGTAAAATCTCCATTCCCTCCCAATTCCAGGGGAAGGTTACTGCAAATCCCCATTCCCTCCCGATCAGCTGGGACTCAGGAGGCAGAGAATAGATTGGGGTGGAGCCAGTCAGAAATGGTATTTACTGGTTCTCTGGACTACTCAAAATTTTCAGTACCGATTCTCCAGAACTGGTCAGAAACTGCCAAATATCTGCTTGGCAGGTTTATCTAGATATTCTTGGATAAAAGAAAGCTGATGGCAAAGTGATGTGAGCGCTGTTATCAACAAAGAAGGTAAACATAATCTAATTGAAAGTGAGAGGTTTGTATAATGACAAAGGAAAAGCAATATATTTTTTTCTCAACACAAATCAATAGGATTAAAATGTTTAATGTGCTCCACGTTTCTTACTTTGCATTGCAAAATTGGAACTCTTCCCAATAGTTTGTTTTCAAAAACAAGATACATCAGATTACTTATTACAGTAGGGATTTAGAGGGGGGGGAGTATGATTTTATCTGATTAGCAGCATCCCTGGTAGGGGAGAGAGATGCAAAAGTTTTCCGAATAAAAGAACAGAGACAGAACTAAAATAAAATAACAAAATGTATTTAATGCCAGAAACATAAGAAGCATTCAGTTTCAAATTGCTGAACGCATAGTTTTTCTTCAAGCTAACTGTCAGTATAGTAGGTTATGGTCTGCGTTGTACCAAACACCTAAACCTAACCCTTTCTCAAAACCAAGATTTCTCCTCAGCACCCCAACTAACTTCCTCTCAAATTTCCTGAAGTCAGAACTCCCCATATCAAAGAATTTCCAGGGATTTTTTCTTTTTATGACCCTGAAATCTCTTTTATCGGGGTAGAGCTGGGACAACTGACTGGAGCTGAGCCAGTGGTGGGTTTCAAAAATTTTTGGAACCTACTCTGTGGGTGTGGCCTCCTTTGTGGGAGTGGCTTGCCGGCCATGTGACCTGGTGGGAGCGGCTTGCCAGCCATGTGACCTGGTGAGAGTGGCTTGCCAGCCATGTGACCAGGTGGGAGTGGCTTGCCAGCCATGTGACCAGGTGGGAGTGGCTTGCCAGCCATGTGACCGGGTGGGAGTGGCCAAGACGATGTCACTGAATTCTTTGCCCCAATGGATGAACTACAATAAGATTAAAATAAGTACAAAAACAATAAAAGAGCTAATTACAGAAGGAAGATGACTGTTATTGCCAGCTGCTGAGCATTTACTGACTGAATGCCCTTTGTGATGGCTATATGGAGTTTGCAGCAGATAGAGAAACATCTATCGCTGCCTAGGATTGAACTTTCAATATTCCAAGTGGGAGGTGAGCTTCTTTATTTCTATTGCTCCTACTGCGGCACTCAAAAAAATTTCAGTTTAAGAGGACATATATCTCTTAACATGGAATTTCTGAGAGTTGGGGTCCACAATTTAGCATCCCATCTTTCAAACCAACTTCAGGAAACCATCTAAAGATATTTTGACATTACCAGAAGGGGCACAGGAAATACTTTGAGGATCATTTTTTGCTTTGGAAGAGGTAAGGATTAGGATGGCAGCAGAATTGTCAAAGACTATTCTCTTCCAAACCCATCCATAAAACCATCCAAACCTGGAAAAAATATGTTTCTGAAATTTGAAAATATTGTCATTAAATTTGTGCTGTCTCCTCAGATAGTTAGAGGATCACATGCAGACTGTCGGTTGCCTATGTTCCCTCGTGACTTATTGAATGATATTAGTATTCATGAAACTGTGTAGGCGACAGTATTAACACCATCCAGATTCCATTAAAATCCTCCGCAACCTTCCTTTGAAGTAATACATAGTTTGAGTTCCATGGGGAAAGGATTGCTTAAGTAGTGCGCATAGAAAAAACAACTTGTATTTAAATATGAAGAAAAGTGATTTGAAACCGAAGGAAAATGTCTTTCATTTTTTTCATCTCTTCCCGTTATTTTATGGCTTAAAATTCCTTATTCCTTTTCTGTGTTTTGCATAGCTTACTCCAAAAGATAATAATGTGATGAATATGTAGACCTAAGCTGTGCATACTAGGCTGTACAGTTCAGTATGTACTGAATACTGAATTGCACATACAACTTGGGCGTAACATGTTTATAAGTCATCTTGCAAAGAAAATTCTATTGTGTGGCATATACATTGCAATAAAGAATTCTGTAGAACAACCAGCTCACCAGGTTGAACACTTGAATACTTACGGCTATCTATTCAGTCCCTGCTGAATATGAATATCCATGTGATCTAGTATTCTGGATAGTAGCAGTATTCCTAAATCGTTCCCTTAATTTGTGAAGGAAATTATCTACATCTGGTGAGTTAATCTATTCCTTTAAATAGCCCATCCAGGCACAACCAGAGTGAAAGAAAAATGATGCCATTTCAGTCTTTCATGGGAAGATCAGGATGGAAATTCACTGAACATTTTCCCAAAAAACAAATACCTCAGATGCTTGCTGAGTTGCTCTTTGATCTGCTTCTCCTCCAGGCACTGTGTTCAAGTCATTAGCTTCTGAATGGCCTGTTTTTCAACCTCACGTGGATCTGAAGTTAAACCCCCTGACCTGATCAGATCTACTTGCAAAAACTTCTCTTCTTTGACAATGTGCACCAAGCCTTGTGATCAGAAGTACATTCCAGTGCGAGAATAAGAAGAGGTAGCCAATGCAAGAAAGTGGTGAAGAGCAGGTAGTGGCAAAGGAATCCTGCTGTCTACTGCAAATATGATTTTATTTCTTTTCTTGGCTCCTCACACATAATTGGACTTAGTTTTGATATTTAAGAGGTAGCAACATCTCGGTCAGAGAAAAACCTTAGGCAGGCAGCTGTGCCAAGGATTGGTGAATTTAAAAACTGAAATATAGTTGGTCCTCAACTTACAACAAAGTTACAAAAGCCCTGAAAAGAATGACTTGTGACCAGTTTTCAACTGATTCAACACTTACAACCATTGCAGCATCCCAATGGTCATGTGATCAAAATTCCCATCATATTTATGATGCGATAAAGGAATACCAGTTGGATGTATGTTGGATGTATATCATACGATCACCTTTTGCGATCTCCTGACAAGCAAAGTCAATGGGGAAACCAGATTCACTGAACAACTATGCTACTAACTTAACAATGGCAGGGATTCGTTTAACAACTGTTGCAAGAAAGGTTATAAAATGGGGCAAAATTCTCTTAACAAATGTCTTGCTTAGCAACAGAAATGTTGAGCTCAATTGTGGTTGTAAGTTGAGTTGAGGACTACCTGTAATAATTTAGGAACTAGAGGCCAAAAGGGAAATTTTCTACAGTGATGCCCACGGCCTGAATGCTTTCCTTGGCAATTAGGTCACACTTTGTTTGCCTCAGCATTTGGTTATTGAACTAAAATTGCGAGATTTTCATTCCATTTAAGATTTGTACATTTGCTTTTCCTTCCAAGAGAACATTCAGAGCAGCCCACAGCATTCCATGCCTTAAAGTTTTAAAATACACAGTGCAAGTGCACCCATCCTTGAACAAGAACAAAACTGCCTCCACACAGCTTGTCTCCTCCCATTTGTTTATCAAAGCTTTCAAACCTTAGTGTGTGGCAGCAATTGCAAAACACACAATATACGGTGCACAGCAGAGAAAAGCATCCACATTATATTTTTCCCTGGTTCACTTGAGCACAGAAAACTGCTTATCTTCTCTGGAAAAGAACGACCTCTCCACACATTTCCAAATTACATCGGTTCCTTGCCAATCACCATTTTTGCCAGCCCGTACCTTAATGTCTGGTTGGTATCAAACCCAAATTCTAATGCTTTACAACCAATAAATAAACATCAGTGATAATTATAAGGCCTCGTGGGAATGTAGGAGATTGATTGCTACTTTACAACACCGATCTGCACTCTAACAGGTGTTTTATTAGACCACCCGTGAAGCTTTCAGAAGCAAGCACCTGGAACGTTCTCCAACATTTAATGCTATTTCAGAGCTTTCTTCCAAAAGCACTCAAAACATTGGGATTACCACACTGAATACTGATGGGTTGGAGAGAGGGTGGCATGTAATTATTTTGCCTAGTAAGAGGGCTGTCTTCCTTCTAAAGGTTTTGCAGCTAACAATTAAAATGGAAATGGAACCAGCAAAGCAGAGCCATGTGATTTGGCTTTTCTCAGCAGATGGCTCATTCAGGAAGCATTTAACCAAGACTTAACTCTACTGCATAGTGAATTGGGTTGCTTCGTTCTTGCCTTCTCATTCTTGAGTCTGAAAATGCAGCACTGTTTGGAAAGGCATCCAGTGGAATGGATCTATATACCAGAAAAGAGTATATAAAATACAGATTAACAGAGTTGGAAGGGACTTTATAGGACATCTAGTCCAAACCCTGCTCAAGCAGGAGACCCTACACCATTTCTAACAAATGACACTCCAATCTCTTCCTGAAAGTCTCAAGTGATGAAGCTCCCACAACTTCCAAGGGCAAGTTGTTCCATTGGTTGATTGTTCTCACTCTCAAGAAGTTCCTCCTTATTTCAAGGTTGAATCTCTCCTTGGTCAGTTTCCATCCAATATTCCTTGTCTGGGCTTCAAGTGCTTTTGGAAAATAGCTTGACCCCCTCCTCCATGTGGCAGCCCCTCAAATATTGGAACAATACTATCATGTCTCCCATGGTCCTTCTCTTCACTAGACTAGCCATGCCCAGTTCCTATAACCATACTTCATAAGTTTTAGTCTCCAGTCCCTTAATCATCCTGGTTGCTCTCCTCTGCACTTTTTCTAGGGTCTCAACATCTTGAGACAAGAGCCAAGGTGGCGCAGTGGTTAAATGCAGCACTGCAGGCTACTGCTAGATCAGCAGGTCAGCGGTTCAAATCTCACCGGCTCAGGGTTGACTCAGCCTTCCATCCTTCCGAGGTGGGTAAAATGAGGACCCAGATTGTTGGGGGCAATATGCTGACTCTCTGTAAACCGCTTAGAGAGACCTGAAAGGCCTATGAAGCGGTATATAAGTCTACTGCTATTGCTATTGCTATCTTTTTTATAGTGTAGTGACAAAAACTGGATGCATATTCTAGGTGTGGTCTTACTAGGGCTTTATAGAGTGATATTAGTACCTTACTTGATCTTGATTGTATACCTCTTTAATGCAATTTAGGATTGCATTGGCTTTTTTGGCTGCCGCTGTACACTGCTGGAACACTATATTAGGGAAGGTATGATGTTTCTTTTATGTTCTGAGCTTACTGGTACATTTGCCAGCTCTTTTGCCTGGAGCTTATTTTCACCCTGTCCAAAGAATGTTGTAGCTTCCCAATGTGGTTAATATTTGATTAATATTCTTGGCAATGTTTGTGTTTCAAGCTGTGCTAAACAATGACTGATTGAATGTTTGTACTGGTGTATTAGGAGTTCCATCATTTAAGGAGCTACATTTAGCAGTCCCTAGGCAGTGGACCTTTCTGAGGTGCTGCCTACACCCTGGAAACTTCTTCTCCCTGGAGACACCAGAGGACATAAGATAGTCAGGTGGCTGCACTATTATCAATATCCCTTAAGCTACCTTTTATCTTCAGAATAAGAATAGAAAAGAAGGGGATAAAATAAATTGTGCCTGAAATGTTCCAATAATTAGTTGTACCATGCTTGATAACAGAATAACAGAGTTGGAAGGAACTTTGGAGGTTTTCAAGTCCAACCACCTGCTCAAGCTGGAGACCCTATAAAAGGGGTGTCAAATTCAATTTCATTGAGGGCTGCATCAGGGTTATGTTTGGCCTTGGGGGGCTGGAGTGGGCATGGCCAGCTCAACGTAACTCCTGTCAGGGGCACCTGTGGTGACCCGAGTGCTCTGTGAGCAAAAACAGGCTCCCGAGCTCCATTTTCTGCTGCGACAGCCTCCTGCAACCCTCTGTCATCGAAAATGGAGCTCTGGAGGGTTGCCCACAGCCCGCCCAAGCTGTGTTTTTGATAGCAGAGACACCACAGGCCAGTCCTTGGCTGTTTTCAGGGTGGCCCCACAGGCCAGATCTAAGCACCCCATGGGCCAAGTTCAACTCCTGGGCCTTGAGTTTGACCCTATACCACTTCAGACAGGTGGCTGTCCAGTCTCTTCTTAAAAACCTCCAGTGATGAAGCACCCAGAACTTCTGAACCTATTCCTCTGGTTAACTATTCTCACTGTTAGGAAATTTCTTCTGAGTTCTAGGTTGCTTCTTTCCTTGAATTAAGTAAAGATTTCTTAAGAGTTGAGAACAATTAACCAGTTGTGAGTGTTTCATCACTGGTGGTTTTTAAGAAGAGATTGGACAGCCACTTGTCTGAAATACTATAGGGTCTCCTGCTTGAACAGGGGGTTGGAGTAAAAGACCTCCAAGATCCCTATCAGCTCTATACTATTATGATTCTGCAGAAACAAAGTAACATAATTCAGTTACCTAGTTTTTACTTACTTAGTAGTTACTTAGTACTTGTTAATAATTATAATAATTTTAGGTATTTATTATTTTATTTTGTTGTAAGCTGCCCAAAATCACGATATTGAAATGGGTAGCATATAAATTTAATAAACAGTAATGGACATTAAGTGAGGATTGCATATATGTTTCTCAAGAACACTTTCAAAAAGGTTCCATAAGTTCATAATAGTTACTGCATTTATTAAAATCCTTTGGATTTTAACCTGGGAGCTCCTTCAAATTGATAGCAACCAGCCCTATTGACATGCATAATAATTGCCAGATTCATTTTTTAAAAAGCATGCATGCTAAAGGATTTTCACATCCAGAACTAATTACTACCAGAGGGATATGACATTTAAAGCTCGGATTCACCCACAACATTTATTATAAATGTGGATATTTTAAAATCTTTACAGATTCACATGGAATGACAAAAAATGTTTTTGAAGGAATCCGGAAAAATCAAGAGGTCATATGATAGATATGCCAATTCTAAATCACCAGGACAGCTTCTGGTATCAAGTACTGGACCTAATATTTTTGAGAATAATTACATGAACTAAAAAGACATGGCACTGTAAACACTAATCTCAAGCAAAGTTAGAAGTTGACAGTTTTTAAATTGCTGCTTCATTTGAAGTGCTCCTCATTCACTCAGAATCTCAAGATATTGCCTAGGGCTCTGTTCTGTAAGGACACTTTCCAAGAGACTCTCTTATGGACCCAATGAGAGGGAAATGTTAAGGATGCTGTTTATAATTTCTGTAATAGGCTTTACCCCTCCCCAACAGAGATTGTTAATGCTACTGGGGTTGGAGTGCTGAAGTTGTAGCTTTGTAGAATGCCCTTGTGCTACATTTTAATTTTTCCAAAGAGAAAACAAAATTCTGGGTTGTAGACTGCTTCCAACAACCAGCGTTGTAACTGATTGCTTCTTTTAATTTATCTTGATTTCTTTACCCTTATTACTTTGTGATCACATAAGGTAAAGGTTCCCCTTGCATATATGTGCTAGTTGTTCCCAACTCTAGGGGACGGTGATCATCTCCATTTCAAAGCCAAAGAGCCAATGCTGTCTGAAGAGGTCTCTGTGGTCATGTGGCATGACTAAATGCCAAAGGCACTTGGAGCATTGTTACCTTCCCACCAAAAGTGGTTCCTATTTTTCTACTTGCATTTTTACATGCTTTTGAACTGCTAGGTTGGCAGAAGCTGGCACAAGTAATGGGAGCTCACTCCGTTACGTGGCGCTAGGGATTCGAACCGCCGAACTGCCGATCTTTCTGACCGACAAGCTCACTGTCTTAGCCACTGAGCCATCGCATCCCTCTTGTGATCACATACGTACGTACGTACGTATGTACGTACGTACGTACGTACATACATACATACATACATACATACATACATACATACATACTTAATTCAGACATATTTTGTGGCCTTCTGAATGGATGAATGGCAGGATATAATAAAAGAAAGAAAAAGAACTCAGGAGGGCAAAAGAAAGAAAGCGCATTAGACAGTGAGATGTCGGGGGAGAAGACTGCCTCACCAGCCATAAACCTCACCGCACGTCACTGAATACAGGCAGGCCAATCAGATCTCAGGGGATCTGTGGGGAGGTAAATATTTGCAAGATGGCAGGTACCAACATCGCAGTCAAAACCCATCCTGTTGGAATGTGTGTGTCCATATGGGAATGTGGGTGTACATATGGAAGCTGTGGACTTTTAACACCATATAATATCTAGATTCTTGCAGATTTTGTTTCCTCCCCAACCCCATGCTTCTGTCTATAAAGGAGACTATGGTATATGCTTAAAAATTTTACAGCTAAAAGGATTATTGATTTGCACCTAATTTTATATGTGTACAATATATTGGATTAATAATAAATAAAAGCAGCTAATAAATAAGTAAGGAAAACTATTAATATTAAAGAGTAAACTACTACTACTCCTTGAATGTCTTGTCTCTTTAAACATTGTTAGAGTGTGCAGAGCCAGCTGGAATTGTCTACTTATTTGCTGTCTTTACCTTTGCTTTCTAGTTTCCATGGTAACTGTCACTGATTTCAGATGAAGCTGTATGTTTGTTTGTTCTCTACCACAAGGATGCATCCATGGCAGTGAGTGATGGAGCATCCACAAAGCCATAAAGGATGTGGGTGGCAGCTACAAAAATGCATTTAAAAGCAATTATGCATATTTGTAATTATGTACAAAAATATTATATTAAGCAAGCTATATGCAAAATGCATGAGAAAACAGTGTGCACCAACCAACTACATATTTTTATGGGCTTAAAAAAAATTAGAAAGTGCTGCAAAAAAGGGCCAACTAAACTTAAAATGGAAAATGAAGCTGGGAGATTCACCCATGCCCTTATCTTCAGCATATTTTTCCCTATTGGAAATGTTTCTTGAATATATGTATTTTACTGTACATACATGAGAAATCACATCAGAAAATTCTGAATGGTGCAAATTCAGTATGAAGTTCGTTCAAACAAATTTTTTTGGCCATCTTTTGTCACTATTGTCGTGGTTAACCCATTAGCAAGGAAATTAGTCAAAGTGGTAGGGTTCTTTAAAATCTGGATATGTTGTATTTTTATTATATTATTTTGTATTTTACTTTAAAGAATATATCAATGCTAGGACATCTATTTTATAACTAATTGGGACGTCTAAATAATAGCTTTTTAAATTTCTGTGATTCACAATGAAAAGAACATGCTATAAAATATAAAAAGCCATTCCCATATACCATTTAATACCAATCCACAAACCATAATAATAAATATAATTTTAAAATAAGTTGAACACAATAGTCTGACAATTAGGCATACAGTTCTGTCTATTTGCCAACTTTCCAATGAAAGTTATCTGAAATAACATTTCTGAAAAAAACTTAAACTGGGTTTTTGTTAAGTAGTAGATAGCCAGAACTTCTCATTATACATTCATATGTTCTTTTGTAAAGTTTTCTGCATAATCCCCTAATCATAGAAGAGAGCTGGTAACAATCCTCTTAAAAGTGCTTTTTAAAAAAATTATACACTATAAAGTTAGTGCATACACTTGCAATATCTAATAGAATGTACAGTTCTAAACAAGGAATGAGAGAGGAGTTAAATTTGTGTAGCACATAAATTTCAACTGATCAGAATTCACTAGTAAGTTATTAGTACATAAAGGTGGTCTGCCCCTTCAGTTTTAGTTCCTGTTGAATGTGTACACTACTTTGAAAGAAACCTTCCAGTTGGTCACTATTATTGAATAAAACAGAACTTTTAAAACATAATTTCCAGAAGTTAGGTGAATTGTCAGCAGACAGATATTTGGGGTCTTTCAGAATGATTGTGTGCATTTTGGTGGAATTATATTCTGTATCATATTAATGTTCATTTTTAAGACCTTAGGAGTTAATGATCAGATAAGATAACCTTTATTATCACTTTTCTATGTATATAATGGCACCACTATCACTCTTGAGTAGATGGGATTTCTTTAATTTTACATAGAGTTCATCCCATGTAGTATTAATGCAGAGTCCCCGAAGTATCTGATTTTTTTTTTAAAAAAATGACAAAAGCCATATCTTTCATTCACACATGTGCTATCGCAACACATACAAAACAGGTTGCACTTCTTGCACAACAGCACAACACAATTTGTCCTCCTTTGGTACATATCGTGCAGAGGTCTCTTGGAATGAATTAAATAAAATGAATGAATACAAGATCAGGTTTCCAGCTCAAAATTTCTTTTTTCCAAACAATTATTGGTTTTCCTGTGAGCAGAATTATTCAGAAGCTAACAAGATGGCAATGCTATTGCCCAACAGATGAGGAAGTCAACTTGTCACATAAGAAAATGAAAATCAAGGCCCAGTATTTTATTACTGCTGCTGATGTCATTGTAGAAAGGTTAACAAGACCCTTTCAGGAACTTAACTGAGCCTTTCTTTATAAAACAAGGTCATACAATGAGTTTACATTGCGATTATCTTACTCAATTTTTTTATGCATGATATTCTAAGGATTGATCTTCATATGAAAAATACAATCATTGAAAAATTCTCTTCCAAGGTAACCAGATTTCAATGGACTAATCGGTTGACCCATGTCCAATGCATAGAGGAAGAACATCTTCAAAAATGTAGGCACTCAAGTTTCAATTAATGAGATAAAATATCACACTAGTGTAGGAAGGCCTCCACATGGCCCTGAAAAAAATTCTGGAAGAATGTGGGCTGGTGAGAACAGTTGCCTCCTTTCTCAACCTGTCAATATTACCAACAGCAAAAATTTGGTTTCCATGTTTTCAATAGTCATGTAATAAATGTGAATATTTTATAAACTCAAGTGTTCATTTTATATAATTAACATAAAAGATAAATATTTTAAATGCTAAGAGCTACAGTGGAAGATCATTTCATCTAGATATCCAAAATTAAATAATTAAACATTAAAAAATATTGAAATATGTATAATTCCTGTCCAAAGACATTCTTCTGATTGATTTATGTTTATCTTGTTTTCCTCTGAAAAGTTTTAACTAGCATATTTAGCGCCTACTATTCAAAGCATACAGTAATGGTGTCAGGATGAGTTACAATGTCTTATGACCACCTGTGAGCTTTAACATGGAGAAAGAATTTGGAGTGCAGATTCCAACAGCTACTATTCTTGTTTCTAAACACAGTTCCCTGAAATTTAAAAGACAATCCTCAGAACAAAAACTACTAGTAATGAAAAATGGTTTAATTTAGTAACACAGTATAGCAAGAGTCATATAAGATGTATGGCTAAAATAATTCTGAAGTGCCTGCTATCAAAGTAATTCAATCTGCAAGAGTTGTACTGTTGTTAATTTTATTTTTTTGGCTACTGCTATGCAGAAGTTTTCTAAATTCTAAATATGGATAAAGTCATAAATGTCAGCATGCCCACATATAAAAATTCATTTATTTTTACAGTCCTTCAGATGGTAAAAGCTGCTGAAAAAATGTAAATGACTGGAAAATGATATTGTAAATGTCAAAGAACATGCAAAAAGAATTCAGCAGGGAGACACTAGCAAATGCCAAAGAATGAATTTCTTCTTTTGAAAGTAACCTGTCGCTAAAGAGGTTGAAGAACAGATTGACTCTCACTGTAATTTAATGGAAAGCATATATTTGGAATTTTGGAGCCAACTTCAGTTTTGCCATAGTAAGTTCTTTCTTAACAAAGTCAATGAAGTCAAAACATTGCAAAGATTTCATAATAACAATTACTATATCTTTAACACCCCACATGCTTCAATACATAGGCAAATATCCAAAGAGTTGTCAAAACTGTGTGTCTCTAGTCCTCCCAATGGCCAGATCTATTATCTAGTTCAGTGTTTTTCAACCTTTTTTGTGCAAAGGCACACTTTTTTCATGAAAAAAAATCACGAGGCACACCACCATTAGAAAATGTTAAAAAAATTTAACTCTGTGCCTATATTGACTATATATAAAGTAATTCTCCCACGGCACACCTTACACTATGTCACGGCACACTAGTGTGCCACGGCACAGTGGTTGAAAAACACTGATCTAGTTAAGCAGAATGACTTGATTTGCAATTAGCTCGAGACATGCAAGAAGTTGACCTGCCCCCAGTTGCCAGTCTTTTTGTGCATTAAATAGAGGAAGGACTGTCTTATCTTCCTTGAGGTTCTAAAATGTCTTACTGGCAAATAAATAAACATTTTCAATACTTCAATACTTGACAAGGTAAGCAGAGCATGTTTATTTATAGAATGTTAGTTTGCAGTTGGGAATGGGCTAAATTTCACATACGGAGTGCAATGCGCGGAATGACACATCTGGTTCCATGTATGCTTACTGAGCTTCACATATTTTGATTCCCAGAAAGTAGTTTCATCCCCTACGTGGTATGGAGCGAGGAAAGAAAGCCCAGATATTTTAATTTTCTGAGAATTAGCAACTGCTCTTTAAGTGTCTGAACTGTGAATTAACTTAATTTAGATCCATAATGCTTAAAGACCCTAGGCTAAAAACTGGGGGATCATGAATTTTAGTCCTACCTCAGGCATGAAGCTAGCTGAATGATTTTGGGCCAGTCTCTTTCAATCTACCCTAAAAAGGCAGTAATTGCAAGCCACTTTTGAAAAATGTTGCCATACACAATATTATATTGAATGATGTTCTAAATAGCTATATAGTACTATATCACTTCCCTTCCAAGTAAATACCTCTTGGGATGTATGGCTTCTTTGGAGGAATAAAGTGGGGACAAAAGAAGAGTTTGTTAAATGTATGAATATTCAGACACCACTAAAACATCAAAGGTGCTCTTTCAAAAGGCAACTGGAATACCGTTTTTTTTTTTTTGCTTCTCATCCAAGAAATTTCATTGGTTCTTTCAGGATGGTGGAGGTAATAGAAGGATTAATTCTGATAGAATGTGGGGGGGGGGGGCAGGTTGGAAGGATTATATTTATTTGCAATCATGGCCTTAAGAGCACTCAGGGACAGTGCTAACAACCAGATGACTGCAAAGAAATATGATCCTTCCAACCACCGCCCCCATCCGGTCAGAACTAATCTTTCCATCACCCTCACCATCCTGCCAGAACTGATGAAGCATCTTGGATAAGAAGTGAAATGTCTTCCTCAAAGAAAAAAACAGTCCAGCTGCCTTGATGACCTGGATGACTGAGAATTTCCACAGAGTAAAATGACAAGATATTGTTGTTCCTATGAACATTTAAGTGCATGCCTATAGCACACTCAGGTTGTCATTTATTTAACACAACAGGCCATTTAGTCCCAGGAAAGAACTTGTGGGATAGGCCAACACAACCCTTTTTACAATCATAACCTGAGATGATTATCAGAACTTTATAATGCAGATTATAAAGAACAAAGTTGGCTATTCGCTTATCTCCAAGAAGTTTCCATAAAACAATAGCTCCATCTACTGACAAATAGAGAGGCAACCGTAATGCAATTTTATACACTAATTTTATACAATGCAATCTGAGTAATGCTTATAGGTTTGCTTTTAAATTTTACTTTTTTCTTTTCCATTCTATCAAATAGAAAACAGTGTTTGACGGAGGGAAAGGGCACATAAAGATTTTAATAAACAGTGTTGAGAGATGAAAATTCAGTACAGATTATTATCCCTTGCTGTTAACTGTCTATGGAGATTCTCAGACATCCAGGTTGTGGTTGTCCCAAAGGTGTTGTTGTTTTTTTTGCTCTCCCCACCATTTTTTGCTTCCACAATTCAGCCAGAGTTGAAGAAGCTTCTTGGATGAGAAGCGAAATGTCTTCAAAGAATAATTTTGAAAAAAATAATAATTCTTGGATGTCTTTTAAGCAGTGTCTTTTTGCAGAACTCCCATATGTTTCCTAGGTTATTTATTTTTTCTTTCTTTCAATCATGTCTAAGAAACTGCCTGGACAAGTCCCTGCAGTTTTCTTGGCAAGGTTTTTCACAAGTGGTTTGCCATTGCCTTCTTTTTTTTTGAAAAGTTTTTTTATTGTTTTAATTAAACAAAAACACAAAAAAAGAATCATCCTTCATTACATCTTGTAGAAAGCGTGTCGATTGGTTACAAATACATTTCGTGCGTTTCTTCCACAATCATTACATATACTTCATTCATATTGTATTGTACATTTTAAATAAAAAATCTTTATGTATTTTACTATCAGTGTACCACTATTCTCAATAAACTACAATTATTTAAACGTGCCATTGCCTCCTTTTAAGGGCTGAGACAAAGTGACAGGCTCAAGGTCACCCAGCTGGCTTTATGCCCAAGGTGGGACTAGAACTCACAATCTCTAAGTTTCTATCCAGATGTCTTAACCACAACATCTGTTAAAATATTACTAAGCAGTAAATACCTCCACCACCAGTTTTTAAACAAGGTGACTATTTTTAAAAAACTTTTAAACTCATACTAAACAAATCTTCTAATAAGGAGCCAAGAAGAAATGATCACACAACCCAATTTTATTCTGTCCTCTTCACTTACATGCATCATGAGCATAGAAGAAAAAGAGAACTAAAATAAGACATTGTTTGGACTTGGTTCTTGTGAAGCATAAAGGGACAATGATAATGTCATCTGCTAGGTGGGTGGGGTGTCAAACCAGTCAGATTGACGAGCAGAATCACAATGCAAATCCCATCCCTTTTGTATTTGCCCTGTGACATTGCACACATCTAAAATGGGTATGGATTGTGCTGTGACAGTATAATGTTCCTTTTGTCATTTTTGACAAAAGCAGCCAAAGCTGCAGATGCCTATAAAAGGAGGTGCCTGTACAGATGGCTTTGAATGCTCTATTTCAGATTTTGCTTTTAATTAAATGCAATTAAAAGGATTTAAGACCACAATCTGAAAAGCAAAACTACTTCTATAGGGGTAAATCTCAACAGATGGACTTTGAAAATGTACGACTTTGAAGAATAATGATTTAAGAGTCTTTGGCACTTCCTATTAATTGAACAACTAAGTAGTTGACACAGCAGTTGGCAGTTCCTAGTCATTTTTGGCCAACCCTTAAAGAGTGAAGTAGGATTAGACCTAGTAAAATTTGATTGCAAGAAACGCCAAGGCTATTGACTAGACTGAGAAGTTATAAAAATATGCATGTATGTCCAGTGTGAGGGCTGATGTTGGTGAGACAGGAATAGCACTGTTTATACCAGACAGAAAGAACTGTTAGGAACATCAAGGAGATGCATTCCAGTCTCAAGGCTGTGAAGTAATGTCTCAGAGTCATTACTGATTCAAAAGAATAAGAGGCAAAGCCTTAAGATTTAACAGGATGGATGGATGGATGGATACAGCTTGGTTTTTATATTCTGTTGTTGCACTTTTGTTATTCTTATTCTGTTCATATTATTTTATTTCCACTATAATTACTTATCACTTTTGCCTTAATTACACATTTTAATTCTCTTCATGATCTTGCTTTTTCTTTTCTGCCTTATCAGAGGTGGATTCCTATCAGTTCGGACCGGTTTGGCTGAGTAGGTATTAACATGGCTGGCCACGCCCCCAAACTGGTTCTATCGGCAGTGCCATAGTCACTGCCATCTTGCTTTTTGTTCCTGCACAAGAACAGAAGTTTTTTTTACTACTGTGCATGCGTGCATTGCGCGCAATAAGCGCGCGCACACACACAAAGTGCGTCCCTGAGTGAACCGGCAGTAACAGAAGCTAGAACCCGCCCCTGTGCCTTAGCATGGTTCATTTGCTCCAGTTTGTCCATCTGCTTTGCTCTTAATACTTCTATTACAATTTCTCTTTCATGTAAAACTCTTTTAACACATTGTCCTTTTCAATTTCATTTTATCCATATAAAAATTGCTTTGCCTATTTCAAACAGTCACGTAGGAAAAAAGACTCCCCAATTCCTGGAATGACACAGTGTTCTATACAAAGCTTACCTCTTATTGCTGAGAGCTTCTTTCCCCACATTTAATGTGGTAAGCACAGTTTCCACTTTCGAGAAAGATGCATTCTTGGAACCTTAATGATCAAAAGATTAATATACTTTTCAATCTACAAGGACATTTTAAAGGCCTTCAACACTATTACAGTCCGAGAGGCCTATTTTCATAAAATGAACCCAAGAGGAGCAAACTCATGGCAATTTGTTATCTACTAATGGATGCATTAAGTTGAACTGTAATTTCAGATTCTATATTCCAAAGCTGATCTTCTTTCCATTTTGCATTAAAAACAGTGAAATTGCCCTATAAGAAATAGAGCCACAGCTGTTCAGCATCAAAGTCAGGTAGCAAACATGCTTCCATCAATCGCTTCAAAGCCCCAGAACAAATTTAGTAACTTCTATATTTCCGTTACTGGCACTCAGTGTTTCTCAATATTCCTGAATATTGGGCAATTTCATTTAATTGATAGCTATATTTTTAGCTGCTCTTTGGGGATGGCTGATTTTGGCAGCATACCTTTTGTTATTATTGCAGCAGCATCTTCCTCTTAGGGCAGGGATGGGCAAGCATTTCACAATCTTGAGAAAACCTCTTCGAGTAGCTACAGGATTTCCCCAATTCTTGCCTGTCAGATTTGCAAATGTCCAGATCCTTCTACAAGAGCAAATATAGTTGACCCTATATGCCTAGTACCAAACATGTGCTCTGATTCAAAAAATGGAGGGAGGGAGGATAGCTGTTAAACTTGCTGATGGCTTGCTTCGGTATCAGTTAAGCAAATATGGTATTGACTATTTTAATTCACTACCGAGAGAAGGAAGTTGAATGTCAGGGTTCCAAGTAATATACCCATAGCAAACAATACTCTGAAGCAGGTAGATTGATGAAGTATGGATTTATTGGATATATCATATTGGTACAGTTGTGGTGAAAACCAACTCTGAAGGTTCCCATGGTTTTCATCTAATAAAAGTTTTCCCTTTCCCCAAATTAGCAGTCACATGGTCCAATCAAGGTGCTATCTGGTCACTTGGTAACGTCACTCCTCCGTTCTCTGACCAGATGTTAGCATGTCCTTGGTTCCCAGGGAAAGTATTTTATTTTGGCTAAAAAAACCCAGCTATCTCTATTCCCCCTCCCTATGCCTAAGCTCCAGAGTGGCAACACAGTATCAATATGGCTTTAGTCAGGTCAGCTTCAGGGTTGACACTGAATGGATTTCTCTTCCCAGAAGAGAAATTCCACAAAAAGCAAATGAATCAAAAGGGATCCTAGTAGAGATTGGACCTTTGAAAGAAGTCACATTTGAGAAAAGTTATCTTTTGATATGATATTGCAAGAATTATTGATCCTAGCAAGCAATTTCATTACTTGCATCCGTTTTGGAGACGATCTGCGATAATATTAGTTCTTATACCACCTTTACTATTTTTACAAACAACTCAAGGCAGTAAACATATCCAGCACACTTTCCCTCTCCTATTTTCCTCACAAAAAACAACTCTGTGAGATGAGTTAGGCTGAGAGACAGTGGCTGGCCAAAGTCACTCAACTAATCCTCCACTTTCTTGCTTGGTCCCTTAACCATTAGGCCAAGCTCCTCAATTATTGATTCCTTTAAGAAAAGATTTAACTATGAGTTTAATAATCCCCCCCAAAAAATCAGAATATACAATTAAAGGGTGATTAGAGTGTTAATTTTAGAAACTTTTGAACGGACTGAGGACCCAAATAGACTTGAATTAACACTTTGAAATTAAGCATGAGAATCTTTGCCATAGGAAACTGCCTATGTTTATGCATTTGGGGGGGGGGGGGACTAAGATAACTTTGAAGATTGGACACAAGATTGGAAGGAAATAAATGCATCAATGCATCCACTGACAAATTTATGAATATTGGGCTCAGAAACTAATTTTAAAGTCATGTATTATAAATAAACTAGATGATGTCACAGAAGAGGAAAATGTATCATTAGAAAAGACCTAAATTGATTTAAGTGTGGATTAAAAATGAGCAGCTGTAAAAGATGATGAAAAAATATGAAATACTGGATAAACAAAACCAGGTTTCAAAATACATGCAAATATTAAACCAAAGAGCATCATTAATCTTTTTTAAAACTAGATTTAGAAATAGCAATAGCACTTATATTCACTTTTACAGTGCTTTACAGAAATCTCTAAGCAGTTTACAATGTTAGCATATTGCCCCCAACAATCTGGGTCCTAATTTTACTGACCTCGGAAGGATGGAAGGCTGCCAACCTTGAGCCGCTCATAATCAAATTTCTGGAGTGAACCCAGCTGCATTCTAACCACTGCACATGGCTTTTGGGCTCAAGGGGCTATTTTGACAAAAGACACAAAGAACATGATAAGAAAGTGTGTTAGGACATCATCTGAAGATTGTGGGAAGACAGGGGAAAGCATATACAGTTGGTTTATTTGATCAAGGTTAAAATAGATGGGTTGTTGCCTATCATTTGTAATGGATTTTTTTTTCTAACTAGGGCTGGATGTCGATGTTGTAAAGGTTTTGTGAACCTATGAGATAGGGAAAGAGAGATCATAAATTTGAATAAAATTAAAATAGTTTTAAAAGCTTATTTATGATCATTTTATTGGATTTTTTTACTGAATGAGTATGAAAGATGAAGCTTGGAGTTTTTCTTTAAAGGTAGAAAATGGGATATAAAAATAAAAGGAAATAAAATATTTATTTTGCAATAAACATGTTTTTATAGATTTTTGCTGATTAGAATAGAGCCATGAAATTTTAAAAATCTATTGATAGAGAACGGGTGGGATAGAATGAAGAGATGGTTTGTTCTATAGTTGCTGGAACAAAGAGGAAGGTTACCTTTTTTCTTTCCCTTTTTTCCTGCATTTATTTTTTATATATTTTACCTTTTATAGTTAATATTAGTTTTAACTACATAATATAATAATTATTTTTCACACTTGTCTTGACAATAGTACAAACTGAAAATAAACATGTTCTAGTGCTAGATACTGCACCCAATGCCAGAATCTGAAACAGGATGAAGAAATACCATCTGGTCCAGAGTCTCTAAAGAATCTTAGATGCCATTTACAAATATTACTGGTTAAGGGAGGTCAGATTTCCTTGTGTCAGATCCTAATTTGTGGTAGAAAAGCACATTGCTACTTAATCTCTACTAATGCATATGCTTTACTTTCAGCTCTGATGTTACACATTCCTCTTATCAGGAACAAGGCTGTCAAGCTTCATTCTTTTGTGGCACAAATGTTTGGAGTTTTTTGTGAATTGAGTTAAACTCAGAATTAATTTAATTGGCTCCCTTCCTACACTGAAAATAGGATTGCTATTTTATAAGCCATAGCACCTTTGCAGGTGCTTGACTTAAAGCTAGAGCTATGTAATGAAACCCAGCCACTAGTAAGATACAATCAAGTTTTGTATTGAACCTTATTTCTAATGTCCTCTTCCCTGGTTCTGCTAAGTAAGGATAGCTCAGGATGATTTAAAGGGAAATATTATTTTTCTTATTCCAAATATTATTACGAGGTTATATGAACTGTAGCAATACTGCTCCTACATATTGCTTTATGATTAACTTCCCTAATGCTTACTAAACAGAGAAAAAAAGAAAACTCATTTTTCTCCCAGTTTCTAGCCTGGTCCCTTAACCATTACACCAACACTTTTAGGACAGTTTTTTCCCACATTCCAGTTCTCAATTATATAGCAATTTAATTGTCAACAGGAGCTTAGTAGTAAAGATAAAACATTCAGATAGCAGCATTGTCCTACATATAGGAGCTGGTTTCCAACAGCTCATCAGCTCTCCTCCCCACCTCATGCCTCTGAATTCCAGAAAAAAAGTATTGGTGAATATAATTCTGTCAGCCAGTCTTAACACTCAGGAGCACATTCACGACAAGATAGTTTTAATCTTTTCCCCCCTATGCCTGGAGTACCAAGGGTTTATAGGCTTGAGCCTTCCTCTTTAATCATTTGGAATTTAATCCTTTTGAGTGATTCTTCCTGCATCCTCTTTTTTTGTAGGAAATAATTCACTTATACATTAGATACTCTGGAGTGTCTGTGTCTTCTTTCCTTGAGTTCCTTCCCATCACTTCCTGAATATAGCTTCAACTTTTCCATGTTTGTTGTTTTGAAGTTCTGCTTTGAAGAGGAGAACATATTGGTGCAGGAATCTAAATATTTATGAGGTATTGGTATCATGCTCCAATGCTTTAAGAATCTTCTGAACAAAATTGAAGTGTGTGAATTTCATGCCTGGATTGACTGGATTAATGAGATCCACAACACTGCTTTTTTCCTAAACTCACTTCCACTGAGGCCAGTCTCACAAAGAGCAATACAAGCAGAAATCTTTTGTTAAGAGTCTAGTTAAAAGTGAGAACATTGTACCTGGCTGTGGTAATATCAAAGACTATCAGACGGTTGTAGAAAGAATGTTTTAAGGAAACTGTTCATTTTCACGTTACATTCTGTTTGTTGCTATTGCTGAGGAACAAAACAGTCAAACTTATCATCAGACTAAACAAAGGGTGCACGCACACCCACCCACACTCCCATAAACAAATGGAGCATCTATTCCAGAAAGATGATCTGCAGAAGAAATGTTGAGTTTTTTTCTTGCAAAGATCAATGTAGGAGAAGGAGAAGCAGAGCTTGGGGGAGGAGTCAAGAGAGGAATCAGCCTGAAGTTATTAGTTTCTACAAGAGACCTTAAATTCCATTAGCGCCAATTTCAAGTTCACTATTAGTTGACTAGATTCTTATGTATAAGCATAAGTAATAAATCAGTTTAAATAGAACTCAACACATGGCCCTGATTCTTCACTGCCGACAATCCAGCAATGGAGATGTTCTTTGAAAAACTGTTAAATTCATGATTATTTGTGCTCTGTGATAGAGAAAATATATTGGTGTGAGGATAATTCAAGTTGCTTAGTTACCAAACCACAAGAAGATTAAAATTGCTAGAGAGATTATTAGGTTTCGATGGTACTAATACAATCCTATTTTGAAAGATTGGGCATTTTTTATGGATAAAGGGACTTTTGTTAGATTCAAGGATAGGACACATGCTTTTAATACTGAAAATCTGTACACATACTTGATAATTTTTACAACTTTCCGTATTCTGCCTTTGTTATTTTCAAATAGTTTTCCATACATTTCTTCATAACCAAAATGTAGAAAACAGAGAAATTATAGAAACAGTTTGATTTATACTGAAGTCATGATTATAGATTCTTTATTTCTTTTAGTCGGCAGTTAATTAATTTAACTAGTTAGGCATATCACCAACCACTGAACCCTTTCTCAGTTGATCAATGTTTTCAGAAACATTCTCATTAGAACTGGAGAACATTTTACACAATAGTAGTTAATTAGTTCTTAAATCCCATTCATTGTTCTAATTAATTTCATTTTTATTAGATATGAAATAGATGTCTTTGAATGCAAGATTTGCTAAACTTCAGAAAACAGAACCCTGAAATCAGAAACAATCAAAATTTTCAAAATCATTGTGGAAATTAAAATAATTAGAAAGTTGCCAGAGTTCTATCAGATGGTTGGGAGGTAAATAAAGATCTACATAAAAGTAATATTATTAGTTGTGGTAATTTCACAGATGAGGTTAGCAATTCATTATAACAGCAGAAATTTAAGAACAACACAAATGAGATACGTATAATAATAAATGCAGAAGAAACTTCTCAACTAACCTAAAAAACTAGCGTTAATAAGAAAAAAAATGTTTTAGTATTGCAGCTTGGTAAAAGTATGGAGAAAGTTGGGCATACAATAAGAATTAGATATAATTTGAGTTTCACAATTTATCTCCCATCATAATCCACTGCATCTTTTGGACTGTAGGGAAATACAAAGAAACTTTTGCACAATTACTTGGTCTGATGGTGCAAATTCAGCTATAGAAGTCATGACAGTGCGAAATAACTAAATATATAGTCCTGACATGCAATAAGAATTCTAAATTGTTCTTTAAACAAACAGTCCAATACTGAGGATTACATGATAAGCTCAATTGCACCAAGACAATTTTGAAGAACATAGTTATTCAGAATAATATAGCAGAGGATAAATCTAAAACAAGGATCTGCAAATTGTTTTTGAAATTATTTGTATCTTGTTAAAATGTCTTTTTAGAAAGTTAAGTAGTGGAAATAGATCACTGAATTAATTTTGACTTGCACAACAGAAAAGTATGTTACATTTTATGTTTCAACATAAAATGGTTGTCTAATGTTGAAGAAATTATTTCCTTACGAAATACATTTCAACATTGTAATCTTAAAATATGAAATAGAAATATTCTAGTGTCCTCTTATTTACTGATCACCAACAACTGAATAAACAGTAAGCCTTCAGAGTAGAGGCTAATTTGTTTACTTGACCTAAAACAGAATATTTCTAATATTCGGTAAACTTGAAGCTAGTTTCTCTGTGGTTGTACTGTAAAACGATCTTGTAGTCTGGAGTAGAAGCCTAAAATTTCTCACAATAAAATATCTCTGAAAAATTAAAAGACATTCAATATTCAGTGTTTCAAACAATGCTTACATCCAACACACAGTCACAAACCAATTGATTTATTCACTACTAGATGATAATCAAGTTTTCTGGATATTTTTCATTTTTTTTTCTATGATAAATAGTTTTGTGGTTTTTAGCAAAAACCTGCAAATTTATTACAGTATAGGATTGGTGAGCCAGAGTCCCATTCAATAGATACATGAAATATAATCTCCAGTTTTAAAGCATTTCTTTAGAAGTGAAGCTAGTACAAGATAATATGAGGATGCTATCTTCATTTTAGCTACAGAATTACTGCAATAAATCTTTTTGTACCATAAACTGTGGCTAAGCAAATAATTTGCAATTAATATAAAAAGGAGAAAAATCCAAGGGGATCAAAGCAACCACATTAGGAATATAGAACTTTCTGTAAAATTTCATCCCAAAAACAGAATCTTAAAGACTTCATTTTGAAATGATTTCACAAAGAAGCCAAGGGAGTGGAAAACCACTCTACTTCCATTCCAAATCTTTCTTTTTATTTGATTGGTGTTACAATTAAAAAGGACTCAATGTGGAGTGTTACATATTCTTGGTGCTTCATGGTGCAACTAATGAAATCCCTGAATGGATATTGCTTTACCTTTGATTTTAAAAAACTAACTTAAGAAAAGCTTTAATTCCACTAATGATCACAAATGACCAAATGAACAGCAACAAAAGGAACAGAGAAGAAAAATGAAACCAAACTACTGGCAAGTTCATAATACATACATAATTTGTGGGTTGATGACACTGATTTCAAATGTACGATAAAGCCCACAACACTTGATTACTATGAATATTATTGTGATTTTTTTTCATGTTGATCAACTTGCTTCAAAAGGTTGCTTTCTGTTGTTTAAACTTGCATAATAAACATGCAATGAAATAATTCCTTTTAACATTTTTCTGCAGTGTTTTTGTTTTCATACAAAGATTTCATAAAGTTACAGTGCTGCATTACAGCATTACCAAAATAAGTGTACGAGTGAAAGAGGAAGATTCTTGTGAATTTAACTTAATGACAAAAAACCCAACTACTACTTTTTATCCTGAGACACGCCATCATCTAGTTAAAAAGGTGTGCACAACCAAGTCCCACCCAAATCCCTCCAAAAGACAAAATAAATATTAAATTGGGAGGAAAGAGGGGACAGATAAACAAAATATAAGATGTCATCATGCACTCATCTTCTGCATAGCTCAACCTACATATAGTAAGGCACTATTTCCCCACAACTTAGTGTCCCCCAGAATCCTTTAAAGCCCTATGCAAACCACAGAATTCCTTCCAGGATGATGAAATAAATGACTGAAGAAATGTGACTATCACATTATTCCACATGTGTTCTCCTATTTAAGGAAGTCATCAGGCTGTCTTAGAAGGAAAAATAAAATCTGTCACAAGTCTCTTTTTGTGTAAATGTGTTCATGTGACATATGGGGATTTGTTTTGTGGGATTTTTTTCCCTTCTCTTGCTAGAGTTAAGTTCTCATTGTTCTTAAAGCAAAATCGGAAGAAAAAGAACAGAGGAGTCATTAAAAAAAAGGTTTTGCTGCTCCAAACAGCATCCTGTTTAACGGGTCTGGAAAATCTGATGATTGTTCCCAAGGGAATCGGGAAAGGTGTTGATGGAATCTCAAGGGATGGTCCTCAATTATAATTAGTTTAGCTGATCTTCATACTGCTTTCGGAAACAATCACCAGCAGGAAAAAATTCCCAGCATCGTTCTTGATACATTTTCCAAACATATGACTCCTGCAAAACACAGAAGGTAACTTTAGAACCTCTTTCATGCCATCTGGAATTTTTCAACTCTTACGGTAAATAATTTTGAAATGATCATAGAAGCTTTGTTTATATTCCAAACTACTGTACGTAAGACATGGCTTTATGTTTCAGTTGCAAATAGGCCCTCTTCCTGTACGCCCTCAGGATATCATTCAAGGTTTTTTCTTTCTATTAAAATGAAGCTGAAAACAGAAACTATTTGCAAAAAAAAAAAAAAAAAAAGTTTGGCAAACTCAAAGAGTACACCACCTGTACAAAAAGGGGAAAAAAGAATTTAGATAAAACAAGGTTCAACTTTATCCTCCTTGATTGTGCTATCAGTACAATTGGTCCAGAAAAGACTGTCTTCAAATTTAATTGGCAATGTAGAATTGTTACATAATAAGACTCAAAGTGTAAATAGTTGATGATAAACAATCAGTTAGAATAAAGTTGTACAATTGAACAAGTGATAGAAGCAAAATTATGAAGAAATGAGGCGGGGGGTGAGGAACATTTCATATGGATACTCCAAAAGTACAAGGCCTGAATTGAAAATATCAGGGTGCATCCCTAGTAGTTTTTATTTGTCTGCTTTTCAAATTTTTATTTTTTCAAAAAAAAATTACGCCGCATAATTTAGTAGGAACAAATCTATGTAGAATACGTAGAAGTGTTTAAAGGAACTTGATGGAGACCTTTGAGAAGCCGCAGCATGATGAGTACCAGTTCTTGCCATGAACTCTTGATATGCTATCCAATCAGTCCTAACCTGAAGACTTTACCTCAACTTCTAGCAGAAAGCCTCCCAACATGTTACACCATCAACCATACCCATTTCAACTGATAGCTTCAAGCAGTGCCTTCATTCCTGCCTTACCTTGGCTATCCTTCAAAAGGGCCAAATCTATTCTACGCAAGAATAGAAGATCTACACTTCTCAGGTCCAAAGGCTGCACTTGGGAGAGCATTTTGCCTTCGCTGGCATTTTAGAAAAGGCCATAGAGGTTTCCTTTGAGAGGTGCCTGGAGACAGATGCAGCAGAAACCAAAGGCCAAAGACCACACTGCAATGCAACATCATACCCTCCAGCCATGGTCCCCCAAACCACGCCTTTTCTTCTTTTTCTTTTAAAAGAAGCAATTGTAGGATTTCCTTCCACATACAACAAAACAAAAGAATAACAAGAGCTGGGAGGGACCTTGGAGGTCTTCTCGTCTAATCCCCTGCTCAAGTAGAAAACACTATACCATTTCAAATCGTTGTCCAATCTCTTCTTAAAAACCTACTTGTTGTAGCACCCACAACTTCTGAAGACAAGTCATTACACTGATTAATTGTTCTAACTGTAAGTTCTAGATTAGTTCTCCACTTGATTAGTTTCTATCCATTGCTTTTTGTCTTGTCTTTGGTGCTTTGGAGAATAGATTGCCTCCTCTGCTCTGTGGTAGCCCCTTAGACATTGCTATCATGTCATCACCAGTCTCTCTTTTCATTAAATTAGGCATATCCAATTCCTGCAACTGTTCTTCGTATGTCTTAGCTTCCAGTCCCCTAATCAGCTTTGTTCCTCTTTTCTGCATTCCTCCTAGAGTCTCAACATCATTTTCATATTGTGGCAACCAAAACTGGATGCAGTATTCCAAGTGTTGTCTTACAAAGCATTATAAAGTGGTACTAACACTTCACGTGATCATGATATATTCTTTTAGGTATTATGATCTGGAATGTTAAGAAAGATTATTTGATCTGCATATATCAAGCCTCCAGTTAGTTCAGATGTACATTGTACTATGAAAGTATCTGGAGTGCTGCCATTGCTTGAATCATTAAGATAGATGAAAGAAATACAAAAAATACAGTTACAATTTTAATGATCCATATGACGTTGACTTACTTGACCAGTGTGTTCGGTTTCATCTTTATTAATGAGGTACATCAGAAAAAATCTGAAATAAAGAACAAAACCATGATCATTATTATTGATAGCATACAAAATAATACATGGACTATTTCTTATAAAATTGGGATACGTAAGTATTTTGAACATTTTACAAATTGGTTGCCTGAGTTTAGTTCAGACAATCATTGAAGTTTGTTGGATCGGAAATAAGCTGTATGTCTGTGGATTCTTTCCTCCCCTCTTCCCATCAAACTTTCTTGAACTGGACTAATTAGATAGTGCTGTTTGAAGAGAATTCTCCAAACTGAGATGCTAAAACAAGATCTAATTTCAGATCAGTAGAATTCTCAAGAAAGTACAATCAATAGTATTATAATTCATTATAAAAATTAATGATAACACAATCCAAAAATAAAGTAAATCAGACATTCTGTAAGGATTTGCATACTGTATGTAATGTAATAGGATTTAATAGGATATATTTTCTGAATTGCCAGTATAGCAGTCTTTGTGTTGGAGAAATTTTCTAGATTTCCAAATCCAGTCACCAAATTTACAACATAATTTCAGATATACAGTAAGTGTTTTATCAAAACACATAAAGGCACACACAATTTACATGTTGCTAACTATACAATCATTATGTCTAATATACTCTTTATATTTAGAAACAAATTACCACATGTTATTTGCAAAATTACAAGTTGCTGAAAGTCTATCGTTCAAACTTCATTTCCTTAAAAAGGTCACAGGAGGTTAATATTGATTAGTTTACATGAAAAATTAATGTACTTACAGATAATTAGCCAAGTTGTGCTCCTGTAGAGTATGTGTTTCAAAGCCATGTGGCACTGTATCAAAATAATCATTACCTATTCCACAGATAAAACATTTAGTCTAAAAAGAATTTAGAAAGATATATATTGTTAACATATTTGCTTCAATTTCATCCTGTGTGTCTATGTACATGCACATATTTGTGAGAATTCCATACTTTTCAAAAATGGTTTTAAACTTGAGGCTGGCATTTTTTTATCATTCTGTGTTTGCATTTTAGTTATTTCAAACACAGAACAAAATGTCCTTATCCAGAGACCCTCTCTGGGGGAGATGGGTGGTATGTGTGTGTATATATATATAATACAATATAATATATAAAATGGCTTTATTTTAAGTATACTGCACTATTTTGCCATGTGCTGCTGTCCTTTGAATTTTCTTTCCTGAGTCAGTGCAGCAGCACTGACAAATCCCATCCCTAATCAGGCACATACATGATTTTTTTTAATCAAGATTGCAGCCATGACTATGATCCATCTGGATCTTTCTGACTGTCCCCTCACCTCCCCTTTGCAATCCCCATGCCCCTTCTGCTAGAGGCTGAGCTTGGAGAAGTGCCCTGGGATATAGATTTGAAGCAGAAGGTATTTAGACAGCAAAGTCTCACTGAGAGAGACATTCTAGACATGCCTACTTTGGATGATTACTTTAGAGAGCAAAACTAAGAATGACTTTGTCATTCTTCAATGTTGAAGTCATTGGGTAGTTTGGATAGTATGAGAAAAACAAAAGAGAAAGATGTTCTGCAATGTCTTTTTTTTCAGCCCACTTTTGAGTTTAAAAGAAACAATTCTCCACCTCACTCCAGAAAGATCACCTGCTTGCCTATTGTATTGACAATGATGGTGCTTCATAGATAAACACGCACATTTAAATATTATTATTTAATAGTATTTCCTATTTTACATAGAGGGCTATCTTACTGGCTTCAAAGTTTGAAGAAGCAGTACAGGAAGAGTATATACACTTTTGAATTTTGGTGTTGGAGAAGACTCCTGAGAATACTGTGGACAGCCAAGCAAACAAACCAATAGATCATTGAACAAATCAACCCATGAGTTCTCACTTGAGGCACAAATAACTAGGCTCAAATTATCCTACTTCAGGCACATTATGTAAAAACCTAACTCTTTACAAAATGTTGGGAAACATGGAAGCAAAAAGAAGAGGATGACCAGCAGCAAGGACCCAGTGTACCATTGGAAAACCTAAAAGACCAATTTAGGTACAAATCAATATGGAGAAAATCTATTTAAGTGACTACTAAGAGTCCATACTGACTTTATAGCACATAATCATATCAAATCTAATTTCATGCACAGCAGGGAAGCAGTTCAAATTACTCTGTAGCCTTCGGCATCTTAATTCTACTCTTAATTAAAGAGGAAGCTATTTTCTGGACACTATATGGAGTAGGTGATATTTTGCAGAAATATTTATGGATCAAAAGGGGAATACAGAAAATCATTACCTCCATGTCTTCTTTAACTTGTTCTTGCTGATCTCTTAATTCTCCAAATGCATCAATAATCAAGCCTGGCAATAAGGTTATAATTTAAACTTTTGAGGAACTAGGACAAAAACTGCCAAATTAATGCTAAATATGAAGATTCATGCTTTACCACAAAGTGCCATGCACCTTTGAATATATTTGGTGGAGATTTTCAAATACAAATAGCCAGATAGTATGCTGCAAACAATTAGATACAGTATTCACAGCTTTACTGAACAACCTTGTACCAACCATTTTTTTGTGATATACACTGAGTTTTGAAAGCAGTTGCAAACGGTCATGTGTATTTTGGTGTATTATTATGCATACACAGTTTCCCCCATTTTAAGAGGCCACTTGTCATCCATGATAAATGGGAAACTTTCTGTAGACCTTGAGAAGGTTGGGTATAAATTGGAATACAGATGAGGAAAAGTGCACTTCTTGACAGATTTGGTGGCAGATTTCATGACACTCAAAGAACAAAAGAAAATTCCGTCCTGTTTCAATAATTAAGGAGTTGCAGCATTCTATCTAGCAGTCTGGCAGTATTCCCCAAAATTGCGAGAATGGCCCAATGGGAATCATCCTTACATTATGATCAAGTCTTCCCAAAGGGAACATTTGAAAGGGGAGGGAGGATTGTGAAGGAAAGCCTTTGCTACTTTATTTATAATGGTACTGACTACCTTACCAAACTGTAGAGGGGGGGGGAGGAGAACCCAGGTCATCTGATCTGATACATGAAATTACAAAAATCTCTAGCCTGAAACCCAGTACTAATTTCAAAATAGACTTATTACCTATGTTTATTCAACTTATTTACTGTAAGAAAAAAAGAGGACTCCTCACAGATGGTCTTGTTTGTCATTTAAATCAAAGTTTCTTGATACAATTAATTAATAATTAGAGAGAGTGTGTCTATGCATGTGTGTATGCTTATGTATATCTTTGTGCCTATGTATGTGTACCCCTTTTCAATGTCATCGCTTCCTTCCTGTCAACAAGACTTTTTACACAGAAAGTAAACATTGCAGTTGCTAAAGGATACACCATATGATAAAAATCTTATTAGTGGTATGGCTCAAAATCAAGCTTGAACAATGCAGAGGATAATAAAATTAAAGGCAAATTCATTTTTTTAAGTAAACTTTGCTTTTCTAATAATTTGCATGCAGAAGTGAAAATTTACATAGACAGAATCTGAGCAAAAGAAGATAGAAATATAGAAAATCTTTATGTTTCTTCCACAAGAGAAAAGAACCAGTCTTCCCCATTTTAAGAAATTTGACTTAGAATGTATTCCTTTTTTTTTTTTTGGGGGGGGGGGGGAATCTGCTTCAAAAGGGATTGAGTAAAGGACTCCAAAAATCTTTTCCCACCAAGAACGAAGGAAATAACTCTAGAATTCATTCTAGAATTTGCCTTTAGTCTTTCACCTGAGATTATTATGTTTCAAAGATTGAAGAACATAAGCAATTATATTAGGTACAAGAAGTTTACATATTTCACCATACATTTCACACTGTGAGAAAAAAATAGATGTAGATTATCAGTTAGGAAAGGGTGATTTTGGTAGTTATAAAAAGCATTTAAACTGATAAAAATAATGGAAACATACCTTGTATGATAGCTAGTAGAATAACAATTACAAAAAAGAAAAATGTAATATCAAAGATGATTCGATATATTTCATATTCATCGCCTGCAGGATCTTCAATTTCATCACCAATTCCACCACCAGCACGTACTCCCACATACATGTGAAACATATAGCACTATAAGCAACATGAAAAAATTATCATAGTTTAAAAAGTACATTTTGCATAACCTTTTATTTTTGTAAATCTTTATTATATTTACATAATATTTATAGTTTATTTGAACGGAGGGAACTCAATTCTTGCCATAGTTCAGTTAGTCTTTTAATTTTTTATCATCAAACCTAGAGGTACTTGAGTGCTTGCAAATAGAGGAGTGTGTTAAACAAAATCCTTAAACAAAAGAATCAATATTTCAGAGTTTTGAAAAATAACTGCCAAACCACACTTACATTTGACTTACTGCTTGAAGTAGTAAATCCCTAATCAACTTGTAACTACCAACTCAGACTAACAATCAAACAGTAAACAACAGCCTAATTAAGGAACCACCAAGAATACTCCTGCCAACACTGATAGGCAAGCCATCTGAATTTAAACAGAGAGCAAACCCCGTTCTCTTGTAGCATTAATGATGTTATCTAGTTGGGTAATTAAATGTCTTCAAAAAAATAATCAAACTTAGAGAGCATTGAGGTCCCCACACTATTTTAATTAGCATAATAGTAGTATATTCATTTAGAAGAATGAATGTATGTTATCTTGAACATTATACATTCAAAGCACTATACAATTATCAAAAATGAATACTAACCATCTAAATGATTCTTATTTAATACTTTACCCAATTCAATAAGGTTAATGGGCTAGAGTCCTGCATTCATATGAAAAACATCAATGACAGAAGCAGCACTAAAAATTGAGCAAACTTCTGTTATTACATGATGCTTTCATCAATTTACAGAATGTAACCACAGTTTGAGAGACAGGTTGAGATAGTAGTTAAAAGCACCAGGCTAGAAACCAGGAAATTTGGAGTCCATACCTGCCGCAGGCATAGAAGGTAGCAGTTACTGTGGTTGACTCTCAGTACAATATGACATTATACCTGTTCTTGCAATGAAGCATTTGTGAAAATCTATAAAGAGGATTTGGAAAGATTGCATGGGTTGCTGATGTATCCCTTTGTGTTTTGTAAACAGAAACTGTCTCCACTCTTAAAAATTTACCCATTTAGAATCATATTAACAAATTAGAAGAAAAACAAAAGTCAAGTTTACCGTTAGCATGTCATCACATTTCATATCTGGCATATCTCCATCTTCACTCTTATCATAGAATTTTCGGAAGAAATTGAAAGCAACTACTGTGTATAGATAAACTACCACTGCTAGTAATCCCACAGTTAGTACAAGCTAAAAGGAAGAAGTAATAAATTAATGAATATTTTGGAGTTCCTTGATTGTAAACTTATTTTCAAAAAACCATAAGAAAATCAATGTTCATTTCATTTCTATTTTATATTAAACAATTTACAAATTATATAAAGAAAAGCAAATACTCTTCTGCTACATGGGAGTCATTCCAAATGAATTTGGGTGGGGCTTACTGTAGTCTTTAAATGATCAAAATATATAGACAATTGTATTACAATTGAAATCATGACAATCTTGATTGAAAAGAAATAAAAGTAGATCTGCATATTTTATTATTATATCAAATGCATTGGGAACCTTATGGAAATGAATCAAAAGTAGAATTCAGAGTTTATTACATTTCCTCCAAATTTTTAAATAAACAAATGTTCTCTGATTTCTTTCATGGTTGGCATAGTTATATAACTGTTCCTCTTCGTAAACCTTATTTTAAAGGGTGGCATGTAACTTTTCACAAAGTTAATGGCAGAATAAAGAGCTATTACCTGTTTCCCATTGTGGGTCACTGATGATAGAATCGTTCGTAATGTTTTAAATCCCATTGCTATGTCAAGGAGGTGTGCAGCAAAGAAAAAATTGTTGTAATGACCAAGGACTGACATGGTCATATACCAGGCCAGGTACAGAAAAGACTTTAGAAGAAAAGGAACAAAACAGATTTAAGAAAAGAACACACAGTCAGATAAAAACTTCTTTGTACTGTAACTGTAATTGTAACTTCCAAAGACTTTTTAATCAAACATATATTTTAATTTAAAAGAATAAAACAGGTAATGCATTATGTAAAACACATGAAGTCTTCATAACTTTATTATCTTAATTCCGTGCTTCAGTTAAATCTCAAGAGAAAACAACATAAGGGAAATTTTCCCATGAGCGTTACTATTACTGTTAAGACCCAGTAATGTCCTGAAGGAATTTTGTCTCCTCCTGGAAATATTTAGAGAATCCATCAATCCAATTTATTTACCCATAAATTTGGTGAAGAGTTTTGAAAAGTGATTTAAACTAGTTCTATTTTAATATTTTAATTAATATTAACTTGATATTACATACTTACATTATCAGTGAAAACAACACCTAGTTTCCACATTTGATACTTTACATCAATAGAATTCAGCCTGAAAGAGCACATATAAAAGAAGAAATAAGGTAAATTTAAAGATGGAAAAGATGAGTCATTGATCATCAATCACTAGGTACTTTGCTGAATGTAGGCTAAGTGGGAAGTTTTCAAAAAGTTCCAGAAGCAGTAGCAAAATACTTCTATATTGTAGCCACAAAAACAATATATACTTGTATTCAAGGTTGCCTCAGGCTTTACTTTTTAAGTAAAAAAGTAAAATCATGTATAAGTTTAATCATGCATAAAATCTTGAAGCAAAGGAAGATCAGAAAAAAATTCAATCTGGGTAAAATTAAATAACTGATGTGGCAAGAGCCTAGAACCACTCATTGGTATTACACAAATGTATTGATTCTTGCCTTCTGGGTGATACTAGAAAGTACTAATTCATTTCAGATGGTTCCTTATGCTAAACAGAACACTTCCAGGTTTACTCTCTCCCTCCCTCTTTCACTAAAGCACTAAATCTAGATAGTATTTAAGGTATATGTCATAGTCTAGACTTACTTATGTGTCAGTGGATGCTTCAACACTGGAAGTTTTAAAGAAGAGATTGGACAACCATTTGTCTGAAATGGTATAGGGTTTCCTGCCTGAGCATGGTGGTTAAGACCTCCAAGATCCCTTCCAACTCTGTTATTCTGTTGCCAGGCATGGTACAACTGATTAATGGAACATGTTAGCTCCTTCAGTTCAAAAGAATATGATTCTAGCTGATGGATCTACTCTAAGGACTCATGCTGACAAGCTAACCAATGATAACAGCTGTTGTTTTGAGAACTGTGAGTTGCCAGTTCTCCTCAAAACAAAAATAGTGAGAGTAGAGTATTATTCCAGTTCTTGTCAGCATTATTAAAGTATAAAAGTGCAAGTCATAAATTCCTCTAGTAATTTGAAAATCATATATACTCTCTCTGTCTCTCACACACACAAACACACACACATAAATTTGCTAAGCAATGAGTTTCATTAATGAATTTTAAAATGTGTTAATAAACCCCTTTATTATGACATAATCCTTCACAGATGGAATTAAATATAAAAGGTATAAACACTAATAATTAATTGTCATAATGGGCAATCCTTGCTTAAACATTCAATATGCAGTATGATAAGAAGCCTTTATTTGTATTTAGTTTATAGGAAATAGAGCTGAGCCTGCTAATTAATTCTAATTCATTTGTTTTAAAGTGTTCTCTCACCAACCCTAGTTTCTGAATGATAATATTTGTAATGTTAAATTTATGCCCATATATTACTTTACACAATGTTACACTGGGTTCATTGTTGTAATACTAATAAATAATGGCATATATCATATTGGAACATGAGCCACAGTGGCACAGTGCAATACTGCAGGCTATTGTTGCTGACTTGCCGGCTGCCTGCAATTTGGCAATTCAAATCTCACCAGGCTCAAGCTTGACTCAGCCTTCCATCCTTCTGGGGTGAGTAAAATGAGGAGCCAAATTGTTGGGGGTAATATGCTGACTCTGTAAACCACTTAGAGAGGGCTGTAAAGTTGTATATAAGTCTAAATGCTATTGTTATACAGAATAATAGCATTATTATTGACAGAATAGGTATCAGACTTGTGATGGAGGCATGGTGAGTTGTACATCTCTCTGTAGAAAAATGATGACAATTGTGGAAAAGACCAAGTAACTGGTGAGTGGACTGGTGGTTTGGAACCTCCTTGGAAAAGGAGAGGGCCACATGTGCTCTGCACAGCTGCTTGTAAGGAGACCTCAGAGCAGCAATCAACCATGGGATGGAACACTGAGAAATGAAGGTATTAACTATCAAACTCACAGTCACAGCAGAACCTTTTGAAGACACTAAATTCAGTAGGCTCACTTCTAATCCCTTTTGGAAACTATTTATCTAACTATCTTAAAGCTATCAGAGATCTTCAGAAAGGTAAGTGTGAACAGCTACCTGGTAAATCTATCTTTGTTTCTGAGCAAAAGAAAAATTAACTGTAAGTTTAAGAACATAAAAAAATATGAAATAAATGGCAAAAAGCTAAATAAGATTTAGAACCAAAGTATTATTTTATTACGAATATAGTTATGAAGATATTATTTTCAAAAATCATTGTAAAAAAATAATTGTGGAAAAAATAGAAGGAGGAGCATATTATATATTTGCTTCCTTGAGTTATACCATTCTATATTTCACAAATATAGTTTATGAACTATATTAGTTTCACAAAAATAGTTTCTCATTACCATATATACTTTATGCTTCTGACATGTATGCACACTTATATTTTGGAATAATTCATGTTTATATGAGAAAGAAGGCTATAAGTCAGACGTTAAAAGCAAGAGAAATGTTGAAGGTTCAACAACAAATAAATGTTTAAGTAGTCTTTAAAGCAACATTTTAAATACTTACACAGCTGATAAAGAACTATCCTTTTTGGGTTTCTTTTTTTCTCGAGCATCACTGAAATCTAGAGCAGCCTTGTCCATTCCCAGCAATTCACTGATTCTGTCTTTGCCATAAAACTCTCCATATTTATCCATAACCTGAAACAATATAGTAACAATTATTTTTCCTTCTGAAATGTTATTTATCTAAACTCAAGTTTTTACAGAACCCTCATCATGCAGTGATTAAGGTGTAATATTTTTATATAAAATTCTATATCTTTATATACCTCTGGAGCATCTACCTCATGGGGTAAGAGGTTCAAATTAGAAAGATATTTGACCTAACAAGTTATAGGTTCTATACTCCAGTGTTTGAAGAGAACTGGTAAACTGGATTGCAGGATCTTCTACAATGAGTAGGATGTTAAATGCAAACAAAAATTATGTGAAGAGTCAGGAAGCTGTTTATCTTAGATTTGTGGGCTCTAAATTAGTCTTGGCAATGGGAAGGGTGACAGAAATGAGGAAAGAGAACTAATTTGGGAAGAGGCAATATTCTAACTTTGGATCTGGCAAGAAGGAGAAGGCAGAGATGGAAAAAGGAGCAGAGACAGAGAGAAAGGAGAGAATATAAGAGTGTTTGGAAATAGTAGGGAACCTCCTCCCTTCCCCAGGTTAATAAGTATTGAGGAACAAGAGGGGAAGAAGGGCAGACAAGAGACTCTGTGCAAAAAATACTACAAGTATTGTCAGCTAAATCAATACGGCTTCAAGAGCTGGAAGTTCATCTGTGAGACGTTGAGAAACAATTTTAAGATTTAACTCAAGAAAATAAAGCTGCAGAGACAAGAAACAAAAAGAAAACTAGAGTGAAGACTATCAACTATAGGAGTGATGGCAGAGAACATTAAAGTGAGCCCATTTTTGAAGGTATAGAAAGATAGCTAATGTGTTCTCAGATAGTTAATTTAATTACATAATATATAGTTCCTCTTATATCAATAGGCATATTGTTTATGTTGTTGCTTTCTAATTATTGCATATAAATAAAAAATGTTTTTTAAAACCCTTTGTATTTAAATGGGGGATATTCTTTTCCCTATTGGATAGCCCAAGAGAGTGGGGGAGACATATCTTAGGACTTCTTCTGTTAGCAGAAGTGTGCAAGATAAAATATATTCTACAGAAACTGGAAAATCTCTGGGTGAAGACTCATCTAGGTGTAGCATTAATATTATAGCGGGTTAAAAAGTGTCATACCTCTTAAATCACAAACTGATAATGATTCTGAACATAAAAGTACTATCCGCTTACTGAGCAAGCCTTGTTCTTGTGACTGAATGTATGTTGGTTTGAAGAGAGAATGAAGTCATACATAAAAGTTGTAGCTCCATCTATGCTGACTCATAAATAGAGCCAACTCAACTTTATTTTAATCTAAAACACTAGTGCATTGTTTTTAAAATACAGAGTAATGTATACCTTCTTATTTAACAACCACAATCAATTCCTTAAATCAGAAACAATAGTTGCTAAGTGAAAGAGAGAGGGGGAAAGAGAGGGAGGGACGGAGGGATGGATCACCAGTTGTTGCCACTTCAGTTAGATAAAATTCTTTCTCTTGCAGCTATATGTAGTGTTACTCTCATTCCAGTGTGTATTGTTGAAGGCAAATTAAATTGGGCTGTAAGTGTGTGCATTGGTTGTAAAATGGTTTTTAAATTAGCATTTTATTTGCAAACATTTGCTAAACGAGGTAACCATTAAACTCCGTGAGGCTGGTAAACACTGACTCAAAAGTATATACTGTGTGTGTGTATACACACACATACACACACACACACACACACACACACACACAATCAGCACTTTAACAGAGACTTAGTAATTTTCACTGAGCAATGAACATACACCACAAGCTTCATGAGTGGTGTACTCAGTTTGATGTAAAATTGAGTGAACGATCCCAATATAGTTACTCAATATGGATAAGAAATCTGATCATATGAATTCATAATTACAACCAATAATGGTAGAAAATAATGTAGGTCAGAAATTAGACCATGCTATTTAAAACTAAAACATATAATTTAACAATAATGAAATACTTTACCTTTCTTTTCACAAACTTGTCCCAATAGTTATTAGGAAAAGACCTATGATTTGAAAGAAATTATGTTTAAATATGTTATCATTCACTTCAAAAAACATAGTTTTTCTGAATTCCAAATTTACAGAGATCTTTCTTGGAGGTTCCAAGTTTTCCTCACCTGTAAAGGAACTTATGGAAATTACAATTTCTCACTGGAAAATAATGCTCAGATAATCATTTAACAATTCAATGCAAGTTCATTTTTTTCCTTCCTAAAGTTAAAGTTGAAAATTAAACTGATGCTAGTTATTTCCTTTATATTTTTTTTAATATTTTATTTCTTAAATTGCAACTAAATGTCACTTTTCTCAAACATTGTCCAGTTATATGGACTGATTGACTTATTGCATTACTATCAAAATCATCAAAAAATTTAATAAACTTATGAATTAATTTCAAATCTGAAATCTGATACCACATGAAGTCCTTATTTTTTATAATTCTGGTTAAATATTTTCTGTAGTATTGGCCATAATGAAATCGTACATAGACAGCATTCAGTATTACAGGAAGCTTAATTTGCTATCTGGATGCAGAATTGATTGACTTATTGCATTACTATCAAAATCATCAAAAATTTTAATAAACTTATGAATTAATTTCAAATCTGAAATCTGATTCCACATGAAGTCCTTATTTTTTATAATTCTGGATAAATATTTTCTGTAGTAGTGGCGATAATGAAATCGTACATAGACAGCATTCAGTATTACAGGAAGCTTAATTTGCTATCTGGATGCAGAATTGTACTGGTAAACATTTGCCTGGTAAATGTTAAATATTACATTAAGCCATTAAGCTATGTGTAAAGGTAGACAATTTATTTTTAATCTATAACAATTGCACATGTATTTATTCATAAATTGGCTCTTTTATATCCAGATCAATGGGGAGACATAAAAAGTTTTGCAGGGAAATTTAGGAAAAAATATATATTTAAGATTATACAAATTTCAGGGCAACTAATAAAATATACATTTGTTAATTATATAAAAGTGTGCATTCTCAGAATATAAAGATAATGCATTAGAGGACTAATTTTGCAATTTTCTGAGCCAAGGCTTGAACAAAGTTATTAAAAGTTGTGAGAAATCCAGAAAATAATTATTGTTGTTTATAAAATATTTTAAGGGCTGGAATATATAGATGATTTATTATTGCCATGCATTACCATTTTTAATCTACATAAAATCTACCTAGTGTGATTTTTTCCTGCAACAGTTATATTAAGTGCATTCTTAAATGCATTCATGTAATAAGTATATTTCTCAGTGCTTGTTTTCAAAATAGAATTTCATACTGAAATATACCTAGGAGAGCTATAGCTGCTCTACTTTTGCAATTTGTGTCCCAGGTGTATCCAATCACTACTTATTCCTGATAAAATTAAAAGTGACGTGAGCCATGGAGCCTCAAAAAAAGATAAAGACTCACTGTGTATTGATAACAAGTCTGTCCCATTGTCCCTTAATATCATCCTCTGAAGGCTGTTCTGTAATATACAGCCCGTCAAATTCCAATTTCCTTGCAACTTCTTTTTCTCGCTTAAATATTACCAATGGAACCTGGAAATAGAAGTAGAAAAAGTTGTTTAATTCACTTGGAGCAATTACTTGTTAACCGTATCTGGATGCTGAGAAAAATGCAAAGAACTGATAAACTTACATACTTCTCTAAAGTAAGTGTCTTTGCTCTTGCTCTTTGGAACATCCCCCCCTCCCGCCCCTCAGAGGTGAGGCAGGCCCTGACTCTCTCCTGACTTGCTTGGAGCCTACAGAGGAACACTAAGCCATTGGGTTACTTAGCATCTTGCAAGCCCTTCTTCTGCCTTTCAAAGTTGAGTTTTAATTTCTCCACCCTTTGTTTAATTGCCTCTTAATATAATATTTATATACAGCTTTTATGTTTCACTTGCATTTTACTTAGTCGCTTTGTGAGGGAGATAAATGTTTTTGGTATTTGATATATCAATCAATCAATCAATCAAATAGTATTCACAAGGACTTTCTCCCCAAAAGATGATATAATCCAGTGAAGAGAGATTACAAGGGTGAGGAAAGAGAAGAATTTTAACTGATTCTCCTTTCCCACTGCAATCTCCTATTTCATTTTCCATACTACTTTAGAATGTCCTTTCCAGAAAATGTTTTAGAAGCTATAATGGACTATAGCAGGAAGGGACAATTACCTGTAATCATTGCTTCTTCTTGCCAATAACAGATATGCAACAGGTGCACAAAATTAATCATTTTTCTAGTATGTTCTTTCCAACGAAAAGAATTACATAATTCAGAATACAAAGTTTTGATTTGTTTGTATTCATGTTGCTGACATAACCTTTATTGTTACTTCTTCTGACAACAACCAATAAAATAAAATACACAAACATAAATGAGTTATCAGGGAGAGGGAGACAAAATAAGTCCAAGGGAACTATAGTCCAGTAAGCAGATCAGGGGTGAAATCCTCCCTGTTTGGCCTGGTTTAGCTGAACCGGTAGGGACAATTGTCCCTGGTTCTGCGAACTGATAATAAAAAAAAGTTTCCAAGGATCACGCAGCTCAACTGTGTTCTGTGCGATCATTGGAAGCTTTTTTTTTTCTCCATTTTTTAAAGCATATTTTTCCTGCCTATTTGCCTGAACCAGCAGGAAAAAAAATGCTTTAAAAAGTGAAAAAAAAAGTTGGCCACACCCACCCAGTTACATGACAACCCCCCCAAGCCACGTCCACAGAACTGGTGGCCAAAAAAATTAGATTTCACCGCTGAAGCAGATGTGATATCCTCATTCTCTTACTTTCAGACAGTAATACCCAATGATGCAGAAAAAGGAAATGACAGTGTGTAAAATCGCTAAAATGCGGAGTGTAGGTTCCATGTAGCCACTGCTTTCTTCAAGGACATAGTGTACTGTGATGATTCTATGAGAAGGACTTTCTAGGCTGTTTAGCTTCATTTTCTCAGCAGTATTAACTACTTGTACTTCCTTTTCTTCTGATACTGAAGATGTAGATACCTGTTGAAGAACAATTTGACAGAAATATCACATTTCTACAAGCTACACACAAAAGAAAAGGGCTAACGGGTGGAAGCAGGATTATTCCAGAGGTAGATCATTGACATTTAACAGTAGGAAGCCTTGAGCTGAAATTCTGACAGATCTCATCTCCTCAATTTCTTTCTCTGCTGGCATTTCTTATTTTCTTTAGTCAAATGCTATTCAAATTTTACAAAAAAATCCTCAACTTACAATGATTCAGTTAGTGATCATTCAAAGTTACAACAGCACTGAATAAAGTGACATATGGCTGCTTTTCACGCTTACAACCACTGCAGCATTCCCATGGCCACGTGATCAAAATTCAACTGCTTGGCAACTGGCATGTATTTATGATGATTCCATGGTCCTGGGGTCATCTGATTGTCTTTTGTGACCTTCTGACAAGCAAAGTCAATAGGGAGCCAGATTCACTTTACAACTATGTTGCTAACATAACAACTACAGTGATTCACTTAACAACTGGGGCAAGAAAGTTCATAAAATGGGGTAAAACTCAGTTAACAACTGTCTTGCTTAGCAACAGAAATTTTGGACTCAGATTGTGATTGTAAGTCGAGGACTACCTATGTCTTTAAACAGTATTCACAACTCTACAAAGCTTAACTATTTTTAATAGTGTTTTAGCCTCCATAAGCATCCCCCCCCCCCAATCGTTACATATGTTTATTGCTGCCTTATAAAATTATGGTATTGATTGCACTAATGATATTATAAAACCTAGTAAAACTTTGTTGACTTATAATCTTGGAATACGGAGAAATGATACAGAATAAATTCAATCACCTTTAAGGCACATTTATGCAGTAAATGCATATACTAAAAGCTGTCTATATAAGCAAGCCCTAAATTCAGGATATTATGTCAGAATTTTACACTACGGAGTAAAGACTTTGAGTTAAAAATCACTTAGTTTTTTATATGTCAGTTTAAGTTTAAAGTATGAAGGATTTACCTTGTAGAATAAAAGAATGAAATTAATGGCAAATGCAACAAATAAAGCCAGCATCCTCATATTGTAAAAATTCCGGGCAAAATAATTCTGAAAAAAGAAATAATTTTGAATCAGTTTTAGGTAATAGTTAAAGTACTGAATTAGAAATCAGGAAACTGAGTTATAGTCCACTATTAGACACAAATGCTGGCTGGGTAATTTTGGGCTAATCTCTCTATTTTAGCCAAACCCACCTCACAGTGAAGTTATTATGAAGGAAATAGGAGATAACCTGATGAATTGTATACAACAAAGACAGGACATAAATCTAACAAATAAATATGCATAATAGCTAGTTACACTTAATATCTTTATCTTCTCTACATAACTTGCAGAATGCTATTCTAAATAATTACATAAGATGTTTTCCACTTCTAATTATTCACATAATTTATGACAATTAAAAGTACTTATCCAAATTATGTGTATTTAATGTTTAAGGATTGTATCTGAACAGTGTGTATATTAAACAGTACCAAAGTATACTAAAATGCAAATAAGAATGTAGAAACGAACAATACTTTCCCATCTACATATTTCATATAGATGTTTGATAATCTGCAATGAGGGAGAAAATACCCAGAAATGGTTTTGCATTCCCTCCCCAAAGAATTTTTTGTGAAAATAAATAATGTCTAGCTTTGGAATAGACATAGACATAAACATGAATTAAGCTGCAAATATCAACATTTAAACAAATATGTATACAAAATGATGTACTATAAGGAATACTTGTCTATTTTAACTTTTAAACCCTTACAAGGACTTTCTGTTGATATGCAATAATTTTTTTCCAGAAGGCAGATTCTTGCAATTCTAGTTCACCATGCCTATGTTTGTGACGCTGCCTTGGTTTCTGCTTTCCCTTATCTTCTTTTGTTTTCTCTTCCTTTTCTCCATCTTCTCCCCTGTAGACACATATTTTCCAAAACTATAATATCAGTCACATTTCTCAATTAAAATTTAATATCTTAATGAGGAAAGAATCAACTTGCACCATGGAGAGGAGAGATCTTTTTTCCAATGGTACAAGTATGCTAATAGTTGAACAAAGACTATGGAAAATGTACAATGTGTAAAGAACTCAGAAAATCTAATAACAATAACCATTTTATAATAAAATTAAAATGGAAAAAATATTGTGTTAAAAAGTAAAAATATACTACAAAACAAAAGTGGTGTAATCCTAGGTTACAAACTCCTACATGGTGTTCTGCTTGATTCCCCAAGTACAATAAACACAAAGTAAATATATACAAATGAATTGTTAATTTATACTGCAATACAAAAAGAATGGGACATACTCTGCTTTTTCTTGTTCGAATTTAGTATCTTCTCTTTCATCTTTTTCATCTTCATTCATCTTCTGGTCCTTGAATAAATAAAAATAAACAAGACAGAAAACATTATGACAATGATCCATTTTCAAATTATATGGCATAAAACAAAAAAAGAGGTATTGCTACCTTTAAAAATACACATACATTCTAAGGCTCATGTAAAAATAAGATAACACATTTTCATTTGAAAATGATTCTTTCATTTTAAAATTGAATCTAATTTTTAAACCCTTACAATCTTGAAAAAAAATTACCTAAAATTATCCACTTTAAAACAAGAAAAACGTTGTTTTTTAAATACCTGTGTTTCCCTGAAAATAAGACAGGGTCTTATTTTCTTTTGAGCCTCAAAATAAGTGCTTGGCCTTATTTTTGGGGAGGTCTTATTATTTTTGAGGTGTAGGAGGTGGCGAACGTGGTCATCTCATGGCTACTGCTGTATTGCAATATTTTTGGGAGGGCTTAGTTTTGGGGGAGGGCTTATTTTAGCACATGCACTCAAGCTCACTTGGGCTTATTATCCTGGGAGGTCTTATTTTCGGGGAAACAGGGTAGCTTTAATTAATTAAATCAGCTTTTAAAAAAGAAAAAGAGAGAGTTAAACAAGACAGATAAATAAAAATAGTATTTGTACCTGCATTTTCTCTTGCACATCAGGTAAAGGGGGTAAAGAAGGGCTGCTCAACAAATCGCTCAAGCCTGCATTTGGATTATGTGGAATTAGTTTATACTGTCCTCCTTCTCGTTTTAAATCTAAGCCAAAAATATCTGAGAGGAGGTCACTATCTTCTGATAGAGCTTTGAGATCAGTCAGGTCTTCTGCAGGCAAAGCAGCTTCGGCTGGCTTCCTTTCTACTTCTTCTCCATCGCCACGGACCTCATCCTGAGTAGGATCAGGCATGTTAGCTAAAAGTTCGGCTACTTTAATTTTCTTGGCTCCTTCAACCAGGCTCCCTCCAAGCAGCAAGCTGTACATGATTTGAAAGAAGCCTCTGAAGACGCTTGATAAAAAATGCATGAAACCCATTAAAATGGTCCAGTAGGAAGAAAACAAAGCCATGACCATGTCCTTCATGGTCATTTTTTTCATCTTCTTCATTTGCTTCTTTATACTTTTCATGCTTAACATTTTCATCAGAGTCATTATGTTATGCCTGAGGGCTATTAATGCTGACGTGATGGTCACTAGAGAGAAGAACCCTATTCGGGGGTCTTGCTCTTCCAGCTTGTCATTTTCATTTTCTTCTTTGTTCATAGACCGCTCGTTCAGATCTGATTCTGAGATCTGAGCAGCCAACTGCATTTCAAAGATGGTATCTTCACAAAAATTAACAAAAAGTTCCATTTTTTCCTTTTCCCCACCTTCGTTTACCACATCAAAAATAAACTGCCTCTTTGACTCTTTAACCTGAGGTTTCTCCCACTGCGTCCGACTTGATTCACTGATCTCAAAGTAAACTCGTTCAATGCGCTTTGCGCTGCCCATTATTTCTATGCGTCCTAAAAAGGGCTGGAAGTAGTTGAGAACACTGTTTGCCAACTCAAGGAAAGTTTGGAGTCGCGTATCATGGGGCATGTGCTCTGACAGGTTTGTCAGCAAAACAGCAACATTGAAGCCAATGTCTTTAGCTGGCTCATGAAATCGTTTCACAAATTCCTCATAGTCCAAAGTTTCATTCTCATCTGTTTCAGCACAGGAGAGCAGAAACTCAGTTTCCGATTGAGTATAATGTTTGTGGCTCTCCATCGCTTTGTGGAAATCTCTCTTGGAAATAATGCCCTTACCATCTGGATCATATTCTTTGAATGCATCAGAGAAAGTTAAATCCTTCAGTTTTAGAAATATATCAAAAAATTTTAGAATCATTTCTACATTGTTGAACGATTCCACCAGCATGTCAACCATTTGCTTGCCGATTGTTCCATTCACAACATTACCTGAATGTGGGAAAGTGTGTCAATAATCTTATTGACTGACTGGTTTACTTTAAATCGTCTAAGTAACACAAAGAAATATTATAAACATTGAAATTATACTACAAATCTGAGGACAGCAATACTGTATTTCTAAATAACATTTAGAAATATTTAGTTAATATTTAGAATTGACCAAACATGAAGCAGCCTGTGTTTTTATTTCAAGCTTAAAAGAAAAGTATTTAATAATTGCATTACATTGCATTTCAACTATTGATGCTCCCATTTCCCTGCTCTGAATTACAGAGTGCATATCATGGCTGATGGGCTATCAGGAGCTGTTGGTGAGTGGAAGTGGTCACTGGTGGTCAGTCAGACACGAATGCTGAGAATCAGATAGAGATTACCATGTTTCTGTACAAACTTTGTGGTTATATCTTTATACAAACATACTCTCACAAAGAGGATGCACAGGGTTAGGGAAAGGTTTATCATGCTCCTATCATGGTTCCAAGGAATTAGAATTCGTTGTTTAAGTTCATTATAATTTTTGTAGGTTAAAGGAGCTCAGTTCAAAAAAAGGCAAATGATTTCTGTGGACACTTATCCATGTGTGCATGCTCACCAACTACACTAGTAGGATCCATTTTCTTGGCTGATGGAGGGAATTACACTTTGGGGCAGACTGAAGGTTTAAGGGTTTGCATATGATACACAAATTACAATAAGCTTTTATGAATATAAATATCACTATTCCTTTATCCCAAGAAAAGCCTTTTAAAGAAAGCTTTTCCCTTTGAAATGAAGGAAAACTTAAATGGATCACTCAAGATCAGCATTAATAAAGGAACTAAACTGGTAGCCCACTGAAGAATCAAAAGCATGGTAAATTAAGTGGATCCAAAATTGTGGTCAGCACATTCTTGAGTATTCTACTTATAATCTGTCACCAGCAAAACAACCACTAGATATAACCCAATTCCCTTCTATCTATATAGTACTAATGTTACAACAGTAAACTCTTTAGATCTATCTGACTATACAGTACTAGAGAATGCCATGCTATTATTTTGCAAATAGATCTGTCTGCCAGAGAGGAATTGTTTCACACTATTTAACACCCTTCCCCATCCTTAATTAATCTCTAGAAAGATGTAAATGTGTTTCATTTTTATGTACCTCACTAAAATCAGAAAATGTTATTTTTTTAATTGATTACCAGAGTTTGAATTTTCCACAGTAATCTATACAAATTGACAGGCTGAATACTCTCTCAGCCAACTTGCTGACATTAATCATGCTTTTGCATTTCATTCATTGACACTACAGTAGGCAGGAAAATGTAACCTCTTTCTTCCCTCTTGTGAGCCTAATAAATGTGCATTTTTAAGATATATTTTGCACTTGGAAGAAACACCTCATAGGTGCAATTTCAAAAATAACGTAATAATATGTTTAAAATTATAATTTTAAAGTTACCTTCCAACATAGATAGCAGCATGACCACCATATCTTTCTGAAGGTCCATTAATTCTTTCAGTAATTCAATTTGACTAGAATCCTGTCAATATAAATATAAGATACCCATAAATCTTTTTTTATGCTGCAAGGAGATAAAAATCTTATTCCTGCCTTGCCATAACTTATAAGAAAAGAAGAGGACATGGATTTTCAAACATTACTTTAGGAATAATTCATGTGAAATTGTTTACATTAATTTCTTCAAAGACTCTACATCTTGAATCACCCAGAGAACAACTTTCTCAAAAAAAGTGACAAATATCAAGAAATGTACCAGCTTTAACCCCAGTAAAGCCTATCTTTCTAAATCCATCCAGGAGTTCTAATGTGCATAGTTCTGCAGTTGTTTTTCAAGAGTTCATTAGGTTATACATTCCTCCCACTAACATCTAGCAACCTAGAATCAAGGAGAAATTTCCTAACAGTGAGAGCAATTAACCAATGGAATGGCTTGCCTTCAGAAATTGTGGGTGCTCCAGAACTGGAGTTTTTAAGAAAAGGCTGTGCAGCTACTTGTCTGGAATAGTATAGGGTCTCCTGCTTGTGCAGGGCATTGGACTAGAAGACCTTCAAGCTCCCTTCCATCTAAGTTATTCTTTATTTCTGTTATTTTTTTAAACGCTGTCCCTACTAGAAATGAGTATTGAACTATTTGTTCTTCTCCTTTGGTATAAATCAAATTTCATTACCCTTAGCATAATACAATCCAGTTGTCCAATCTGTTTTAACAATCAGGTCCAAAGAGAGTACTAATTCATGGTGTTATAATATTACTGAGAGGCCATTAACTGAACAAACATTCATTGCATTTTCTTTAATTAAACAGGAGTAACCAATTGCATTAAACGTCATTCTGTACCTGAGAGAGCTTCATCTGCATGTGGGCAAAGACATGAAGAAAACCAACCACAGCATCCCAAAGCCTGCTGTGTGCAAGACTCTGTTGATTACCTGTACATGGACCCTGAAAAAAAAAAGACAACCTCAAAGAATAAAGAGTATACAATAAAAAAATCACTAGGAATCAGGTGGAATATCAATGTAATGAGTTATTATTGTGAATATGAATTTAATGTAAATTTATCTTCTGTCATTACAAAATTTATCTTCTGTTATTACAAAGCAGCAATCAAGCCAAATAATAACACGTTATACAACATTTAGTTGTTTTTCATTTATTATATATTTCTAAATTCAAATCAAGGCCGTACGGATATTCTGTGAAAGTCAGCCTTTCCAGTCACCTAAACAGGAAGGGCAACTTCAATTTGGCATTTACCCAACCAAATAAAAAGCCAATATATTATGCAAATGGGTTCATTTACATGTGGAGTATACAGATGTATTTGTCCATTTATATCTAGAGTCAGAAATAAGCACTACATTAAAGCAACTGTTTAATTTATGTGAGGGACAAAAAAATCATGTAATCGTACTAACGATCTAAATCAAATCAAATCAAAAATGTATTATAGTCAAAGACCAACACAAAGTGATTTCCAAATAAAATGGCACTGGTTTTAAATTTTGTATTTCCCAAAATCACTAAATCTTAAAGAATGTCATAAAGCACACATACGCGCGCACACACACAAACAAATGTACAGAGTCAATATTAATAAAATAAAATAAAAGATCACAATCCTCTTTGATTTTTAAAGATTAAAGCATCAGGGGGAACAAATTGGTTTTGTCCTTACTCTATTCATCATGTCCACGTAGCCATTATAATTAGTTTTAGACCTTTGAGAGTCAAAACTCTCTACCAGGAATGGAACGCTATATAATTAAATTGTATAAAACTCAATAGGTTAAAAATTCAGTATTAATTTTAATGACTGTGTGTATCTGATGAGTCCCAATAAGGATAAAAGCATTTGTAGTCTGCTTCCTGGTGGACTAATGCATAAAACCATAGGAATACATAGTGCAAATGGTCACTCTAGGATGGTATACATAGAATGTTAGTATGAGTGACTGACATAAGATCTCTCTCTCTCTCTCTAATCTGAGAGTTTAACCAAAGACGGTGTATACTACTTAACAATTTGAAGAAATTCTAGCAGCTGGATAACTCACTTAAATTACTTAATTAGCACTCAACTAATTTCAATGAGTTATCTGCCTGGTAGAATTACTTCAAACTGTTAAGTGGTATACATGTTTTTTTAGTGCATTTTAATTAGAGACTATTTTCATATTGCTCACTTTGTGGAAATTAGGAGGTCACCACTTGCATACCAGAACTTTCTCCTCTTCATTTGTTGACAAACATGTTATTCCCAATTTATTTATTCGATTTTTTTAGAGGTCCATGACAGGGTCATGAAATGACGTGGAAAAGCAATTTATTTACCTGAATATATTCTGTAAGAGTATTGAAGACCTGCTTTGCAACTTGAATCGCTTTAGAGAAATTACGTTGTCCTTGTTCATCAATAACTTCCTTTCCAGAATAATACCAATAGAAATCACTAATTGATTCCTAAAATTGGAAATAGAAAAAGATAAAATATTTTTTCAAAAAATATGCATCTGGAAAATTTGTTTATAAATTCTCCAAAACTGTGAGACAGATTAATATTAGAAAAAATATATTCTGTAAAAATCCCATCAGCTTTAGAAATTCAAATAAGGTCCATATGAATCTTTACACATAGGAATCATGAAAACTCAGATTGAAACTTCAACTTTCATTTGATTTTCCTGTTGTTTCGTTCTTTCCTGTATGTAGGAGAATACAAAAAGCAAAAAGGGGTAAGGGAGGATGGGAACGAATGCTTATGAAAATTTTGTACAAACATGGGAGGAGACTGGATGACTGTTGGAAAGAATTTTGCAAAGGGTGTCACCAATGTACCTAAGGCAATTAAACCTTTTTTTTCCTTTTACTGCTTTCTTGTTCTCATATTTCTACTGTATCTTAGAAGAATAAAGGAGAGGAAATAAGCATTATCAATCTTGCTTTTTGATATAAAATATTCCAGTGTGGAAAAGTATACATAACAGTGTTACAAATTAGCAAAATATAATAATAGTGGGGTGTATGTGTGTGTGCACGTGCGCGCGCGCACACACACACACACACACACACACAGATAAATAGTTTTTCATTTTTTTCTACTTTTACTTTTGTGATCCAATTTCAAATTTGGGTTGTTAAGGAATAATTCTAATGAAAAATTTAAATCATGCTTATGTACAGTTTTCCCGTGACCCGACAAAAGCGCGCCGACAAAAGCGCATCACTAAAACCGCGACATCATCAACGCGCCAACAACAGCACATTGACAACAGCGCGTCAACAGAAGGGTGATTTACAACAGCACATCGACAGAAGGGCGATTTAAGTTAAGGTAAGGGTTAGGTTTAGGGTTAGGTTTAGGGTTAGCATTAGTGTTACGTTTAGGGTTAGGGTTAGGGTTACGTTTAGGGTTAGGGCTAGGGTTAGGTTTAGGGCTAGGGTTAGGTTTAGGTTTAGGTTTACAGCGCCCTTCTGTCGGCGTGCTGTTGTTGGCGTGATTCAGTGCTCATTCGTCGGCACGGTTCAGAACTCGCGGACTTGTCACCGCGGTTAAGTCGCGTGTGCTTTTGTCGGTCGCCCTTTTGTCGGTGAACCCAGTTTTCCTACTACTGTACATGTATTCTTGCTTTGTAAAGGCAAACACTTAACAAAATTTAGAAATATATGGATGCTTATATATTGCATAACTATTCTCCAGATCCCATAGGTTTGAGTTTTAATAATTAAAATGTGAAACTCAATAAATTTCTCTGCATTACAACTTCAAAACCTACTAATTAATACCCATACATTTATTCTGATTATTGCAAAAATAACATAAACTTTAGTGAAACCTTACAGTGAGTGATATTTTACCTGAACTCTCAATAAATAATCCACAGTTGATATGATAATGTTGACAGTTGTATTATTACCAGTCTGAGTTCTCAAGTAATTCTGAAAACCTTGGAGAATAGAATGAGATGGAGTTAACGTTTGTCCTAATCTCGAACTTCTTGAAAATTATCTATATCATAACATGCTTACTTGTATGTAATTAACTTTTTCAATATATTAATTATACCTACCAAACCTATTATTTGGTTTACAAAATTAAGCTTTCATCATTATTTTGGTATTTTAGAGCATTGGATGCAATAGAGGAGGAGGAGAACAAACCTGAATTATGACCTTCACAAAGCAACTGAAGGAACCGGAAGAGGTCACAGGTAAATTCATCATCCTGCATCACCTTTTCTCCTGTGGAAAAGTCAATCCCAATAAGTATCATAACAAGATGCCAGGTAACATTAGAACATCACATGTAGCACTTGTTGCTTTAAGAATTATAGACATAATTACATTTTGTAACATTTCCCCAGAATCAGTTCCATAGTGTTCTTATTTGGAAGTAGGTATGTTCATTCATTATGAGAAATAAAGTAAAATTTGAAAACACATCTCCCAAAAATGTAGCAACGTGAGCTTGGCAACATTTTAGAAATTATCTCTCATTTTAATTTTGAATTTGTGAATATGTAATATTGGGAATCTAATGTTTAGGATCAGGTAAAAGGAGTGACCTAAGGATGTAATCTATAGATAGATACTGGAATAAGCAAAAGCTATTGTAATCGAACTAAATTAAGCTTATTGAAAATTTGCTTAGTTCTAAAGTGCTTATTCAGGAGAAAGTTACTGAAGCCAATGAAATAAAGTGATATATCTCTAATATTGTTTTTATTCATGAAAAATAAGAATGTAACTGAATACTGATTTCTAAATAATGCCCATTTCACTATTTCAAAAAGGATAAAGTGCTCATAGTCACTCATGCCTTAGTTATCTCCTGAATGGGTTACTGCAACCAATTCTACACGAAGCTGCCCTTGAAGAGTATTCAGAAACTTCAGCTGGTATAAAATATGGCAGCCCAAGCAATTACAGGTACCGGTTGTTCACAACAAGCTTCAATGTTTCTCTGCCCACTTCAAGGTGCAGAGAAGACTGTTAAAGGCCTTCATGCCTTGGGGCTGGGTTATGTAAGGACCATACAGTATCTCCCCCATGGTGTCTACCCGTCCTATTAGATCTTCAGAAGAGGCGTGCAGCCTTTTTTGCTGTGGCACCCGACCTCTGGAACATCAGTCTCCCAGGAATCAGACTTGCCCCAACAATGCTAGGCTTTGAAAACCGAGCTTTGTCATTGAGCTTGGAGTCCTGATAGCAAGACTAGGATATGCCATGGCTTGATTGAGCATCTGTGAGTCTTCTCAACTCATTTTGTCTCAAAATGAAAAGAAAATATTTTTGTCATTTTATTCTTTAATTAGTCTTCTCTAATTAAAGAATAAAACAACAAAAAGCAACCAGAATTAAAAACAACAAGGAGTTTTTCCCCGAATGCCATCACTCTGCTAAACAACTAATTTCCACAACACTGTTGAATTATTTACTATATTTACTAATAAGACTGTATTACTATTATTCTTCTCATCCTTCCTAGTACTTCTCTCTTCCCACTTATGACTATAACCATGTTGCTTGTATCTTTACAATTTATATTGTTTTGTTTCCTGGTACAATTTGATTGCTTATTAGTAACCAATGACTATCACTAAGTGTTGTTTCTTATGATTCTTGATGAATGCATTCTATTTTATTTTTCTTTATTTACACTGAGAGCATATGCACCAAAGACAAATTCCTTGTGTGTCCAATCACACTTGGCCAATAAAGAATTCTATTCTATTCTATTTAGAAAATAGCATCTCTTTATTTCAGTGGCATGGTGGCCTAGTAATGAAGACGCTCACCTTCCACTTGGAAGCTTTGAGAGTTCAATCCTAGATAGCAGCAGATGCTTCTCTTCTAAGGTGCAAAGAAAAAATATCTGCTGCGAACTCTGCATAGCATCACGAAGGACATCTGACCAATAAATGCTCAGCTCCATCCAGTCACCCTGACTTTACCCCAAATTAAGGGATTACAGTGTCATAAAAAGGAGAGGTTTTTTTTATTCTTCATTGTAATCTGTCCAGAGTCATGTAAACAAGATGGGTGAGCCTATAAATTTACTAAATAGATAAATAGGTTGGCCTATGTAAACAAAAATCCTCTTGTGTATTGTGTGATGTGCAATGGTAATGGCTATATATTCAGAAAAAGTCTGAACATACAGTAAAAGTGAGTACAGTAAAAACTTTTAACACAATACAGTTTAGTTAAAATATTGCCTGTGCCCATGCTACTATTCAATGGCATTATTACACATACAGATGTTTTGTTCCTGTCATGGACCATTTGAGATGGGAATATATTTTTCAAGAAGTAATGTATGGTAGAAAAAAAATGATGAGTGTTGTGGTAGGTGTTGCAGTTCTTGAAAGTGCTTAAATGGCAGTTTATGAATTATCTCTCCTTCCGAAGGCAAAAGGATTTCCCTGGAAATATTTCTGTCCATTTCTTTTGTTGCGCAGATTCTGGATATAGAACATTTGGATTTAATACATATACCAAAAGCCATTCCATCCTAACCATTCTCTTCTATACTGCTGATAATTTTTTCCAAGTTGTTTCTTACATTTGTTTAAAGCACCTACTTACTTGCAATTATAAATAATGAAAAACTGGTAATCATATACATATTTCATATTATATATGAGGGGAGAGAAAATCTTTTGTGAACAAAAAAGAGAAGGTGTTTACCATGTTGCCTAAATGCCAATCAAGTAATTTATGAAATTCCAGAAATGCCCTAGAGTAGTGATGGCTAACCTTTTTGCCATCATGTGCCAAAAGCGGGGAGCGCACAGGGGGGGTCTGCATAGGGATGCCCATACCCATAACTCTAAGCGCAAAACACACACACACATGCATGTGCATGCAACCCCCACACTCCCCCCGCTTTTGGTGTGCGATGAACCCGTTTTTTGCCCTTCCCAGGCTCTAGAGGCTTTCTAGGATCCTGGGGACAACAAAAACAGCTCCCCCCCTGGAGGCTTCAGGTGGCTTCCCTGATGCCTCCAGAGGGCAAAAAACAGCCCAACACTCAAACAGGAAGTCCATTCCCGAACTTCCGGTTTGCGTTTTCAGTCGTTTTTTGGCCTCCGGAGGCTTCAGGGAATCTTTGTGACAAAATTCAGTATAATCCAGATTATGTAAAACAAGGAAAGAAAACATCAGAAAGATAACTTTTAAACTGAAAGGAGAGGAAAAAATGCACTTTCAAGCTTATCATGATCTATGGAAACATTATTTAAATTGTAAGGAGGAAATGAAAATGTAAGAAATTAATGTAAATCAATTTATACCTTTGGTTTTGAACCTTTTTCCATTAATAATCATAACAAGTAAAACGTAACACATAAAAAACCGCAACATTGAATACATCACAAAAACAAATCAGATACATATCTGGTAAAGAACTGTCAATATTTTACCAGTGGGGGGTCCAGCATTAAGAACATGAAGCTTGGTCACAATGAGTGAGGATCAGAATAAAGAGACTGTTGGTACAATGAACAATAAAAAAGGGCACAACCAATAATAAATCTTGAATCAGTTAAAAGGCCTATATTTAAGATTGTCTGAAATACTTATTTTATCACCTACAAGGGGAAAAAATCCAGTTTTAAATAGACACGGTATAACCCCTTCCAAAAACCAGTAAGATATGGTCTATTCCATTGCTTTGGTGTTTTAAATATCTCTCTAAAATGGTATGTCTGGAATCTTCGTAGTTTCCATTTTAAGAAAAGGTTTGTGCATTTTGCAATAATCAATGGTTTATCTGGCAGCAATTATTATTATTACTGATCACACACCTTTTAGATCCTACCAGGGTGGTTTACAAAAATGTCAATTATTAATACTAGAAATAATAATCAGGGCAAAAGTAAACATTTTTCTTCTTTCTCTCTCCCTCTCTCTCTCTCTGTCCCCCTTCAAGAATCATGGAACAGTTGAAAGTAAGGATCCTATTTGAGGGGAGGAAGCAGTCGAATGGATTAAACTGATCTTCGTATCCCTTACTTGTTTGCCTTGGAGCTCATTATTACTATTAATCAATGCTTTCCAAATCTGGATAAATTATCCCAAATTTGGTACAAATAGCTTTACCTACATTGGGCAAAAAAGGACTTTCTGATAATGGTTTTGGATAATGAGGGAAATGGTTTAGGAAGTACTACCATAATTATCAACCAATATGTGATAATACTGTATTATAAGCACTATTTCTGTATTTGCATCCCATATTCTATTTCCAATGTTGAAGCATTTAAATCAATGACGAAAACTATTCCTACAAAAATCATCATGTGTTTTAAAATTGTACTTCTCAGTTAAAAATATTGTGTATGTGTGTGCACATACACAGTCACACCCTTTCAAGTCAGTGTTGACTCACAGCAACTTCCTAACTAGTCCCTGCAGTTTTCTTGGCAGGATTTCAGAAGGTACTTGCCATTGCTACCTTCCTAGGGCTGAGAGAGAATCACTGGCCTAATGTCATCCAGCTGGCTTCAAGTTTAAAGTGAGAGCAGAATTCAGTCTTCCAGTTCCTTTTATGATGCTTTAACCATGCAGCAAATTGTGCTCTCTAGTTACGCTTTTTAAATAATGTCATTCTTTGTATCTTACAATAATTCACAATTTATAATATTATCATTGATAGTTGAAAAATAGCTGAAAATTAATGATTTGTTCACTGAGAATTAAGCATTTTTAATTTCATAGGCTATTTATTTTATAGACAGTTGACTGAAGAATTTTGAAGTTTAAATAACACTTTAAACATAACACATTTTTTTTCAATCAGTCAAATGTAGCATTATAATGAACTTTCTAACTGAAATCAGTGATATCTCAAAGTTTTAATCTTCATTTACACAGTGTTAGGGCTTAGTTCTGGTTCGGGCTTAGCTTTGCTACTGAAACTTGTTTTACCTAAATGTAGTTTTTTTTTTAATAAGAACAAGGGATGATTGAGGTATATATTGAAGTTTCCCTTCTAGAACAGATTCACACAAACACCAAGAAATGTTGAAAAGGAGTTTCATCAACACAATTACAACCGGCTATCATGCATTAATTCTGTTAATGTTTACAATGAAAACATAACTTTTTAATCACAAAACATCCCCTCTCCCTCCCCACCATCAAAGTCAAGTCTGGATCCTCCACTGATTTCCTATGTTTGCACAAACTAATGCAGCCATAAAGCCACATTAAATACACGACAGAAATGCTACAGGAAGACCACAGCACATGGCGGATTTTAATGTCATATGCACACATTTTATTTACAACCAACCATCACAAATACTTGGCCCACCATGAAAATAACACCACCAAATGAAGCAGAAAAAAAAAGAAGAAAATCAAAAAGCTTGCTGCTCTTACATCTAGTGTGCCAGATACTGTGCATATCCTGAGAAAGGGAGGAAAAAACAAAGATGTGGGGAAAGTTGGCATACAAATGGAACTTCGGAGAATACAACCATGATAATAATAATAGTAATAGTAATAATCCTACTTTGACATTCTAAAAATAAAAACGAACTGCATGCTGCATGGTGTTCAGGAGCTGTACAGTGCTGACACGAAGCTTACAACAGGAAAAAAGAAAGTCAATTGATGTGTAATAATTACCACGCTCATGAGTGATGACTGAGGTAGGGGAAGACAGGACATTGATTTCAAAGAAAAGAAAATGGGGGAAAAAGAAAAAAGTGAGAACTTGTTTCAGAGTTAAAAAATATATATTTAGCATTGCTTCTGATAACTTAATTCTCCATGAATCAAATCAAAAGTCCAATTTAAGTAAATACATAAAAATGTAGAGAGAATTAAAATATTTTGATATCAGAATCATAATTCAACAGAGAGAAAAGAAAAAGAGAAAGAGATGTATGTTGTATTCTTTTATAACATATGCCCAGGTTCCAAAAGAAAATGAACTTCTTTAATGAAAACCTTACTATGAACAGTTATAGAAAAATATGTGCAAAGAAAAAATATATTTCCATTCTTGAAAACCATTCATTTGATTGATTATCAAGTTTTTGATAATCAATAAAATGAAACAAACTGGACTACCAAAATTTACTCATATGAGCTCGCTTCCAGTCAGATGAGTAAAAAATAAAAATAAAAATGCTAAAATAAATACTGGAGTAAAATTAAGGACAAGAATGCACAGAATCAATAACTTAATGCTTTAAAAACCTTTAAATGTTTATCTCCTTTTAACTTGATCTAAACACCAAGCTAATCAAAAGAAGTTGGAAATGATTGCAGTGAAATTGTTAAAATATATTAACTTGCCTAACAGAATAGTAAATCGTTTGGTTTTTCCCTTATTTTGAAGAATAAACGTGAAAGGATTTGCTAAAGTATATAATAGAAGAAATTCCATTGAGAATGAATATAAGGGACAGAGATTTTAATGTTATAAGCCGCCCAGAGTTGCTTTCATACGAGATGGGCGGCAAATAAATTTAATAAACAAACAAACAAACAACTAGTCACAGAGAAAATACACAAATGATTCTAGATGGAAATAACAGATTTATACAACAAAATAATAACAGTGGAAAAGCTGATCAAAAGCTAGAAAAGGTGAACTGGTTCAAAATCAAAAGTTCTGATACTTTTTTTAAAAAAAATCAGGAATAAAGAATTGTTGGTTCTTCAGATGTTGCTGAACCTATTTCTATTAGCCCATGAAGCATGGCTAAGGAACTCCAATATTTGCTGTCCTGCAACACCTGGAATGCCACCAGTTCTCTCACTTTTAAGTAAAGTTCACAAACAGCATTTAAATCACTTTCAAGCAAAATAATTTCACGAAGAATTCATCTTTCTTTGATACGTAATTTTATTACAGAATAGAATATACATGTCACAAGTGTTCCATTGATTAAAATAATCTCAGACAGATATTTTCTTATCACTGTAAAATGATAAACAGGTCATACTTTATAGATTTAGGATTATTGTATAGCATTCGGAGTCTTTTTGGAGTGGGGTGACCTTAACAAATACAATAAAACAATGTATAGGATTCAAACTTCAGCTACCAATGTAATCGGTTGTGGCTTTCCTGCCTACTGAGGAGATTACCTGGGAGGAAGACAATTTATATACAATCATTGTCTCATATGTGTCACACAATAGCAAGATTTAATATTGTACCACCTATGCTAGTAGAAGAGAGATACTTCAGTCCAAGAGAGATTATCTTCCTGCCAGTTGGGAGATATGAAATTTTCTTTGGCTTACTGTGCTGCTCGTTTTACACTTCAAGGTGCTCAAACTTAATAACCTTCTGTTGTTAAACTATCCAGGTTAATCTGGTGTACAGAAAACTCATTTTATTTTGGCCAATGTGCCTGGAGAAGTGGCCAACTCCTTTTATGTCATGTGGAAGGCTAACAAGTTGTCACAGATCCTTATGAATGTTGATTTTTTTGAAAACTCCTTTTAAGTTTTTATTCTGCCTGTTATTTTTTATCATGGACCGGGTTCTGTTGACAGCTGGCCTATAATCTATTATAATTTAATACACTCCTAAAATTTGGTATTTGTAAACTTTAACTGAGTGAAACAATGCATCACAGGCAGTGGTGGGTTCCAGATTCCGTTCCAACCGTACCGGTGGAATGGCCCAAATTTTACCCACATGGATGTGCACGGCATGCACGCACATGCATGCTGTGCACACATGCATTGTAGCTGCAAATGACGCTTCCACAAGCTTCCACAACACTCCAGCTGCTCGGCGGAGCATTGTGCAGGTGCTGTATGTGTCATATGTGTGCGCGGAAGCGCCAAAAGCTTTAAAACATGGTAAGGAGCTCACGCGGGCGGGTGGGCCCTCCGGAGCACCGTACCGAAACGGTACCTGGTGCTCTGGTATGCCAGTAATGGGAAGTACCGCCTGCATCCCACCACTGATTATAGGGCAACAATTTTTGAACCAAGTTACCTCAAATGGGCAATTTACAGAATGAATACAAAATCCAGGACCCATGTCTGCCATGGGACTGAAATTTGGCATATTTGGGCTCACTTCGATGCTCTTATGCTGCCACCCAAAGATTCAATAGGCTGGTCCCACCCTAGTCGTCCTGGGCTATATCCTGGAAACTGGATATTCCAGTCCCACCACTGGCTACTGTAGAGTGGTTAGCCGCTGTCAAGCCAGCAGGAAGTCAGAAATCTGACCACTATTTTTTATCCTTGGTCATTCTGTTTGTTTAGATAAGGAAATGATGATCAACAGGTAATGGGTTGTCTAGTCGATATAATACTAAATGTTCATGTCTGTAATGTTTAACTGGGCAAAATGCGGCATTATAGGGCTAAATCCTTTCAACCAAGATAACTAAATTGGGCCGATATACAGAATGTGTCCAAATTTGGGAACTATAACATAAAAATATCATAAAACATTTTATGACATAATACAAAACTGTCCTAAAATATTTCCTGAGATCAACTCCTGATGTTTGACTGTGCTGTACAGTTCAATGTGAGCTACTTCCAAAGCAGATAAGTCTCTGAATAAAACCCTGAAATTTTAAGAACTTTTCCATTACATTAGAGGATACTAAGTAATCTGGTAAGGAAATGTCTCTGAAATAATGACCCAGCAGGTCATGGTTGTCTAGTCACAAATAAAGACAAACTCAAGTTATAATTATTTTGATTTAGTGACTTTAAAGGGTCCAGGCAACAAAACTTTTTGATAAGGAAAACTGTACCTGATCCTTCTTCTGTTACCATTCCAAGGCCTTCTGCTTTATTCTGTCGTTCGAAAGCATTTAGGTCAAGAACACTATAATGAAACATACACTGTAGTTTTAACCACAAACATTCAATTTTGCTGCAAGATGTAAGCAAGGTATTTCTGTGCATTTACACTTTATGTAACTGGGTTAATACCAGTAAAGTATGAATGCATTTCACTGTATGGCACAAATACCTATTTGGCTCAGCAAAGATGAGTCACATAATTTTTGTTTTCTTAAAGACAGGAACTTAACCTTTAATAAAATATTTAAAATTCAAATCTCCATAGGTCATGTTTAAAGTAAACAAAACCTTTTTTAGAAATGGTCTTTTTCTGACATTTTTTATATAGAATTAATTCTCATAAACAAATCGGTAAACAAGGTAGCCTTTCCTACCTTCACAACACACACTGGCACCTTTGTAGGCTTCAGTAAGCAAATTGCCCAGACATTTTTTAGTATATATAAGTGGTGTGTGTGTGTGTGAAAGTAATGCTGATACTCCACCGTCTTTAAAAGGAGTCCCTGTGGATTTTACTCCGCTAATTGTTGCAGACTATAGGGGCAGTGCTCATCTCCATTTCAAGGCCATAGAGCCAGCATTGTCCGAAGACATTTCTACCAGCACGACATTTGGCCAGCATGTCATCACTGAGCACCATTACCTTCCCATCACAGTAGTACCTATTTATCTACTTGCATTTGCATACTTTTGAACTGCTCGGTTGGCAGGTGCTTGGTGAATATTGGAGCTCCCCCTGTTGCATGGTGCTCAGGTGTCAAACCTGGACTGCTGACTTTCCAGCCAACAAACCCAGAGTCTCAGCCGCTGAGCCACTGAACCAACCTTCCACAGGTAAACACATAAAAGGGCAGCTTCAGTTGTACAGTTATAACCACCAATGTGATATGCTGCTGAGAGCAAAATATAATAGTCTACCTCAACATCATAGCAATAAACTAGCTAGACATAATTATAAAAAATATTTTCACCCAACAATGAGAATATACATCTATTATTGAATGTATTGTTGATTGATGGTTTTTTAAATTGTTGACTGTTGTTTTTGTAAGTCATATTTTTTAAAGTTTGGAAGTCATCTAATTTTTTAAAATAAACAAATAAATACATTTAGAGAAACTTTAGTGTGAAATCTCTACCTTTGCATCTCAACCTTTGAGTTCCTTATCATAAAAACATTAAAGAAGTGAGTGTGCTGCAAGACATTAATGTAATGAATACTTTATTATTAAATATACATAAAAGAGAAGTGTTTCTGAGAATCTGAAAAGAAAAAAAAACTTACACTGCATTTGGGAACTTCCCCTAGGCCAATATTTTAGCATCTGTATTCCAATACTAATTCCATCCGTAATAATATTACATCTTAGAAAATAAGACAAGACTATCTTTAAAAAAATCATTGAACCCTATTGATATTCTGTGATTTTGAAAGTCATTGGGCATATTACTCATTGTTCAACTCTGTACTGTAACTTGTTCACTTTTCTTTTGCTGTACTTTAAAACTAATAGAAGGATTTCCCTAGGCATTCAAACCTACCGAGGAAAATCAAAGTTTATATTGAAATATTTATTCAGTTGTTTGCTTATTCATTCCTTCAATTATTCATTACAAAGCTTTCTATGCTTCTCCATTCCTTACTTGCTCTGGGTAGCTCATGATAGTATATAATATAAAGGTTTGAAAATGTACTATTTTTTTTTCTCTTACCTGCAAGACTGCATAAGACCAGCAAGGCTCTGAAAGAAGCCTACATCTTTTTTGTCCTTGAGATAGTCAAGCATTTTCTAGAATAAAACATCATTTCATTTCATTTTAAAATGTTTCTTTTTTGCTTTTGACATAACATCCCCAAAATTTAATCCAAACAATTCTAGACAGTAATATTGCCAGTTCTTAAGGAGGCATGTAAGAGGCTCTAGATCTCTCTCTACATCCATTCTGCTTCGGTTTTGCTAATACCGCAATTGCTTCTTGCTACCTTCTTCACTACTGTTGCTCTTGCATTGCCTTTCCCCCATCTCTGATTTTTTTAAGTTTGATGCAAATTGGTCCAAACAGTTTAAAAATCTTCTTCCCTTACACGTTTGTATTTGTGGGTGAACTTTGATTGTCTTGTGATCAACAACCTCAACAGGTCGGCAGGTGTATCACTTTTAGAGGTAGCAGCAGCAATAACAGTGATGCCCTGCGGTTATTTAATAATCCTTGATTCAATAACTAGCACTGTAATAACAATGGAAGCATACAATTCAATTTAAAAAATAAAGTATAATCTCAGTCAAACAACATATATTAAAAAAACTGAAACTAAGGCCTTAAGGCTTTTAAAAGAGAAGCGTAGGCTGCAAGGTGAATGCAAAAAGGTATCTGACAAAAAATGGTGCCAGGTAGAATTTTCTGGAGATAGTATTCCAGAGTTACAGCATCATAACAGGACATTTTCTGATCAGTGTCTATTTTAGCATAAAGGAAGACAAGAAATCTTTTAAAAAGCTAATATGGCTTTAGAAAGAGGCCAACCATTAATGAACTAATCAACAAAATATGCATTATGTAGATACAAACATCCTTGTCAATGAAAAGAAGTAATTCACTCTAAGTGTTAGAAAAGTTACCTGCTGAACAGTTGAATTTCCTCCATTCAAGATAGCAATCCCAAGTTTGAGGGTAGCTGCAACCATTGGTCCCATTTCACCTGCAAAGCAAATGTGTATTTTATTTATTTATACATGCATATATACAGGTATACACATACATACACAATATATATACATATGCCTACTCTTTCTGTTAGAAAACCAATACAACGTTGACAAAATATGTGCATTTGAGTGTAAATAGGTATATCTATATGTATATTACAAATAGCTTGTTTTTCTAAACTTTCACGTTCTTTCAGTATCCTCTGTATTCATCCATCAGATACCAATTTTACAAATATTTTTCAACTTAGTATTTTCTGCTCAATCTGTCCAACCACACATATATGTGGATAAGGAGCACTGGACTGAATAATTAGGGCCAAACTAGTGCTAGCCTGAATTTCAATAATTCTAGCAATGTGTTCATTAAATGCTTATGAGCAGCAGCTGAGTAAAAATTTCAGCAGCCTGAGTAGATACAGAACATGTCTCTTTCTCACTTTGTTGCAGTGCTGTCTTCCCATAACCGTTTTATGTATACTGCAGTGAAATTCTCCACTGGGAAATGTTAAAATCAGAAGAAAAGTCCTTAGGAGAAAATAAATACGGTTGACTTACCTTTGCTGGCACTAATTGTCTGCAGGACCATTTCAGCAGCCCCTCGATCATGGAGTCTTGCTTGCTGGTACAGGAGTTTTTGCTTTTCCATTTCTTTTTCCTGAATAAAAACCCCAACCATTTAAATTGAGGGCTTTTCCTAACATCTTTTCTATGAAATTTTTCATACCAGAGGGCTCTATGGCAATTTAAAATTGAAAACAATTGACATGATGGTATAATATCAATCATCACTTTTACCATACATTTGACAAAATAGGCTTTAGAGTACTTTTTCAGTGTAGACTTTAATCAACACAGAATTTATGGTCCTTATATATTCTTTTTCTCAAAAGCCTGCATTCTACCTGGGGTTGACCTATTCATATTATCTAAAGAATATTCAGGGAACTCTGCATATGTGGCCCAGCAGGTGTGCAGAATTGCAACTCGCATAATCTCAGCCATCATGATCAGAAATGGCAGATTACGTGTTGCAGTTCAGCTCACCCTGCATTAAATTATAACATAGGAATTGCTTAAAACAGCCAGCTCATGATTCCTAAACAAGAAACCTTATAACTAAAGCATATTCCATTAGACCTATTTAATAAAATGCAGATTTACAGAACATGTAAAGGTCAGATTGCATAACTTTCACATTTTATATTAAATTAAATTAATTAGTTAAATAGGCTTTTATTCCAAGTTAAATATATAGGTGGCTAGGTTCCAAATCAGTCATATTTTTAATCCAGGAAGTTATTCTGAAGCATAAATGGTTTTTTTAAACAGAGCAAAATGTATTATGCATTTTTCTCATCAAACTACTACTGAGGGTATCTATGACTGAGCATTACTGCATGTTTTAAAAACAAACAAAAAGTAGATAGGAACAAAATGTTGATGTTGATTTTCTGCCATGATTATTCAAAAATCTTGTCTTCTTGCTTAAATGTCTTCTTGTAAAATATTTTTTAAAGAAACACAAAACATAACTGAAACATCATTTCAATGAAGTTGCAATGTTACTTCAATGGCATTAAAAGATCTTCATGCATTTTATCTTCTTAGTCCCAAAAATATTTTTTACTTTCCATTGAATCGAACATTTCACTTATCTATGGGGATGTTTTTTTGAAAGCCTTAGCTTTAAATCTTTCTCTTTTTAGCTTTAGTGAACAGAATTGAAGAAATGATGAAATTGGAAGAATTAAGCATCCAAGACAGAGGCCATTTCCCTTCTAGTGATTTATAGCTTATGGAGTATCACTCAGCCATTGTTGTGCTAGAATAGCAGTAATGATGACAGGCTTTACATCATTTCAACAATGTTTGCCATAAAGACACTATAAATCATTAAAGAAGAAATACAGGGGGCTATGATTAATTCAAAGGAAGGGGGACAGGGAAATGAGGAGGAGAGGGGAGGGGAGGAAAGGGCATTATTTTGATCCTAATCCAAGCCAGTGCTTATTTCTTTTGTAGGGAAAACTCTGATCTAGCAAATTATCTGGATGTAGTAAGAGAGTAGCGATCTTAGCACTTTTCCCTGCAATCCTGTGCAAGCCTATCCTTTGGATAGTTTATGAAGAACATGAGGAGATGAAAAGAAAAAGGAGCCATATGCAAACAATACCTCTCTCCTTACATGAATGGGAGGCCCTCAGGAAGATAATTCCATATTTAGTCTGGATCTACCCTGAATAATTTTGCTGATAATATAAGATGTAAGGCAAATAAATAAATAATAGAAGAATCTATATGTTTCATCTTACAGAACACAATCTCCAACTGTCTATAATATGAGAAACATACACAAACACATACCAACACAGATACTGTACATAGACACACAGAGGAAAAAAATCAGACTGGAAACACAGAGACATAGTGACAAAGAACAAGCACAGGTGATATATGCATGTAAATATACTTTCCAGTATTTCTTCTGCTGCAAGTCTTACATCAGTAGACTTAAACATTTCTTATAATTAAAATTCAACTGTAAAATAATATACAAATTATATATAAATGGGTAGTTTTATAATGACTCAACAATTATGGCTACTTATTCCACAAAGGTGTGGAGAGTCATGTTTGGTCAGCATGGACATTAGGCAGGTGAAACATCCATCTCAGGCAACAGTTGATTAAGACAAAAATGAAGCTAGATGTCAGAAAAATTGCCAGGATAATGTGGCTGAAATGATTATTTTGCACCTTCACTTGGCTTCTCATAACAGGCTACAAACTGTAATGGGTGGTTTTGATTGAGGAGTCCTGAGGATCAGTAAATAAACCAAAAATACCTTAATACTCAGTACAAGCCAAAAATCTACAAAATGCAGGGCATAGCAGAAAGAATATATCAAGCAACCTCTATCATCTCTCTCTCTCCCTCCCTCCCTCACTCTCTCCCTCCCTCCCTCCCTCCCTCTCTCTCTATCTATCTCTGTGTGTCACACACACACACACACACACACGTAAGAACTCCACAATGCTTTGGATTAGTTCTTCAATTAATTCTGATTTTAGTCAATAATTGTTACTGTAGACACAGTTTATATAATAATATTCTTTATTCATCTCAAGAATTCAAGCTTTATTTTTAAAAAAATAAAATTTATAATTAGTTTATACTGTTTAAGGTTAACTTATGGAGGGGGCTCATTTGAACATATAAAGAAAAATGTGGTGGCTAACCTTACCAGAATGTCAGCTTATAGTGTAGATGTAGGATGCCATACTTGCATTCGTGTTAATTTTATGCTTCCATTTGTAAATATATTATGATACATATTGATTTTATAGTAACTGGTTTTTTTTTTCATTTTAGCCTGAGTGTCATTTTAATTGTGACTGATTCACACACCATTGGGGAGAAATTGTTATTAATGTTTTTTTCTTTGTGTGCTCTGTAGTTCAAAGATAACAGCTACAAGTTCTTAAAACAGCTTGGCTATGCGCAAGCTTTCACATACATCAAACATCTTTGGGAAATGAAATTTGAGGCATTGTGCAGTATAAGGGAGAGCAGATAGTGAGTTTGAGGAAACAGAAAAAACATGGTCAAGATGAAGTAAAGTGCAATAAAGAAAATTTTAATTCTAATTCATGACTCTGTTGCTAATGAGAGCACAGAAATAAGGATTAATTAGCAACAATAAATCAACCAGCAGTCAAGAAATACACTATAGATCTGCACTTAGGAAAGCAGTTATGGAGGCTTTGAAAGTGATATTATGATGTCAGGATATAACAAAGATCAAACTCATGTAGGCAATGGCTCCCTCTATGACAGTCTATGGAGGGAAAGTTGTACTTTGAAGAAGCAAAACAGAAAAAGTATTAATGTTCTTGAACTTTGAATACCATGAGAATAACATGGACAGCCAAGAAAACAAACCAATGGCCATTAAACAAAACAATCCAGAGTTCTCATGTCAGACAGAAATGAACATACTAAAGCTATTATACTTCAGGCACATTGTGCTTAAACGTAGCTATCTGAAGATATCTATACTGCTGGGAAGGGTGGAAGGAAAGAGAAGAGTTGACCATCTACAAATAAATGGTTTCAATTAGGTTCCAATAGCTGCATTATTGGAAAACCTGAAGGACCAGGTTGGAAATACTGGAGAAAAATCAATCTATGTGATCAACTAACAGATGAGACTAACTACAACAGGGGTCTTGATTTCATTGAGGGATGCATCAGGGTTGTGTTTGACCTCGGAGGGCCGGTAGGGGGATGTGGGGTATGGCCGAGGGCATAGCCATAGGGGGCATGACAGGGGAGTCATGTTGGGGGCACCTGTGGTGGCCAAGAGCTAAGGAAGGACTTTCCTGAGATCCTCACTCACTTTCATTATAATCTCCTTCCTTCCTTCCTCCCATTTCTTCTCTTTCCTTCCCTCTTCTTTTCTTCCTTCCTCTTTCCTTAGTTTTCCTTCCTTGCTTTCTTCCTATCTTTCCTTATTTTTGTCTTCCCTCTTTCCCTTTCTCCTTTCCTGTCCCTTCTTGCATGATCAAATGCAAAAGGGGAAACATTTTTTCCTTTTTTGTTTTTTTGTTTGTTTTGATAGCCCTCTGCCAGCGAAACTGGAGCCTGATAATTGTTCATGTTTTTTTTTTTAAAAAAAAAAGTGCTTCAACATAATTTATACTCTTTTTTTTGTCCCTGTAGTGATTCATTGTGGCTTTCGGAGGTTTTCTAGCATCCCAGCTACAAAGAACCCTTCTTATAATTTATGTCTGTATGTATGCATGCCTTTGACTGTAGACAAGTTACTGCAATTTTCTTAACGACATTTTTTGGAAGTGGCTTTGTCATTACCTTATTGCTACAGCTGAGACAGAATGGCCCAAACTGATCCAAATAGCTTTATCTCTCAGGCAGGACTAGAACTCACAGTCTCCCAGTTCCTAGTCTGGTACATTTAACCACTGTATCAAATTTAAGTTTTTTTAAATATCTATCTTGAGTCTGGGAAGTAGACTCTATATCAAATCCTCACCTAAACTAAAATGCATATGGTATTACTAGAATGGGAAGAAAATGAATCCCTGCAGAGTGTTACAAAAAACCCAATTCATCTTTTAAATTAGGAAATACATAACCAAGCCCCAAATAAAACTGTAACATTTACAGAAATGTCAAAGCCCTTTGGAAATTTTTCTATATACATTCAAAAACTGCTGGGAGGGAGAAAATACTTTGGAAAACTAGATGCAATACTTTAATGCAAATATATACATATTTCATTGATTTAACACCATAAAAATCTATCATTTGAAACTTAATTTGCATATAATATATAGCTCTTGATATGGTTTATAACATTTGCAATGTAATACTACATATATATATGTTTCATAGAACTTTCTTCCTGGTGCATGTAACACTGCAATCTCAAAAATATAAATAATTTCTGCCCAATTTAATTAAATGTCTTGGTTTTGTACTTGTGGTGTCATCATTGGAGAAAGAAATGAAAAGATGAGCCACAAGAGAAATGCTGAAGAATGACAGCAGACACGGGCCTGGCTTCTAATATCTTTTATCTAGATGAAAGATCAAAAACACAGCAATTCACAAACAACAAAAACTCTATAAGATTCCTCTAATGGCTCTGCAAGATCTCTCTTCTCTGCTGCTGACAATGCGGCATGCTATGAGCAGAAACCTAGCAGAAAGACACCTTGATTTCAGTCATGTTTATATAGCTATAGAATTTACTGGAATTATACTCTAAAGCTTTGCTGGCTGAGGAACTCTGGGAGTTGACGTCCACAAATCTTAAAGTTGCCAAGATTGGAGACCCCCTGCTCTAAAGCTAAGCATGACTTCATACTGAATATTTTGAGAAAAATCTTGAATATTCCAGAACAGGCTTTTACAAAACAATAATTCAGCCACGTTCACAGGACTATAATGGAGACCCACACACCTGCCTTTTCAAGCCTAATGTGATTTCTCATGATGTCCTTCATCCATAGAATCTTTTAAAGAGATAAGGTATACTTCTGATTGTTTTAAATTGGGCAAGAATTTCAATCCACAATATTATGTGTAACTATTTGCTACAATATCATGAGAATCAAGTTACAATGAGGAAAAATAAGATTTGTTTTCTTTGCCACAAATTGCTAGATTCCTACAATAATTTCTCATCTTAACACCCCAGTGTTATCTCTTAGTCATTGACAAAAAATGCTCATTCCTTCATTAGTTGTTATAAGTGGAATGCTCTTATAAATTGGAAAAAAAACCCTAAATATTTAAATGCTTTTTTGCAGCTAGCTAAGAAAAGACAGTTTAAAGAGCAAAATTAAAAACTCATTCCCACATTTAAACCTTGCTTTCATATTGTAGGATCGCTACAATTTTGTTCTCAAAGTACCTATACCATTTTTATTAAAGATTTATGCAATTTTCATGTCTTTGTTTCTATTGTCAAACACTCTTTTGCTGTGACTAAGGAAATATTAGTCAGAGCAACTTAAGATTTTCTTTTTCATGCATTTACCATATCTATAACCTATAAAAAACCTGGAAAATCAGATATTTGCAGAATGTTCTAAGTTTCAGTATTGTAAAAGTTCAGTAATGATTTAGCATGAAGACATATTATATATAAGAAATATATCAGACTTTATTGGGCTGTAGGCAAATTATTTTCTTGAACACATTATATACAATAAACAATATTGTAACAAGAAATTACATGGATTAAGATGGGAATTTCAAAGGTGCTTTTTCAAGAAGCAACTGGACTTTGTTGTTCCTTGAAAACGTTTCACTTCTCATCCAAGAAGATTCTTCCGTTCTGACTAATGGTGGACGGTGGAAAGTTTTATATTCCTTGCAGTCATGTGGTTGTTAGCATTCTTTCTGAGAGTAATTGGGGCCACTTGGAGGTTTATCTGTGATCTCACAATCACTTGAATAGTGCAAAGGACCATGGTTCCTTTGTCCATAGTTCCAAGAAGGTTCTATACTCATTTGCACTATTCAGTCAGAACTGAAGAAGCTTCTTGGAAGCAAAACATCTTCAAGGAAAAAGAAAGTCCAGGGTTTTTTTGGTTTTTTTTGGGGGGGGGGAAGCACCTTTGGGACAACTATGATCTGGATGACTGAGAATCTCCATAGACATGAAGATTGGAAATAAGAAATATCTTTAATTGCTGTTCAACTTTCACTGTAATCACTGTACTTACAAGAGCCAAGGTGGCACAGTGGTTAAATGCAGCACTGCAGGCTACTGCTAGATCAGCAGGTCAGCGGTTCAAATCTCACCGGCTCAGGGTTGACTCAGCCTTCCATCCTTCCGAGGTGGGTAAAATGAGGACCCAGATTGTTGGGGGCAATATGCTGACTCTCTGTAAACCGCTTAGAGAGGCCTGAAAGGCCTATGAAGCGGTATATAAGTCTACTGCTATTGCTATTGCTATTATATTAACATTAGTTTATCAATCATCTAGCATTTATTGAGTGTAAACAAAAAAGCTTCATCCATCATAGTCTATTATGATTGGCCTAAAAATAAAAATTAAGATTCTAATTACAGCATTGGGAAGTCAGGTGGAAAACTGATCATTTAATTGGAAAATATTCTGTTTTGGGAACTGCAAAGACTTTGAAGTATCAAGGCTGCTTAAGAAAACTTGTCCAAGATGTTGAGTCTAATAAAACTACAAGTCACAAAATTAGCCCCACATAAGCACACAACACATTATTTTACCTTGCTGCGTTGAGATCCTGTGACCTTAAGGAAAGGTGAGGATAAGAAGTGAAATAGCAATAAGAAAACTGTCCAAAGTACTTTGACGATAGCTGATCAACTAAATGCACAGTCCAAATTGTAGTTCTTGAAGAACATTTGCTTGATTCCCCATATGTTTCATGATAACTTAAAAATTAATGCAAACCCCAGAAAAGTTTCAACCTGTAGGGCTTCATTTAACATTCAAATGTTTCATACATTCTCTCCCTCCCTGCAATATATTTCTTATAGAAACCAGGAGTGCCCAAGTATAGATTTATTTAACAGTCACATCACATTAAAGATATATTTTATTCATCCTTTTAGCTTTTAAAAGAATCTGATATTTAAAATAGTTTCAACAATTTTCAGCTGAACGAGCTCCATAAGTCTTACTTGATAACTCTCAAGTAAATTCTAATTATATGAATACTTTTTACTAATAAGGATACTTTGAAAATATACATGTCTTTAACAAAGGTTTATAATAATTTACAAGATGGAAATATAGTGGCAAGTGAAAACGAACAACAAAAAATATGTACTTCCTACACAGACAAGAGTGATTAGTGGTAGCAGACACAGATGAAGGGCAAGGACGAGAATACCAAAGCGACAAAGAAGAGTTCTGAATACAGGAAATTTTAATTTGATTTATATTTTATGTTATTTTTTACGTACACTAAGGGAACAGCAAAATTAAAGCTTTTCTCCTTATTACAAACAAATATATATAATTGCAATGACACATATAATCAACCTTCTTATAAAACTCAGTGCGTTAAAATAATAAGAACAATCTCTAATCTATCATAATTTATATTTTGCTTGCTCCAATATACTTTTCAACATTATGAAGAGAAACAGAAATTCTTACTGATTGGCAAAAAAAATGGGAAGCATCTGAGTACGTAATTAAGCTTTTTCCATTAATAAAATTAAGGTTTTAAATTGTTATTACTTGAGTTCTATAGAGATCCCTGTGTTCCTTTATACATCAAAATTAAGTATTTTATGAACAAGTGTTTTCATAATTCATGAACAAGAAATTCAGTGTAGGGCAGCATTTAACTTTTATAATTTAATAAGTTATTAATAGAATAAATTTAGTATAAATAAGCAATTTTATAATTTGGTTACTGGTAGTTTAAAAAAGACTTTTTACACTACATTCATTAGAAATGAAACAGTTCAAATTCTGCTTTAAAAAACCCAATACTTCAATATCTAGAAGATACATTGGAAACACTGATAGCTGTGCCATATCAATTGATACATTCTCCTATAATTGAATTTCAGATTTGTCTATGTCAATTGTCACTGCTAATTTGATAACGGATTGGATAATAAATAACAGAAACGAAGTGCCATAAGTGTACTTACGTACAAACTGTGACAACTGACTCATCACAGAGCAAGTAAGTGTTAAATGTTTCCACTTACTGGCAAAAAATGCAGAATTATAGTGAGTGATTGCTGTATAAATTTATAGGAGTGATCTCAAAAGGTCTTAGATCCTATCAACAAGGTAGTAACTGAATTCATTAAGATGATAACATCTCTTCATCTAACCCAAAGCTCATAATCACAATACATAGAAGTTTTTAACCCAGATTTTTTTTTCAGTGTCAGCTACTTTGCTCATAACTCCACCAAGTGGTTAAATAAAAAAATTTTTTTTGCTTCATATAGAATATAGAGGGGCTGGTCTTATGATAGGTGGCACATATCCAAGAGGACAAAATACATGAATGGCAAAGCAAACTTAAGCCATTCCTCTGGGTATTATTATCTTGATTTATTTGAGAAACACATATTGTATATGTAAGGTGAGATACCTGGGGAATGGGAAAAATAAGAGGGTAGACAGAATTCACATTTGTATGTTGGACTTAGATAATTTTACATTCAATTATGTAGAAATTGAGGTTACAGATTTGGCTGTCTTTATTTACAGATAATCCTTGACTTGCTACCACAGTTGAGACCAGAATTTCTGTTGTTAAGCAAGCCATTGTCAAGTGAGTCATGCCCGATTTTATGACTTCTTTTTGCCATGGTTGTTAAGTGAATAACAATTGCAATTGGTAAGTGGACCACACTTCCCCCATTAACTTCCCCTTGGTCAAAAGCCAACTGGAAAGATCGTCAAATGTTATCACATGATCTCAGGACACAGCAACCATTGTGAATATACAGTATGCCAGTTGCCAAGTGCCTGGATTTTGATCATGTGAATGTGGGGATGCTGTAATGGTTGTAAGTACAAGGACTGGCCATAAGTCATTTTTTTAGTGCTATTGTAACTTGAAATGATTGCTGACTGAATGGTTGTAAGACAAGGATTATCTGTATATCTTTATAATAACAGGTAAATACTGTAATAAACTATACGGGAGGGAACTCTTAATTTAACACTTTTAAATGATGCAAATCATAGCGGCACTTTTCATAAATATCTAACCAGAATCACATAATACTGGTTCACTAGCATAGGTCTCTTAATACTATCCTTTAAGTTAGTCTTACCCTATAAAATCTTTTACATGCTGGATATAATATACTTTAATACCTAGCAGTAATCACTATGACCATCAGATCATCAGACTGATACTACTTAAATATATTCAGTGAACAAAATCCATAGTCAAGTATTTGTCTTAAAGGTTTCAAACAAGATCTGTAAATTATTCATCAAAATGCTTCTCAATTGTTATGAAAGTAATGGAAAATACTTTAACTTAGAAATTTAATGTGGTCAGATTTTTAGTATTTTTTAAATATTGTTTTACTGTTATCAGAATAATATTTTTATATTTTACATGTTGAAAAGCATGAACAACAAATGTTGCTACATGAGACACTATGGAATAATGAACAAAATAAAAGATTGAAGTACGCAGTATTAATCTTACTTCAAAGCTCTTCACTTCCTCTTCACCATCATTGTTATCTTCTTCATCATGGCAGCTCTGAAAAAAACACTGTGTTCACAAACTTTTTTTAAAATTAAAATATCTTTGGTTTCAATATTATTTCTGACTCTTATTAAGGTAAAATAAAGCAGAGACTTAAATTGCATACGTATCTTGCATAACGTTAAGGAACTGTTGACAGGATGCTTTGCTGGGTTTGTTACATTATTAGGTTCAGCTGTCAAAGTTATGGTATGTAGTTAATTCCCAACAATTACTTAGAATGTAACAGTTTTTAATGCCATGGGACAATTACATCCCCAAGACTGCTGATGCATCTAGCTCATCTTACAGCCAAGAAATGGTGGACAGAAGGAATCAGATTAATAGGTGAATCAGCAAAGAAGAAGGGGATTTATAATGTTCATTTGATTAGAAAGTATTAAGGTTTGTATTTCAAGTCAAGTAATGATTTATACAAGTGACAAAAAAAAAACTTATGGATTTTGGTGGAAAAAATTACCTTTGCCATAATATCAGCATATGCCATATACAAGTAATCTTCGTCCAATTTACTGTGTTGTAAAAAAAAAAACCAGGTTACAATTATCATTCTAGCTGTTCTGTATCTACAGTAAAATTTGCATGCATAAGAAAGTATGATAAGGCTAATGAAGGGAGATATACATATACGTATACGTATACATACATACATACATACATACCAACATATATATACACACACACATACACATATATATAATTATATTATATACAGTATATTATATATTTATATATATAATATTATATGATATATACAGTATATGAGATAGATGATAGATAGATAGATAGATAGATAGATAGATAGATAGATAGATAGATAGATAGATATATAGAGAGAGATATAGATATATAGATATAGATATAGATATATAAGCTGCAATAATAGTGATACTGTATATATTGGTGGATAAACTGAAAATTTTAGGTGTTAAAATGCCTCCCAAAAATTGGCTTATCTATAGTTGGGTTTATCTACGAGTACATACAGTAATAATTTTTAAAGTACCACTATTTCCCAATTATAATCACGTATACCCGCATATAAATAGATTCTTGAAATTTTAACAAAAATAACATGAAAAATGCAAGTTGGTTTCTCTATGGGAGGAACACTTTTCATAGTATTTTAGTTAAAAATTCAAGGGTCACCTTATCCATTAAGGGCTTATATAGAAATATATATGGTATGCTGTTTCAGATTCCGGATTTCTAATAACCCAACAGAGAAATATCAATCATGCAATTTCTTCTATACCCTAACCAGTAAGAAAATAATCCTATTCGCTCAATCCTATTTTCTAATTAAATTTGTATAAATGGTTTTCTGCCATTTATTGATGAGAGGTTTTGTAGATATACCTGAATATAAAATTGGATCAAACTATATGAATCAGCCTAATAGTACTTTAATGTTTAACTCCACATCACTTTTTCTAGTGACAATTTTTTTTAGTTTCTATCTATATTTGAAAAGAAAGCAATTTACAAACAATCATTAATATCTTCTCTTTTTTGTCTCACCATTTTTCAGTTAAAGCTGTTCGACTGAATAGTAAAATAAGTTGATGCAAAGGGTCAACTCGCTTAATGCATTCATCTTCTTCTGTTGGTTCTGCTCCAGGTTTCTACAGCAAGAAACAGAAGAGTAAGAACATGAAAAGAAAATGTTTGAGATCTGAGACGTAATTATATTTGGACATTATACTGAGAGCCATCAAACTTATTTCCAAACAAATTTATATTAGGTATGCTTGAGAATATGATCTTAAGATATTTAAATATTAACTGACTTGAATTACATTTCTTGAATTATTATGAAAAACCTAACTCAATTTTTCATAGGTTGCACACCTTCCAAAATGCTATACCATATTTTGAGTCAAAATACATATTAAGCCATACCAAGTCAATTTAGATTATTGATTATTTAGATGTTGTAGATTAATGCACATTAATGCACACATAAGATAGAAAAAAGGAACTGTCAAAGTAAAACAAATCAGAATTAGGCTGATAATAAATCAGAAAGACATATAATTTTGAAACTCAAATGATATATCATAATTATCAATGTTAGAACTGACTTCTATAATTATACTGGCAAATATAAGGCTAGGGTAACAGCTGCAGTGCTGAAAAGAAACAAAAATAGCATATATATTTACAGTTTATGCATCTTGATATAAAAAATTATGGATATCCAAAGTAGCCTCAAAAGGATTTCTTGCAGTTTACAAGAAGCAGGACATATAACTTGTAGTATATCTCTATATTTTTCAACTTTTTTTGTGTGGATGAATTTAAAAACCTCGACATTACCAAAATAATGAGCAAATTCTACCATTTACTAATGGCTGAATTGGCCAGGTTGTATACTGCAATACAATTCAAAACAAATAAACAGTTGAATCTTTAAAAGTTCAATCAATTCTAACATACTGCTAAGTCTTCTATCAACGTATCTTCAAAATAATGGTCTTCTGTTTCCACCCAGGATTTATCATATCCCTGAAGAAAAAGATTGACAGCTCGGTGCCTTAAAAAAAAGTCAACAAAACATATGTATTTTAAAATGTATGCCCACTTATTGAATATTCAAAATATTTACTGTAAAAATATCTATCATTATATACAGAAACAGCATATATTTCTCAACTAATTTATGTGAAGAAGAAATAATGTCCCAGTGAACAGACCTTCAGGCTAAAGAAAGTAAGTACTCCTACATCCTTTTCACATTTCTTTTTCTAAAGCTATTAATGTTGCTGAACTTTGCGCTGTGATTTTGTTATGTTTCTCTTCTCTGTAGAGATCGGACATACCGTGGAAGATTATATAGTGGCGCCATTCTGAAGCAAGCCACCACAGCTCTTTTTCTCTGTTTGGACAAGAGTTTATGCCATACTGCCTTTTTTGATCTTTGAGGATGCTCGACCTACAGAACAAAAAAATAAATAAATCAGAAATCACTTCATAGATGCTTATTTATTTTAAAGGCATGAGGCTTCCATCTCACACCATTTACTAGGGAGTAAATTCCATTCAACTGGATGTGAATTAATGTGAATGAAACTGAATTAAACAGTCACTTAGCCCAATCCTCACAGGATTGTTGTGAGGAAAGCAGGAAGAGGAAGGAGCATTAGGTACGTTTGTCACATTGAGTTATTTGTAAACAATAATAAAAGCAGGATAAAAAAAATCCAATAAATAAATAAATTTTATTTTAACTTTTGAGTTAATATATGTAGAATTTTGCTTCTAAAATGAAATTTTGTAAATATTAGAACTAAATCAAGTTAGCTGAAGTATAGCCTAAACTCCTTCTAAATACACTGGTCGAGAAACATTTTAATTATTATCTTTTGCAGTATTAACTTCAATAATAGAGAAAACAAGCATTTATATCATCTGAGTAAAATCAAATATTGTATAAGCTACAAACTATGAGTACAATATTTTAAAATTGTACTCAATCTTTGTCAAACTATCGACAATCATAGATTAAATTGTTAAATTCTAGATATATGCATACCCTCTGGGAAGTTTTAATCAACCTGATACCATAGCAATAATTTGCATTTAAATGCAGGTTTCAGAAATTGTATGTAAAAAGGTGAAAAAACAAGGTTAAAGCCACAAAGATTAATCTATATACCTAAAAGAATCTTCTGTTTTGCTCTACATTTTCTGCATCACTTATTATAGGTTAAGAAATTAGGGGGAAAATCTTTTGTTTCCATATACAAGTAGTCATCAATTAATAATTGCTTTATTCAACGATTGCTCAAACTTTTGATAGTGCTGAAAATGTAGATTTATTACCAATGTGAAATCTTACAATCGTCACAGCATCTCATGGACACATGATCACCATTTGCAACATTCATAGCCAATTGCCACCAAGTGAAGTCAAAGGGATTCCCAATAGAAATTTGCAAATTATTGTCATATAAAATCATGCTTAACAACTGCAAGTGATTTGCTTAATGGTAAGTCAGATACAATCACATGATGTTTCATTTAATGATCATATAACTTAGCAACAGTCCCAACTGTAGTTGTTAAGTGAAAACTACTTGTATTGTTTGTTTAGAAAATAAATGTCCTTCTTTTTTGTTGCTCTCAGGTTGTGGAATGCGCTTCCCAAGGAAGTACACTTGCTGATAGAAGAGAATGAATTGCAAGATTCGTTCTGAGTTGATCACTGGGACCAAAGGTTTATTCTTCCAAGCATTCAGGCTCCTGCTGGACCAATCATCCAAAAACTTATCTCTCTCCAGAATCCATGCACTGGGCTATTCTATGCATAAATCAATTAAATCAAGTACTTAGGAGTCGAGGGTGTGGCAGCACAAGGGAAACAACAATCAAGTTGATGGCCAGCCATCAACATCCCAATTAACAACTAAAAGCTACACACAACCAGGAAGCATACAAATGCAGCACAAATAACAGCCCAGTGCACATGTTCTGGAGAAAGAGAAGTTTCCTGATCTTGGAAGAATAAATTTGTGGTCCTGGTGACTGACTCAGATTGAATCCTGCAACATTATCCTGGGACACATATATTTACCTTCATTTGCAAGAGAATGCAGCTCAAGGTTGAACTTTGGGGTCCTTGGTGCTCTCTGAACTTGTTGGCTTTCTTGTATTATCAAACCAACTAATATCATCAGTGCTAAATATCCCTGATGATGTTACTTAGTTTGGTAATGAAATGTCTGTAAGAAAACCACCAACCTGAGGGAGCATCCCAGCCCACAAAAGTATAGTTGGTCTTCATATTCCCAGTATTTAGGAAAATGAGGAAACTGCCTATTTTTCACCAAATTTTAACTGTGATTTTTAAAATTTATATTGATTTTACTTTTAGAATGTTTTATAATTTTGCCTTTTCTGTAAGTAACCTTAAACGTGCCAACAGAAAAACAGGATAAAAATCCAAAATAGGCAGAATAATATGTTTTACTGTTTTACTAAAAGAATAGGTAAGGTAATTGCAAGATCATCGTGGATATTTCTGAATTATGCTCACAGCACTTCAGTTTGATTGTCTTCTGAAATAACCAGAATGACATTGACGTTGACGTTGATTTTATTTATATGCCGCCCTTTTCCCCCAAAGGGGACTCAGGGCGGCTCACAACTCAACCAGGGAGGGGGATACAAACAAGAATTTAAAACGACATAAACAACAATGCATAGTTAAAACACAACAGTCATACCAATTCGAGACGGGGACAACAGTTCTTTAGCCCCAGGCCTGTTGGAACAGCCAGGTTTTAAGGGCTTTGCGGAAGGCCTGGAGGGTGGTGAGGGTTCGAATCTCCACGGGGAGTTCGTTCCAGAGGGTCGGAGCAGCCACAGAGAAGGCTCTCCTCCGAGTAGTCGCCAGTCGACACTGACCGGCGGATGGAATTCGGAGGAGGCCTAATCTGTGGGATCTAATCGGTCTAGTGGAGGTAATTGGCAGTAGGCATATAATTTTCTATATAGAGAATTACAAAGTATTTTTTTCACATATAGGATTCTTGAGATGGTGAGTGGCAAAATGATTAGTAGAAGGCATTACAGATTGAGTTATTGGTTGCCCATTATTATGTTACTGCTACTATTTCTGTTTTAAATTAGTTTTCTTTATCCTTCATTTTGCATTTTTGTCCAGGCAAGTATAGTGTAATTTGTCTATTCTATAAAACATAACCATATAGCAATAGCAATAGCACTTAGATTTATATACCACTTTACATCCCTCTCTAAGTGGTTTACAGAGTCAGCATATTGCCCCCAATTTGAGTCCTCAATTATCCAACGATGGAAGGATGGGTCAACCTTGAGCCTGGTGAGATTTGAACTGCAGATAGCCAGTAGGCAGCAGAAGTAGTCTGCAGTACTGAATTCTAACTACTGCACTACCGGGGCTCATATTGCAATAAAAATAATAATTGTACTAATTCTGTTCCTTTGTCGTAGATTTTTTCCATTATTAATGTCATTACATACTAAATACATACTAAGCCCTGCACAGTAGATAATGTCATTGGCTAATATGGGCAGCTATAGATATTGAATAAATAAATATTTACTCTGAACATAGAACAAAATTACAGTATGCCTACATGATTCATCCTAGAAGGATATATGGAAAGTTTGATAGCTTTTTATAGTAAAACAAACTGAAGAACTTAAAGCATACATTGTGAGGACATAAAATAAATTGATTAGTGCACTGAGTAACTGAAATCCAAATAAGGAAACGTGAATGTTATAACTGAGACAAAGAAAGAGATAAAAGTGTAATACAAAAACCCTCAGTCAGATTAAGTGCAAAACTTTTCAAACAAGAATAAACCAAAGTGTAGCAAGCAAGTTATGAGAAATTGCACCTAAAAAAAGTAATCACAAATCAGATATTTAGAAATTTAACACATCAAAATGCATAAACAAAATTATTGAAGGCAAAACCAATACATTCCTAACATAACATATGAGCATATACTCTATACTTCCCATTCTGAAACATTTCCGTCCACGATTAGAGAAGTTCTGGAAATAATAAAAGAAAATAATACATAAAGTAGAAAAAAAATCAAAATGATGCATTTAATTTTACATATGTGGATAAAAGAAAGAGTATTAAACTATATATAAAAATATGTCACTTGAAAGAGTGTAAATGTTTTTAATACAGCACTTTAAGAAGAACATGGTGACTGTGTGTGGATGAGGATTAATGTTTTCACCCAGATTAGAATATCAATGATTTTCCCAATCCAAAGATATTTTGATGTGAGATTTCATCACATTCAAGTTGCGTTGGTTGGTTGGTTGGTTGGTTGGTTGGTTGGTTGGTTGGTTGGTTTTTATTGCCTTGACTTGGTTATGGAAGAATCCCCTATTTAGTTAAATATAACTCATTTAAGAATACTAAATTGAATTCTCCAAAAGAGTAAAGGAACTTCAAGAGGACATTTCCTCTTCTTTGGGAGCACAAAGTCAATCACAAATTTCAATCAGAATAGAGCTGGAAGGGAACTTTGAGATCTTCTAGTCCAACCCTCTGCTCAAGCAGGAAACTCTATACCATTTCAGAAAAGTGACTTTCCAGTCCCTTCTTAAAAACCTCCAATGATGAAGCACCCACAACTTCTGAGGGCAAGCTGTTCCACTGGTTAATTGTTCTCACTGTTAGGAAGTTTTTTCTTAATTCCAGGTTGCTTCTCTCCTTGATTAGTTTCCATTATTTCTTGTCCAGCCCTCTGGTGTTTTGAAAAGTAAGCTGACCCCCTTCTCTATGTGGCAGCCTTTCAAATATGGAATGCAGCTATCATGTCCCCCCTGGTTCTTCTTTTTTTCTAGACTAGCCAAACCAAAATCCTGCAACCGTTCTTCATGTTTTTGTCTATTTATTTATTTATTTATTTATTTATTTATTTATTCATTCATTCATTCATTCATTCATTCATTAGACTTATATACCACTTCATAGGGCTTTCAGCCCTCTCTAAGCGGTTTACAGATTTTTAGCAAATTGCGTCAGCAAATTGCCCCCACAGTCTGGGTCCTCATTTCACCCACCTCGGAAGGATGGAAGGCTGAGTCAACCTTGAGCCGGTGAGATTTGAACCGCTGAACTGCAGATAAAAGTCAGCTGAAGTGGCCTGCAGTACTGCACCCTAACCACTGCGCCACCTCGGCTCCTTTTATTTATTTATAGGCCTTTTAATCGTCTTAGTTGTTCTTCTTTGCACTTTTTCCCAAAGTCTCAACTTGTTTTTTTATAATGTGATGACCAAAACTTCATTCAGCATTCCAGGTGTGGCCTTACTAAAGCTTTATAAAGAGGTACTAATACTTCAAGTGAATTTGATTCTTTGCCTCTATTTATATAACCAAGGCTTGTATTAGTTTTTTTAGCTACTGCTGCACACTGCTGGCGATATTTAAGTGATCATCCACTAGGGTTCCAAGGTCCCGCTCACAATTACTGTTTTTGAGCCAGGTTTCACCTAATTCATACTTGTACCTTTGATTTTTCCTGCCTCGATGTAAACCTTGCTTTTGTCTACATTTTGTTAGATAGGGCACATTGTTCAAGTCTGTGAAGATCTTTTTGGATCCTGAGCTTGTCTTCTGGGTGTTGTGTATTCCTACGAGCTTAATGTCATCTGCAAATATGATGAGTTCCCCTTCTATTCCCTTATCTAAGTCATTTATCTAAGATATTGAAGAGTACTGGGCCTAAGACGGAACTTTGTGCTGCCCCACTGCTTACTTCCCTCCGTGTAGATGTAGTACCTAGTGGTGATGCTGTCTATTCCAAGAAATAGTTTGTGATCTACTTTGTCATTTTATCATTATGCCTTTTAATAAACTTTACTATTAAACTTTATCAGTCATTTTATCACTATGCCTTTTAATAAACTGCTACTTAAAATGCCATCATATGTCACTTCAGTTGATATAAGAAAGCCAAGGTGCTTTGTATGCATGCTTCAGACTAATTATTTCACATTTTTTTATTTCCTGATTAATACTTTCAATATTCACCCAGGCATAAACAATGGAATGACTATACTGCTTCTCCCTTCTGTGCACCCCCAAATCCTGTTATTCTGTCTCAACATGATGAGAGGTGTGCTTCCTGGTAAGGATTAGTGAAGAAGCTTAATGAATGGTTGTTAAACAAGGACTACTAGCATATTCATGGAGTGCAATAGATTTTTGGAAAAACATAATGTAAAACAAATACTTTCAGTGTAAAAAGGTGCAGGTACACTATTGAATCTGTAAAACTAATTAAAATTAAAATGTAACTAATGCATCTAACCTGTTCCAGATGGAAAAGAACATTAGCTATATCCAGAACCCGTTCCACAGTCTTTTCTGGATCTGAAGTGATATCAGTTCTGTTTGGTAGATCTTTGTAAAGGGCCACCTGCCATCTAATTGCAGGATCTTCAAGCTGCAAGAAAATATATGTGAGATGCTAAAAATATGTCTCAAATTATGAATAGCCAAACAATTGTATATAGACTGTGATAATCTAATAAATCACTATACTTATTTAGCACGTTTAACTTTATGACAGCATTAGAATCACTGCTTACATTTCATAGATATCTGAACATATTTTCGCTCAACACCTGGTGTGCACATATGGATACATGAACAGATGTATACATATATGTGTCAATTTGAACTCATATATAACTTGTTGTTCAAAAGATTAGGTCAGAAGCAATAGTTGTTAATTCTTGAAAACTACCTTGCCCTGTAAATGGAGGTTGTTGCGAATAATATCTCGAACTTCATCCTCTGTGTCCTTCTGTTAAGAAAATATAGCAAATATTTTACTGAAAAATATTATATAAGAAGGGAATAGCTCTTGAAAAATAATTCTAAGCAACTTGCAAAGCAGCATTTTTTCATTATAATGGCATGCATTATAAATATGCAAAATGGTATTAAACCTATTATAAATTATAATAATATAAATTATTATAAATGTTCTTATGAGTTCCATATTAGAGCAATCTTTACTTGGGTGAAATATTATTTTGTAACAGCCGTAACAAGAGTAACCTAAGGGAAAGGGTTTCTCCATTTTCCAGCCAGCTCCATTTAGTTAGGATACAGCAGCTATCTGGTATTATTAGTATCTAAGGCACTTCAACTTCATTCATATTTATTTTGAAAGTGTTTTTTTTAATCATTTTGCATATTGTTTATAGGAAAGGGATGACATTTGGGGAAGGCTCCTCTCTGATACCATTCTTGTTGAATATATAAGTTGTCCTCCAAATGTGTTCCAGAAGAAAAGACCAAATTCTGAAGAAGCTAGTTATCATATAGACCGCCTACTGCTACATACCTCCCAGCGGTCAGTAAGATCCCACAGATTGGGCCTCCTTCATATGGCGTCAGCCAGACAGTGTCGGCTGGCGGGCCCCTGGAGGAGAGCCTTCTCTGTGGCTGCTCCGACTCTCTGGAATCAGTTACCCCCAGAGATCCGGACCATACCCTCCCTCATGGCCTTCAGGAAAGCTGTTAAAACCTGGCTGTTCCGACAGGCCTGGGGCTGTTGACCTCATGTTGAGGTCCAGCTCTGGTTAGAATGAATGCATGTGGTTTTGTGATTTTAAACTGTCTTTTTTCTTATTTTTTCTTTCTCTTTTTCTTCTTTTGTAAGCTGCCTGGAGTCCTTCAGGATTGAGTGGCATATAAATTTTAATAATAAATAAAATAAATAATAAATATGTTTTTAAAAAATAGTAGAACATGTACAAGAAACACTTGTAACTAATATTATTTTAATGGCAGGAAGCCAAATTCTTCTAAGAACTAAACCAGGCAAATATCATATTGCTTTCTGATACATACTGGCCCCATGAGAATCTCCACTTGGAATTCATCTTTGGGAATTTTTGTAATGTTGTTTTATAAGTTTATAATTCTAAATGTTAAATTATTATGACTTTAATGTTTAATTTTATTGATTATATTGTGAGACAGGTGGTTAAGAAATATAAATTATAAATCAATAAACAATAGGACAGCATTTTAACACTGACAGAAAGATAGGAGTACAGGGGAAGATTTCCACAGCTATTGAACACGTTAAATTGAACACATTAAACACATTTCTACATATAGAAATGATTTATAGAAGAAACCTACCATGCTCAATCGATTTTTTGCCAAAGCAATTAATTCTTGGTCACCAGGTGCACAAATATTTAACCCAATAGGAAGCAATCTTTTTAATGCAGCCACAATTAGAGAGGTCTGAGTTGAGTAACGATCCCCTTTTCGTTTCATTTTTTTTCTTTCCTGATCAGAAACAGCTGTCTGCAATGTAAAAGTAATAATTCATTCTCAAATTATAAAATAAGGGAAGCAATAATGATCTCTTGGGGATGTTGAAACGAAAAAGTAAGAAACACCAGGGAAATTACTTTGCCATGAATCATTTTATATCAGTAATGATGGCAGTAGAGGCTTTCTAGGAGGCTGGGGAGGGCGAAAACAGCCTCCCCCCCCCCCCGACGCCCTCTGGAGGTTTCAGAAGCTTCCCTGAAGCCTCCGGAGGGCAAAAAAATGGACCTACAGGGAACCTGGAAGTTCGGGAATGTTGAGTTTCGGTTTGTCCGTAGGGCCGATTTTCAACCTCTGGAAACTTCAGGAGGCTTCCCTGAAGGCTCTGAAGGGCAAAATTTGGCCCTATGGACAAACCGGAAGTCACCATTCCCAAACTTCCGGTTTCCCCATAGGCGAAGCGACTTCCAGTTTGTCCATAGGGCTGTTTTTCGCCCTCCAGAACCTTCAGGAAAGCCTCCTGAAGGCTCCAGAGGGCAAAAAATGGTCCTATAGGCAAACCAGAAGTTCAGGAACAGACTTCCAGTTTGTCTGTAGGGCTGGTTTTTCGCTCTCCAGAGGCTTCAGGGAAGCCTCCGGAAACTGATAAATGGCCTCAAAAGAAGGTCGAAGCATGCACGCTGGCCAGCTGACAGGGCAATGCCTCCGTGCCCTGACAAATGGATCCGCGTTCCACTTGTGGCACGAATGCCATAGGTTCGCCATCACAGTCCTAGGATATTGCCACTATATCTTACTGTTTTCAACTACATTACCATCATGCTATTATTTTGCTCGCATAATAGCGGTTTCCTTAATGATTTATTGTTAATACAGTACAATCAATGTTCCCTCTAATTTTTTTTCAGTGTGTGCGGAAAAGTATAGTGTTTGAGCGGCACATTTTCATGCCTGAGCACCTTAATTTTTTTCACAGATGTTTCACAGAGCAATTGATTTATAGGATCCAAATTGGAATGGAGAAAAATGGTTTTATGTGTGCGTGAATGTGTGTGTGTGTGTGTGTGTGTGTGTGTGTGTTTGAGTGAGTGAGGGATCCGGTAAGGGAACTGTGCCTATTTAAGAAAGAAGGTAAATTATTGCAAACATGATCAGTCGAAGATAAGTATGGGGACAAATTGGGCGGTAGAGAGAAATAATAAAAGAGTGGGAAAGAGGAAGAAAAAAATAGGGAAGAGAGACAGAAGGAGACAGAAAAGGAGAGAGAAAATGTCAGAAGAATGGAAAACAAAGAGAAAGAGGATGAGAGAGACAGAGAGAGAAGAGAGGAAGAGGAAAGAGTAAGAGAGAACATCTCATTTCAACCCTGAGGTGCAAATATTCTCTTTGATTGGTAATTTTATTTGTCCATTTACTATCCAATATCTCATTTCTCCTTAAGTTCATCAATAATTCCCTTCTTTTTATTGAATTTATCACAATACCGTGAGAATAACTTTTTCAGCATAGCTTTACAGCTATTTAAAATACATAGCAATTTAGGTCAGGTTTTCAGAACATTAGTCTATTTATGTCACTAAGTGCAAAGAAACAGAATTCAGAAAGTTGGCTTCCCTTTTTGCAATTACCTATTGCCTGCTTAATTTTCTACCTACATTTTTGATAACTGATATTCACTCTTGACCCAAGAAGCCCTTCGTAGAAGGAAACCCTCCCTATGAACTTTGTTGGGTTTCCATGGAATGAAGTTTGATCTTTTTCTCAACCATACAGTAGCATATTCTTTCTAAGGAGGATATAATCAAGATAGTCCATAATTGCCTATCAATCTAACAGTATGGCGATTGACAATCTCTTTATATTTCAACTCTAAGTCTTTCAGTCTTAAAGGTTTGAGGAGGAGAAATCCAAAAATTCTTTTAAAGAGTAAAAAATGCTTGCACAATTGCATCCATGGAGACATGTATATATACACAACACAAAGAGAAACAAACTTAACAAAGTGCTAAGCCTGCCCACCAACTATCTCTCTCTCTCTCTTAATGAGAGAAAGAGAGAGAGAGAGGGAGGGAGAGAGAGAGAGAGGGAGAGGGAGTATCCCTCCTTCCTTCAGCCCAACACTCTTGCTGGCATCCCGGCCAGACGAGAGGGACTGCAGAGGGTCTAGGGCAGCGAGTCATTCGATGGGAAACTTGCCTCTTGGAAGGAATGACCCAGTTTGGCTCCCGCTTTCGATCTGCCGCCTGACGACTGAACGGAGAAGCGAAGAGGCAGGAGAGACGAAGCGGGAGCCAAGCCGGGTCATTCCTTTCAAGAGGCAACATTCCCATCGAATGACTCGCTGCCCTAGACTTGAGGAGACCCTCTGCAGTTCCTCTCATCTGGCCAGAATGCCAGCGAGAGTGTTGGGCTGAAGGAAGGAGGGATACACACACTCGCGTTCCCCCCCTCCATCCCCTCCTCTCTCAAATGGCAAATCTGAGCAGCTGCTGCTGGAAGCCCGTCCCATGCCTTCTCCCAATCCCCACAATCCCTTCTCTCAGCTACTTTCTGCCTTGTGATTGCTGTCTCCAGGCTGCTCTCCTCTCCTATTATCATGGAAGGTGTCTCACAAAAACCCTGGGTGGCAGTTGGAAACTGCTGCGCGGTGTTTTGTTGCCACGTGTGTGGCCGCGCACCCACGCAGCTTAGAGGGAACATTGAGTACAATTTGTAAAAGTTGCATGTCATTCCAATTGCATCTACTTGTCTTTGTTTCTTTTTAAATATGACAATCACAGCCAAAATTCTTTTATCTGTCTATGAACTGCATATCCTTCCTATGGCCTTCAGTTAGATCATGAGTATCAAACTTGCAGTGTCCCATTGCCATTATGTGACGTTTCATGACATTTTCCCCACTCGCGGAGCTGGGGTGGACATGGCCTACACATGATGCATCTGGCCCATGGGCACCAGTTTGACATCCCTGAATTCACTGAGTAAAGCGTCACTTTAAAATAATGATATAACTTCAAAAACCAACCCAACTCAGGGAAGGGATTTTAAACTCAATACCTAATGTTTGATAATAGAAGTTAATGATTAATGGTTCTTTTAGTACAACTCCAGTGTTCATGACTGTGAATGCTACTATAGTCTTGGATTATCCTAACATTGGGTAATGCAAGACCAATCCTAGAAACTGGTGATAGGTGATACAGAGGAATAAATTTGGCAGCTTCCCAAGCAAGCCACTGTACTAGAAACCAGAACTAGTATTACATGTGACTGTCCTGGGTCCTTCAGCAGTTCTGTAAGCTTTCATTGGTGGATTTTAGAATAAAGTACAACAATAGGTTGCCTTATACCTCCTGCAGCAAAATATTCTGTACTGGCCTTGTAAAAATTTTACTAGTCTCTTTTATTGATTTTCATATGTTGTCTCAATGGTCAACAATACACATTACCAGTTAGATACAACTGAGTCTACTTTAATATTAACTCTTACACTTCTTTCTAGAAAATAACAAGAACTGAAATACTGAAAAAATATGAATGAACTGGAGAAGGGTGTAATTAAGTAAGTTGGCCTCTCTGAACCCACTCACATCTTCATCTCCCATTTCTCCACTTCTGGCTGCTTTCCCCTCCTCAGGACACATGACCATTAATTTATATATGTTCTATATTTCTCTCCTCCAAGCAGCCATGCTGATTTCCTTCAGTTAATCAGCAGTGACATCTTTATTAGTCTCTTCTTTTACTTTTTGTAAAAAGATTGGATACAGTACAGAGAGAAGCTGCAGTTTCACTTAGCAACTTGGTTTTCCAAAAAGTCTCCTGGAAAAATGGGTATGTTACTTGCGCTTCACCTCAGCTATCTCTATAGGACATTGTACTTCAAAAAGTTAGAAAGAGAAAGCAATTCATGTTTACTAAAAGAAAAAAAAACATCTACTGAAGGATAGATATAAAATTAATGTATTGGAGAGAGAAGTGTTTCAGAATGAGGATAATTCTTTTCTATATATGACACAAGTTATGTGGTAATTACATTTGATAGCCATTTGCACTGCAGAGATTCCACGTTGATGAAATGGACCTAGTGATTCCCCCTGTAAATGGATGTGAAATTTGGATTTGATTTATAGTGGTTAAAGAAATTTCAAATTAGGAATATGCAACCTTTCCACAATCTTTATCTGTAGAGATAACATGTTTAGGAAATATTTAGAATACTCTAAAAATGTTTGGACTATTTCAACACCCCAATATATGTGAAAGATTTTAATTAACGTATTTTTGAAGTATAAGACGCACCTTTTCCCCCTGCAAAAGGGGGTGAAAATCTGGGTGTGTCTTATACACTGAATAAACATTTTTGTCCTCCTGAAACCCCGCCCCCCACACATCCTGTTTTTTGCAAAAATGGATGTGCAGAGGGTTTGAGAAACCAGCATAGTGCTCCTAGGGACTAGGGAGGGCAAAAACCGAGCAAAAAACAAGCTGGTAGTCCGAAATAGTCAAAAAAATACAGTATTTTTAAAAACTAGAGATTTTAGCAATATTTTGATAATTGCAGCAATATTTGTAAATTCTTATACCTTGGACATCTTCGATTTAGTGTCAGTAATAAGGAAAGACATATTGTTGATTTCATTTTGCACCACAAAGTTCTGTTCTTCCCTTTTAAAATTCTGCAATATTACAAAAAACATAAAAATACAATGTATTACAAAATTCACTATCTGGCCATTTCATTGGCCCCTTCACATTGAATCTTAAAATTTATATAAGGCTATACAATTGCATTATAAAATCTTAAACTATATAATGGTATAAAAAGATTTTAAAAAAATCTCTTTTTTTCAACAAAACTGAACATTATATGCAAATAAACAACATCTTTCTTTTGAGGAAATATATTTTCCCTATTGCTCCCTTTCAAATTGTTTGCAAAAGAACCGTCTCCAATATTTTCCAGACAAATAAAAACAAATACTTTGAATCCTTAAGATATCATGACAAGAAATGCTAAGTACTAGAAGAAGGTTTGATTCTAATTATCCCTTTTGAAAAACAAATCAGAATAGAAAAGAGATAGCTCAGAAAATGCCTTAGACTCTTTATGGATGTATCTGGTATTTGTCCTTTATTTATAAGATGGAAGAGTAAAGCTTTGCACAACAAATTGCAAAAGAAGAAAACCATTCAAGAATGCTTTCTTTCCTTTCTTTCTATTTTTTATAGCAATAGCAATAGCAGTTAGACTTATATACCGCTTCATAGGGCTTTCAGCCCTCTCTAAGCGGTTTACAGAGTCAGCATATTGCCCCCAACAACAATCCGGGTCCTCATTTTACCCACCTCGGAAGGATGGAAGGCTGAGTCAACCCTGAGCCGGTGAGATTTGAACAGCCGAACTGCAGAACTGCAGTCAGCTGAAGTAGCCTGCAGTGCTGCATTTAACCACTGCGCCACCTCGGCTCTCCGACATATCCACATCCACACTTTGAAGTAGCAGAGCGCCAAAAAAGCAAGATGGCACTTGCAACAGTGTAATCTAAACCCTATCCCTTTTGTATGTATATCAATGTCACACACATGTACAAAAGGTCAGGACTTTGACTGGACTGCACATCTCATCTGGACGCTGTTGCACCAAGAGCCATTTGCATATATCTGATATCAATACTCACTACACTTAATATAGCAAGACTCTTAATTATGATTTTTTTTTAAAAAATACATACATGGGATTTTGACCAGTAAATGAAAACCTCTGCAACCATACGAAACAAATCTTCAGCTTCAGGATTGGGCTCTTTGAGCCATTTTGCTCTGAAATTAAAAATAAAATAAGAAGAAAAACATTTACAGTGGTGCAAAAAAGTATTTAGTCAGCCACCAATTGTGCAAGTTCTCCCATTAAAAAGATGAGAGAGGCCTGTAATTGACATCATAGGTAGACCTCAACTATGAGAGACAAAATGAGAAACCACATCCAGACAATCACATTGTCTGATTTGGAAAGAATTTTTTTCCAAATTATGGTGGAAAATAAGTATTTGGTCAATATCAAAAGTTCATCTCAATACTTTGTTATATATCCTTTGTTGGCAATGATAGAGGTCAAACATTGTCTGTAAATCTTCACAAGGTTGGCACACACTGTTGGTAGTATGTTGGCCCATTCCTCCATGCAGACCTCCTCTAGAGTAGTGATGTTTTAGGGCTGCCGCTGGGCAACACGGACTTTCAAGTCCCTCCAAAGGTTTTCTATGGGGTTGAGATCTGGAGACTGGCTAGGCCATTCCAGGACCTTGAAAAGCTCCTTACGAAGACATTGCCCGGGCGGTGTGTTGGGATCATTGTCCTGTTGAAAGACTCAGCCACGTTTCATCTTCAATGAACTTGCTGATGGAAGGAGGTTTGCACTCAAAATCTCACGATACATGGCCCCATTCATTCTTTTCTGTACATGGATCAGTCGTCCTGGTCCCTTTGCAGAGAAACAGTCCCAAAGCATGATGTTGCCACCCCTGTGCTTCACGGTAGGTATGGTGTTCTTTGGATGCAACTCAGCATTCTCTCTCCTCCAAACACAACGAGTTATGTTTCTACCAAACAGTTCTACTTTGGTTTCATCTGACCATATGACATTCTCCCAATCCTCTTCTGGATCATCCAAATGCCCTCTAGCAAACTTTAGATGGGCCCTGATATGTACTGGCTTAAGCAGGGGGACACGTCTGGCACTGCTGATCTGAGTCCCTGGTGGCATAGTGTGTTACTGATGGAAGCCTTTGTTACGTTGGTCCCAGCTCTCTGCAGGTCATTCACTAGGTCCCCCCATGTGGTTGTGGGATTTTTGCTCACCATTCTTGTGATCATTTTGACCCCATGGGGTGAGATCTTGCATGGAGCCCCAGATCGAGGGAGATTATCAATGGTCTTGTATGTCTTCCATTTTCTAATTATTGCTCCCACAGTTGATTTCTTCACACCAAGCTGCTTGCCTATTGCAGATTCAGTCTTCCCAGCCTGGGGCAGGTCTACAATTTTGTTTCTGGTGTCCTTCGACAGCTCTTTGGTCTTCACCATAGTGGACTTTGGAGTGTGACTGTTTGAGGTTGTGGACAGGTGACTTTTATACTGGTAACAAGTTCAAACAGGTGCCATTAATACAGGTAATGAGTGGAGGACAGAGGAGCCTCTTAAAGAAGAAGTTACAGGTCTGTGAGAGCTAGAAATCTTGCTTGTTTGTAGGTGACCAAATACTTATTTTCCACCATAATTTGCAAAAAAATTATTTCCTAATCAGACAATGTGATTGTCTGGATTTGTTTTCTCATTTTGTCTCTCATAGTTGAGGTCTATCTATGATGTCAGTTACAGGCCTTCTCATCTTTTTAAGTGGGAGAACTTGCACAATTGGTGGCTGACTAAATACTTTTTTGCCCCACTATATTATCACCCCTATTTGTAGCAAAAACAACAAAGAAATTTTGGAGTCTTCAACATTAAAACATGTACTGTATTTTTCGGAGTATAAGATGCTCTGGAGTATAAGACACACCTTAGTTTTGGGGAGGAAAATAAGAAGAAAACAAATTCTGCCTCTGCCTACCAGCATCCATGGTATTCAGCAGACACATGGTAACAAGATCAGCCAATATATAGGCATAGCAACTAAGTCAGCCAATGAGGGTTATTTGGACTGAAATTTGCCATGTTAGCAACAAAGAAACAGGAAGGAGCCTGGCTTAGCAGAGAACTGAAAGTGAAACTGCTTGTGTTTTGCTTGTATTTACTGCTACCTTGGAAAACTTTTGGTAATGTATTGCATATTATTATTATTTTGAATCCTGCTGAATCAGTTATTGTGCTTTCTGATTGTGATTGCTGCTGCAAACTCTGACCAGCCAGGTCAGCTTCAGCACTAATTGCAGCCTGATTCAGCACAACTGATTGGTGGGTGGATCGGACTGCCGGAATACCCCCAATCAGCTATTCCAGGCTGCAGGGATTGCCACTGCCTTCATGCCTCGCATTTTTGGCCTCTGGTGGAGTTGTGTGGGGTTACATTCGATGTATAAGATGTACCAAATTTTCACCTTCTTTTGGAGGGAAAAAAGGTGTGTCTTATACTCTGAAAAATATGGTATATGCATAGAGTCCAATTTTCTGAATTTATGGAATACAGTCCTAAGCAAGAGGATTAGATTCTTAGCATCTCCAGGTAAAGAAAAAAAAAAGAGGGAAAAAATGGAGAAATCAGAAAAGGAAGAGACAATAAGAATTACCTATAGTAACCTTAGATGAAGCAATAATTGAATGGGACAGAGATATTGCACTGATGAACTATATTCCTGTGCCATTAATTAAAAAAAATATTCATCTTAAATTAATTCATAATAATGCTAAACAATTAATAAATTCTAGTTAATAAACCAGAGAACTCACTTCCATAATGTGATTTAAAACAAGGCTTTTCAAAACTAGTTCTCTGCATACCTGTTGTAGTCCACAAATCTGATCAACAATGGATAGAAGGCATAAAGGTCCCGGGCAAGCGTAGTGAATTCATCTAGAATGAGAAGTTCCGCCTCAGACATATCACCCCTGCCTTCTGCTCGTAAGTGTTCTTCATCAGCAATCACCAGAGCTGCTTTTTTCTTCAGTTTCTCCATCAGTGGAAGAAAATGCGTTTTCAGAAGTTCCGGCTTCACTTTGCTTATGATAGGCTGAGAAAACACTATGTAAATAATCCATTAATTTTACTGCATATTAGTAGGTGGAAAAATTACAATAAAAGATGTTACAGTCTTCAATAGTTACTACAATACAGTTTTGGTCATCTCTCAAAGAAATGCAGACCAACAGTTATACACTGCTCATCTCCATTCATTTTAATTTTTGTCAAATCCTGCTCATTTCTTTTTCTTCCCATTATTAAATCCACATAAATTTTCTGATAAACTGAACCTCTACCTCTCATATTCCATTTAGCCTTTTTAAAAAGTGCAATGCATCTATTGAAATTAGCTGGTTTTGCTTTTCTCAATTCCCTTACAATTTTTTTTAAATGTAGACAAAAGTGAACCAAAACTTTCCCCTACCTGCTAATCTCTTCATCCAGGCTCCTTCATCTATGCCCAAATTGTTATGTATGATTTTTAGAATGTTTCCCAGAAGAGTATTCATATCATCTGAAGTCAATGCTGTGCAACACATTTCACTCTTGCTATGATTGTTTTCTGGTCCATGTTCCCACCAATGTGACATGTAACTACAAAGCATGGGCAATATAACTTCCATTACATGAGGCATTTGTGTATAGCGAATGCCTGATTCAGCTAATTCTACAATTTCTTCCATTAGTTGTTCCAGAGATGGAATATTTGGACAAAGTTCCTTTACGCTGTTTGGTAAACTCAAACCTAAAAGAATAATATTGTATATTAACATAATACCATGTTTAACAGTATTAGCAAAAAATCCCTTAGTTCATGCTGAATATGTATGCTTGTGATACATATTTCCACACATATGATTTTATACATATATATTTCCAAACATCATTCATGATTTACATCTATTTTCTGAAATGTGACTCTGTATTGACATATAAAAAATTAACTTGAGTAGATTTTGATTTGCATTAGATTTTTAACAATGATTTTTCTAAAATATCTTGGGGGGGGGGGAATTGAGTTCAAGGACAAAAAGGAACAATGCTCTTTCAATTACATTGATGGAATAAGAATTCTACACAATTACATCTAAGTGGATTTCATTTAAAAAAAAAAACTAGTCCCAAAGTTAAAGTAGATAAATTAAATCAGTGTTCTACCATCTTCCAATACATGGTTATAGAATGAGAATATAATGTGATTCGGCGGGAAGAGGGGGATGCAGCTGCTCCAAGGAACTTCTTTGGAACAGAAAGTGAAATGCTTCACAACACTAGTCATTATCAAAGAACAAAAAAAGTGAAAAGCAAATATGCAGTATAATTAATTCTGGATAATTCAGTAAATTCATACTGAGTTACCTGCTCTTGTTGTCTTGGTATTGTATATAGAATAAATATTGTGACTATTCAGATGAGTTTCTAAAAATGCCACAGGAAAGGCACCAGCAAAAGCAGCTAAACATTCACCTAAAGCTGAGCGTTGACTGTAAAGTTAAAAAAAAGACATCTTTTTAAAGTCAATCCAAATATAATTAGTTTAGTTTCATGTTAATAAGACTTCTAAGATGTTCAATTTGCCTGATAATTATTGCCAAACAATAGTATCTGAGTAGACACTAATACGGAATTAACTCAGATTATTACTATATAAACATTATTTCAGTCATAGGCTGATTTTGGCTCTGAAACTATCTTCTTGATCTGACGGGTTGATTTTGCTGATTTTCTTAGATTTCTCAGTCGATATTACATATCCTGATACCTTTCTGGAAAATTTTTAGGAAGGATATTCCTGCAGTGGTTTTGCTCATATTTGAAATATCATCTCCCAAAGATGGTATTGGTATTTGAATAATAGAATAACAGAGTTGGAAGAGACTTGGGAGGTCTTCTAGTCCAACTCCATACCATTTCAGACAAATGGTTGTCCAGTCTCAACCAGTAATGGAGTACCTACAACTTCTGAAGGCAAGTCATTCCACTGATTGTTCTCACTGTTAGGAAATGTCTCCTTATTTTTGAGTTGGTTCCCTGCTTGATTGGTTTCCATCCATTCTACCTTAGGGTGCTTTGGAGAATTGGTTGACTCCCTCTTCTTGGTGGCAGCCCCTTAGATATTGGAACAGTGTTGTCATATTAGCCCTTTTCCTTCTTTTCATTAAACTAGACATACCTAATTTCTGCAGCCATTCTTCATATGTTTTAGTCTCTAATCATCTTTACTGTTCTTCTCTTCATTTTTTTCCAGAGTCTGAACATCTTTTTTATAAACTGGCTACAATATTCCAAATGAGGTTTATGTTCAACTCTGCAATGTCTACATTATAGAGTTCCACCAGATTCTAATGTTATACGCTGTTGAATATTCAAACTAATTTTGAATTTTTACTTTTAATCATATGCATAATTCTACTTCACTTTTTATTAGATTTAGGTGGGTGTTGAAGACCTGATTGAAGAAATGGATTGAATGAAGGCCAATAAAATGAAGCGATTTCAAGGGGGGGGGAATCAGGTTTTTAATGGATTTGCGTATTCCAGAAGAGGTTGCACTTCCCTAATGAATCATATTTTCTATTACAACAAACCCATCTTTACTATTAGATATACTATATATGGATTCTTTGACACATGAAGAGCCTATTATTAGCACTTCACCTTATTTGGATAGAGATATAGGTAGTCCTTGTACAGTGACTGTTCAAAGTTATGATGATGCTAAATGAGACTTAAAGTCAGTCCTCAAAGTCACAGTAGTTGCATCACCCCTGAGCTTGGCAACTCGCATTTAATTATGACTGTTGCAGCTTCCCTGGTCACTTGATAGCCATTGTGATCTTCACTGCCAGCTTCCCACCAGCAAGGTCAATGGGGAAGGTGGAATGAAGTTGTAACATGACACTGCACCTAATAAACATGCACAATTTACTTAACTGATCATAATACATTTTTAATATTGCATATTTCTTTCTTACCGTTCCACATAGATACTCTTGCTGGTTCCCAAAGCATATAAGCTGGCCAATATTCTATAACAAGAGATTTGAACATCTTCCACTAAGAAAAACAGGAAGAAAAACTAAACAATTTTGTTCATTGCTTTTCGTTGTTATCCACAATATAACTAAGAGACCACTATAAACATACAAGAAAACAATTTAGAACAATTTGAAATTTTACATCTGGACATGCAAACATGCTAGCATTATTACAAATAGCTGAAGAATAGCTGAATCTGTCTCATTAAGAGCATTTAGTTACTTTCATTTTGAAGATGGATAAATGCAATCAATATAATTAAACACATGAAGCTGGAATTGTTGTTTGAAAATTGTTTTTATAAACTCCAACAAAATCAAGGTACTGGTGTATTATTGTCTCAAATATTAGAAGCCAAGCTATAATGTTCTTAAACATAATTTAGAGTTGTAATGGTATAAATTATTCATTTTAATACTTACATATCAAATCTTCACCAAACTGATGCTGTCCAATGTGCTCAAATAATGAAGACAATACTGGCAGGAGAGCCACTGTTGTGTAGTTAATAATTTGTGTTACTCCTTTTGGCTGACTCCTGGTGTGTGTGAATTGCCCCTGCTTAAGATTTTCCATTGTTTTTTCAAGGTCCTCTGCAGCATTATCCAAAAATGTCCTCAAAGCCATCTTAACAGATTCCAAACCTGTCTTCATCACTGTCCTGTATATCGTTTGCACATAAAATAACATTATATACTATTATGAACAAAATCCAAGAGTTTCTAGGTACCAAGGAACACAATTTTTGAGAATCATTACAAATGGTTAGAGAACTATCATAAAAAGACATTATAGTTAATCTTGAACCTAGTAAGCAAAATTGTTAGTTGACATAATTCTATCATTGCTTCCTCCCTGGAAGGAAGATTGGCTCCATCCAGAAATTAATTAAAACTGAACTTTTAAAGGGATTTGGGGAGTTAGCTATGGTTGTATTGTTATGATTTATATTTCTATGGGAATTCAAGATAGTTTACATGAGAATCTTCTATCACTTTTTTTATCTCTACAAAGTAAACTTGTCTGAGAGATAGTGACTAGTTCAAATTTACCCAGTACTATACATATAGAGTTGTGTAACATCTCTAAGTAGAAATTTAAAGATGTATATTTGGTTCAGTCTGATATATTGACTACAATGTATGCTGGCTCTTATGAAGCCATACCTCTATAATATGATAATTCTTTTGATAACATCATAATTAGATGCAAGTCAGTTCTGTGCCTGAGGCTACCCTGAAGCTGTAGCAAATATAGAACACACTAGCATAAGTGTTTATTAGAATACAGGAATCTCTGTAAGAGGAAAAAGCAGTATATAGCTCTAACAGTTGCATGTGTTTACACTAAGCAACAATAAAGAGTAGGAACAAGCTGATTATGTCAAAGATGGACTGCAAAAGATCTGAAAATATAGTTTTAAGAATCAGTTCAGAGCATACAGTGTAAAACAACAAAAGATACACTGTTGAATTATTTGTTAGAAAATAAATTTTTAGAATGGTGAAGATAGTGTTAATGCAACATGGTATCTAATATTTAAAGTTTCAGTAATAGCACCATACTTTTAAATACATTCAAAACATTCACATTATATGTAATGTTATGATTTGTAATGAAACATTTTCACCATGCAATTATCCTCCATTCTGAATTGAGAAAATAGTTATGATGAAGCTCATATATAAATATGAAATCTATGAAATTTCCAAGTAAACTTAAAAATACTAAATATGAGAAATAGGAATTGGGACACATAAATAGATGATATCTCATCCAATATTTTCAATGGGACAGAAGCATTGATAGTTTTTCCCTGTAATTATTAATCTTTCTGATTTAGTGAGTCTCCATTTATGGAAAAAGACAAATAATGTTGTCCCTATCAGTTTTCTGTAAATCAAAACAATAATTTAATAAAATGTATTTAGCAATTTACCTTGCATCCAAGGTCTGACCCAAGATATGAAGACAATTGACTATTGAAGTTGCATCATTTCCTAAGGGCACCAGAGGAAAGGAGAAAAATGAGATTTTTTGTATTATACCATTTCTATTTTTCACCAGTAGTGGTGAACTTATAAATATAATTTAATATTATATATTAATTAAAGTATTATTTCAATGATTTCAGCAGATGCAAAAAAGAAACATCTAAGATAAACAACGCATTTTCCGTGAATGTGATAATCTTTGTGAATATTTTTTGACATTTCAAGTTTTCAGATTGTATTCTTTAAAAAATAATCTTTTAATCACATTAATTTATGTATTAAGAGAGACGTGTATGTACTATAATGTGTCATGATTCACATCTGAATCTAAAGCTGTCAGAATAATGAGAGCAATGAGTCATGCAAAGATATCCATTGATGTGTAAGAGAAGAGGTTGAAGAATGGAGATGTCAAAAATAGATTTTAAAATATTTTGGGCAATAATAAAATTATAATGAGTGCAAGAACGTCTAAGAGTTTTTCTCAAAGACTTTTTTTTACATAATTCACAATCTAGGATATAACCCAGTAGACTATAGTTAAATGATTTTAGCCCTTCATACACTAAGAAAGTATATTTTTCACTGAAATTCATGGTGCTTAGACTTTTTGCATGAATTTTGCTGGAGTCACAATATAGGAAACATGACTCCAATTAAAGAACTGTTCAGGACTTATTTCTTTCTACAATTACATCAGCTGCATACAGTTTTGAGTAGAAAATATGATGGTAAGTGTAATACTTCTGTATACACTAAGGAATATCGTGCATGTTGTCTCATAGTTGTATTAATGAAATACAATTTCATTTATTATATTTATTTACATTTATATAAACCATATCATCTGCATCATATTTGAGCTGTATGTAAAATTAATTAGTAACATTTTGAATTAAAAATTCCTAAAATACACCAAATTCAGACTTTCATGTTGTCAGATTTCAGTGTGACATGATTTTTTCCCATAATGTTCAGATAAAATATCATAAAGGAAAGTTTAACTATATAAAATATGGAATGTCAAAAAACGTTTAACAGAATAAGCAGACATTCTTACTAAGAATGTCTCAAAAAAATTAAATGATTTTATAATAATAAAATCCCTAAACATGGAATTCTATTGAACAGAAAATGTCAGAGAAAGTATAAATAAAACTTAAAATTACTAAATTCTTAAAAGGTCTGTAGATAAATGATTAAGGAATGAACTATATTATAAAAATACTAGGTAGATGAATGAATGTTTTGTAGATGTTTTACTGTTATCTGAAGAATGTACATTCCATTTGTTTAGCGGTGTACAAAAAGTAACAAGAAGATAATGGTGTAATTAATGTCATACTTTCATATATATAAACATTTTGAATGTATTTGTTTTTTAAAAATACCTTATTAATAAAAGTATTTGAAGTAGAAAATAATAGCAAAACTAATATTAGGTGACCTTAGTGAAAACCATTTCTCCCTTTCCAATTCTCACTTCTGATAAAGAGAGTATTTAGAAAGGGACATCAGGTAATGGCTGATCTGCTATAAATGCATGTAGAATTGCACCAACACACAACACACACACACACACACAAACACACACACACACACACGCACTGAGGAGAAAAGAAATCCTGTATTTGTGGTTCAAAAATAAAATACATCTAAGATGCATTGTTCCAGTAATTACAATAATATATTAAAGTTTAATCAGTGTATCTGTCATGCAAGAATGACCTCTTACAAATGTTTGAAGCATACCTCTCTTTCCTATTAGAAGTGAATTTTTTAAGGATGCAAGTCATGGTCCTTTTTTGGGATGTTGTGTGTGATTTTTATTTTATCTCCTTGTACAAGTATTCAGTATTTTGGAGTTTTTCAGCATGACTGAGCGTTACTGAAATGTTTGACTGCTTCAGGTATTTAGAAGTTACTTTAGAACTTCTCTAAAACTTGTAACTCTATGGAATATGCTGATATAGGTCCCTTGCTTTTCGTGAATCTTGTTTTAGCTTCTGTCAAACTTGACATAGGAGTTTGCATCAAAGATAATCAACCATTTTCTGTTGCTCCAGGATAACTAATCTCACGTATAGTATTTGCTATGGTAGGCATTTTCAATCAAGCCATATTTCAGTTCAGTAAAATAAAATTAGCAACAAACATCAAAGATAAGCTGAATTTCATTGCTTTTGCCTTTTCATTTCAAAATCTGTATGTTTAGTAAGGGCTTGCTAAGGTGGTCTATTCGGCTGATTTCTGATCGTTTTATGCAAGTCTGGATATAAAATTCCAATTGAAAAAGAACTAAACAATGACCTTAAGACCCTAGAAATCTGTGAATAAAATTCCAGCTGACAAAGAGCTAAACACTGACTTGCAGGCATTGAAAAAATACATGATTTTTATTGAGAGAACTCCTCTGCCAATCTTTTTGCCAATGATCAGCCCAGAGTCACTCACTAAGTTGCATAGCTGACTCTGGCCATGAATCTATGTCTCCCTAGCATCAGTTCAGTACTTTAACCACTATACATTTGCTGTCTTATTAGGATCACTTATATGAGACTAATATATTTATACAAATCAAAATAATTCATCAATAATCTGTTTCAAATTACTATGAAATAACCAGAGTCCTGGTCAAAATTAAGTTTCAAATATGGAAGGATTCCAATAACAATTCTCTTTTCTTACAGGAATGGTAATTATAAGCTTTCAACGTAGCTATATACATAATTTAACTTTTAAAACAATTTTACACCACAGAACACCTTGTGAGTAATAGGGATGGGAAACTTACTCTGCTGATCTATATGGAATTTTTCATTATTCATACTCAAGAGGCAAACATGCAATACTTATTTTATAAAAAAAACAGAGCAACAGAATTACTTGATCTCTTGGCACATAACTCAAAAAGAGGCTGTGCAAATGCTGTGTGTGCGCATGTATACAGTATATATAGATATGGGGAACACAGAAAGCAGGATCAAATGAATAGTCATGACCCCAAAATACACAGGATCCACAGTAACTGCTATGGAAATGCTATGCCATTTTAGCAGGAAAACTGGGTAAATAATCAAATGAAAATTTGCATGTTTAGTGCACATGTAGGCTCCCTTCATTTGCTAGTTCCCAAATATTATCAATGATATATAAAATCATGCAGCATGCAAGCAAAGAGGACACACAGAGTTGCAAATAATGATAAGAAAAACAAGGGATGCTCAAACAAGCATTTGTCAAGGTCTCCTTACCAAACAGTGAAATCCTATGCCTGACAAGAACTCCAAGTTTGCAGAATAGGCTAAAGACAAAGGATAAATGAAAGAGAAGGGAGGGGACAAAGAAAAAAAGGAAGAAAATAAGAAGTGATGTATGAGCAGGAAAAAGCAACATGATGTTTTGCAGAAAGAATCAGTTCTGAGCAGAATGTAGGACTGAAAATACTACAAAAGTTTCCAAGAATTCCTCCAAAACAAATGTAGTTAAGAAAGCAAATATCTGAGGTAAAGAAACAGAGTAAGTGGGAAGCCCTATCAAGAAATAGCCTTTAAAACGTTAGGCACAAAGTTCAATTAGTAGCCTAGTATTTAGATAAAAGGGTAAACATAAACATGTATTTTTAAAAGCAAGAGAAAAAAGGTTCTGACTGAGTAACAGCCAAACATTTAATAATAGTATACAGTACATTTATTTTATGTACGCATAAAGCTTGTATTGCTTTTTTAAAATAAAATGTGTTTGATATACAATTCCTACTGGCCACAGTCCAACACAGATTTACTAAAGCCATTAATTTCAGTGGGCTTAAGTGCATTAAATTCTGCTTGATTAACGTTAATGAAAATGAGTAAGATACAAATTTTAAGTAGATATGAATGGCTTGGTTTTTATAAAATGGATTGCATCTGATTGCTCTGTTTCACTGATACAAACTGTTTCCATGGAAAAGAGAGCTCCATCTGTAAATGCAGATATGAGTTGTTATGAACTCAAGTCATCCTATAAGAAGGCTGATGAATAATGAATTATGGAATTCATTATTTCCACATTTTCAGAGATGGTGTAATATTTCAAGGGATGTTCATATTATGAATTAAATAAATAAATATTAACAATATACTTTATGTCTTGGAATGAAGTAAATTTAAGCTAAAACTTAAATTCCTTGAAATGTATGTTTTATACAATATGTTTTGCCCGGAAGAAATACTAACTAGGTATTATCATGTGCTCCCAGACAAAATGACATAATTGCTTTTAATTATCTCGTAATAAGTTACTCTTTTATAGAAGAAAACTCTGCACTGTTTAATGGTACCTTGATTAGGTTAATGAATCAAAATATCCGTTCCAGAGGTATTTCTAAGGCAACATTTTATTTTGAAAATTCAAGAACAATGTAATTTTATAAAAGACATGGAAAAACATTAAAATTTTCCTTTATTTTGTCTAATTCAGAAATTGTCAGATACAATGATAAAGTGTATTTACAGTTATTCTGTTATTCTGTCATGAGTTTAATATTTTATTTTCAATTATCAAATGGGATAAAAACAGTTGCAAACATTCATATTCAAAGAAAATAGTAAGAGTTTTGAAAGTAGGGGAATTACACAGGATTGGCTATTTAGCACAATTATTAGTCTCAAATTCTATTTGCTAGCCTTTTGATTTAAAAGATTCAATAAGTGTCAGTGGTGAAAATGTGGAGAGTGTCTTTGACCATAAATAAATAAATAAATAAGAGCATAATTACAGAGAATGTACAAACCAAATATTTGTTTTCAGCAGGACCTTGAGAAATGTACAATCATGGGAAAGAAAATTAGTTGATTTGGAAATAGCCAAAAATAAAGTAAATAGACTTGAATTATAGGATGATTTTACAATAATATGGAATTTAAGATTTGTTGCTGAATATAAAAGAATGCCAATATGATAGGAGAAAAACAAATCTGAGAATAAGTGAAATGCATAGTGAATGGTTGAATATTGATCAGGAAGAAAGGATGTTTATTCCCAACTTTGGTTGATATAGTTATGGATCAGTGGTGGGTTGCCAAATTTTTTATTATTGGTTTGGGTGTGCTCGCCCATTCGCACAACACTTTTGCGCATGCTCAGAAGCATCTGGGCAGGTGGGCAGAGCCTCCCGCCACCGATACCACCGGTTCGGCCGATCTGGGCCAAACCAGGAGCAACTCACCTCTGTTATGGATAAATGTAATGAATATGGGTGTCCTTCTACATATAAATGACACTACATTGTCTACATGTAAAAGGATACTCATATTGTTAATTAAGAACCCAAATAATTTGCAGTGAATGCTATAAAACAGTCGTCCCCAACTTTTGCAGCTTGGAGGCCCAGCAGGTAGATGGGGGAGAATGAAACTGGATTATATGAGCAGTAAGCCGGTACACTTACATGCGGACACAGCTCAACTTGCATGAGCAAAGGGCTGGAGTGCTCATGCACACAGAGTTCGACTCGTGGAGGTGAGTTTGATTGTGTAGGGAGAATAATTTGACAAAAAATAATTTTGTCAATCACAAAATGACTATATGAAGAAAGATTGAATGTCTGTGAAAGTCATGTTCGATTGAGTTGGTAAGATCCTCAAAAAGAAAAGGATAAGAACAAAAGGCAATGAATGAGTGAATCAGTACAAATGTACAAAGGAGAACATGATGAGTTATGTGTATGCCATTTTAATTATCTGCTACTATTGAATAAACTGAATCAAATATTTGGCCTATTTTAGTTTCATAGGACATTGGCATAGGACTTTGGCTCTTTCATTATTTCTTTCCTTCAAAATTTCCCAGCAAAAAAGACTCTTTGTTAATGATATCACAGATGAACAGAACCATATCAAACGTAATCTAACAAGGGGACTAGTAACACATTTTATTATTATCTTATTAGAAGCATAAACTGGGTGATGAAGTGAGATATAGTTGATGAAACTATATGCCTTCTAATAACATTTTCTGGTTGTAAAATTTACTATAGTAGTTCATACAAAGATGGGAACAGGAAGGTTAGCCATAATATACTTTCGCATGTATGTGCATGCATGTATATCTGTACCAGTAATACCAGTAAAAAAATAAAGAAATTCTAGAATTTCTTATTATAACAGATAGGAAATATGATTAATGCTTGTATGTCACCTTATGTAAAAATATATTGGTGAAATCAAAAATGAGAGCACACAGAATTACAAAATTATTAATATTCATGTATATAATTTATGTCCTGTTTTTCTAGTATTCAAGATGACTATCAGCTGCCGAAACATAAAAGCTAGGAGCCTCTCTAGTTAAATGCAATGGGAGGGAAGGGGGAGAATATAAGAGATGATGAAACATGGAAAACACTACTTGGTATAAGAGAAAGATCAAGAAAATTATACAAATTTCACTTTTTAGAGTTTATCTTATAAAATAGATGTTGGATTTTTGTTACTTCTCACGTTTCTAAATATATCCATAAAACTGCCAATGTTTTAGAATATGCAAATTGGCTATTATACTTTATCATATACTATGTTATATATGCTTTTACCTGGTTACCATTTCTTTCTCCTTGTTAGAAGCATGACCCCCACTGCTCAGAGGTCTGCTTGCTGCAGATAGGAAATACAGGCGGTGATTTTTGAAATACTGATCAATTAAAGGAAGTACAACCTGAAATAAACATATGGAAGAGATAAAATAGTGTATACTGATTAGTACAATTTCTTACTCCTAGTATTTTTATTCCTTAGTTTCATGGCACTAAAGACCTGTCAACATGCAATATATGCAAGATTTATTAACATAAATTCAACTTTTCTCAAGGGTATGTCTTTTAGTAGGGTTTACTATTAGATCAAAATTTTATCCTTTTATCTGGAGGTAAAAAAATAGCTTCCAGTTTTAATGTTCTTATATTTTTACTTTATTATTTTTTATAATTTTAATTGCAGAAATTCTCTCAAAGCCTGATCTTGAATTAGCAATAATAGCTCAGCAATTGAGAATCATTTTGCTGAAGCAGTTATGCGAGAATATGGGGAACTACCCAAAGAATAATTTTTGCTTCTAGCATCTATTTTTCTAATTTAAAAAAATCAATACAAGTCACTGGATGATTAGCAAGCAGGAACATGTTACTGAGCTACCATCTGCAGCATTTATGTGGCTTGTTCTCAATGTCGTAGCTATGCTTTATAGTTGAATAATATTAACTTTTAATTTGCTATAATAAATATGACAGAAAAATAGCATATACTTTACTTTAGCAAAGAATTTGATTTCTTGTTCATAAGGAAACTGTTCTCCTTTCCCTCTGCTGCCACCATCTGTATAAGAAAAAATGTTATAAATTTAATTAAATATATTACAGCCAATTTTTGCATTATACTCTTTATAAATTAAACTTTGCATCTATCCATTCTACAGTACTACATGACTTGAAATGATAATTTTTATTTAAATGTTTTAAGGTTCTTCTTTACCCACACAGCAGCACAGTAACAAACTTAATTTCAGTATATAGCATCCATATACTCTATAAAACAAAAACAGAATTCAGTCTTGATTAATCTGCAGTAGTGTCTTGCATTATAACTAGCAGCTTGAAAAGGCAAAGATTCTCTCTTTTTTTAGGAGAGCAAATTAAATCCCCAAAGCATTTGCTAAGAACTCAACTACATAAAATACAAATTACTTCTGATGAATAGCAATTCATAATTTCTTTATTACAGAAGCCATAGTGACCTGATTGATATCAAATGTAACACTACAATGTACTAAAACCAAGAACAGAGAAACCACCCTACAACTTAGCACTGTGTTTGGATTAAGTCTTTATTAACGAAGGTGTTCAACTGTTACAGTTCAAAAAGAAGTAATGTTGAACTGTATCTCAAAAATAATAATAATAATACACTTTTAACACTTTTTATAGCCATTTGCTTCTTATTAACCATGTAAAAGAACTTAAGGCTATATTTTATAACATAAAATATATATTTACAATATCTTACCGAATTCCAGAATATACTGATGGGCTTCATCTACGTATCGTATCAATTGCTGGAGAAAACTGTAAGCAAACCTTTTTTCAATGGATGGTGTGTCTAATTCTAAATCCTTTAAGCCTCTGGAACAAATTTAAAAAAATTGGGAGGGGGGAGTATGTCTTATACACCAAAAAATATAGTATTTATTTTCTTATAAAAAACAAATCTTCCCATGCAGTACATTTTTCAGCCACATAAAGTACATAATGAAGATTATTTCAGTTTTAAAGCCTACAGCAATAACTGATTAGCATTTACCTGGACACAACATAGCCATTGATCTGGAGGAACTTCAGAATATCTTGGGCTTTCTCTCTATCCTTAGCTTTTTCTTTGGCTGTCAATGTATCATAGGGTACAAGTAGGGGATGATTTCCTCCTCCCACTAGAATGCATTAAGAAATTAAATGACAAAATAACAACAATAGCATTATTTTTAAAAGAATTAAATTTCATAAAACATAAAGACATTACAGTATTCATTTTGCCCTGCTAGATATATCTTCTAGTATCATCACCTCCATATTATTAAAATAGGTAATATTTCATTCCGGATGCTAATATTTTAATTCACTAATACTTATTGCTAAGAATGAAAATCCCAACTCTTACAATCCATATTATTAGCCTGTTATGCAGTTTATTTGTTACATTTATATGCCACCCATCTCATTGTCAAGAGACTCTTACTAGAAGTTCATTTAACATTTTAGAAGTCATATGTGGCAAAAGTCATTCAACAATTAATTCTGCCTAAATGTCTTAGAATCACATTTGTTTGCATGCATTTTAATACTTTCACCAGGTCAGGCACTGCAGAAATGGTTACTTTAGATTACGACATATTGACCCCCATAATACCATACATAAAATCCTAAATTATACTGAAAATACTATTTTGACTATAGAATGTTAATTTCTTGGCCTTTCAATTTTCTATTTCAAAATGCAGCATGTCCTTAACAAGTACTCTTGATGGTCAGCCTAAGGTCATTTATATATTTTTAAAAGTGATTGTACCTTTGGCTTCAAGCTCCATTTTCTTTTTTTTTGCCCATATGTTATGATAATTTTCAGCCATCATCTCAGCCATTGCCTAAGGAAGAAGAAAGACATAAATAATTACAATTTGTTCCCTAGTAGGTTAGTTAAGCTTGTTTTCATTTTTTTAACAAAATAATTGTTGCATTTCTGGTCCCAGTCAAAAGAATTAAATACCAACTTCAGGCATTTTTTAAAATAATTAATTTGATAATTAATTCCCACAAATTCTCTCCATTACAGAAATTGCATGAGCAGAATCCTGGCATGCTCCCTTGGGAGGTGGGGAGGAGGAAATTTTTGCCAATTCACCCTTCAGCTCCTTGTGCTTCCCTAAATCTGGTCTGGAGAACCTTCCAGATCAGTGTTGAAAGTAGCAGGGAACGTTGCAGGGAAAGGAGGAATCGGCAAAAATTGCCTCTTACCCTTCCACCTGCGGGAACCACTGTATCAAAAGCCCTTCCATTCTTGGAAGACCAATTGCAGGTCCAAGCATCTGTCAGAAAAGTTGGAGAATAAATGATAACTATCAGTGGATTGATAGAGAACTGCATTAAGTAATTATTGAAAAAGCCATGGAAATTTCTTAAAACATTACATTCCTAATGTTGATTACAATAACCATGCAACTTACATGTAACTCTTTGGACAGGGTAACATTACTCATGTCAATTGCACGGGGAGTATAGCCATGGACTGTATCTACAGAAACCTGAATAAATATCAATGGAGGTGTTAACAGAAGAAAAGAACAATAGAACATATTTGAACAAGTTTAATGACAGCTTACAGAAGAGCTCCATCAAGGAATAGGAAAACATTGGCAAATTTATTAGTTTATCGCTGTTTCATATATTTCTCTATTAGTTTATCTAATTTCAGGAATTTCAATGCTGTATAGGAATTCCACTAAAGTTTTTATGAAAGTGAAAATGTGTATCGCAAAACATTTAGAAGCAGTATTACTTGAAGAAAGGATTTATCTCATAGAAAAGAAAAATACATATTCTCTCTCAAGCTTGTTTACATTTAAAATTACATTTCTTTCCATATACTGGCCTGTTAAATTCATTAGTTTTATAAAAATCACAATCCTAAAATATTTTGTGAAGAGAAATTTCATTTTCTTTAGCTACTTCAAAAACAGCAAATACAAGATAAACATAGAGCATTAAACTATATAAAGTTTAGATTATTTCCCCCTGCTTATAGAACTTGGAAGCCAATGCTCACACTGAAGGAATGCTGCAGCTTTTACCTCAAAAATAGTATTTTAAAAAATAACTAGGAAATATTGGTGATAAAGCTACTAAGTAACATCATCAGAAGTGCTTGCAGCTCAAAATATACCTGACTTGTCTGTGATATCCGACGTGAACGATTATAAAGAGCCATAGAATCTCCTTCCCTCGTTCTTTCAACCCGCCATCCCCAAGCAAGCATGGTTTTCAGAGACTCTTTAATTGGCCATCTATAAATTTCTTTTTCCTGAAAAAAGTGCAGATATGATGATCCTATTAGTGGTAAAAGAGCTGTCCTCACATCTGGTTAGTAGCACCCAATCTTTTGATTGAATTTGAGATATGTATAAATAATAGAGACCACTACCCAGCAACTCTATATGAAAGGCAGATCCTTGACTACAAAACTCAGCTTTGATTCTATGCACATCTCTTTTAAAGTAACTTCCTTAGCAGCCAAACATTCAATTAGAAATTATTTTGGTTGTAAACTAGCATAAAACAAATAACAATCACTCTGAAATAGAAGAATAAAATATTACATTGAGAGAATAAAAGAAAATAAAGACTAGTATACCAGACTATAATTACACAGTATAGGGATTAAAACCAGGTGAAATCTATAAAATCATAGTCTATAACAGTGTCATAACTCTGGTCTATAAAGGCCTATGAGAACGTAAAGCTATGACTTTACAGAAATGCCTGCTATGTCTTCCTCTTGATTGACCCTTTAAGGAAGAAAATTCTGCAACATACATAAAGAGCTGAGACTCTTAAGACGATAGCAACTGGAATCATTTCCAATTTGCTGCATTGCCTTTTTATATATATGTACCTATAATAAATAAATAATATATATATATATATATATATATATATATATATATATATATATATATATATATATATATATATATATATATATATATATATATATATATATATATATTACTATTTGCAACACAATACCCAAGCAGGTTAAAGATTTAGACTTTTGCTAGCTGATCAGAATGCACAGTTATTAGTTTTGTTTTATAGTGATTGTTATCTGCCTTATGCTATTCTATGACCAAAATAAATAATAAATAATTTGAAAATGAGCACTAAAAGTATTATCATCCTTATGATAACCAAATATGTATATAAATTTTCTTTATGAAATAACTATTTTAAATTTTTATATTCATATCTCATATATAGTACATTAGAAGAGATACAAAAGTGGAAATAATCAAAAAGAAAAAAGGATAACTGTAAAAATCCATTAAATATAATACAAATATTATAAGCATTTGATGACTACTTTCTAAGGACAAGAGTACCATCCTTAAACTGCAGCAGTATATAGGAAAACAATTCCTATTAAAGGAACCTTTTATACTTTTGGTTTGAGTGGACTAGAAGACCTCCAAGATCCCTTCTAACTCTTCTCTTCTCTTCTATTCTATCATAGTAACTGAAGGAAAAGCAGAAATATCATGCCCTCATAAAGTGAAAGATGTATCATACACTTCAGAAGACCCCCTATACTTATTCTTTTATTGTGATATTTGGAGACTGATAATCTATCACAACCAGGAGACAGGTTAAGCAGTAAGTAGTAAATTAGTAGGAAGATTGCTAAAATCTTGGGATACTAAAAAAAATCAGTATCCATGGGAAGGAATAAAATCTTCATGCTTTACCAACCTGAAAATCCCCACCTCCAAACTCTTAAGAGAAATGTATAGCATCCTATGGAGAAAGTATTATTATCAATTTTGTAGAGGCCAATTTTGCTAGGACAGTGTAGTTGCTCCCACAGATCCTTTCAAATAACTTCTTCACCCCAAAAGCTGATGAGATTAAATGGGATTTGCAAGTGATATGACAAGCATATGAAAAGCAGTGCATTTACTCAACAAAGGAGGATATTTTGGAATTAGCTTAAAATACTGATGTTTGACAGAAATATACTTCCTGACCTAAGATAGAATAATTAAGTCTTTAACCAGTGATCAAATGTAAGATACATAGTTCATAATTGGATCCTGGTTCAATAATAATCTTCACAGACTATTGTCCTGTGATTATGATGTTTAGATCTATAAGGATTTATGGAGCAAAGGCTAAATTATGATAGGTGCAAAGTTTTTTCTTCAAACTCTACTTTTAGTGCTCTCCTTTATAGTGCAAACATTACAAAGTTCATCACACACAATCTCTTTAGCCCTTCTATAGTGATGAAATTTGACAGGGATGAGCAAAAGAGAAACAAAATGGAGACTAGAGTTCCTGTGACTATTTTTGCTGGGTATGTTCAGTATGTTTCTTTCTGCTGGAGTTCTGAAAGAATTGACATAGGTTCTGTGCTATAATAATGCAAAGAATCTGGAGAAAATTCTGACTGTTCAGAATTTATTATTCTTGCCTTTCCAACTGAAAATTTTATATGTGGCAGAAGAAACAACATATATTCTTCAAGTCTTAAAGGATTTTTCTAATTAATGGGAAAGCTCTAAAATTGGCTGCTTCTTTCAATGATTAAAAGAAAAGATTACAACAAAAAAATCTGACATGAACTTCTTACCTTTTCTGATAATAGTTTATATTGTTTCATTAATGGCTGCACTTTGGAAGATTCTGAATATGTTTCACCATATATCCACCCATTTGCAAACTGACAAAAGTTTAAAGAAAAGGAAGGGATAAGTTGATCAAGAATATTGATGCCGTTTATGATTTGGATGCTCTTTTTGCATGCTATCAATATACTATACCAAGCTCATGAAGCAAATGAAATTTCCCATATTTTTATCTTGATTCTTCTACTCTTCTAATCTTAATACTTGTTATAACAGTTATTAAAAACTCCTGGGCTTTAATTTGTCATGCAAATTTTAGTTCCACAAGTGTTATACAGTATATTATAATGTAATATTTTTCATCTTGTATAGCAATCGCTTTTATAAACTGATAATGAGGTCATAGTAAAAGTGTCTATATCCTAAATATCATGCACAAGGGGAATTAATTCATCACAAACCCCAAAATTTCCAAAGGTGCAGAAACCTTATGGGGCAAAAACTCTAAAGAATTTTTTTAAAAGCCTGATAAAAACTGAGCATGCTTAATGGACACAAAATGCCGACTGACTGTTGAGTAGAATGAAGAGTGGGTGGAAGGGAATATAGTGCAATAAATGTACTTTAGAATCTTCATTGAGGGTACTAAGAACCTGCATGTCTATGTTTGAGCTCACCACAAAAATTGAACAGGTTATGTTGAAGCACTGCAAAAAAATGCTAATGATTATAACTTCTTGCAGTATCAGTCTCCATTTTTTTAAATATTCAGAGGAGAGATACAGGTGTTCTTCAGTGAAAGGGATTGGGACAAATACCATTTTTTAAAAAAACTATTCTGTTTTAACAATAACGGCATTGTAAAAGACAACCATGCAAATGCAGCCATCCAATTATGTGATGATAACTGTGATACCAAAAAAATCTTATTAAAATAAACTTGTTAACTGAATGGATCTGTGTAAAATGTAAAAACTGAGCTGATCCTTTTCTTAGAGAAAGTAAATGCACTTAAAAATTTAAAAATCTGATTAAAGAATTAGAATGTTTGAATTAATGCAACATAAACAAAATTCCATGATGAATATTGAAATGCAAAATAAAGTCAGATCATTAGCAAGATTCATTCCCTAATGCTTTACATATATCCCAGCAACATGAGAGAGACAGAGAGAAGAAGAGGAAGGGAGGAAGAAAGAGATGCAAACAATACATAGATGTGAACATACACTTTACCTTTTCCATGCACCATTTATCGTGAGAATGTTCAGCATATTTGTTTATAAAGTAGTCTAGTTTTTCAGGAATTATAATGCTGAGTGAGAACAAACAAGGCAAAGATAAGTATTTCATGACAGGTTTTTTTCTTTATATATAATTTATCTACCTAAAAATCATTTAAATATTCATATTAGAGCATTTGCATTGCTCTAATTCTAGTATTATCTCAGACAACAAAAATGGTATTGGATCACTTTATAACAATTTTGAAAACAATAAAATAATCAGTCACTGAATAAAAGGAAACTTAAATTGCCAATTGTTCTTATACTTAATGCAATGTGATTATTAGAAAACAAATGTGAAATACTCTTTCTAAATAATTTAAATATTTTTGTATTTGAGAATCAACCTTCATTAACAACACAATATTCATATTATGAGCTGTAGTGGCGCAGTGGTTAGAGTGCAGTACTGCAGGCTACTTTTGCTGACTCCCGGCTGCCTGCAATTTGGCAGTTTGAATTTCACCAGGCTCAAGATTGACTCAGCCTTCCATCCTTCCAAGGTCGATAAAATGAGGACCCAGATTGTTGGGGGCAATATGCTGACTCTGTAAACTGCTTAGAGAGGGCTGTAAAGCACTGTGAAGTTGTATATAAGTCTAAGCGCTACTGCTATTTCATATTATTTTAAAAGTTACGCTCAACTAAATACCGGCTTTGAAAACATCCTTACTTTGAAGTATCAACAGGCTGTGGATTGAAGTTCCCATCTGAATCCATGGAAGCCTGTTTTTCCATAACACCAACATAATTTGATTCCATGTAATCAGGAGGTAAAGCCCCAGCTACAGCACTCAAGCATGGCAGTGCTAATTTAAATAGTTCTTGTTCATATTTCTATAAAGATAAAAAAGGATGCAAAAAACTCTGGTAAAAAATTAAGACAATTTCCATTTATCTGGGAAAGGTGTCAACATTCTATTACCACTATCATTACTATATTTAGTATTACTTTTAAAAACCCATTAATTGAGTTTACTCTTAAGTCAAACTACTTCAGGCTTTCTATCTAAAACAAAGCCACACTTCCTGAGGGTATTCATCTCAGTCCCTTCCCTGCACTAGAGGGAAGAGCCATCAAGTCCATTGGGATATTGTTCCCTATAGAAGCTGAGCCTTGTTATATTTGATAAATATTGACCACACAAGGAAAAAAATGAAAAAGAAACATGAGATGCTTCATAGTCTGCAGATAGATTAGCAATTAAGGATTTTAACCAGGCAAACATTTGTTGAAATGTTGATTTAGAGGGGAGGTTATTTTAGGTTTGATAGTCTGCTGAGTTACTTACAATTGTCAGCTGAATCAATATTTTTCAATTCTAGCGTCATGATGGTAGTTCTAACTAGCAGTTGAGTTTGCTCAGAACTAGAATCTTTCCCTATGACATACTAAACATTAACAACAATAATCAATGGGAGAATTTCTGAGAGCCAGCGTGGCATTTATTTATGATACGGTGATTAAAGTACTGGAGTAAAGCTTGGAATTACAGGCTTTGGCCACCTTCAGCCATAGAAGCTCACTGGGTGATCTGGGGCCAGCCATCATCTTTCAGGTCCAGTTACCTCACAGAGTTCTTGTACTGGACAAAACAGGACAGAAGCCACTTTATGCTCCCAAATAAAAGGTGGAATATATATTGAATTTTTAAAAAATGAACTTTTATTTATAAATATTTAGCCCGCTCATATTCATCCCTATCTCATACTGCTAGCACAAATGGAATATTCACCACTATTACAAATTTTTCATTTAATATAATTCTTTTATTAAAGGCAACAAAGTTACAGAATAGGATAAACATTTATTAAAGTAATTTTCTAGCTAATTAATTTTTAAAGAAGATATATTTAAGCATCATTATAATTTTGTTTTCTAATATGCAGCCTTGCATATTTAACATGAAGTACAATTATTAATATATAATTAATACATATTAATATATCACATCTTAAAATGTTACCTTTTGAGATAAGGCATCAAAAATACCCCAGAACAGCTTTCTGGACAAATGAAGTTCTTCTTCTGATGCAGCACCAAAGTTGCCCCACCCTCCTAGTAAACAGTAGTATTTCCAACATCTTTCATAATGAATTGTCAGCAACTAAAAAAGAAACATGAGAGTTTGCTTTCTGACAATTCGATGAGGTAGTTACATATAATCACTTTAAATAACAGATGCACAAATTTTGCAACAGGTAAGTGACATAAAGATTAAAGGAATTATCTCAACCCAATCAACAATTATGGCAGAATTAATCTATTATTTGTTAAATTAGTATAAGGATTTTGGGTACTTTTTAAAGATAAACATTCAGCAAATAATTATTTTCATATCTCTAGATTATCTCCAAACCTATGGATGGTCTTACTTAATATGATTTGAATCATTTTAATCACTGATAGGTCTTGGCAAAACACTCTTCTATATGGGGGAGAATTTCCAAAATAATGAATGAAATAGGTCTTCTAAATAATCTTCATACAACTTGTATGAAGGTAAGACAAATATTTTCTCCTGTCTCTAGCTGAGATAATTACTTTATTTTGCAATTCTGCAAAATTCTGCAAAAATTTATATACAGCAAACCTAAGGCCAAGTCTGTGTTTTCAATGTTTACAGTATGTAGCTTTTTGTAAGCACAATTGAAATAACAAATATTAAATTGTATCCAGCTTTGAATCACAACTGAACTATCAAAGTGGAACCGAAAGAATAATAACCATGACATAGTTTTTGTGATCATCCTACATTTAGGGTTTGAATATTGCATTGGATGTAACATTGACCATGATTGGTCAATATTTTTTACTTCAAGGCAAATCAGAATATCACCAGTTTCTTCTGGTAGGTGATGCCTAATGACATTAATTGTATATTTTATAAAAAATCAAACTTACCTTAAGAGGCATTTTGGCATGTTCATTTAGAAGAGGGATATCAAACACTAATCTTCTCAACAAATGTTGCATCATTGAAGGTCTTAGCTGACTATCAGTAGAAAAAAAGGTTCAGTACAACATAGACTAGATTTATAACCATTATTGTGATTATGCAAGTGAGTAATCTGTAATCACTACAGAAGCTTAATCAGTATTTCTGATTAAAAGATAACAGTACATGAAATATGGAGATAAAATATGTTCAGACTCATGCTTGAACAAAGCCAGTGTGCGACCAAACAATGAGGGAGGTAATAAAAATGCCGAATTCATATTCAGTTGTTTTCTTTTAACATTATTTCATCTTCAACCTTTGCATGCAGTTATTTTCTTTTAACAAAATTTATGTTCTGTCTTTTGTAATATAGTAAAAAACTATAAACTGTATTTCATATTTGGAGTTTGGCAAGCAGGCATAATCAGATAAATATATCCCTTCCTCCCAGCATGTCTGAAACGTAACAATTTATTTTACATTTTAACTAACTCCTGTTTTTCACTGTTGACTTGTGGATAATTTATTAACCAACTAACTATATATTCTGTCTCAGCAAATGCTCATTCATTTGAGGATACCTCAGAAACGCATTATTTGTTCATTAGATGTTATAGCATTTTAACAGCATCAGCCCTGGAATCTATTTTATTATTACTTTAAGCATTACATATTAGTTAACATCTGCCATTTATTACATGCTAATAGTTGAAGTAATTACAGATACTTTTGATCTGTTGATTCATTTTACTATCAATCTATATCCCACTGGAATTGAACTCCTGCTGCACAAACTTTTTGCATACATGAAAATATTGACTTCTTGGCTTAATAGATACAAAAACGGTTAGCAGAGGGACTCTACACCTTTTTGTCTACTTTTGTAAGAACATGCTATCTACATGTTGTTTCCTAAATGAAGCTTATTTTTGTTTTTCTTTCAAGCAAGCAACTGCCTCAAGAATAATTTATTACAGGACTTCTAGGGGAGGTGTGGTGGACTGACTAATGTCTCTGGAACTGATGACCATGGCAAAAATGGAGGAACTGGCAAGTAGACCAGTTCCTTGGAAACTTTTTGGATAACAAAAAGGACAGGAGAATACCCATATGTGCTCTAGACAGCCGCTTCTTGTGAAGAGACTGCAGGACAGCAATTTTCTGCAGGTTTGAGCACTGGACGATGAAGAGCTCAGCCATCTTGCTTTTAAAGGACATTAAGTTTGCAAGCTTCACTTTCTAATGACTTTTTTAAATGGCCTATTGCACAGCTTAAAGCTATTAAAATATTTTCTTGCTGGATTTGCAAAAGAAGCTTGTTAAAGCTTTGAAGAAATCAGAACAACTGAAAATTCTATACTGTTTGGTTGAATTAAAGATAATGACTGTAGAAGTAAAAAGAAGAAATATAAAGTTGTTTTATTTGATTGGGGTAAAATAAAACATTTTTGCAAAGTTTTGGCAGCCCTTTATGGAATTTTTGCTGACACCAGGATTAATATTATATGGATTTGCTTCTAGAGAAGAGATAGTATATGGGATGAAGAGTTATCTGTTTAACCTTATAGGACAACAAGTTATTAAGCTTGTTTACATTTGACACAATCAACCATGAAAATCTCTTCTTTACATATTTCTTTTCTTCTCCTTTTTAATGTTCTTTTCCTTTTTTGTGTACTTTTTCTGTTATTTTTCTCTAAGTGTAATTTCTATTAGGTTAGACGACAGTAATCAAAATTCTTAATAACAATATATTTTAAAAAAGAATATCTTGCAGAAGGTATTCCCTTTATTTTAGTGTTTCTCTCTCCACCAATGCTATCATAATCGATCCTTACCCACAAATGGAGAGTAGGCACTCTTCAATAGAATCCCGCTGAGCTTTGGTAAGTGAACAGCCTTTGGAAAGCCGATATACAGTATGTAGCAAGGAATCTATAAGGGAAGCATGATGTTCTGTTCCAGCAAAAAGAGGAGCACATCTTGTTAATAAAGGCAAAACAGCAGTGCAGAGATACCGATTAAGAGCCAGGGCCATATCTGTGGCACTTAGGGCAACCTATAAATCAAATTATAAAGCAGTTCAGATATTTTGCTGCCCAAAAATGACACACAGTTGCAGTATGTTTGAGCTAATCCTTTTCAGAGCTATTAAGAATGTGAAATACATATTTTATATATTTTTTTTTCTTTATTCCAATCTTTTATTAAAATTATGAATCTAAACACTGAAGGACCACTAGATGGCAATAAGGTTTTCTGCATCTCACTGTGGCTATCTCACTGTTGCCCCAATTTCTGCAGTAGAAATAATTAAAACATATCATTTGCTTTATTATTCCCGTATTAAAATTGCATTCATTTTGAAATAGCAGTGATGACACAACAATCTGGATTTAGCCTATTATTAGAGATATTTGTGCATCATCTTATGCAATAACAATCAGATATTTAACCAGACAGAGGTCACTTCATTTGAACACTTCATTTGTGCTTAAATTAGAGTTTATTTTTTAAAACTGGAAGTCTATGTTGCTATGTCAAGGTTTTAACTTCAAAACCCACATATTAGAGGAATATTATATAATACAAAATGCAAGGAGCCCTCACTCATTCTCTCTACTAACCTAAATGACATTTTTAAGGTTAATTAACACTGAGAAACTGTGTTCACTTTAAACTTTCTACTAAACTTGAAACCTGAGCTCCCAGGTCTCAGAAGCTTTAAACCAAATGTTTCTTTTCCAAGAATAATACAGCAACTACAAAAGACAGCCAGGGAACTCCAGATAAATCACCATTGCCTTAAGGAACTGAAGACTGGGGTACATGAAGTTCCCCCACACCTTGTTCCCTTTGAATCCAAAGTGTTGCTCAACTTTAACTGAAAACATTAACTCATCATTTTAAAAAGTATTTAAAAGTATCAAAATGTATGCACAAGATAAATCTGGATAAAACAGAAAATGCTAATTAAGGAAAGTTAAAAGTTACTTGTTACCGTATCTAATGAAGCAGCTGCACGAAGATCTGGTAGAAAGCCAACTTCTAGTAGGTGTAGAAGAAAATCTTGGTTTTCAATTCCATAGACCCTGTCAAGAAACAATACCATCGCTGCCTTGTGATCAGGGCAAAAACCCCCTGACATATCAGGTTCTACAACATTGCCATCTGAAAAAAAGAGAAAGAGAGTTTGAAGGTAAGGAAAGGAGGGGGAAGTAGAGAGAGAGAAAACTATTTTTACACACATGTTGAAGAAGAAATAATCAAGTCATTCGTAATAAATAATAGAAGGAAAAACTGCAAGTTTTCTTACCTTTTGCTATTGTTGGCATGTGAAAAGGAATGCTAATTACACCCACCAAGTCCTCCAAAGGAATCAAGGACCTCAGAATAGATCTGATTCTAATGGCTTCCCCTTTGCCAGCATGGATGAGCTAATGGAATAAGGCAATTAAATAGTTAGATGGCTTGTATGAGAATGCAGCAATCAAAGAATGCAGATATATCCTTATACATAAGAATTCTATGATTAAGCTAATTATAAATGCATGTGCAGATAATAATTCTGTGAATTAACAGAATATAATTGTGTTGAAATCTCATAGAGCTCAACATTTGTTCAAAGATGGGCCTGATATCATATTCCAATGATGCACTATTAAAAGGAGGTGCTGTTCTCATGATAAATATTCCCCTGAAGGATCTGAAGAGGCAATTATATTAACATTCTATTTATGTCAAAAAAAGAGAAATGAGAAGTTCACAATTATAAAAAATCAAATCACATATTTGATTTCCCTATGGCTACAATGTGAAGTGAGTTTATTCTAGCTTAAGTTACTTTATTCATTCAACAATCACTATCACACAAATACCTATTTATACTCATGTTCTTTCCTTTCCCCATACAGGATCCAATCAAGAAATTTGGTGGTAAAAGTTGAAGGAGATTCTTTTCATTTATTAAATTTATATGCCACCTATCTCACTGTCAAGGAATAAGTAGGTATATTGATCCTAAATTCTACCTACAATAACTAAAAATTTGAATTTTACCATGTCTATATGAACTTTGAAGTGATCTATATCAACACAAATATAACATGAGATTCATAGAATAGTTATTTGTCTATTCTTCCATCTTTTCCATGTACTTAATTGTGTCTCCTACTTTACTGTTATTATTTTCTTCCTCTCAGCCACGTAATTATCTATACCATTAAATCTTCACTAGGTTACACAGAGATAAGATTGATCCTGCTGAAGATTTCATACTCCTGCAAACCATGTCATTATTCAGAACTTGCTGGTTTTTGTTCATGGGTACCACTATTTCACCCACAAGTCCATGAATTCAGGAATACTTGAATCAGAAAAAGGGTGAAGAATGACACATTCTGGTTCACATTATTAACACAGCTAGGATATAAATTCAACAAAAATAATAAATACTAATTACATAAATCCTTACATGCATTTCTGGAGCACAGCGTCCCAAGAGATCAATCAGAGCAGCATAAAAAGTCATGATGGCATTTCCCATGTGAACAGTATCATCCTCTTCTTCTACTTCACTTCTGTTCGGTTTTTCAAAGAAATTTAAAAATAGTGAAGGAATAATAATTTCTGTATTAAATCTGTTTATATAATGTATCTTTAGTCATATCTATGTTCAAGCCTTAGCATAACCAGTTAAAACTTAGATTTTAGTGCTCAGATAAACAATTAGGATTATAGTGAAAGTTTTATACCAATTTTAAGCCCTTGGTCTAAAATAATACGAAATAGAGGGCTTTTTTGGGTGGGATTTGTGGAAGGGGCATTTTTGTATAGACACATAACATTTCTAATATCTTTTTATATCATAAACCACCTGCCCACAGGCACAATGAATCTTATTTATTCCTTTTAGGCATTTAATATCTTATATAATAGAATATTCTATTTTCTATTTTTCAAATATGGTATACAAATCATAAATATTTATGCCAGACTGTAAATATGTGTGCATGAATGCGAGGGAGGGAGGAGTTGGGAATGGAATAGAAATATCCTCTGAATCTTTGGGGAAGAATCTAAGAAGAGAAGATATGATTAACTTTTGAGCACACATTTAATCTCCCCTATTTAGAAAAGACTTAGCTCAGATATGTCTTGCGGGGTGGGGATGGAGGTAAAACTTTCCTTTTCTCTCTGTTTTCTCTAAGCAACTTCATTTTTAAAGACAAATTCACTTCCAGTCATTTAAAGAAAATTCATCTCTAAGATATGAAGCCGTATTAACTTCCAACTGCCACTCCACATAAATATAAATGTTTAAGGTGCTTTTTAGCAGTAATTACTCATAACAATTCTCTGTAGTTCTAAATTACAAAGGGAATGATGCTGTTGTTGGCAATCAGAGTGCAGATTCAACATGGACAAAAAAATAATCTGAAAACAGCAGGAAGACCATTTGCTCAACAATTATAATAGCTGGTGAACAGAAAAATCCATGTCAGTAAAAGGATCTATGCCATAAAAAGTTTAGAACACATGGAAATTATAACATGTAAGTTAGATTATGCAGGATAGTGATTAAACACTATCTACCTATCTGTGATCTACTTAACAATAGACAGATAGGATATAAACAGGATATATGGCTTACAAATGCTTTTAATGCTTCAAATCTCACCAGGCTCAAGGTTGACTCAGCCTTCCATCCTTCAGAGGTGAGTAAAATGAGGACCCAGATTGTTGGGGGCAAAATGCTGAATCTGTAAACCGCTTAGACAGGGCTGTAAAGCACTGTAAAGTGGTATATAAGTCTAAGTGCTATTGCTATACTGATATTCTTCCAATCTTGAGGGTTTGTATTTATATTAAAAAGAAGATTCTTATTATTTTTATCATATATAACATATTGTTATTAAAATTCTCAACACAAATAACATTGGATATTATACTTAAGAAATGTATTAGGATTAGTGATAGGCCTAATAGAATTTCAAACCAATAAATGTTATTAATGTCATAGACCAGCACCATACACTTCATTTTAGAAACAATGACTCCTGAAAGAAATTTTATTCAGGGAATAAACATTTCCATTCTACCTACGATGTTTTAGTGGACCCATTAGTTGATGAAGGACCATCTCTTGTAGGATCTTCTGATATGTTTATGGCTTCTTCCATGGCAGCAAGCAAGCCATTTCCACCTTCACCTCTCAGTGCTGGTCCAAAACATTCAGGCCGTCGAATGAGCAGTCTGACTACCACATTAGCATTTTCTTCAACACTCTCTCCTATAATCAAATAGAAATTTAACTACTTGATGAAGCCAAAAATTTGGAATTAGTTTCTATAACTTATGATAAAGAAGCCCAATATTTATCTACACACACCCATATGCACACACACACAGTGTTATTTATTTTGAAATTTAACAACTATACAAGGAGAACCTACATTGTGCCTGAAACTCCCTATCTGTAACCCAAAAGCAAACTTTAAGAACTGAATTAAACAGTTAAACTAGGAGAAACTCCGTCAACTTTATCAGCATTTAAAAAGAGCTCAGATAACAACACTAGAAATTATTCCAGCCACCACATTAGAACAGTCTCCTGACTCTTCTCTCTTACTTTCTAATAACTGTATTTCAGCACATTTTGTATTAGATGTGAAATCAGCACTGAGAAACGTTACAACACAACCGGCAAGCCAGAGATGGATAGAGTCAGAGCATGGTGTCAGAATATTTGAAGTTAGAAAAGTTATAGGGCATCCAGAAAAACAATGGATAAACTGAGCTTCATAAGTTTCGCAACACAGAAGGATGAACGTGGGGAAGGAGATGCCAATGGTGTTGGGTAGGGAAGATATGCTATTCATTGAATGAGTCCAGTTTTCTCTCAAGGTTTCTCTCAGTGCTGCTTAAAAAGAAAACATTTATCAATCTATGATGCCATAAACATGCTGAGAAGCAGCACTTCATCAGGTACATTAATAAATGTACTTAAGATATAATTGATTAGGAATAACAAGGTTATTCAAAAACTGTAGTATCTTAACACTACCATTGCAAAAAACAGCAAAACGAAGAAAATCCAGGTATCGTTCTCCTTCAACTGGGTTCCATCCAATATCTGGATAGCCTTTAGAAATTAGCAAAGGACAGTTCTGCAAACCGCAGCCAGCCAAGTAGCGAACTACCTAAGAACAAGACAAAATTAAACAATAGAAGCATTTACTGCCCTTGTCCCTCCCCCTCTCTCTGTCTATGTATATATATTTTACCAATGCCTACATTCCATAGTCATCTTATAACATGTTACCCAATTTGAAGATGCCCATTACAAACTTCATACTCCTAGACTCTCCACCCTTCTACATCCTGGCTCTTTAAATCTTCACCTATAATTCTCAGACTGTCCTTTTGTCCATAGTAGTCTTAGCTCCTTCGCCTTCAACTCTGCTTTTGGCTTAATCATAGTTCATTGTATTTACCTTTATTAACAATCTGATGGTCAATACATCTACAGAAAAAATAAATGTACTAAATTTTTACATTTATTTCTATTCTGGAAAGTGTATACAGTTCTGATTTTCTCTTATGTTAGTGATCACTTTTTAATAAATTGTATTTCTGGTACTTCTGTCTCCCATTATTTTTCATGTTGCTCCCACAGACTGATGGCATTTTTTACAGACGCATGGCATTTTCTGTCCATAGATCTACTCTTCCAAGAAAGCTTGGTGTTTTTAAGATGAAACTAAAACCAAGCTTCCCTTCCGTTTGTCTGTGTGTGTGAGAGAGGGGGGAGGGAGAGAGAGAGAGAGAGAGATCTCCATATAAGTTAATTGCTGTATCCAAAATGGTGGTCCATCATTGACATTTTCATTCTCAGATTCTGTGGAAATCTACTACATATTGCACCATAATATCAAAATAAGATCCCTACCTCAAAATGTTTTTGACTGGAGTTGCTGGCAAACCAATCAGTTATTAAACTTCTAGGTGATAGTATGAATTGTGAGTCGTAATGTATATGGGATTCTTGTATATGAAAATTACATTGCTAACAGGATGCAGACTGCTCTTACTGAATGTTAAGAAATATATGCAGACTTGCAAAATATAGACTCTGTAATATTACTTATGATTTACCTTCTCTAAGTCAGGTTCTCTTAAAGCCAGTGCAAGCTCATTATTATCCATTACCGATGCTGCTGCAACATCTAAAGGTGTTGATCCACGCATAGAAGGAGAAGCTATCAAATGAATTTCAGAAATTGGCAACATGTTAAAACAGCACAGAATCCTATTAACATAATACAGTAGATAAATGAAATATTTCAAATTTGAAAACCACATTTTATAATATACAGCCATGCTTTTGTTGAGACAATATCATCCAAATAATACAACACTTGTACTTATTGTACATTGAAGTTTTATTCCATATACCAAATGAGCATACGTTTTCAGTATTTAGGGGATATGAGGATACAGTAAAAAAACAAACATATCTTTCGCAAGCAGGCTAAACTGCATAAATGGTCAGCCCGTGAATAATACATAATAATAAAAGTAATGATAGCACATAATAATAAAAGTAAGAATAATTCATTATTAAGAGGTGTTGGAAGCCTTGAAACATCTTAGAATGAATATACAAAGTAGCCATTAATTTGTGAACCCCAAAAAGAGTTCACAGCAATAAATACAAAATGGGTAGTGTATGGTAGGGAAAATATAATACATATTTACCAAGTCCAACACTGCTGTTTTCCAAAAGATAGCTTAGATGGTCAAACATGGCTTTCTGATTCTGTCTGCTGATGCGGCAAAAATAACACAGAAAACGACAGCAGTTTGCCACCATCTTAGGAAAGGTGATTTCCTAGACAAACAGTACTATGTTAGAAAAGAATAGTACATATATATAAACCTGAAGATAAAGTTATTTCCTTTTTTATGTAATTTTCTGCAAAACAACTCCAATACTGTATCTAGATACATATTTGAGAATCGAACAAATCTTGATTGCTTAAATTTTGGCTCCATTAAAGTTGTTTCTGTGCATTATAAAATGAAGCAGATTGAGGTTTGGTCATAATAGATAAATGGAAAGTTCAGTTCAGTTCCATTATTCATGAGATTAAAAATTGTAAACCAAAGAATCTCCATCCAAGGAAGATGGTACATTAGTAAAAACCACAGGATGTGACCTTTATTATCAAGCAAATCAAGTGATGGCTCCACTGTAAAAATTCTCTGGCAGAAGTAGGGGGGCATGAAATGTGTTCCCCTGACATTTGAATGCAAATAGTGGATTAATGCAAGAACAGAACTTGTGCTATGATATCATAGAGTGTCATTGTGGCTAACTGAAGATTCCAATACACTTTGGCCAATTTTTCAACAAAGGAAAATTCTAAGTACATGACCAAGAAAATCCTAGCATCCTAAGTATTGCCTAATAGGAGAAAAAGAGCTGCATTGGGAAAAGCTGGCTCTGATATTAGGTTAAAAAAACCCAACAAATATTTGCTCCTTATTAATAGTCTGCTCTCTGACATTTCCAGAATGTTCTTCCCTTTCTCCTCACAAATCAAGCCTGAATTTTGCTTTGCAAAACCCTCCTCCATATTCTCATTTTTTATGCAGATTCTATAATTTCAGTCCCTCTGCCTTCAAACTTTCCCTCTGCTCAAAGAAAGACTTTTCTATCAAGTTTAAATTTTAATTTTAAATTTTGTTATTGGCGCAACAAAAGGTAGAATAATTTCCTAGGATCAAAGCATACATCGGACCAAATGTATTGTCTTGAAAGTCTCCCATCTCTACTGTTTCAAGTAATCCCTTCTTTGAAAATGATCATGATAGCTCTATCTCTTAGAAAATACGTTCTTAACTGCTTCAACTACCAACCCTGTTTTCATACTTTAGAATTACTGCTGAATTTTTCTGAAATTTTTTAATGGTAGATTGCCAAGTTAATGTCAGCCAATTAAGCTTGCTGACTTCTCCATCATTGTATGCCCGTCCCGCACTAAACTGTGACATGAAATTAAAGTATTGCCTCAACCTTTCCCCCGCTTTCTCTCAGTATTTCCCTGCATAAATGTTTGGGCAGCCCATGCCACAAGATCTCTTGACAAGTGGTTTCAGTAGTCATTGTTCACTAGATTTTTCCTTATTAAGTAGACAGAATTCAACATACAGTATCTCTACATTTATCTGTAGAGAGGTTTACCTGCAGAAATCCAAAAGTTAGCAAATAACTAAACTGATGTATTTCAACATCCTTCAAATAAATGCACACTAGATAATATTAGCACATTGAAATATATGGCAAATAATGTATATATATCCTGTGTAGACTGAATTTTAATGACCAGTTGGAAAAAGAAGGTAAAAAAAATATGCTATTGTAGTTTCATTCTTCATTTGCACATATTTCTTCACTTGATCATAGCCAAACAGGATTGTATATTGAACTTATCATTTGGTGGAGGAAGAAATGGAAAAATAAACCACATAGTCATGTAATTGGGCATCTAAGTACATACGTTTGCTAATTAGTTTATATACAATAGTGACCTGAATAGTTGATAAATGCACACACACCTCAATTCCACTTCCTATAAAAACCATACAGTTCAGACAGTATAAGTGTTTGGATAAAGGGCCAGTTTAGAACTAATTAAGTTCTACAAACTAAATTGTCCCCGTAAAGCCTGTATTTTAATAAAATTTGGGCATGTAATTTCATGAACCGAAATACATGACAAGTAGCATAAACATGGATAAAGGGGTATCTCCCAGTTTATCATTAAATAGCTCAGACTATCTGCTGCTGCAGCTGCTGAAAAAAACTTAAATGAGAATTATTTGGTGAGCAAAACAGTTCAGCGGGTCTTCAGCCAAGGTATTGGATGTGCACCCATAACCCCACAATATGCCAACATATTCATGGTTGACCTAGAAAAATGTTTCCTCAATTCTGAATCATCAAACTTCAATGGAACTTATGTTAAGTTAATGTTAAGTTCTCATTAATTGCCATTAAGACTATCACACTATCAGCCTGAACCTGGTCCACTCTACAGAATAAATTTACTACACTGATGTCATACTAAAATTATCTGATGGATTCAAAAACATTATGTTAAACAGGAAACCTATAGACTGATGTGCATACCTCATGCTTCCATATTCCCTTTAGAATATATCATCCAAACTACTTTCTGTAGCCAAGATCTACAATACAATCACATTTGTTCTGACTTATGAGCCAAAGGTAAGCTAACTGATGGAATTAAACAAAGCATTCAACAAGATCAATATTCAAATCAATAGAGCCAGATTGATTCCCAGGGAGAAACCACAAACAGATTTCTGCTGACCTACAGCTCACAACTGAAGCCATTCAATGCATTTTTAATAAGCGTACTACAGTAGATGCAACCATTCTGAGACACTTGTGATAAACCCCTACTTGAACACAGATAACTAATAAATCCAACCTTGCTCATTCCAATAAATGTAAATCTTACCTCTTTTAAGCTACTTCATATGTCTGATGAAATAAGCCACAGGTCAGAAAAGCCTATAACAACATTTGTTACTCTTAAAAGATGCTACCATATTCTTTTTGATTATTGGCGGGGAGGATAATATTAATTTGAAAGTTTGCAATGGAAAGCTCTTTGTGAAACTAGGTAATAATGTTCAGAGCTTTCATAATGAACTGACAACAAAATCCATATATAAACCTTTACTTAATATTGATTGCTCTGTTTGCAGTCTGTAAAAAAATTACTTAAACTTACTTATCATTCTTAGACTTAAGTGACCAGTTTGTAGGGTGCCATTGTTAAATGTGGAAATTTGAAAATAATTTGAATCCCAAATTAAACCAAATAAGATCTGGTCTTCAATAAGAGATAAGCAGCTTTGTTTGGTGTCAGAGCCAAAATTTAAATGTATATTATGCTTATACATTACCTTTGATTCTCCTCCTCCAAGTACATTCACCATTACTTCCATTACAGTCTCATGCATCCCCAATGCCCTCATAAGATTAGGATGCTGATAAAAAACTTTATTGTTCATAATGTCCCTATTTGAAATAGAAAAATAGTAAAAAAAAAAAAAAGTAAATTGAAATCTCAGTCCTTTTACATCTACTTATAAAATATTACTGTCCAATCCATACCATTTAATGTGGTTTCTAAAAACAAAAAAAATGGAATTTATTCAAAATATCCTAGAGCAGAGATTCTAAAACTGGTGAGTCACAAGCAAATTACTGGGGTTTCACACATCCCTCCCACTCTGCCTCAGTGGTGGGTTTCAAATTTTTTTAGAACCTCTTCTGTAGGTGTGGCCTGCTTTGTGGGAGTGGCTTGCTGGCCATGTGACTGAGTTGGAGTGGCTTGCCAACCATGTGACCGAGTGGGAGTGGCTTGGCAGTCATGTGACTGGGTAGCGTGGCCAACTTGTAAAATGTGGTGGAACTCACTTAACAAGGCTCTTTCTTAGCAACCAAAATGTTGGCTCAGAAACTCTGGCATTTGAAGCACACAAGTCTTAAAGCTGTCAAGTTACAAGACCCTTGCACACCTAACCCTTTAGGAAAAAAAGCCCAGGGGTGTTCAAACTTGACAGCTTTAAGACTTGTGGACTTCAACTCCCAGAATTCCTCCTCCAGTCATGTTGGCTCAGGAACTCTGGCACTGAAGTGTGCAAGTCTTAAAGCTGTCAAGTTACAAGACCCTTGCACCCCTAACCATTTAGAAAAAAAAACCAGGGATGTTCAAACTTGACAGCTTTAAGACTTTAAGGTTTAGATAGGACTCTTAGAGGCAGGCGGGGCGATTGGTGAGCCAGCCAATCAGTGAGCGGCGGGTGGGGCAAGTGTGGTCTGGACGGGCAGGGGAGGAAGCTGGAACCGGTTCCAAATGGCACGGTAGATTTGTGGAACCTCTTCTATAGAAGAGGCTAGAACTGGCAGGAACCCACCCCTGTTCTGCCTGTACATATCGCAAAGCTCCTAGGAAGGCTTTGGGCACCCATCCTTCTCCTTCCCCCAAAACAATGAAGTACATGAACAAATTTGAACAAATTGGTGAATTAGACTTGAATTGGACTTGAAACTCTAACTGTGAATTGTAATTCAAGCTTAAAGAAAGTTTTTTTAAAAAAATAGGAGTTATGGTTACTGCTTTTCAAATTCACATGTCATAGTCATCGGATTTATTGTTGGAGATGCCTAGTACCTATAGAAAAAACAACCATGATAGATATGAGCTGTTGTTCTGGGGAACATAGAGGAAGAAGGAATATTATGTTTGCTATCTTGAGTTATTTGAAAAAAATAATAAAGGTGATAAGAATCACATAAATAATATATAAAATAGTATCCATATAATCCAAAACGCTTTTGAGTTGTAATAATTTTTATGAATGTAAAAGGATCCGAAAATCAAAATATTTGAGAACTACTAATCCAAAGGGTAAGATTTTTTAAAATTATTTTTAGTTGAAAACTTAAAATTATTTTCATTTAATAATTCAAAAATAAAATATCTTAATATGAGAGAAGTGAAAATGATGCATTCACAGTTGCAAAAAGCGGGTTTTACATCCCACTTTTACATTTAATGAGTTCCACCATTTTATTCTCCTCAAGGAAAAAAAAGAATGCTATTTTTAATAGCTCATCAGTTAAATTAAGGCTGTTCTATATTGAATATGGATGATGCAGATTTCCATTTGATTTATTTCTATGAGACCTTTAAAAAAATCATATATTGTTGTATAATCCAGATTTTTTAAAATGAATATATAAAAAAATTAAAAACACGATACTCATATGCTTGATTTGTAGGAAGAAACATTATGGTTTAAGTTACCTAGAAAACATATACTTTGATCTCAGAAACTTTTTCCTTATTAAAAAAGAAAGTTAATATATAAAAAACACATTTCCTATTTCTAAAAATGTTGTCTGCCATCTTTCCTATATCTTATCTATATCTCCCCCATAAAATTATCAAATAGTATCTTTTTTTAAATAATATTTATTCAAGAAAAGTTAAAATACAAAATACCAATACTTTGGTGTTTTATTGTAAAAAAAAAGAAATTACCAATTATTATCACATGTTGTCAAGGAACCTGATCAGTTTGTATTATTTCAATTTAAGTCAGAAACTAGAAAGAAATTAATAAAAAATAAGCAGTTTTCTAGATTTTTGTTTCACATATTAGCCTATTTGTCCACAATGCAAATACCTTGAACCCTATGAGAATAAACTTCTGACTATCACAATCTTCTCTCTTACTAATCAATCAAAAGCAAATATATAACAGTTAAATTACATGTAGAAAGAAAGGTTTTACCCTAATCCACGAATCATAAGCTTCTCTTCTTCCTTGCCCATCCTAACACTGAGGAGAGAACGGATCTGGCCAAGAGATGCAAGCAAGTTGATGGTATCTTCCACTGATACACCATTTATTGTGTATGTCTTGGGCAAGGCTCGAACCAGGCCACCAACCCCATCATATTGGCGATGTAGCAAAACAAACATGGCCCTCACCAACTCTGGGTCTTCTATTACAGATTCTTGAGCCCAACGTACCATAGTTTCTGATATCAGCTGTTGGAGAGTTGCTAGATGTAGAAAGCATTAAGACAAACATACAACAAGACCTTTTTTTCACCTTTATTAATAATCATCACATGCTATGCCAATTTGGATTAGAAATTCAGAACGATGAATTTCTGAAAAAAGCAAATCACCAAATAATACATAATCAAATTAGAAATTATATGTGTAAAAAGCCAATTTGAGGAAAAGAAACAGTTCATTCACTAGTTATTGGGCTAGAAAAATCGCAATTATTTTTAAAGAACCACAATAAAATAAGTTCTTTAAAATAAAGTTACAAATGGAAGATAATTGTTTAACCAATTAAATTTATAAAGCAAGTGAATTAAAGACAATATAATAATCTATCCAATAATAGTGAGAAAAGGGGAAAGAAGCTGCTATCATGCAATGACCATCATTCCTATGATTTGTGTTCCAGAATGCAAATTAAATGGTATAAATGTGCAAGATTTAGTCTTGATGGGCTATGGGTCACATTGCAGAAGAGAATTGCCCTAACTATGAAACTTCCAAAAAGAAAGAAGCAAATAATTTAGTGTAAGTAAATGCCTCCACGCATCATTTCATTGCCTACCAAAGACCGTACACCTCCCACCTCCCACAAATACACATGAATGTATCCTTGCTAATGGAAAATTATTCATTTGCTCAGTATTTTGTTAGCCTATCTGAATTCTATTTGTTTTGCATCCCATTAGTTCAACAAGGATTTGCCAGAAGATATAACTTCTTAGTCAGCACTTTTTGAATGTAGTATTATGTTATAGAACATGCAATTATTTCAGAATACTATAAATTAAAGTACTGAATTTATAGACATTTATTCTGAAATAGATTATGATATCAGAATGAGAGAATTATTTATGCTTACTTAGATTCAGGTAACAACTTAAACCTTATTTTACTTTACTTACATGGTTTCTTGTTATCATCAACTAGCTTCTCTGCTTGTTTCTTTTTCAAGTGTGTGAGTCTTTCTACAAGATATAGCAGGCGACCTTTAATAGTTAAATCACTGTTTCCATCTAGAATTCCATCTTCATCTAGCTGAATTCCTAGACATAAATATCAAATATTTATTACAGCATTAAAACAACTAAACAATATATCTGTACTCATTTCCAAGACTAGCTTCAGAACTTTGAGAGCAGTTAGTAGAGTGCTTCATTATTTGAAATCATGCCTGGCCATAATTTTAGAGTATTCCAGAAGTCAAACTTTTAATTAGGGAAATAAAATAAATGTTGATTCCAATAAAGCATTAAGAGATTTCAATACGGTTTCCCTAATTTGATTGATATTTTCAAGTACATCATTTATTGATGTATAAATTCACATAACTTGTCCTTTTCGGCATTGCAAAAGAGCATCCTAGTAACCCAGGGACATCAGATGTGTGTTACATTCTGCCAGTATTATGGAGACTACATTTCAATCTCAGAACCTAGTTCTGAAAAAAATATAGAAAGCAATTTAATGGTAGTTGGCCAAGTCCTGCCAGTTTTATCTTATAGGCTCAACATGCTTGCCCTAAAGCTAGATCAAGGCAGCAGTTGTTATATGAGATAGCAGGTTCTTGAAGACAATATGGATACTGCAGTTCTAAAACTGTATTCAATGCAATTTTAAGTGCATTTGTATTGGAATTACATTTCACGCTACCATATTCTGTTGAATAAAACTATCTGTATTTTATTTTTTTTAATATTTGGAGCAGGGAAAAATATTCAGAGTTCAGGTTTACCACAATGTGCCATCAGATCTTCATGAAAATCCAAAAGATGATCCCTTATTTCTTCAGGACAAGGACAATCATTTTTATCATCCTTAAAATTCAGCAGCATGTTGATCTTTAAAAGCAAATATATTTGAAGTAATACGTAAGAGGTGGTATGCAGGTACAATAAAACATTTACTATAATATTACTAGATTCAAGGCATGCTTTGAAACTCCCCATGAAAGGAAAGGATGAAAAGAAGTGCATATATTTTGTTCATTCTAATGACTTATCATTATATTCACTTTGTATAGCTCAGTAATTCAGTTCCTTTAAAATATATTGAAAGAAATGATGTAGCCACATCTTTGTCTCTTGGCTTGTATATGACATTATCAATGTCATCAAGGATTCCTTTTAGTGCTGGTTAGAAATGGTTTAAATGATGTTCAGGATTTTAAAACTTAAATTAAAAATTGGTATTCTAATTTGTCGCTGTGTAGTTACATAATAATTTTAATTTATTCTTTCACAAATGTGAGCAAAGCTCACAAATAAAATCTCTTGGCACATACATGATGCTGCATTTTACCAATGGTAACTTCTGTGCATCAGGAAGTTTAAAAGAGAGCAAAATAAGGAACACAAAGAACAACTTTCTAATAGATGTAGTAGAATTTTCCTATTCTTCTTCTCTTAGTACAAGCTCCATGACCCATAACCTGTGCTAAAATATCCCCATTCATGGCAAAATAGAAGACATCCTTAGGGGAAGGACTGGAGGGAAGATGTCAAAAGTGTCTGTCTCACTCTTTAGAATCAAATTCTAACAACTTGTTTATACAACAGTTGTAATGAATATCCAAGGCACTTTCATATTGCCTGAAGATACATACTTGAAAGACAGAAGAGAATACAGGGTCAACTGAACTCCACATACAAAAGTAGAGAAGAAACTACAGGTAGTCTACAATTCAAAATTACTATGCTGTTGAAAAAGTAATTTACAACCATTGGTTGTAAGTGATCAATATTCAGGTGCTTTGAAAACAATGGGCATTTAAACTGTCATAATGTCCCATGCTTATGTGATCACCATTTATGCATTTGTTATAAACAACCAGAGTCAATGAAAAAGCCGGCAGTAAAATTGCATGTGAAGTCTCGTTTAATAATCATGGATAAGTTGCTTAATAACCAGGGCAGAAAGTGGTTAAGTTCATTATGATCATGTGATATCTCATTTAACAGTCACTTCACTTAATGATAAAATTTGCCAAGCCCAATTGTGGTAATTAAGTGAGGATTACCTGCATTTATAAACCTTTTCCACTGAAAAGTTAGAAGTATTCCAATTAGAGATGACTAAAATATGTGCATATAAAAATGAATACATCAGAATTCTACAAAGCTGATCTCACTAAAAGACAACTGCTTAATGTAGGAGTGTGTGTGTCCCCATACAGAATATTTTAATCTATATTTAGTCATAAACAGTTGAATTGATGTCAGGCCTGATCCATATTTTTCACTTTATCAAGAGTGACTGCTAAAACACAATTGCTAAATGTTATGGAAATCAGAATTCTCATTCGCCAAGGCTGTTTGGCTTTTATTTATAATCTCTGGTCCTGGAAAATTATTACCTTGTACATATTTTCTTTAAACTGAACAAACCCCTAATATAAAAATATTTATTAGGTTATTAACCTGCTCCTGTGGTGGGGATCGAAATTCTTTCGTTTTCTTGGCTGTCAGAGCTGCTGACATATTTAAAGCCTGCATAACTTCATTATATCGGAAACGCTGATTTTCTTGAAGTTTTGCTACAAAATCATCTGAAAATGCTACAATGGCTTCTATTCTATGGCGTATCTGGAAGTCACATAGATATTGGAGTAAATGGCACATCTGAAATAGAATTAATAAAACAAAACAAATAAATGGGGTAACAAAGTTTTAAAACTATAATTTCAGATATGGGGTATTTCTTTTATTTCACTTGAGTCATTTTTTTTAATACAACCTACGTCCATTGTTATCTATTTCTATTTTTTAAACCTTTCATTGTCTCCATTTCAAAATATTGAAAAATTTTCTCCCCTTATCTTTCCCTCAGCTTAAAGTTTTAATTTCATTTTGACCACATTATTCTGATTAATGTATATTTATTGCTTATTGACAGCTTTACCGTCAATATTCTTCTTTTTCTCAACATTCTTCTCAGTATGCATATGTTGTAAATATTCTTTTCTATTTGTATTCACTTTTGTCTATGTCCAGAACGTTTTCTTAAACTGCCAACCCAAATTTTTCTTTTTTTATGTTTGTGCATATATGGGCACATAAATTTGTCTCAGGTAGAAAAATAATCCACAAAATATACAATTACCTATGCATTCTTTCATGATTACCTGTAATTTGACAGGTTCAGGAAGCTTCATTTGAAGAAGTCCTTCTTCTGGAACTTTCTCTCTTCTGATTTCATCCACACCTGTCTCTAAATTTAGACTTTCTTTAACTAGTTCCTTCACTAATATTCGGGTTTCATCTTCATGGCCGTTATCTTCTTTAAACACACTGGGCTCAATGAGCTGCAAGATATGCTTCAGATCTTTATGGTGGAAGACTCCCATTATAAGAAGAGTATAAAAAAGCTTGATCAAAGGAACAAACAGAAATTCTGTAGTACCACCTACTGGATCTCTGACATGAAGGCTACCCTCCTGAACTGCTTCTGTCAACATCTCTATGGTTTTAGACTTTAAAATTTCTAGAGGAAATTCAGGACTATATTGGTAGCACTCACTATTAATTCTTACAAAACTGAGAGAAGAAAACTGTATTCTGGGTCGTAAAGATGTACTAAGCCCGATACCTGGTAGGCCATGCTTTTTGTGTTCATCAGGAAACAAAGTAATGCTTTTAGTCTCGTCTGTCATTGGGACAATGAATTCATTGTTCATCATCAACCTTGCAGTGGCATAGCTATTAAGGTGAATATCAATGAGAAGATCATAATAGCCCACACGTAAGAAGCCTGGCATGTATTTGTTCTCAATTGCATAGAGAAGCTGAGATTCATCAACATGGCTACACATAGCATGTGCAACTCTGTTATTCCCAAGAGCACACACTGCTGAGTATAGTCTGAGAGTATGATAATGAAACTTTAGCAGTTCTTCTTGTTCTGACAGTTCTAAAATATCTATAGACCTGCAATAAAAAAGAAGAAGTAAAATAATTAAAAATACCAGATTTGAGGGGTTTTGGGTGTGGAAAGTGCTTTTACATCCATACAATAAGAACAAGTTCACAATTATTATCTTACTAAGTCAGTAAATTGATAAGGCTTAAAATTTAGAATACATTTACATATGCAAACATGGAAACAAGTTTGGTTAGACTTTAACCAAAATAGTTTTTTCAGTGACTAAGTACAACTCTTTATTGAGTAATTAAAATTTTTCACCAAGAATTTAGTTTCTTTCTTACTCTTTGATGTATTCAATAACTATAGCTAACAATAGTTGGATAATATTTATCCTTTGGAATTAAAAACACAGTCTTGCATTGGGAATAACCATGACTAATAGATGACATCTTTTGCAAAGAAAGACTTAAAGGTATTTCTTATGATTGATGAACATTAGTTGAGGGAAGCAAAAATAGATTCTGCTGTTAGAAAATTATGGGAAAGCGCCTAGAAATTAGCCGGTCATTAGTTCATGGCCTTAACCATGAAAGACAGTTGAGTGAACTCTGAATCAGTCATTCTCTCTCAGTCCAACTTATCTCATAGAATAGGTTATTTTGTGCAGAAATAGGAGGAAGAACAGAGGTGCGGTTCGGACCAGTTCACCAGAACCGATAGTGTAAATCGTGGATGGCCCCTCCATTCCATCCCGGTCCTATGGAATCACATTAGGCCCCTTTTTCATGAAAAGTACATGCGCGTAAGGTACGCGTGCTCACATTTGCAAACCGGTAGGGAAGGTAAGCGAATACCACCCCTGAGAAAGAAGTTCTGTTGGATATTTTCACTGCCTTGAGTGAAAACCTGGCTTTGCCGGCAGGCCTGGGGGTGATGAGTTCCCTCCCCTCTCGACATGTATGGTTGTGCAACTGTTGTTTACTTTTATTATTTGTATTTTGTTTTTATGTTCCCCTTTTCCCCCTTGAATTGTTCGCCACCCTGAGTCCTCCCGGAGAAGGGCGGCATACAAATAATAAAATTCTATTCTATTCTATTCTATTTGTAAAAATAATGAAGGTGGGATACATAATAAAATAATAAAAATTAAAAGAATAAAAATTAAAAGAATAAAGAATAAAAGAATAAAATATTTAAAAAATAAAGTAGTAAAATAAAATAAAATACAGGTGATAAATGGTGTAAACTAGATTTACCTAGTTTCAATTTTCCTTTCCTATTGTCCTTCTTCCCTTTGCATATTTGATAGGATTTTATGAATATATACTAACATATTCTTTTTTTCACATATATAAATTACCATTCACTTAAGGTCAACATCTTATTTCATTTCATCTGTAAATGCAACCAAGGAATACCTGTTTTCCTCTGGAATGTGAAGGGACATGAACTGCAAAGACTCCAGGCACTGTATTGACCAGCCCTGCCGTTCATTGATCCGTGATATATCAATTTTCAGAAACTGATTTGGCACTCTGCTCCAAAGAACATGTGTCAAAAACTGAACATGGAGACGGGGTGGGCATTGAGGAAGTGGATTTTTGTGCTCACTTTTGAATAAGCCAGCTGACAATGGCATTACGTTCTGAAAACAGAGCAAAACAATAAATGCAGTAAAACAATACTGCAGTAAATGCAGTAAACTGGGAAAAAAATAAACCCAAACACACACACACACACACACACACACGAAATGGTCAGGATTCATACATTGGGAGAACAGGTTACTTACCTGTAACTGTGCTTTAATTGTCATCTTATGCACTCATACATAAAGATCATTCTGTGAAAATGTAACAAATATAACAAACATTCTAGCGGATGAGATGGAAGGGGGAAGAATGCACGAAAAATAGATTGACTGATGTAACTGTCCAAAGTTACTTTTGACTGAAATTTGACTATAATCGCTCTGACAGTATGAAAATATGGTGATCTATGCAAACAGAACATGTTCTCCTAGTCAATGTGATTTTAAAAGTTCATTATCCATGGATGCTAGTGATTCAAAAAGCTGAAGAAGCTTCTTGGATGAGAAGCAAAACGTCTTCAAAGAAAAACAAGAAAATCAAGTTGCCTCTTGAAAAAGCACCTTTGGGACAACAATGACTTAGATGACTGAGAATCTCCATAGACAGGAACACCATGGTTTCCTAGGGAGGAGGCAGTACATTCTGAGACAAAAGCCCAAAATAAGAAATTGTGACCAAGGAGGCCAAACTTGAATGGGGGAGGGTGAAATAGGTGAAATAGGTTCCGGGAAACCACATTCTAAAATCTCTCAGGGTATATCTATTATACCCTGAGAGGTTACAACAGGGATCCTCAAACTACAGCCCGCAGGCCATATGTGGCCTGCTGAAGCCATTAATCTGGCCCACACAGGACCATGAGGATGCCCTGCCCACATCGCCCCACCAATCCGCCAGCCCCCACCCACCTCCTGGAGACCAAGGAGGCCAAAAACAGGATGCGTTTGAGGTCTCAGAAGGCCAGTAGTGGGCCCGGTTTTGTGTGGCAGAATGGTACTAGAGGCCGAAGAAGCCAAAAATGGAACGCACAGAGGCCTCAGGAACATAACAAATTAAAGTTTTAATTTGTGTATATTGTTTAATGGACTTCTAAATTGGCCACACCCACCCAGTCACATGATTACGCCACGCCACACACACACACCAGCCAGTCCATCTCCCAACAGTCTGAGGGGCCGTGAATTGGCCCCCTGTGTAAAATGTTTGAGGATTCCTGGGTTAGGAGGTTAGGAGGTTAGGACTAAAGCTGTAGCTTTAGTCTGCCAAGATTCAATCTATTACGTTTAAAAAGGCAAAGAACTGGACTCTATTGGATTCTATTGTGTCATCTTTGGACTTGGGCCTGATATTGCATGGAAGAACATTGTCCCAACGAACTGAGGGATTATATATATACATATTTTAATGCTGGCACAGAATCAAACCTTTCCATAAATTGAAAAGTATCAACAGAAGAAAATATTTGTGGCTTAATGTTGAACTGTGGGGTCCTTGGTGCTCCCTGAGCTTGGTTGTTTTCTTGTAAACATTTCATTCTCCAGGGTTACCTAGTTGGATAATGAAACTTCTGTAATAAAACAGCCAAGCTCAGGGAGCCCCAAGAATGCCTCTAAATAGTATATCAAACATGATAGCAAAATTTGGTTTGGAATGAAGCTATCAATAACCAGTCTGTGTAAAGTATAACATAGCATTCTTCTGGGCCAGTTGGCAGGGTTGGATCTTGGAAAAAATGTTCTGCAATTATTTTAGTTGTTCTATTCCAAAAAGATGCCTTTGACACTTGTTAATTGTTAACCAATGGTATTCTATTGAACTCCACTTTATTCCTATGTTGCATAATGTCTGCATGAAACCATTTAGTTTTTCCAAAAAGCTTTTTCTGAAAGGGATTATATTCTCCCAGCAAAACCAGTTCACAGATTGGGAATGCTCCTGAATTTCAGCTGTCACTTGCAGGTTTTTTTTCAATATTAAAACCAGTGTATCAATTGTGATCTTCCTGAGCATATAAAACATATAATTATCATACCTTGATAACAATATATCTTAACTACTGAAATATATTTTAGATAGTACAATCCTTGAAAGAAATGTCTGAACATTTCTTGTAGTAGAAAACACAGCAACCAATCTGCTAATCAATACAAAATATAAATATGGTATATTTCTTCTGTGTGGCTTCTAGTATATGAAATAGGCTCATACTCTTCTTTTATTTAGGGGAAAAAACCACTCTTTTGCCAAATTTTTAATTATAATGTTTTGTTTTATTTTATTTTAACTGCAATTATTCTCGCAAGTATAGGAATAGGAGTGGCAAAAGCGGGGGCAGAGTTAAAAAGGATCAGCCTAGAATCTCTAAATAGCCACCAACAAATTAAATCCAACCTTGCTTGAATTCTGTTGACCCTTATCTAACCACAAGCAGATGTTAACCATTAGTTGAAAAGATTCTTGGGTATGATCAACAACAATAAATCAGTTTAATTGGACCTTCATTGTGCATCTGATATTTCATGTCTGACAATAAGCCACTTTAAGGGATAGAATTAAGAAAAGGCATACATTCAAGTATAAACACTAAACAAACAAGGAAGAAACCAAAATTTCCAATTGATTCAGATGTCAGAGAGTATTTGGTGGTAATCTGACTCCCGGAAATGCACTTATTCTGATGAAAGTCTGAAAATTGAAGAATAACATACTCCCCTTTGATTGTGTGGCTAACTACTTCTTCAGTAAAAAAAGTCAGACTCTAACTCATATCAGTGTAATGATACAACACTGCAGAATCACTTTGCATAGTGAGATGGACAGCATATAAATTTAATGTATAAAAATAAAAAAGCTGATCTGCCAGATGCCCATTAGATAAAAGTATGACTTATGTCTTGGTAGTGTAGTTGTCATGGTTCCTTCCAAGTAACACCCCCAACAAAATCAAAACTCCAAAGCAGGCATTTTCCTCAAAGTTTGAATTTATTAGAGATGTCATACTGGCACATTTGGGAAAACCCGAATTGGAAAACCCCTGGGGATTCCCCACCCAGAGTAAAGTCAAAGTTTCTTCCCCCGCATCAACATGGACATCACATGGTCCAATCATGTCACTTTCCCAACTTTAGTTGGCTCCCAGTCACGCCTCCCCAGGTGCAGGCTAAACATGACTTCCAAGGGAAAAAATGTTGTTATGGCTATACATTTCACACTGTCTCCATCCCCTCCATCCCATTCCCATAGCTTGCCCATCCACCGCGTGTGGCATCCCTGAAGATACAAATTTTAAAATGGCCTACAGGGCTGACAGTAGTGCTATTCAAATACAGATACTTTAATTAGGTCTATCATACGTTGAGGATACGGGAGTTATGAAGTCTTTTTTTTAGAGATTACCTCACATTTTCAGGAATCTTTCCTGTTTTTAGTTTATTTGTTCAAAGGGCATGAAACTTTTGGCTATGGTAAATTCCCAACCAGAACTATATATGGATGAAAAACCATGTGTGTTCTAAAAAAAGATTATGATGAACAGATTACTTGAATAAGTTAAATAGAAACTGAAGGTGTTTTTTCTTTAAAAAAAAATGGAGGATATACCACCATTTTTTCTCTTGTTTTAATATAAAACCAGAGCTTGGCATGGTTTCTATAGCCATGGAAGATAAATGGGAGATCTAAGAGAGAAAGGAATTCATTTGACTATGTTCTGTTAGTGATTTTGTATATAACCCTGCATTTTTTATTCAAGATTTTCCTCTCAGTACAACTGATGGATGATGAGGAACTGAGAAAGGAAAGGTCCACACTTCTATCAGTGAATTAGGAAAAAAATTATCCCACTTTTGTTACTGTTGTAAAAAGTTGGAACCAGAGTATCAGGAATGTTTTAAATACAGTAAATTAAATGGGTGATAGTTACCTTTATTCGTCCCAACTCAAATTGGAAAATGTTAGGGCTTGTGGCTTGTGCAAATACTGCAGGAAATAATTTAGTACTTGGTTCCACCTAAGTAAAAAAACAAATAGAAATAAAATAGTGTAAGTCAAAATAGATATAAAGATAGTTTGCAGACAAGAATCTAATTCACCTAAGCATTTGCCACAATAAAGTTGTAAATCTTTGACAAGCTACTATCCAAAGCTAAAATTTGGGGAAATTACTATTTTCTTTTCAAATATAATAAATATGTTCTTTTAAAAAATTAATCAGATTTTGTTGGGCAACCTATAACCAACAAAAAAATCATTACCTGATAATAAGTGCTTAATTCTTTGCCATTGGTAGTGAAGGATAGGATACCAGTTGCAACATCAACCAAGCAACCAATCTCTAATCCATTATTATTGCGTCCTTGCCCTGGACTCATGCTTTCTCCGGCACACACCATATAGCAGTTGCTTCGTTTGATACTGCATTTCAAAAGGTTGATAATAGGTTAATGTTACAAGGCAAGCTCCCAAACTCCATTAGGCTCTGCCATATCTGTGATCTATCCAGTTCTCTTCAATATTAAAACATATTTGCTCACCAATGGGAAATTCCTACTAATACATGTGCAGAGCATTTCCAAGCAGAGAGAATATAAAGGAAGTATAGTTTTCTAAGAGTACTACAGGTATTAGATATTCTACATGATGACAGTTATAAAGTGTTTTTCTTTAAATCCGCTAGTACTCTTATGGGACAATTGATAATACAGTTATTAATAAATACTGTGAGGAATCAAGCAAATAAATATATACAGGTAAAACTGTATAAAGGCAAGACTTATTTTATTGCAATTATATCAATGACAATGAATGCTTAACTCACATGTATTACACTAGGACAGTGATAGCTAACCTTTTTCTAAAGGTGTGTCAAAACTCTGTGTGTGCGTGCTATCGCATGCATGCACGTGCCCACCCACATGCGCAGGTGCGAGAGACCCCCCCCCCACCTGCTCATGGGTGAGCAATCCCTGACCCCCATGCATGCATGAGCGACCACCGGGGGGGGGGGAGATTTTCACCCTCCCCAGGTTCTGGAGGCTTTCCTGAAGCCTGGGGAAGGTGAAAAAAAACCCAATGGTTTGCCCGTTTGAAAAGTTTCATTCCGGAACCAACATCCGGTTTGCCCATTGGGCTGTTCTTCACCCTTCCCAGGCTTCAGGAAAGCCTCCTTAGCCTGAGGAGGGCAAAAAACAGGCCCAATGGGACAAATGGAAGTTTGTTATCGATCTTCTAGTTGGGTCGTTGGGCCTGTTTTTCGCCTTCTCTAGGCCTGGAGCAAAAACAGCCTCCCCGGCCCTTCAGAAGGCCAAAAATCAGCTGGCCGGTATGTGCATGTACGCCAGAGCTGAGGGCTGCTGAGGGTTGTCATGCCAGCAAATATGGTTCCATGTGCCACCTGTGGCCATAGTTTCGCCATCATGGCATTAGGACTTCACAGAGATCTAGCTCTATGTTGCACATAATGACTTTTTCGGTCAATTATTTAAAACTTTAGATATCAGAAAATTATACATTAATGAATAAATTTATTAAGCAAAAATAAATATCTAAGAGAGTGCTCCTTCCTTTGCCTTCCCATTTAAGTGGCTTGTGTTAATGTAGAATTCCTTCTCAAATAAGAACTAGAACACTCTATTTTAATGTCAGTTAAAACTGAGGATGCAAGAATGACTGTTAACTAATAAAACTCAGAATTCCCTAGATGACATAAAATGAAGAGCTCTAATTTAATAAAATCTAAAAAAATAATGAGATGCCCACTAGAATAAGAGGGAGAGGCAAAGGAAAGAATTCTTATCCAATGCTCAATCCATTCTTGATGAAGCTAGAAAAAATGGCTAGATAAGGTTTTTTTCTTCATAAATCGCTCTGGCATATTTAGATTTACATTTAATTTTAAAAATAAACAATAGAAGAATAAGCATACTTAATGATAATTACAATTCAAATTTAAGTTGCATATCTTTCTCCAGAGACCATCGCTCCTAGACTTTAAAAAACCACCTAGTAGGGCTGTATTACTATATTACTATTAACATTCTCATCTTTCCTATTGCCTATTTCCTTAGCTTCTTATGATTATTACTTTGTTGTTTGTACCTTATTAATTATATTGATTGCTTTTATTTAGTATCCTATTATGATTTATGCTGATTGCTCATTTAGTATTCTATTACTATCACTGAGTGTTGTATCTTATGATTTATGATGTATTTATGATGTATTTTATGATTATGATTATGATTTATCACTTTTTGCGCTTATGTACATAGCTTATGCTCTGGAGACAAATTCCTTATATGTCCAATCACACTTGGCCAATAAAGAATTCTATAAATAGAAGGGAGGATGGAGAGAGCCATTGTGGCCTATACTGAAATGCACACTACCCTCTCATTTGAGAGTGCTATGATTGGGATATCATGCTACTATGACTAGTCACAAAGAGATGTATTTATTAATCGTGCTAGAACAGGATAGAGTTATAACCTCCAGGGAATTAGCACTTAAATACATTTCTATACAGAGACTAAAATATAGCTTTTGGATTCCATATTTAAAATTCATTAAATTTGATCATTGTATTTTGCTCACACTTAGGTGTGGATTGCAAAATAAATATAAATCTTCATTCCAATGAAGGCCTTTAATACAATATTGAATTTCAGGATTTTATAATCGTATTGTAACAGAAAGAAAACTTCATTTTTAAAAATGGAGTACCTATCAAATGAAATATAGCATCATGTAATATTCATGTTACTATAAATAATAAATAATATGCAATATATCAATCTTAATAAATGTTACAGTTTTAACTGGACAATTTCACTGACACGATAGAATGATTTGATAACAATTGTTTTGAAACAAAATAAAAATAAAGCCAACCTCTCATGAACTTTCCCTTTTTCATCTCCTAAGGTTACTGTAACAGTACGGACTCTGTCCAAATCAAAGTTTGTGTCATATTGATGGAAATCAGATGTAATCCAGCCTACCCAAACATTAGCAGGTTCTTGTCCAGGAAATATACGAACAGAATAATAATACTGTCAAGACATAAAAATATTACCCACACTATTAATATTTCACTTTGATCCAGTACTATCCTGAATTATTCTTTTCTGAAAAATCCATGTTGTTCTGAAAATAACACCAAACCCAGAAGCTTAAGTAATTGCTAAAAGCAAGAATAAAATCTCTAGGACCATGTAAGAGTCAGAGTCTTATCATCAATAGGTTTCTCCCCTATTAATTTAGAGAAAGTTTTGCTTTCTCATATAATAGGATATATGTACAAATGCTTAAATTTCACTTTATGAGTTGCTTTATGAGGGCAATTGGCAGTTTCTAAATATTATAATTAATTAATTAATTAATTAACAAACAAAAAAACAAATGTTTTTTTTCTGGCTTACTCTTTATTGTTACTTGAACAAGCATATTAGTTATTTGCTTTGAAAACAGTTAAATATTGAGACCAACCAAAAATCCAAATTTTTCAGGACAGATTACAATGGGTTCTTATGCTAAGTGCAATCATTTGCTAACTTGTTCTTAAGCTAAGTTGTTGGAGCTAAATTTCTACTCCATCTTTGATAACTGCATTTATTTTCATTTACTTTCAATTGATTATTCTATTACAACATCATTTTATATGTTTCTAATTTTTTGTCTCCTTTTAAATTCAGAATCAGAACTAGAAATATTGGAAAGAATCTCATACTTGCAATGTTTTTCTACTGATCCATGAATATTTCTGAAGGGAAATATTTTGGGATTTCCCTACATCAGAAAAAAATAAAAATGAAAAAATAACTACTAATGCCTTATTTTTTTTAACCTTTCTTTCCCTAAATACATTTTTTATTTTCCTCTCCCACCTTGTATTAATCAATACAAGTAGTCCTTGACTTACAACCATTCCTTTAATGTCTGTTCAACAGCACTGAACAAAATGACTTCTGACCAGTTCTCACACATGGGTGTTGCAGCAACCCAAGTTATGTTATCAGACTTTGGGTGTTTAGCAACTGGCATGTACCATAGTTACAATGACTGAAGGTGTCCCAGGGTACTGGGATTATCATTTGCAACCTTCTTAAGGAGTTTTTGACAATCAAAGTCAATGAGGGAACCCAGATTCGCTTAATGACTGTATGATTAACAACCATTGGAAAAAGGTGGTACAACGAGGCATAACTCACTTAACTGTTGCCTTGTTTAGCAACAGAAATTTTGTGCTCGACTGTCGTCATAAATTGAGGATTATTTGTACTCAAACTTTTCTGATGTACAGTAAATGCGGCTCTGTGAGTTTCATACTAATTTCTTGAATTCCTTCTTTATTTCATGGAAGCAATGTACTTACAACACAAAGCTTTGCGTGTCAACTCCAGGAGTCCTACCCTGTCATCAATTTTCAGTGAGGAATCAATGTATTGAGACAATGTGAATTTTCCTAGAGATACATCCATTTTTAGCTTTAGATATATCAGCTTTCCTACTTGCTTCATCCAAACAAAATCAACCGATTTTGTAAGGTCCAAACTCACCAAGACAGCTTTCATGCCTCAGATGGGACTAAACTCAGAGTCTCTTGGTTCTAGGTCAACATCTTAATTACTACACCAAACTGGCTTGGTAATTTGTTGCTATTATTATTGTATTATTGTATCCCATTATATTGTATTATTTTTGTTTTAAAATAAACTCTTTAACTTAAAACATAAAAAATTAATAATTTGTCCAGTCTTGTTATTTTGCTAATCTATTTCATATGGCAATTATAATTAGCAGCACATAGAGACAAACAAGACTAATTTAGGGAGCAGAAGAGAAGATGCAAAGTTAAATAGCCATTAAGTCAAGGCTCAGAACAAATGGCACCACTGAACACATTCTACCTCTATTTCTCCATCTCACACCATCCATGCATAAGAGCGATGGAAAACCAAGTTTTTTTTGAAATTAGCATTTCCAATGAAAATTATTTCTCATGAAATGTTAGTTTAAGCTTGCAACTTAACAGCAATTCTTTATGACAATTCCAATCATTTCTGCTCCATAGAGATATACAGGTAATATATAATATCCAATCATATTTGATAATTTTAATCTATCGTTAGTGGAAATATTAACACTAAATTGCCATACTGTAGAGGTTTGCATTAGATAATCATAATCATCTCGTTCATCTGCTAGGACATCTTCAGTTAGTCTTGCAGAATGGCTTGTGCTGTAGTCTGGCTTCGTCCTTTTCAGCATAAATCTGCGATATATATAAAAATGAAAAAGAGTGAATACATCTTTTTTATATCAGTTGATTCAGAATAATCCTGTATCTTCCATTGAATAAAGCTGAATTTGAAGGTATAGAAATATTCACTCAATTCAATTTGGCCCTTTCGTCAAAATGTGTAAAGTTGTTAATACCAGCTAATGCATTTCAGGGCCAGGATAGCAAATTCACAGATTTATAATTGTTACACTAAATATTTTATAGAAACTTGTCCATGTATTCATTTATATTTCATGAATACGGAAGCTGGAACATAGAGAAAGCAAACATTTAAAGACAGAAATTGCTGCCCTTTTTTATTTAGGAGACATCACAATGAAATTCATTGACAATATGGCAAGAAAAACATTTATTTGTATCCTTGAAAGTGAACAGTGTGTAAAACACCTGAAGAGATCAAACTATCTGACCTTTGCTTGAGGCGTGAAGGTTTCTCTTGTGTATAATCTTTATGGTTATTGAACTCTGATTTTGCAGCTTCTTTTTCTACACGATCAGGTACAAGATGACCATGAGCAGTCTTCATGAGAACTTCAAAATCAGAATCTGCATCATAATCATCCAAATCACTCTTTGGGCCAAAAAGATTAGAAGTTGGCATTCCTCCTCCCGGCATTTTAGAAAACACTTCTGCACATTCAATGGGCATGCTTAGGCGATAAAACATGATATCTGTTTTGCTGTTTTGAGATCCAAAGGACGTCTGTGTGACTTTCAAGCATGGAGAAGTATCAGCAGTTCCATCAATCCTTGTAACCTATGAAATGCAAAAACTCAATTGTAAAATGTATGGAAACATAAAACAAAATGTTGTCTTTACTTATGCTTAATGGTTTCTCATAGTATATCAATAAATATATGTTTATTCTTGCCCTCTGTAATATTGTGGCAAGTGTGATGAAATGTAGGTTTGACTCAGAGAAGGGGCAGAGAATGAAGCACCATTACAGAAAAGATATCTGAGTTCTACAAAACTAGTAAATGTGGAAAAGAGCCCGATATTAGATTAATACACAGCTCTGTTTTAATTACATTAGATACAGGTTAGTAGCAGGCTTTCACAAGCTTTCAAGATTCTCTTTTAATTTGCTGATTGCATCAAAGTACATTCTAAGACCCTTATTGATTCCTGTTTCTGACCTTGCCTATCTTGAAGCAAGATAGAATAATTACTTACTAAAACATTTCCTCTAGAGCAGTGGTTCCCAACCTTGTTTTGGCCATGTCCCACCTAAGCATCTTTAAAACCTGATGCCCCCCCCCCCCTTGTGACATATAATTCTTACTTTAGTCAAAAAGTGAACTCTACTCACGTGGAGGAAGCCTAAAAGGCCATTAAACAAGGTTCAAATTGCCCCCATTAAAAAATCAAATTGCTCCCTTGTGGGACATGGGCCCCACTTTGGGAACCACTGCTCTAGAGCATAAGAGGCATGATTTCATCCTATTGCTTTTAATATTTTTATTAACGTAATATTGGACTGTGAAAGACAACACAAGTTTTGTTATAAAAATATACATGTGGATTAAGAATTATTATGGATATAAATAAAACCCCAGCATTTTCCCTTTGGTTTTGTAAGTCTTTGGGCTTACAAATAAGAAATATGCTAGTTTATCTCTTTAATTTGACATTCTACATTTTAAGGTAAATATGTAGAAAGGATAATATAGTATTATTATTATTATTATAAAATAATAATAATGAATCATTCCATACTTATTTGACAGCCTTACCAGTGGTAGATTCTTACTGGTTCAACTGGTAGTGGTTTGGCAGCCTGGGTCGCTGGAACCAGCAGCAATGCAGGCCTACCATGCCCCTGAATCAGTCTTCCGGGCAGCGCCATAGGCACCGTCATCCTTTTTTTTGCTTCTGCGCATGTGCAGAGCAATTTTATTGCATTGTGTATCATGAATGCACTGCGCATCATGCGTGGCCATAAGCAAAGTTGCAGTAGGGACTGCCGGAACCCACCCCTGAGCCTTACTATATATACTCTACATACTATATTAACTTCTACTACTTACTATGTTCTGTTTCCAAAATAAATTAAAGATTCAAACCTCGATATGTTCATGATTTGTTGGTACTGGAAGAAACTGAGGTAATCTCTTGCTCAGCCATATAGTAATGTCACGATTTGTATTCACAGCAAAAGGTTCATAGCCTTCTTGTAAGCCACAAATAGTGAAATATTTCAAAGTGTTAACATCTTTGCCAAAGTTCATTCTGCCCACCTGTGACAATCCCAGGCTACAGGCAGGTATAAAGCCTGCAAAAAAGACATACATGATATGTAAATGATAAATATTAACATCTGTTCTTATGCTTTTTCCTTATAAACTAGACAACTCCAATCAAGTCTTTAAAACATACAATATATTCCATCTATGTGAATAAGAAAATATGTAGTTTGTTAAGGTACTATTGAGAGTACAGAGGATAAAATAAGTGGAAGATGGAAACAACAGTATTGTTAGAGTCCACTACCAATTATTCAACTAAAATTTCCTCATAGCTAGAGCAATTCAGTATTAAAATCAATTACCTACAATATGTGAGCCCTTCATTAGTTCAGACTGGCTTGGGCAAACATCTATTACATATTATTTAATTTGGAATCCTGCAATGAGCAGGCATTCAACTTTGATGGTCCAAATGGTCTCTTCTAATTCTGTTTCTTTAATCTACACTTAGAAATATTAAAAAAGTGTTACTACACTCATTCATTCTCTAGCTGCACAAGTAATTGTTCAGCAGCCCAAGCTATTACAAATCCGTTCAGACACTAGATATTATCTATAGGGTAAAATCTAATGGATTTATCTATTGCCCTGGGCAGATTTACTATGGAAGAAAGAGGTCAGCTGCCTGCCATGATGATATATACTTAAATCAGATATAGGCAATGTCTGATAGGTCAATGACCATAATTCAGCCTCTTGACCTTCTGAAGGACCACAGTACATTGGTGAGAACTTTTTTATTTTTCTTTAAAAAAAAAAAAAAAACACAAATATGTCATCATTTGTCAATCATTAAGACATTGAAATACAATTTTTTTTGTTGTGTGTACCCCTCCCTCCCTCCACCCCCCCATCCCCCCTCCTCCTTCCCCCCCCGACTTCCCAGAACCCGTACACGGTATGGATTTTTAACTAACACAGTCTAAAATCTATTGAGAAAAAAGAAATTAAGAAATTAATGACATTCTACATTGAACTTAGCTTCTTCTTACTGAACTAACTTTTAACAGTTTAAATCATTTCTGATCTTAAGCATAGGCTAACTGGAATTTCTTAGTCCCGTATTTATTTTGTATATAGTCAATCCATTTTTTCCAGTCTCGTTTATATCTCTCATTTGAATGATCTTTGAGATATGCCGATATTTTAGCCATTTCAGCTAAGTTTGTTACTTTCAATGTCCATTCTTGGATTGTAGGCAAGTCTTCCTTCTTCCAATATTGCGCCACCAACAGTCTTGCTGCAGTTATCAGGTGCAGAATCAAATTGGTCTCTACCACTGTAAAATCAGTACATATACCTAGTAAAAATAACTGAGGAATAAACTTTATCCTTTTTTTAAAAACATTTTGCATGACCCACCATATTTTTATCCAAAATGCCTTAACCTTTTGGCAGGTCCACCATATATGATAATATGTAGCATCGAGAGAACCACACCTCCAACATTTAGGCTGTACATTCGGATACATAGAAGCCAACTTTTTAGGATCTAAATGCCATCTATAAAACATCTTGTAAAAATTTTCTCTCAGATTTTGAGCTTGTGTAAATTTCACATTTCTTACCCAAATTCTTTCCCATGTATCCAACATTATTGGTTCCTCAATATTTTGAGCCCATTTTATCATACAATCTTTAACTAATTCTGTTTCCGAATCCATCTGTATTAATACATTATATATCCTCTTTATATGCATTAAGCTTTGATCTCTTATTTGTTTAAACAGATTATCCTCAACTTGAATAAAGCCAATTTTTTGATCTATTTTCCACCTAGCCTGTAATTGCCCATACTGGAACCATGTTTGAACTACCTTCTCTTCTTTTAATACCTCTAAAGATTTTAATTGTAATACCCCCCTTTCCGAGGTAAGAAGCTGTCTGTAAGTAAATCTATCCTGTTTTTGTGCTGTATTCATATTTTCAATTGCATGTCTAGGAATTGCCCACATGGGTATCTTGTCATTTAATTTATATTGGTATTTCTTCCAAACCCGCAATAAAGCATTTCTCAAAATATGACTTTTAAAGTTCTTATCCAATTTTTTGTTGAATAACAGGTAAGCATGCCAACCAAATACCAGATCGTGTCCCTCAATGTTCAATATTCTATCATTGGTTAAATGAATCCAATCACTAATTACAGATAATGCCACTGCATCATAATATAGTTTTAAATTAGGTAGTTTCAATCCTCCTCTCTCACGTACATCTTGCATTATTTTCATCTTTACCCTCGGCTTCTTTCCTGCCCACACAAATTTGTTGATACCCTTCTGCCATTCTAAAAGGTTCGCATCTTTTTTAAGTATAGGTAACATTTGGAAAAGAAATAAAAATTTTGGTAAAATGTTCATTTTCACTGCCGCTATCCTGCCCAGCAAAGATAAGTGCAATTTCTCCCATTTTTTCATCTCTGTCTGTATGCTATGCCAAAGTGGTTCATAATTATGCTTATATAATTTCCCATTTGAAGTTAAAATGTTAACTCCAAGATATTTGACTTTTTTAACTACCTCACATCCTAGCATCACTCCTAATTCTTCCTTTTGTTTAATATTCATATTTATAGCTAATATTTTGGTTTTTCCTAAGTTTATTTTAAAGCCAGACACTTGACCATATTGATTAATCGTATTCATTAAAACCATACTGGATTCCTGCGGTTGTTCCAATATTATGACCAAATCATCCGCAAAAGCGCGGACTCTATATTCTTGCTGCCTAATCTTGATCCCTTTTAAACCATCCAAGCCCCGTATTTTATTCAACAATACTTCCAAAGTTATAATAAACAATAATGGGGACAAAGGACAACCCTGTCTTGTACCTTTTCCAATTTGAAAAGAGTCTGTTAAACTTCCATTGACTATGATTTGTGCTGTTTGCTGTTGGTATATTGCTTTAATTGACTGTAAAAAATTATCTCCTATCTGCATTTTTTGCAATATCTTCAGCAGAAATTGCCAGTTAACTCGATCAAAGGCCTTCTCAGCATCCAAAAATATGAACGCAGCAGGGATCTGGTTGTTCTTTCCCAAATATTCTAATGCATTAATAATTAATCTGACATTACTTTTCATCTGTCTCCCTTGTATAAAACCTGTTTGGTCCGTATGTATCAATTGTTGAATGACCAACATTAACCTATTTGCTAATATTTTAGTAAAAATTTTATAATCTACATTCAGTAATGAAATGGGTCTATAATTTTTGGGTTGAGTAGTATCTTGGTCTTCTTTGGGTATCAAAGATATAAACGCTGTCTTCCAAGATGGAGGGACTTTACCTTCCGTTTGAATCATATTAAATAATTCTCTAAGAGGTTCTACCATTTCTAACTGTAAGTTTTTGTAGTAAACCGCTGTCAAGCCATCTGTACCTGGTGCTTTCCCTGGCTTTAATTGCTTAATTACCTGCAGGATTTCCCCCGAGGTTATTGGTTGATTCAATTTTTGCCTGTGTTCTTCTCTAACTGAAGGTATTTTCTCCTTGTCTAAATATTTGTCTATGTCTAAACCATTAATTTTATCCCCTTTATACAGTTCTGTAAAAAATTCCCAGAAAGCCTTTTGAATCTCTTCCTGTTGGAACACCTCCTTCCCTCTGTAAATCAGTTTAGATATATTTCGAGTTTTCCTTTTTTTCCTAATCTGATAAGCTAACCATCTGCCAGGTTTGTTTGCATTACAAAAAGTATTGTGTTTTGCATATAATAAATTAGTAGCTACCTGGTCAGAGATCAACATGTCAAATTGAGATTTTAATATGTTAATAGCTTCCTTAACCTTTGTATCGTCTGGTTTCCTTGTTAACTCCAGCTCTTTTCTCTTAATTTCCTCTTCCAGTTCTGTTCGTTTTAGCCCTTGCTTATTTCTATGTGTTTTATTTATATTCATCAAAACTCCTCTCATATACGCTTTGCTTGCATCCCATACAAATTCCATAGATGTACCCTTATTCATATTCAAAACAAAATATTCAGATAGTAATTTTTTACAATCATTAATATAGTTTTCATATCTAAATAAATTTTCATTCAGTCTCCAAAACCTTCTTGCCTGCACTACCCTTCCCAACTCCATCCAAACTGGGTTATGGTCCGAAAGGACTCTAGCTGCAATCTTTGTTTTCTTGACCCTAGAAAGCAAATCATTAGTGGTTAGAATAAAATCGATCCTTGAAAGGGATTGATGCCTGTCCGAGAAGAAAGTGAAGTCATATTCCTCTGCATTTCTTTCTCGCCAGATATCTCTCAATTCAAAATCATCCATAATGTCAAAGAAAGATTTGGGTAACTTTGCTCGCATCTTGGTATTTAAGCGGGAAATCTTCTTATCTCTCTTAGTATCTATCACTCCATTCCAGTCACCCAATAGTATACAGGAACTATAGTCCCACTGTACTAATTTAGCATGAAGATTTCTATAGAATCTATCTTGCTGTTGATTGGGAGCATAAATTCCCAAAAGTAATGTCTTTTTCCCTTCTAAGATTAAGTCTAAAGCAATATATCTTCCGAAGGGATCTGCTTCTATTAATTCAGCTTTCATATCTTTTCTTAAGTATACAACTATACCATTCTTCTTTTCCATAGCAGAAGCTGCAAAATGTTGACCAAGTTTTGAGTTGATCAAATATTTTTGATCAGTTGACTTGATATGAGTTTCTTGCAAACAAATTACATCGTTCTTAAACTGTTTAAGATAATGAAATATTTTCTTCCTCTTCTGTGGAGAGTTCAGTCCGTTGACATTCCATGTTAAAATCTTAGTTGTCATCTTTGGTTGGTTGAAGCATTTTTAGAGCTTCCTGCACGGCCTGTTTAACCTTAGGTCTAGCTCCTCCCACTGCTTCCAGATTTGTTGTTGTAGTTCCTTGATCGATGGCCGATGATTGTTGATGCTGTTGCCTCTTAGCTTGTTTCTCCATACGTCTAGTAGTCATGCGGCTAGGTCTTGGTTCCATAGCACCTTGCACTTCTAGAGAAGAGAGATGCTCCATCTTGTCTGGTGGTTGTGTAGTTTGCTGTCTATCCTGTCCTTCTTGTGGTCTTTCTCTAGGTCCAGATGGTGCAGGGTGTCCGGCCTTCAATATATTATAATAAAAATCTCGGGCTTTCCATACAGAGTTGAGGCGGTACCTTTGCTTATCAAATGTAAATATGATGCCAAATGGTGCATCCCATCTATACTGTATCTGACGATTTCTGAGTTCTTCGACCAAAAAAGCGTAGTCTCTTCTGGCTCTTAACATTTGAGGTGGTATCTCTTTCAAAACAGCCAGGTCTTGACCGCCAATTTGAAGCTTAGTGTTATAAGACGCTTGCAGTACCATATTTCTGAACTCTCTTGTAGTAAAATATATAACGATGTCTCGAGGAAGCTGCTTCTGCTTTGCCAGCCAGGAGTTAACGCGGTAAGCTTTGTCAATTTGCCAGCCTTGGTTGGTCCCTGGTCTTCCCATCAGGCGGTCAAAAGCTTCCGATAGGATCTGTTTCAGGTTCTCCTGTTTCTCCTCACGCAGCCCCCTTACTCTTAATGCGAACTCCATTTGTCGGTACTGTATCATAATAATTTCTTTTTCAGCATTTTCCACTTTTTGTTCCACCACCTCTGTTTTCAATGTCAAGTTAGCATTGGCATCATTAAGAACCTCTAGAGTATCTTCCACTCCAGAAATATGTTCTGTTAATACAGTTACAAGACTCAGCATGTCGTCTCTAATTTTATCAACCTTAGCCTCAAATTTCTCATACAACTCCTGTTTAAGTCCTTTTATTTCACTTTTAATTTCACTTTTAATTTCTTCTTTCATTTCTTTTATTTCCTCTTTTCTCTCCTCTCTATTATCTCTAAATTTATCTTCCATTTTAATTGTCTGTGCATTAAAAGCCTCGCTTAGATTACTCAGAAAAAATTCTTTCGTTAACACATCCCCAGCAGGGGGCGTAGGAAGCGGAGGCTGCAGCTTTGTGCCAGGCACTGAGGGTGTGCCCCTGGAAGTAGAGGGTGACGTCTTCAAGTTAATATTTGGTTTTGAGGCCATTTCAAAATTTGTCTGCCTGCAGTTAATAAAACTCTATTGCCTAAATATGCAGCTTTAAGTAAAGAGGCTTTTATTTTGAAATTTAAGGCTTGGCAAAAGTTTCAGTGAGTAAACATTGTAACAAAACCGTTCAACAGATTCATCACCATTTAACTTCCAAATAAGCAAAGTTAATGAAGGAGTAAAATTCTTCTATTGTGAAACCAAAACATGTGATAAGCTATCTCTTTTGTTTTGAATTCTTTTGAAGTCTTGTGAGAATTAGCAAAAAGTGTTCGTTATTACCGGAGAAACCAGCCTGCTCGGCGCCATTTTAAAAGCCTCTGAGTAAATAATTTTTCGGAGGAGAAAAAGAGAAGAAGCTAAAATGTTGATAAGCAATTATTGTCCTCGCAGTAAACGGATTCAGCTCGTGATAAGATTAAATCAAACAAAACTTAGAGCAGAGTGGGAGAGACCTACTTTGTCCTGCACAAGGCAGTTGGAAGTTCCCAGCACGGACAGCCGTTCTGCCTTGGGCTAGCCCCCCTTTCCTTGCAAGCACAAAAGCTGCAAAAATCGAAGAGCATTTGCCAGCAAAACAGTTTCTTCTTTCCCTCTTGCCTGAAGGATAAGAAAACCTGATAAGACGTCAGATGGAAGATCCTCTAATCAGGTACGTAGCCAGGAATTCGGAGGCAGCTGATTTTTTGCTGCTTCCACCAGTAAGCTCCTCCCAGGAAGCCGACCACAGTACATTGGTGATATGTTATGACATACTTAGATGTGTGGTGTACTCTCTTTTCTGGACAAATTTAAGGTGGAAATAGTTAAGAATTGTAACTACTGGAGGTCCAAAGACAAACTGACTGCATTTGTATACTTAAAACCATCCCAAACTAGCAGTCATTGTTGCAACAAAATCCAGCCACTTTGCTACCATATTTCAATACCATAATCCCAGACCGCTGATGCTCACACACAGAATTCTTGAGATAAATCTTGCTTTGAGCCATAATCTTTGGCTGAAATAAACTAATGGCTGATTTTAAAAACTTCTCTAAGACAGCAAAGAAAACTTACTGAGTCAGCCAGAAAGCAGCACAAATTTGCTCAAGAACTTACCATCACCAACCTCAAAATCTTTAAATGCAAGTTCAGAACCTGAGTCATCAAGAAGGATTTCACCATTTAGCGTAAACATCATAGTGTGCTCATTCAGATCCACCATGCATCCCACAATATCTGCTGTTAACCAAGTACGGCCAAAATGCTCATTTCCTTGGTGCCATCGTTGGGCCTAGATAATCAAAGACTTTATGCAACATAAACTATTATTTTTTATGATTTTAGCATTGTTTAAAAATGCTTAGCTCAATAAGAAAATATCAGTTATAAATCTTACAATTAATTATATAACAATAATTTTTAAAATACATCAACTGTGCCACAGGTTTCTAGAGAATCAGCAACATTCAATATTTTTGGAAAATAATTTATGAGCACATTATACATTATTCTCAATAATCTTACTGTTACTCCTTTTAAAGAGAAAAGGGAGATCTCCATTATTTTTGAAGAAGCAAATCCCTCTCTTCCCAAGATATATGGCAATCCTGTATGCCCTGGGCTTGAACTAGATCATCTGTAAGGTGCCTTCCAACCTTTACATTCACCATATTCCAGATCCTAAAAATCTCATAACATAGCTATGTTATGTTTTAACATACAAATTACTATCAACTTGTAATTCAACAAACAATTCACTTAGTAGGTAAGACCACACTTTATGGTAGAGAACATAAGGGCAAAAATGCTTATTTTTGTTCTCTTTTTCCTATATCAAAGATCAATTTGAAATAAATGACATGAAGGTTCAGAAAACCTAATGTTAGAATTCACAACAATGTGTTTATCCCCCACTAATTAAGTTTTATATATGATCTACGGGAGGGCAATAGAGCTAGTCTTCAATTTACTACAACTGAGTCCAAATTTTATGTTGTTAACTGAGAAATTTGTTACATGAATTTTCCCTCATTTTATGACTTTAATGCCACATTTGTTAAGGGACTCACTGCAGTTGTTAAATTAGTAACCCAGTTGTTAAGTGAATCTGGTTTCCCTATTGACTTTGCTTGTCAGAAGGTTTCAAAAGGTGACCACTTGATCCCGGGACACTGCAACAATCCTAAATGTAAGTTAGTCTTCAAGCATCCGAATGTAAATCACATGACTATGGGGATGCTGCAATGGTCATATGCATGAAAAATGGTTACAAGTCACTGTTTTCAGTGCCGTTGTAACTTCTAGTAAGTAACAGCTATTAAGGTAACTATTCAAAGTCAAGAACTACTTGTAACTCAGATGTAAATCTGTATCTAACCCTCTAAGTCTCAATTCAATTATTTGATTAATAGGTTCTGAAGGTCTATGGAAAAATCAAGAGAGACACAGCAAGGCCTATTTTTTTGTCCTGTTACAAAAAATGTACATACCTTGAAACCATCAAATACAAATGCTTGATCATCTGAGCCAAGCTCTTGCTCTGGCTGACAACCTGGCCTGGCCCAGCCAATTCTCATATCTCCAGCAGTTATTGCTTCAAATTCAAAGTACCACTTCCCAGTTTTTACAGCGTATGTTTTTTCTGTTCGGAATATCCTGAACCTTTCCATCATGCTGTCAAACACCTCAGGCCTTGCAGCTGCAAAAGTTCAAAATTTAAGGATATATATTTTTATATAAAAATTAAATCACAGTATCTAAATTTTTAAAAGTTAGGGATGATTATGATACTAATAAAGGAGAATATTCGTAGGTCAAGGTTGAAATGAGGGTCTTTGGTGCTCTCTGAGCTTGCTTGTTTTCTTGCAGATATTTCATTACCCAAACTAGGGAACATTATCAGGGCTGATTTGAAAAGTTTTGGAAAAGTTAGGATCTCTTTTATCAGACTGGCAGTCTAAAGGAAAGGCAAGAAAACATATTTTATTTTCTCAACTATTCTCCAAGACTTAGCAAAGTTTTTAAAAAGAAAAGGAGAACCTTTTTACAAAGTACTTAAGTCCAAAGTTTGCAAAAAGAGGGGGGAAAGGTCAAATAATGGACAAAAGAACTGCACTTACTACCCTCTTTTGAAATGGGTTGAAACTTTAGCAGATTTGACATTATTTTCCTAGTAGCCACTCACAAGTACAATCCAAGTGTGTTAGAATGAGACAAACTTTCTTTTGTTGATGAAATGCTTACTACATGTAAACATCCATTCTAGATTAAACCAGTGTTAATTACTTTCCAAGGAAGGGGACTTCAAAAGGAATGCTCAAGGAACTGAACTGAAGGAACATCTTGCCTTCAGAAGTTGTGGGTGCTTCATCATTGGAGATTTTTAAGAAGAGACTCGCCAGCCACTTGTCTCAAATTGTATAGGGTCTCATGCTTGAACAGGAGTTGGACTAGAAGCCCTCCAAGGTCCCTTCCAGCTCTGTTCTAATTTATTGATTGAACTATTTTTACAGAGCGTTTGTGTGGAAGGAGTTTCCTTTAGATATAAAGTTATGTGAGTATGGGTATGTTGTATTTTAAAAATATATTTCCAGTGAGTTTTTTGTCAGTTTTATTATAATTGTTATTCTGTTTGGCATTATTTTAAAATTGTTTATGTTCTGTTTGAATAAAAAAAAAATCAAATAATTAGAAATATAAAAATAAATATGAATTTATTTTGGAAAGTTGAAGTAAAATTAAAAATGGAACATTCTTACCTTCCTTGAATTAATAGCATATACAACAATATATTTAAAAAGCCTGTTTCAATATAATTTCAGTACCATGGTCTTGATCTGGAGCTTCAAGGTTATATCCATAATTGATGAGGGTACGGACTGCTTCTCGGAGGCTATCTTTGTTTGATTTCTTAGTGCGATCATCTAAAAGTGTATAGGGGACAAGGCGAGGATTTCGACGGTTCTTCACATCCTGTACAATATAAAAATTATGAGAGATAATTTAAAGGACTCTAACACCCAGTTTTTCTAATACTGTAAATACCGTAGATCTGCACTAACTTGGAAGGAAGAATCAAGTAGGTTCCCAAGGCTATTCAACACATTTAGGAACAGATAAAAATGGAGCTTATCAAATATTCCTAATAGGAGGATTGACCAATACTTTAAATAAAAACTCAATTTAAAACAAACTCAACAAGTGTGAATATTAGATTAAATTCTACAAAATGTTCAGCTATTTGTGTGTGTACAAGCACTACTTTGTGTGTATCCAACTATTCAACTTTTTATAGTGTTAATTAACTATTACCAGTTATTAACTAGTAAAACAACCCCCTACAGACTCGCTAGGGCACTGTGGGGTATTTTAGTAGCTAATAAATGGAACTCTTAGTGAGCTTACTGCAATTATGTTAGTAAGCTTAATATAATGCACAATGACATGGTTATACTATACAGTATCAATTTTTGCTTGATATCAGAAACATAATTGTGATGACACAATAGGGAAGGAGACTTGTTTCCCTCAATTTGTCAATATATCTCCTCTTTTAAAAGGTTTAGTTGTGAAAACGTATCAATTAACTTGAAGTCAAAAAAGTAAAACTCCAAAATATTTTATCTATTTCACCATTGTCAGGATTTGGTTCTATAATAGGATTACTATAAAGATTCTAGTTATGTCTGGACTTACCTGCTGAATTCCATATGTCCATCCCTGCCTTACACGATCTCTAGCCCATACATTGTGAGCATTCTCTGCGAGTTTATCAACCATGGATTCCTGAGATGGAGTCAACTTGATACAACTTAGATCCATAGGAGCAGGTTTATAACCGCTTAATAATAGATAACTGTTAAAAAAATTTAAAAAACTTTAATGAAGTCTTATGAATTTTTATGAATATAAAAAACATAAATCTTTATCTTTGCATTGTTTTGGCATTAAATGTTATTAGATTCAGATCATTCATTTCCTTATACTGGAATTAGTAATCTGTACAATAATTTAGGAATCAAAATCCAAATTCCAAAATTTATAGGCCTTAAAAATGAAATTATATGTAAATTAAAATGTTTTCATACACACACATGGATGGGTGGATGAATGGATAGATAGATAGATAGATAGATAGATAGATAGATAGATAGATAGATAGATAGATAGATAGATAGAAAGAAAGAAAGAAATATAGACATAGATATAGATATAGTCTGAAACACATTGACTTCCTGACTGTTTCCTAACTAATCGTACCATATTAACATCACATTATTAATTTTTGTTTATTTCCAGATGGCATTTTTATTAGATATTCTTTTTTTTTCATTTTCATTTTCATACACTCACATGTATACTGTACATAGCCAACACCATACAGCATTAAACAATAATTGCATCAATTCCTCTTGTCAACAAGGCCCCAGAAAATAGAAACCCAATATAACTCTTCCGCTCTCTATACACCTCTTTCTTCCACCACCCAGCAACTTTCTATCTTCCCTCCATCATCCCCCTCTACCCTACTTCCCCTCCCCCTCTACCACTCCTCTCTCCACATCCACTCCCCCCCTTCCTTCTCACCTTTCCCTCCCACCCTCTCTCCCATCCCTCTCTGCCCATCTTTCTTCTTTCCCACTCCTCCGCTCCTTGGTGTATTTCGGCTACATATCAATATACTTGGCCTATCCTATTTTTAAAGAAAAATTTAAGAAGAACAGTATGCATGTGAGGTCACATTACAATGAGATCTAACGCCTCTTGTTTAACCTAATATATTCCCTCCCCCCCTCCCCCTGACCCCCCACCTTCTTCCCCTCCCCCGACTTCCCAGAACCCGTACACGGTATAGATTTTTAACAAACACGGTCTAAAATATATTGGGGAAAAAAAAGAATAAGAAATTAACAACATCTCTACATTGAGCTTAGCTCCTTCTTGCTAAGCTATCTTTAAACAATTTAAATCATTCCTAATCTTAAGCATAGGCTATCTGGAATTTCTTAGTCCCATATTTATTTTGTATATAATCAATCCATTTTTTCCAGTCTCATTTATATCTCTCATTTGAGTGATCTTTAAGATATGCAGATATTTTAGCCATCTCGGCTAAATTTGTGACTTTCAATGTCCATTCTTGAATTGTAGGCAAATCTTCCTTCTTCCAATATTGCACCACCAACAGTCTTGCTGCCGTTATTAAATGCAAAATCAAGTTAATCTCTACCGCTGTAAAGTCAGTACTTATACCTAACAAAAATAACTGAAAAGTAAACTTTATCCTTCTTTTAAAAATATTTTGCATAATCCACCATATTTTTATCCAAAATGCCTTAACCTTTTGGCAAGTCCACCATATATGGAAATATGTAGCGTCAAGAGAACCACATCTCCAACATTTGGGTTATAAATTCGGATACATAGAAGCCAACTTTTTAGGATCTAAATGCCATCTATAGAGTATCTTGCAAAATTTTTCTCGTAAGTTTTGAGCTTGTGTAAATTTCACATTTCTTACCCAAATTCTTTCCCACGTATCCAACATTATTGGTTCTTCAATATTTTGAGCCCACTTTACCATACAATCTTTAACTAATTCTGTTTCCGAATCCATCTGTATTAATACATTATATATCCTCTTTATATGCATTAAACTTTGGTCTCTTATTTGTTTAAATAGATTATCTTCAACTTGGATAAAACCAATTTTTTGATGTATTTTCCACCTGGCCTGTAATTGCCCATACTAGAACCATGTTTGAACTACCTTCTCCTCTTTCAATACCTCTAAGGATTTTAGTTGTAGTGCCCCCCTTTCCAAAATGAGGAGCTGCCTGTAGGTAGTTCTATCCTGTTTTTGTGCTATATTCATATTTTCAATTGCATGTCTAGGAATTGCCCACATGGGTATCTTGTCATTTAGTTTATATTGATATTTTTTCCAGACCCGCAATAAAGCATTTCTTAAAATATGACTTTTAAAGTTTTTGTCCAGTTTTTTGTTGAATAACAGGTAAGCGTGCCAGCCATATACCAGATCATGTCCCTCAATATTCAATATCCTATCATTGGTTAAATCGATCCAATCACTAATTACGGATAGTACCACTGCATCGTAATATAGTTTTAGGTTGGGTAGTTTCAAGCCTCCTCTCTCACGTGCATCTTGCATTATTTTCAGCTTTACCCTCGGCTTCTTTCCTGCCCATACAAATTTATTGATACCCTTCTGCCATTCTAAAAGATTCACACCTTTTTTAAGTATAGGTAACATTTGGAAAAGAAATAAAATTTTTGGTAAGATATTCATTTCAATGCCGCTATTCTTCCCAGCAAAGATAAGTGCAACTTCTCCCATTTTTTCATCTCTATCTGTATACTATGCCAGAGTGGTTCATAATTATACTTAAATAATTTCCCATTTGAGATTGAAATATTAACTCCAAGATACTTGACCTTTTTGACTACCTCAAAGAATGACTACCTTGACAGAATATTACATATTCTGTCTTATACAAAGAATCATATGGAGGTTCAGGTATCTTCAATTTGTCAATTAGTAGACTGTGTACAGGAGATAGCATAGACATATTTGCATTCTCATCCCTTAATAGTCTGAGTATAAACTTACTTTTTGGGAAGTTTTAGTTTCTTCACCTTTTCTTCAGCATGCTCATCAGCAATTCCAACATGACAACCTAATGCCAGCAATGTTCTAAAAGAGAGAATCATTATATTTAAAGTAATTAAAATCAAGCAAAATGTGCTAACTGAATGGCAAGGCTATAATTATAATAGTTACATGATTGTACCAATATAGTTACAATTGTAATTATTATAGTTACATGATGGGAAAAGTTTTGTCTTTTCTTATTTTGCTCATATTTTTGAAAATAATTATCAGCCATGATTTCAGAGCTATGATATGTTATTGTAGATTTTCCTATGCATAAACCAGAAATTATTTTACAAATTGTTTTGCTATCCAGATTTATACAATTTTTTTCTCTCTTCCATTTATATAATATATGATTACTGAGAAATATTTTAAAAGTAACAATGTGAGTGCTTTGTAATTCTCATTAAAAAAAATGAAGATTCAGTACCTAATATTATATGAGTAATCAGTATATATCAAAGGAAATTACTTGTAAATATGCATTTATATTAATTGACACAATCCAGAAAATTAACAAGTACCTTGCTAATCCTGTATAGTATAAACCAAATTTCATAATTTATTAAGAATTCATACATTTATATAAATTTAATCGCAAAAATAGAAAAAATAGAAAATATGTCTGACTTACTTTAAAGTTTCTAGCGACATCTGAAGATTATAATTCCGTTCCTGTTCAGGCAATTTAGCAAACTCTACCAAACAGGGATGCTGCCGCTTGTTGTCATCTCTAATCTGAAAAATAGAATTTCAGTTTATCTTACAATTGTACTTTAAAAGGATCAATTCTACTGACAAGTAGTAGAATTTCTCTGCAAAAAAACCCAAGTCCATCCTTCTGGTAATATTCCACACAAAAACATATTTGTACATTGGTTTTTCCACTCTTATTTAAATGTGCAATTTTTAGCTCCTGGATTTTAGTTCTCCCTGATTGTTCCTCTCTGACTGTAGCCAATGGAATTATTTCAAGTGAGTCTGCAAAGAATGATGACAAAAATGCAAGATAGAGGTCACAACAGGTACAACAGAAGTTCCACCTGATTTTTTATGTGTTGCACACATGATGTTCATAAAATACAGATTAAGCTTTAATTGCCCTGTCTCAGCTTAACTTTTTGGGCCACACTCTGTGGATGCCCCTGATTGGATTTCTGTGTATTTTTTAAAAAATTATATTTATTACATGATGCAAAACTCATTAGAAAACCAAAACAGTCTTTTAATATTTAGGCAGTAAAAAGTCTTCTAAATTATATACATAAGCATATATGAATTAATTAATGAAATGCTAAATTTAGAAAAGTACATACTGGTCCATACTGCCATCCAAGTTCAATTTTATTCATCACCCAAAGTTCATGGATATTCTCAGCTAGTTTTTCTCGAATTCTTTCCAGATGTGGAGGTAATACAATCTAAAAATAGAAGAGTGAATCTTTTAAAAAATAAAATGGCAAACAGTACAATTAAGAAAAAAACAAACCAATGAAATAATTATCCCAGTCATTTAGTGGACTTATTTTTTATTGGTTACCATTCCCATTGCCAAAAAGAACACCCAATGAACTAATTGAAATTTATCTTTGAGTAGAAATGTAAAGGGCTGTATTGTAAATATCCTAATGCCACATGTACATAACTGTATATAACTTGTTCATTTTTCTACCTTTCAGTTATAGTTAGATGGTGAAAAAAACAAAAATCCAATTATTTCAGCCTCTTTATGATTTGTTCCATTTAAAAAAAAATCTTATCATCTATTATACCTGTTTTCTTCAGAATGAAGAGAATGAGATTCAAAATATACAGTAACTGCAAGAAATTGCAGATAAAGCGCTGTCATTCTCCACTGAACTCAACTCTCTTCATGAACCCAACACTGTCATCAGTTTTTATATTAATAAAACAGCAGAGTAAGTTATTTAAAATTACCATACAGTATTGTCACTCAGATGCTTTATCTTAAGCATTTACACAATTTAGATCCAATCAGAGGACACTTTTTGTGTCAGATTTTACATAGCTATCAAATGAATTCACTCCGATCTACAATGCTGTAATGTGCATATAAGAAATGTGCATTTTGATGTCATGCAGAAAGCTTCACCATTATGGTCTTGCATCACAATTCTGCATGCAAGCACATAAGTTGTGCAATTTGAATCCTAATGCTTGCATTGTCATCTCCCACCCCATGAATATATGAGGCCAATACAACCATGATGTAGAATGGATTCATATTTATGGTAATTCCAGAACAATTACTGAACTGCATTTGACATATTTAAAACATTAAATATAAATGTTATAAATAAATTTGCTTGTCTGACATGACCTTAAGCATAACTCTAACCTTGTGGATTCATCTATACAGAGATCAAAATGACTGGGGCTGTGGATTTGTGTACTGTCATTTTAAATCTGAAGTGAAAAAAAATGTATAAGGGATTTTATCAACAGGCAAATTTGAAGGGAACAGGACTATGGCATTGATTATTACACGTACAGACCAATATAGTTTCTTAAACTACTTTTTTCAGGTTGTCCGCTATTTTCTCAACATATTTTATTCCTGGCTGTATATGTTGTCATTTAATTCCAATGCTTGCTATTAAAATCTGATAAATGTCTGGAAAGTGGAATTCTGATTACCATCTCAAATTATGATATTGATGATGTTGATATAACAATACTTCTAGCAGTCACATGGTGCTTGCCAGCCAACTATTCCTAGTTTTAATATAATATAAATTAAATCTAATGCATGTTTAAAGTCAATGTACATTTTATATACCTGACTGGTATCTACAGGTACTGGAGTAAATGCTGCTTGTGACAAAGAAATATTTGGTCCCAAGAGATCCCTTGAGCAATTGCAATCTTGTTTATATTCCCTGCTGGGTTCCACTTTTAACTTTTCTTTGGGCAGAATAGCCTCAAAACATGGAGCATATCCTGGAGGGGGAAGGAATTTAAATTCCCCATGGCGGCCTCCGAGCAAAAATCGTACTCTGTAAGATAAATACAATGTGACAGACTCTATATTAATTAAATAAAATATTTCTTGCAAAGTTCTACTTGCAGATTCTGAATTTGAGCAGCTGTTATAATAGCTTAGGTTCTTTTATTTCCTAAATTGTCTGCAATTAACTTATTTTCTTGCTCACCTTGATAGAATTTACCTTTAGCTGTTGTTTAGCTGTGGCATAAGGCATATGCCACGTAATTTGGAATAATGCTAATAAAATTGTATGCATATTTGCTTGTAATTGAACATGACTATATTCTATAGGTTCTTAGCCCTTAGAATAACAAGTTAAATGATTTAAATAATTCATTTAATTTTGGATTAAATTAGAATTGATAACAGACAAAACACGTACACCTTCAACGTTAACACTAAACGGTTAAACAGTTGCAATAGTATATCAGTAAATAAGTTGACAATGGAGGAGGAGGAGGAGGAGGAGGAGAAAAAATAATTATACATCTCTTGATTCTTCTTCTTTACTTCCTCTTTTATATCTTTCCTAGCAGAGAAACCATAACAATTTCAAAAAATCAATGTCCCTTCAAATTTAATCAATTCTCAAATTAATACAGTCCCTACCAACATTCTCTACATCTGCTTTAAAAAAAAGTTACAATGTCATTGATCTAGATTAGACCTTAGCAAAGAAAATAATTGGATGTGGATACAAACTTTATCCCTGCTGAAAAGCTGACAACCGGAAAGAAAAGACCATCTGTGTTGAAATTCTCAAACATTCCCTGCACTGGCTGCCCATTTATTCGGAATGAAATGCTTGGAGCACTCAGATCAAGGCAACAGCTGATGACATCATCAGTCCTGAGTAGATGATGATTAGGAGAATTGACTGATCTTGCTACACAACCTATAATTAGGAATGAAAACTATTAGAGAAAAATGGAAGATCCTAATAGAAAAGCTACTTCCAAAGATCTCATAAGCACATCGACAAACACAAAGCTACATAATAGATAGGCTAACTCAGTATCAGTTTTTCAAACTCAGAGGTGCCGCAATTTCATATAGGAATCTTTATCTATTGCTCCATATGCAAGAACAGAATCAGGGACTTTCTACTTGTGATACAGTTTTTTCAAACCTTCTATAGCTGTTATTCTATATAACTCTTTTATTTAAAACTTAACTTGCAATATATTTAGGCTTTAAACTTAGAATTGAATAACAAGAGTTGGAAGGGACCTTGGAAGTCTTCTAGTCCTACCCCCTGCTTAGGCAGAAAACTCTACACCACTTCAAACAAATGGTTATCTAATCTCTTCTTAAAAACTTTCAGCATTTACAACTTCAAGGCAAGTTGTTCCACTGATTAATTATTCAAACTGTCAGGAAATTTCTCCTTAGTTCTAAGTTGTTTCTCTCCTTGATTAGTTTCCACCCATTGCTTCTTGTTCCACCCTCAGATGCTTTGGATAATAGTTTGACTCCCTCTTCTTTGTGGCAGGCCCTGAGATATTGAAAGACTGCTATCATATCTCCCTTAGTCCTTCCTAGTCCTAGTCCTGCAACGGTTCTTCATATGTTTTAGTCTCCAGTCCCCTAATCATCTTTGTTGCTCTTCTCTGCACTCTTTCTAGAATCTCAACATCTTTTTTTACATCGTGGCATCCGAAACTGAATGCAGTATTTCAAGTGTTAACATTTCACGTGATGTAGATTCTATCCCTCTGTTTATGCAGCCTAGAACTGTGTTGGATTTTTTGGCAGCTGCAGCACATTGCTGGCTCATATTTAAATGATTGCCCACTACGACGCCAAGATCCAGGGGTGGGTTCCTGCCAGTTCTAACTTCTTCTATAGAAGAGGTTCCACAAATCTACCATGCTGTTTAGAACCAGTTCCAGCTCCCTCCCTCCACCCGTCCGCACCACGCTTGCCCCGCCCACTGCTCACTCAAGTTTGAACACCCCTGGGGGTTTTTTTCTAAAGAGTTAGGAGTGCAAGGGTCTTGTAACTTGACAACTTTAAGACTTGTACACTTCAATGCCAGAGTTCCTGAGCCAACATGACTGGAGGAGGAATTCTGGGAGTTGAAGTCCACAAGTCTTAAAGCTGTCAAGTTTGAACACCACTGGGTGTTTTTTTTCCTAAAGGGTTAGGGATGCAAGGGTCTTGTAACTTGACAGCTTTAAGACTTACATGGTTCAAATGCCAGAGTTTCTGAGCCAAAGTTTTGGCTGCTAAGCAAGAGCGTTGTTAAGTGAGTTTAACCACATTTTACAAGTTGGCCATGCCCACCCCGTCACATGACTGCCAAGCCACCCCCACTCGGTCACATGGCTGGCAAGCCACTCCCACCCGGTCACATGGCCGGCAAGCCATTCCCACCCGGTCACATGGCCAGCAAGCCACTCCCACAAAGCAGGCCACACCTACAGAAGAGGTTCTAAAGAATTTTGAAACCCACCACTGCCAAGATCCCTCTCACAGTCACCACTACTGAGCAAGGTACCACATATACTGTACCTTTGCATTTTGTTTTTGTTGCCTAAATATAAATCTTACTTTTAATTACTTACTTTTTAATTAGTCTTACCTGACCATAGATGAAGTCCATCAAAACCATAGGAATATAAGTCATCACCAACACCATTGCCACCCCATTCTTCTCCACCCACTGGATATGGTGAATAGCCTTCCGTTGATGCCCAACCTACACGAAGGTGAGTAGCTTCTGCTGTTGTAAATGGCTCCACATAGTCAACCATTAATTCGTAATACCATTTCCTGTACTGAGCAGAGCCCTCGCTGATTCCAAGGAAAATATTTGGTCGCATGCTAAATACAAGCAGAACAATGCATTTTAAAAATCAGTAAAAACAATAATAACCACAAAATGGATTTTTTTTTTTTAAAAAAAAGCAAATTACAAATTTTTTAACGCCTACACCAAGCAAGTTCTAATAAAAACAATGTTATTATAGAAGGGCTTGCCTATACATTCTCATTTATAAATACATATATATGAGCATTCAAAATAATACTCTATTCCATTTTTTTACCTGCTCACATGATTGACAAGACGAGTTTGAAGAAGAAGATCTCTCCCTGGCAGAAGATTATCACAGATCAAATGTTGATTGGATCGCACAGCTACTCCATGACATACACACAATGAACAAAGAACATCTAATACCTTGGGGGAAAATGATGATAGAGGTGGTTATGGACATTTTAAATTACTAGAGCTTCTGTATAAAAATATTACATATGTTTCATTATCTTAATTACATTTTATGTTCTACTTATAAAACTTATATTAATCACATAGACTATTCAAATAAATTCATGTTTGTCTTGTATACCTTATGGTTTCTGCCATGTTTGTCCAAAAGACAAATGATTGATTTAATATGTCCTTCTTTAATAATATTCAATGCTTCTGGACTTTCCACCAACACACAGTGTAATACTTCAAGAATTCCTAAAAATATAGAAGCCCCATTTTACTAGTTATCTCTTTATATTCTTTTAAAAACATGCAATAAAGAATAGTCATAATAATCTAAGAATTATTGTAATAATCCCTTTTCTTCTATAATTATTGTTAAGACTCAAAAGAAAATAATACTTGAAATAAAACAACAATGACAGCATAGTTGCTGTTGCTTTCATATTGAATTAACTTGCATTTCTAAGAAAATGCTTCTTATACTAATCTTTATAAGCATGGTTATTTAAGAATAACATAAAAGATTAGGCAATTAACATAGGCTGCTTTCATGTATAATGATAAACGTGGAATGAAAATTCATATCTCCTCAATTTCAAGCAGCCCTCAACTTCTGCTACAGCTTCTCTATTGTTTCTTTGTTTTACAACAAATTTAAATAAATCAATATCATCAAAGATGCAGAAAATCTCAGTAGCATATGAAATAGTACATGGACAACTCATACACTACATGTTAAATTCCCCCATAACCCATAACACAAATTAAGCATCTAATTTTGATGAGATGTATTTATTACATTTACTTCATGCCACAATCGTGCAACTTTCCATTTTATTTTATATTCCTTAAACATTTTTCTGCTTAAAATAAAGCTCCATTTTAGTTTTCCCCCTAACATCCAAAATACAGTCTATAGTTCACCTATAACTAATTGAAAAATGGCTAAGCTGCAACCAGACCAGTCTGAATTGCAGGGCAGTAATCATCAATTTGGTTGAAATGCCAAGTGTTTTTGGATTCCTTATAGATCTAAACTATTGCTATTTAAGCTCCTTTAAAGATACATTATTAAACTGCTTGTGAAGTAAGAACTAATTCCCTTCTAACGTAAGTTCCATACTTAAAACATTGTAGTTACTTAGAGAAACAAGAATAAAAAAATCCATTGATATTTACTGTATGCGATAGAAAATATATCCATTATTCAGTTAATAATATCTTTGAAACGGGTGACTGAAAACACTAAGCAGAAGCAGATGCTAAGCAGTGAAAAAAAGAACCAAAATTAATAAGATTTTTCTTCACTAGGACTTGGATCTCCATTCCCTCCTTTTTTTTCTGCTCCTTGATTTTCATTGCCTGTCCTCTTTTCCATGTAGTATTTGAAAGTAACCAGGGTATTTCTAGACAGTAAGTTAAACTGGGACTACAAAACACTTTATCTCAGAAGAACACAAAAACAAACCATTTCAGAGTTATTGTCAAGAATACTATACAAAACATATTTTGAACCTCCCCAGGAGCATAGCTTAACTTAAGGGAATTTCTATCTTTTTAACCTGTGAGATATACATTCCGAGAAAAATATCAGACCATAAATGGAAGTTTCTGTGTACAACACAATATCCCAAACAAACCTGGATCAGATTATAAAGGCAACAAACAAAACAAAATAAATATTCCATTCAATATTGCTTTTTAATGCTTTTGGCAAAATTTGTACTAGATTCACAAACAACATACCTATCAATTCCTGTTTGTAGGTACCTGAGGGATCATTATTAAATTAGTTCTATACCAAATATTCTTATTGAATTTATTATATATATATATATATATATATATATATATATATGTGTGTGTGTGTGTGTGTGTGTGTGTGTGTGTGTGTGTGTGTGTGTTTTGTTTTTTTTTTATTTGTGCTGATAAATACCGTATTTATCGGCGTATAACACGCACCGGCGTATAACACGCACCCCCCATTTTAACACAAAAATTTGAGTAAAAATTTTTTTCATTAAAAATAAATGACTTGGAAGCTCGGAACTTAATGTTGGATTAAAATTTATAACATTAGAACATGAATTATAACATTAACTCCTCTTAAAAGGCAAATATGAAATGAAAAAACACCTCTTTGAGCAAAAAAACTTAATCAGAATCACTGCTTTTTGGAAAACCAAAAACCTCTTCCTCATCTTCACTCTCTCCCTCTTTTTTCCCTTCCTTCCCCCTTCCTCTTGCCTATCAACTTCATCCTCTTTGTCTTTCTGCTCTTTCCCTCTCTTCCCCTTTTCTTCCTACCTCCTTCCTTCTCCCTCCCTTCTTCTTTTTCTTCCTTTCTTCTTCCATCTTCCTCCTTCTCCTTCCATTCTTTCTCCTTCCATCCATCTTTTCTCCTTCCATCTTCTCCCCCCCTCCCTTCTTCTTTTCCTCCCCCCTCCCTCCTTCCTTCCTCTCCTTCCCTTTCTCACACACAGGAAGGGGAGGGGGGCTATCTAGTCGCTTTCACAGCATAATTTCTTTATCTAACTTTTAAAAAACAGTGTGCAAATCAAACGAGATTTTCGTAACCTGCGAAGCACCAAGTTATATTATGTTGTTACAAATTCGCAGCTACTCCATTCTTTCTGATAGGGAACTACATTTCCCAAGATGCCTCAGGTCCTCAAAGCGCTGAACGCAGCTTTGCAATTGACTCCAGCGAGGCCTGGTAGCCGCCGGCTGGGGTGGTTGTCAGGGCGATGCGGAGCGGACGCGCCGTTTGTTACTGCTTCCAGCAATCAAGACGGACAAGGGAAGCGACTGAAACGGACGCTGGCCGCAGGAGAGCGAGGCTGCTGCCAGCCGTTTCACCTTGCGCAGCGAATTTGACTGGGTCCCGGGGCTTCTGCCGGGTGGCAGAAGCCCGGGACCCAGTCAAATTCGCTGCGCAAAGTGAAACGGCCGGCAGCAGCCTCGCTCTCCTGCTGCGGCTTCTGTTTCAGTAGGGAAGAAAACTTCCTTTCGCTTCCCGAATTTGACTGGGTCCCGGGGCTTCTGCCGGGCGGCAGAAGCCCGGGAAGCGAAAGGAAGTTTTCTTCCCTATTGAAACAGAAGCCGCAGCAGGAGAGCAGGGCTGCTGCCGGCCGTTTCACCTTGCGCAGCGAATTTGACTGGGTCCCGGGCTTCTGCCACCCGGAGTATCGGCGTATAACACGCAGGCAGGGTTTAAGCTTGCAATTTTAGTTTTAAAACTGCGTGTTATACGCCGATAAATACGGTAAATAAAGGGAGACTAGTATAGATCTATTTCAAGCTATTTAGCTCTCATCAGCTAGCCACACCCTTACTGGGATTTGAACCTGGGCTATATGGCATACTAGGCACACTAGGCGGAGATCTTAGCCATTAGGCCACAGGCTCTTATCCGTTTATCAGCGATATATATATATATATATTATAATGTCAAGAAACTTACCAGAAGATGCCTCCAATCTCTCCAGTCTACTAATGAGCCAATCAAGAGATCCAGAGAACTGAGCACAATTTTTACGATTCCCTCTAATCAAAGCCGCTAGGAATGAATAAAGAGATAAACTCTTAATTTAGAAATCCTCACATTCACTGGCTGAAATCATCATATAATATTTTGACCCCAAATTGGAGTTTACTAAACTAGCGTAAATCATAATTAAGATGAGAAAATATTCTATGAAAAGCACTAATTATATTTGAACTGTTATAAATGATAGCAATATTGATGCGTGCTTAATAGTGTGCTATGAAATCCAGAGATCAGAATAAAATTGCTAATATCTGGAATAGGGTATTCCTCAACTTACAATAGTTCATTTAGTGAACATTTGAAGTTACAACGGTACTGAAAAAAGTGACTTATGACCGTTTTTCACACTTACAACTGTTGCAGCATCCCCATGGTCATGTGATCAAAATTCAGACGCTTGGCAACTGACGGTTGCAGTGTCCCGGAGTCATGTGCTCACCTTCTGCGACCTTCTGGCAAGCAAAGTCAATGGGGAAGCCACATTCCCTTAACAACTGTATTACTAACTTAATATCTGCAGTGAGTCACTTAATAATTGTGGCAAGAAATATCGTAAAATGGGGCAAAACTCATTCAACAACTGTCTTGCTTAGCAACATAAACTTTGGGCTCAATTATAATCATAATTTAAGGACTAACTGTACCTAAGCTAAATATCAAATTACAGCATTTTGTTAGAATACAGAGATATTTGAAAACTTTACTCATTATAATATTCTTCAGCTAAACTGGCCAGAGATTTGTCATAAAAAAATTAAAACTCAAGGTTATGCTACATTATGCTACACTACCCTATGCTATGCTACACTATGGTATTATGTAATGGAATCAAATTAAGATCTGAGTGTAATAAGATCAAAGAATTTTCTGCACATGTTTTTTTTAATCAGCAGGCAGTATCCACATTTAAAGAAAAAACAATTTTATATTTTGAATCTACCACTTAACACAAATAGAATCATACATCAATATATACAGTAAGTGCACTGCAGTTTTGGTATAAAGTAAATCTAAATAAATACTCTGATTCTCATCCAAGGGTGCACTTGGATATCTGAAGATCTTTATCATACACTAGAAAATATATTTCAACATCCCAGGGTTTTTGGCCCATATATTACGTGTGTTTATATATTACTAATCTCAGTTACTCGAAGGTATGTCTTACCTAATAATTCATACAGCGAATTTAGAATAGATTTCCAAGTTTCTCCTGCTTCCTTTCCAGCTACATCAGCAAAATGAGCTGCACTGCTGTACACATGTAAGCGATCAATACATTCAAGCACTAAATTGATCATACCCTATAAGAAAAGAGGTATTTATTTTCAATCATTTTGTATTTTGTATAAAATGAATACACATAAAGTCTCCACCTCTTTCTTTATTTACATACACACATACACACAACATACACAGTGTTAAAAAAATCTCTGAACTTTTTTTATATGTGATGTTGTATACACACACTTAGGTAATATATAGGTAATAAAGGAACTGAGATTTGGGGAGACAAACAGTCCCAAGAACCAGAAAAAGGCACAGGTAAATACTGTATTGACTTATAAGCAGGATAGTCCCATCTTCATATATTTAGGAAGAAGTAAGTCATCCTGCATTAAAAATTGCATTTAAAACTGCAATTCTCCATAGATATTGTTTAGCTGGCTTCTTAAAAGCACTCTATTAATTCCATAATGTTACACAGTCTCATTGAGCCATGTATTTTGCAAAACTAATATGCTTCTAATATTCTGCATTTACAATCTTTTGAAGAATGGGCATATTATAGGCAGTTCATATATCTCCTCATGTTTTCCTAGATCATTATGATGGAATGAGACCTAAAATGTGATTTAGCACTGTGTTAGGTTTGAACTCATATCCTCTGTCATCCCACCTCACATCTTCTATTTGCAGGTCTGCATGAAAAACACTGCAATGACTCACTTGATGCTTTAATTAATTGTGGCTTATTGTTGAATCCCAAAAGAACAAAGTGATTAGCTTAAAAGATGGGATACTGAAACAATATAAATCATGTAGCTTACGATATTGACTTGCTTGGTTCCATCAAATTATAGTATAAATTAATTCAATTTCCAACCTAAACATGATAAGACATTCTAATAGTAGTTTTAACTTGTTTGTAACCTGTACTTATAGCTTATTTACTGATCTAGAAATAACATATAAGGGAAGGAATTACACACTTATTAAATCTTCAGAAGCAGGGGTAGGTTCTGGCAGCCGGTTTGCTCGTGTGTATACCACTCCCGCATGTGCAGTACAATTAATGCGCAGAACTGAAAAACAAGATGGTGGCACCTATGATGCCACCTGGAGAACTGATTCAAGGGTGTGGCAGGCCTAGGTCGCTGCTGGTTCCAGCGACCCAGGCTGCCAAACCACTACAGGTTTGGTCGAACTGGGCCGAACTGGTAGGAACCCACCACTGCTCAGAAGATAAAGATACTTTTTATTCTAACAAGTTTTGCCTCTATTGGAACAAAAACCTGAATTTAAAACTCCTGCAGACATTACACTGCAAATTTAACAATTTTAACTTTTTCCATAAAGAAAATAAGACTGCTACCTCTTCTTGGAAGAGATTTTGTCGATTCTTCAGAGCTCTTAGTCGGTTCTGTTTGTCTTCATGCTCTAAGTGCTCATCTGGTGGGTGGAAGTAACCAATCAAGTCCTGAAGGCTAAGGCTGACTGATTCAATGGGTAAATCAACTATGGAAGACTTAGCTTTCTTGCTGAGAGCATCAAGGCCCCTAAGGTTAATGTAAAAGTTCACTAATTAGACATACATTTTCATCTGCTTCTTAATGTTATCATTACAATATACCAATTTAACCAGATAATTAACAAATACATGTGTCTCAGTTTTAATAAGGAACCAGCACTAAGTAAAATGAGTGTATACAGATCCTCCAGTCCAATTCTGATCTACAACTCTGGAAATAAACCAAGTAGTTTGCTCTGGAGATAATCTAGTATAATCTAATTATGATTATGATTCAAAGAACTGGAGCAGCAGTCTTCCATGTGAAAAGCACAAACAGCTGCAATTCCCCCCACCCCAAATATCACAATGACTTTTTCAGGCAAACTAAAAAGTTGTGAGGAAAGAATTATATTAAAGTTATATAAAACTGGCATAGTGGTTTTCAAGACAATTCTTTTAAAATGTAGCATATGTTTATTTTTGGGGAACAGCAAAGTACTTCACATAAGGAAGTCTTCATAGAATATACTGTGGCTGACATAGTACCATTCAAATACCTCATGTTCAAGTAAAGCAAATCCAAAATGGAGTTTTGTAAAGATTCATGCACTCTTCTACTAAATAATCTTATTAAACTGTTAGTTTCAGAATGTTAAATATGACAGAAAGAAAAAGTGAGAGAGTGGTATACATATACCTTATGAACCTGTTGAAAAGGAAGACAGTACTGCGAATTACTCGTGCTGTACGTGATTCTTCATGCTGAGATCTGGATAATGTCAATCCATCATCCATATGGCCCTCATGGTGCATGATGGCCTGCAACAACAACAAAAAACCAATGGAGAAAACCATGCTAATGCTTGATGAATCTTTTGTTCATCCTAATTCTATTTCTCTGGATGTCTCAATCCAGGTCTGTCAATTATTTATCAATGATTTATAGCAATGATTCATAATTCTATGTCTTAAAGCTTACTTTTGAAAAGTGTAAAGGTTATTCACCCATTGTTTTGTTTGAGATCTGCAAACATTGCTACTTCACTACAGAAAATAATGGATAAAATCCATATGTTGCCAATACAGTATAGGCAAATCCTTATATAACTATGAATTCATCGTCCATCCAAATAATCCAGTCTTGAGAGTAAAAACAAAACAGTTCTGAAGCATTCCCATATGCCAATTAAATCAAAGGAGTGCACTGCTTAAAATTCAGAATAAATTATGACCTATTTGGAATGGCAATTTATAGCTAACAATAGCAACCACTTCACAATTTGTGATTAAAACCTTTATTCCAGATGTTTGTTTGTTTGTTTGTTTGTTGGATTTATAATGAGGTTTGCTCTTTGTGAACTGCTTATAGGTGGACCCATACATAAGAAGAGTATCCTGCACACATCCTTTGATAGATTTCATTTTGCATAGTAGTATCTACTTGTCGTTCACAAGACAAATTTTGTATTATATAGTGAACCTTTTTAAGATTTTCTTTCATGGAACAATTTTTGTTAAATTCTTCTAAATGCATTCTCAGAGATACTAAGACCTCTGCATTTGTTGTTCTGAAATCCTGTACATTTGCCGTAAGGGTAAAATCAGTTTACCAACCAGGTTTTTTTTTCTTTTTTTCTGAATACATAGTTAACTCATGAGTTTTATCTCACCAGTTGGGTTAATATGGGTTTGCATGATTCCAAAAATAATCCTGTGTAATTTATGTGAAAGTTTTCTACCATTACTTCACTCCACTTTACACGTAGTCCTCAACTTTCGGCAATAATTGAGTCTGGCATTTATGGTTATAAGCCATGATGGTCAAAAATCAGCTCATCACCTGACCAACCCAATTTTATGACTTTTTGGGGAGTGACTGTTAAGTGCTATAGCACATTTATTTCTGGGAACCAGAAGTAAAAGTTGCTTTCCAGCAAAAAAAAAACCATAATAAATTGCTGTCAGATAACCACGAGCAATGTCAGAACTTCAAAACTGAGTCGTAAGTTACAACAGTAGGGTCTGTTGTAACTTCACATAATCACTAAGTGACCAGTTGTAATTTGAGTACTACCTATAATACGTAGTCTATATTTCTTGAATCAAAATCCATGGGTTTATTTTCTTTAATCATCCGGGTGTTTTGTTTACCTACACAGATCCAGGCAATATTGTATGTTCAAATAAAGTTTTTCCTACTAATGCATATCTGTTGAATACAAATTAATTTCATAGTTGACATTGTGTACCTTCTGACTCTCCGGGTTTTTTTGTTTTTGTTTTATAGGAGGTTAGATGTTAGAATGCTGTTTTGAAAACAATGGCAGTAATCAAGCAGAAACTACAAAATATTTGGTGGAAATCACTACAGAGTATTTGTGCCAAGCTCAGAACAATATGTTCTTATTGCCAAGACTGTTAAACATGTAAATATTTATAGGGAACTAGAGATATTTGTGGATTTCAAAGGTAGCATCACTGATTAATTTTCTATTTACTTCTGCCAAAAATGCACTCTTGCATATTTTGTTTTCTATTTTGCCACAATTGAAATTATTTTCAGTAATTTTGTAAATATCCCATTTTCCTCATATGTTAGGCAAGTTTATGTAACTCTTGTATTGTATAAAACAAGTAAAACATAATGTTAAGAAAAATGAGAGAAATTTCTTTAATTATTATTTTGCTGAACTCTAGTAAAAATTTCTCATATAACCAAAACATGTTTATATCAATAAAAAATAAAATATAGGTAATTCTTGCTTAATTCTTGCTGTTTAGCAACCAAAGTTATGACAGCACTGAGAAAGTAACTTTATGACCTGTCCTCGTACCTACGACCACCACAGAATCCCTGCAGTCACCTTATCATCATTTCAATGCTTTACAACCAACTTCCAAAAAAGCAGAATCGATGGGGAAACTGGCAGTAAAATCACATCATGATCACATGATGTCTTGCTTACAGTAACAACTGTAGTAGAAGTGAGATTGTAAGTCTGTCATATCAGACAGTGAATCTATGTGTGTATAAATATATGAATATAAGCCTATAAATAAAAATATTTGTAGCACACGGTTGAAATGAGGGGTCCTTGGTGCTGTTTGAGCTTGGTTATTTTCTTGCAGACATTTCATTTCCCAAACTAGGTAACATCATCAGTAGTAGTCACAATAGAATAGAAGCCTTCCAGTCCAAAAACCATGTGTTTTGGGGAATTGGGATTGAGCTCTTATGTAGTATAGTTCTAATGATCATTGAGTGACAAACACATTGAAATTGAGTTCTGGATAAACTTTAAAATAATAGAATAGCACAGTTGGGAGGGAACTTCTAGGTCATCTAGTCCAACCCTCTGCTCAAGCAGGTGACCCTATATCATTTCTGACATGGGATTGTTCAGTCTCTTCTTGAAAGCCTCCAGTGATGAAGCACCCACAACTTCTGAAGGCAAGCTGTTTCATTGGTTGATTGTTCTCACTGTCAGAAAATGTATCCTTATTTCTGGGTTGACTCTCTCCTTGATCAGTTTCCATTCATTGTTCCTTATCTGGCCTTTGTGTGCTTTGGAAAGTGGGTTGTCCCACCTCCTCTCTGTGACAGTCCCTGAAATATTCGAATATTGCTATCATGTCACCCCTGGTCCTTCTCTTCACTAGACTAGCCATGCTCAGTTCCTGCAATCATTCTTCATATATTTTTAGCCTCTAGGCCCCTAATCATCGTTATTGCTCGTCTCTGCACTCTTTCTAGAATCTCAACATTCAGCATTAATTTCCTTGTCATGTCAAAATTATATTTAATATAATAACCTTGTTTTAAACACCTTACCTTGCGCTGCACAGATCCCATTCTAACAGACTTTGCATCCACTGATTGGTAGGTAAGCCACAAACCTGTGTCTACATGTTGTATAAAGCAGACTGAATCTCCATACTTTATTTCTGGGGTTCCCATGCCATCCACTTCTTTTCTTATCCCTACATCTAATTTCTCCTACAAGGAAAAAGAAGCCAGTTGTTATCTACAAAACCATTTTGAAAGGTTAACGTTTTTACCTGAACAGAAAATGGTAAGCACGCTTAACGTTACAAATGATAATGCTTAGTCTATGATACAAGATTAATTTCAATAGTACTTAAGTACTCTTATTTTCCAGATGCAGGTAATCTTTAAAGAAAAAGCAACTACTCCAAGCACATAATAAATGTATATAGTTCTCTTTTTTATTCCCACTTTCCTTTATTGTTACTAATACCAATTCTATGCCTGAATTCTATAGTTCTTCTATCTAAATAATTACATATTCATAGTGTTAATATTGTACTGTACATGCAAACTAGAATTTCAAAGTTACATGCCAGTTTTCTATATCACATCTATGAATTGTTTTAATGACACATTCCATAAACACCTGTGGCTTTGTTTATATAGGTGTGATAAGATAGGGTTCTCTTCAGCTTTGGTATTTTTTGCAGGAAATGGCTAATGTCCACATTTAAAAAAAAAACATTTGGTTTTGGCAACATTTTTCTAATAAACTAATAAGATTGCTAGTCCATCAAAAAGCTAGCACATATTATATTTTAAGATTATTTCATGCATTCTTAGAACTTTTAAAATATGTAAATATAAGATGCAAATCTGAAATAAAGTGGTATAGAGCTTTATATTAAAGCTGATACATTTTAGTTTAGCCTACTAAAAAACAGTAGGCAAAAAAAAGGCCTGGAACATAAACATAAAAGTGAATAATATTTAAAAATGCAATTTCTGTATTGAAGAATAACCGCCATTTGATTTGATGGAGTTTATTGCAAATAAATTGGTATAAGATTATAGTCTGAAGTTATACATCTTTTCTCCAAAGCTTCTGGTAACTTTGATTAATAACAAGCACTTGTTTCAGTCTGAAAAAGCCAAGCATTTATCTAAACCCACTGTTAAACTGTACATCAATGATCCCAATCTTTACGGGCTTGGCGATCTGGCTTGGAGGGTGGGGGTAGATCTGGCTTGGAGGGTGGGGCCACGCAAGTGGTGAGCCGGCACATACATGTGCGCACTTGACTTGTCAAGCAGTGAGTCGGTACACGCATGCACATGCACACATAGCTTGACTTCAAGTTGAATTGCACATGCATGTGCACGGCGCACCACTCATGTCAATCAAGCTGCATGTACACACATGTGCAGATGTGTGCACCAGCCCATGCCCCAGTTGCAAATTGGACACGGCCTGGTAGTGGGCCATGGCCCAGGGGATGGGGACTAGGGGCAGGTTTCTGTCGGCATTACTGCCAATTCAGCGACCCAGTCACCATTTCCACTACCGGTTCACCCAAACCAGTGCGAACCAGTAGCAACCCACCTCTGATGGGGACCCCTGCTGCACATAATAAAACAGTTGGATAATCAAAGATGAATAAATGGATCCATGGGGGAGGGAAGGAGGGAGGGAGGGAGGGAGGGAGGGAGGGAGGGAGGGAGGGAAGGAAGGAAGGAAGGAAGGAAGGAAGGAAGGAAGGAAGGAAGGAAGGAAGGAAGGAAGGAAGGAAGGATGGATATTTTTATTGTAGTCAGATTATTCTTGGCAAACGAATAGATCAAAAATAAAACTTCTGAATATAAATGTTTCATTCCTTTTATAAGATTTTCACCAACCCTATTTAAAGAAAATATGGAATTTTGAAGGTTATGACAGTGTTGAGGTGAGAGCCTTGATAGCTATTTGGTAGACATTAAACAGATGGTATCTTTGAAGCTGCAAAAAAAAAGGCTGCCAAACTCTTATTGGCCTTGAAAAAGCCTAGGACTCAAACCTTGGGTCTGACATACATATGGAAAGTTTCCTGTATGCTGCTAAACGTTATTATAGAAAAAATGTTCCTACTCTCTGCAATAAAGCTACAATCTACTTGAGAAAGTGGGATTGAGCAAGTATTGTATAGCCATCATTTGTAAGAATCATTTGTAAATGTATATATATTTATATTTCCCAATAGTATAGGAGGGCAGCCCATACTCTGACCCAAGATTAAGCAAGATTGCAAATCACCAATTCCATCACACTGTGTCAGTATCAGAATAAAGTTGCAACCAAAATGGAACAGTTAATCTGGATGATAAACCAAGGCCAATAAATGGAACAGAATGTACACTGTTTCCTGCACATGACCTATGGTTATTGCTTCTGTTGCTACTCTCCAACACCAAACATATACCTCTCTCTCTACAACCCTCCTCATATAATATAAACTGAGAGTTCCATTTTCTTCCTAAGAAACATTGCACCAATGCATGCAGGTTCTATGCTTATACTGTGGAGAAACTGGATACTTGTGCTACTAAACTTCCCCTTTTGCAATATCAACATTTTTGTCACATTTATTTATACACAAGCAGTTGCAAGCAGTCATTCAAAACACCACGGTTCTAGTAAAATGAGTAGTAAATTTCTAGTAAATTTCCAAAGCCTCAGAAACAGGGGTACACACATATTAAACATAGCTCAGACCTGCCAAGTTATGTACTTAGCAGTATTTAATCATTCCTCTATGCTAGAGAATTAGATGGACTCTGCATATTCTACCAGAGTCCAGTGCCATCTATTACTTCATAAAAACCTTCATCATCCAGAAATACATTTTTCTCACAGAACCTGTTATTACTCCACTTTACAAACAGCTTAAACTCAGAATAATGCAAGCAAAGGTGATCCCTGTAATGCTTTATGAAAGCAGAAGTTTACTTTGAAGGAGTAAAACAAACAAACAAAAAAAGGCTAGGATCAAATATTCTACTCCAGCCACATCTGAAGGTTCTAGCTCTCCGGAAAAGACTCTAATTCTGGGAAAGGTGGAAGGAAAGAGAAGAAGAGGATAGCAGCAAAGATGGTAGATGGCTTCAGCTACAGATGGAAGACCTAAAGAACTGAATTACAATTCACAGGACAAGTAGTACTTTACACTCCTTTCTAGCTATCAATTATACAGACTCTGGGACTGTGCTATCAATGTCATTCATGAAGCCCAGTTCCGCAAAACATCACTAGTCAATGTCAAAGGTGTCTACCCTAAAAGACTGATGAGAAGTTGCAGAAAGGCTTTATCTTCCTCCCCTGCAAATTCTTTGCTGTTAATAAGGATGGCTCACTCCCAGTAGTTTATAGTTGCTGGTTCTTTTAATCTAAAATCATTATGGATCATTGCATTCTTCCTCTTATTTCTAGGCTTTTGTAACAGCTGCAGAAAGCCCGTGTTTTTTACCAAATTAAATTCTAAACTACCCTGAGGTCTAATTCACATCAAAGAATGGAATGAACATTTCAATGTTTTTGAGTATAAATCCACAAAAATGACTTTTGGCATCCAAATAGCTCTATCTACCAAAGTTTTGTGAATCATATTTTTACAGAACCAATCATACATTTTTCAGATTACTTATTTGGACAATTAATTTATTTAATCTGGGGATCCCACTCTGCACATGCAGCAACTAGGATAGCCTGCACCATCTGTACAATCATAAGCTTTATTTTCTTTTAAGCTGAAAAAAAGCACTTCCTCCATTGATTTATTTGGATTATCACATTTCTTAGAATAAAAAAGCACTTCCTCCATTTAGCCAGCTAAATTTGAATCTGTTCTATCCTGGACCATCCCCCCTCCCCTCGTAGACACTATTAAGGATATACATCATTTAGGACTTTGCCATTTTTTTCATTATTTTATTCCCAATGTTACTGCTTTAACTGCATTACTTACTCGTCATAACAAGAAAGGGTTTCCGTTTGGAAAATATTCGGAGAGCCAATAAATATTGCTCCTATTCAAACACACTCTCGTTTTCCAATGTACCTTCTGTCCACAACCCATATGACACTTCGTTATTCAAGCTGATTTTTCAAGCTGATTTTTTAATTTGGGGACTGTGGTTATATATCTGTTCCAGAGTCTGATCAAACCTTATTTCCCTTACATTTTTTCCTAATAGTTTCTTCCAGCCAAATGTAATTATTGTCTTTTTAACATGAATTGTTGGAACATTAAGAGACTTTTCAACAATGGTTTTATCAGGCAACCCCCCTCAAGATCTAAACTACATTTATTGTCAGTGCATATGGGTAAATCAGATAGGCAACAAGAGTAGATGAGCTAATTCTACTTTATTGTAAGTTTGCATTAACAGAAACTTGAAAGTCTGAAAGTACAAGCTTCCTGCCACTTTTAAACACCTGAACAATTTGGGTGAGTCTTTCCTAAATTTCTTCCCTTGACTATTAATCCATTGAGGACTCCTGCCCCTCTAATCTGATTGCGTCCTAAGTAGCATATCTTCCCCTGCCCCCATCCCCACGGTCCTCCATTGCACTTATACACTTCTCACAAAATTGGATTTCCTAACTTGGCACAATTCTTTTCCCATTCTGAATTTCAATTATCTCATATTTAATAAAGACTCTGCATGTTTGGGGAAAGCTCTGTTTCATTGACTGATGTTTGCCCTTCATTTATGGTCAGGTTATAAAACATAGAAAATAAATGCTACCTTTGAGCAATATCTTCATTGCCATGTAACAGGAGTTTAACCTTTATTCCCTCTTGCATGCTTTTCGCCTGCATATAAGGCAAAAGTGGATACACTATAAAGCACTACTTCCCTCTTGCAAACCTCTCAGGCTACCCAGAAGGAATCTGCTTGATGTTTCAAGCACTGCCTAAAGACCCAAGAGGCATATTCTCTCTTCATCTACATCCTGAGAAAAGTTCATAAACTAGGGCAATCAATCCTGTTTTTATCTCATGCATAGACCTGAATACTAACTGCAAGGGATCAAAGTAATTCATTACTTCTAAAAATGTCTTTAGATAAAGCGGATCACCTTCTCCAGAATCTTCCTTGGTAAAGAGAGACTTGACATTGAGCGAAAATTGTCTAATATAATTGAATCAAGAGATTATCTCTTAAGGACAGATTGTGCCACTGTCTCTTTTAAGCAGGAGACGTTACCCACCCCAAGAAATACTGATGTTTCCCCACGTGCTGCTATGCATACTACTTCTTTCTGTGTATGGCTTCCCAATTGTCTCAATAAAGCTATTGATTTAAAATTATTGTGTCTGCTTGGAAATGAGCAACTGAGAGTTTTGTAGTCTTATCTTACTATTTGTCATCAATAAAAATAGAATAGATATTATATAAATGGATAAAGGGGGAAAAAGCAACATATTAAGGAAAAGCACTTCAACAAAGTGGCTGAGTTCATAAATCACACTGAACAATGATGTGCTTTGTTTTGTTTTAGGTAGTATGTGGTATGAGTCAAGTCATGCAGGTTTATTAAATAAATGAAACAATTTAGTGCGCTAGGACAAACAAGACAGTAAGTGATAATCTGAAGATTTTTACCAATTCAGGGAAAATCAAAGCAAAATAAAATAAAGAGCAATAGAAAATGCAGCAATAGAAACACACAGGTTTAAAAAAAATTACCAGTATAAGATGCTGTTCAGCTATCTCTATCACTCTTCTTACATTAAGAAATGTCCAAGTCAGGAGTCACAATCCAACCTTCCAAAGAGTTGGAAGCTATAAGCCTCTGAGAAGTAAACCACTCCCATTCTTAGCCTTAAAACACTTGCTGCCAAGTTTCAACAACAGGTGTTAAAGGGCACACACAAAGATACTGGGGGATTGAAAAAAAGCTGATGTTGCCCAAGGCTACCCACCTTGTATAAAAGGACTCTGGATATGAGAAGTGACTCCTGTTATTGGTTCATTTTGAGCAATCATATCTTGACTTACAAAATGCTTTTTTCCCCTCTTTCTATTGGAAGCAAGTAACACTGCACCAATTCTCTATTAACTGTTCCTTGATTTACCTGAACCAGATACTAGATATTAAGCCAAGTACTAATCCTCAGACAATATGTACCAAAGAAGGCATTAAGTATTGGTTAATTATTCACAATTAACTATTGATTAATTATTATTTCATTTTTTGCATAGGGTCTATTCATGTTCTGTATTCCATTCCTTATTTATTTATTAATATATTGCATTTTCTATTTTTATTTGGCTTAATGGTATACCACTCAGAATCAGTTTGGACTGGGGTGATGTCTAAAGACATCTGATTAAGTAATTAAATTAAATTAGAAAATTAAATTAAAATGAATTAAATTAAATGAAGAAATTACTTCTATTACAAGTATTTACCTTGGAAGATCGAAAACAAAATGCTGTAGATTTCACATCAGCTTTTTCTTTGTCTGTTAGAAGAAGACTCTTGTCATCCATGAGATTTAAATATTTCCCTGTTGTTATGTGTCTTAATCTGAATGGCTGCCCCCATCTAATGTGACTTCCACTCCATCTAATAAAAAATAAAATGAGCGTTCATAAACAATTTAAAATATTAAGTATTCAATGAAAACATGAAACATGAACATTCAATTTTATTTCTAGAATTAAAGATATGCTGAAATTACTTTTCAGTGATATCTTAACTATAAGACATTTAAGGCAGACATCAAACAAGACCTCAACTTATTAGTTAAGAATACTTGTTAATTTCAATGGAAAGCCAATCTATTTGTTTTGATGGTCCACCAAATCAGGTTCACCAAATCATAGATGAGCCATGCATGTGGGCCATCAGAAGACAAACAGATCTACATCCATGAAATCAACAGAAAGAAATGAGACAAATAATAGGGTAAGTTAAGCACATTCTCAAATACAACCAACAGAAGGCTGCAAAATGCTGAGTTCTGTTTACAATATCATATATAATAAATATTCATTCTTTACATAATGCACATCAAATTGACCTACATGCATTGACAGAAATATCCTCTCCCAGCAACTGAAATTAATTTGCTTACTTTAAGAATTGTGTATTAATGTGTGGTTGAAGAAGACAAAGGTATGCTAATGATTAAAATAATAATTTTAATTATTTTAACTAAATACTTAACTTTCCAATAAAAGAATATAGGAGAGAAAAGCAAAGAACAAATATGTGGCTGGAATATGTTCTGATATAAAAGAAGGTACTTTTTTATACAATTATTTGTGTAGCAGATGCCACATTACTGCCAAATTGAATTTAAAGCAAAAAATACTGTACATTTATCAAATCATCATCTGAGGCTAATCAAATTTGAAAATACTAAAAATCTGAGTGGTTGGCTTTTAATTTTTTAAACAGAAATGTGACATTACCTTTGTTCACACATACTCTCATTAATCAATCAATCAATCAATCAATCAATCAATCAATAAGCATTCATTTCTGCAGGATTTCCTCAAACCAAATATTTTGAAAGAGACACTATTTGGCAGCAGTATGCATCAATACACATACTTACAATTAATTCAAATGATATCTTAAGTGATTACACATTATAATATTGGTACTATTTCCAAATGGAATCAAAACCTTTTAGCATACTATGATTTTTGTAACAATAACAAAAAACTCTTCTTCATTTGACAAAAGGAAATATTAGTTATCATAATGGATATATTATGCCAGCATTTACTTACGCAACTCTCAAAGTCTCCAGTCGCCAAAGGGAACGAGCATGAATTGACACAGCACCACCTTCATAATGGACAGTTCTACAACACAAAAGACATTTTCTAAGGTTTTTTTTTTCAGTTGTTTTCCCCAGGAAAATGAATTTGACCAGTGCAGAAATTGGTTAAAATACATAAATACTACGTGTAGAATAACCAAAACAATGTGTACATAGTCATAAACTCTTTTAAAATTTACATTTTTAATCCTAAATAACCTTTCTCAAAGCAATAAAAGAGCTTGCATTAGACTGTATCACATAATATCCTGACCAATGCAATGACAGCTCTGGAACTTTTTGAAAGGGAGGGTGTGTGTGTGTGTGTGTGTGTGTGTGTGTGTGTGTGTACATTTTTAAAAGCCACCAAAGTGAACAGCATTTCTTTTTTGAAAACTATAAAGTGGCAAATTCATCTCTTTGCTTAACTTTTAAAAATCCAGAGTTATATAAAGCTGCATTAAAAAATTAGTTTAGAAGCTGCCTCCTTCCTTTAGAGTTTCTTGGAAGGATAAGGCCATGTCATGTTGCATAGCCATATTCTCATTCCTGGAAGTGGTGGAGAAATAAAGGTGATCCGAAGAGCACAAAGCTTTCCTCCCATTGCACATACATGAAGGTCAGGACTATTACTTACCTCAGTGAGGTAACTACCCATACTGGGAAAGCAGAAATGTGTGTGAATGCAGAGATTGCCAATCAATGAAAGTTACTGAGCAAATTGTCCCTCTTTATTGTGGTTCCTTGCATAGTATACTACACTTATCAGAGATAAACCAAGCCAATTAACGTAGCATCAAAGATAATGTTATTCAATCAAGCATAGTAAATTACATGATCCAGATATCAACATAGTGGTCTAAATAAACGTCAGAAAGTCAGACCAAGCAGGAATATATTATGGCATGATTTCCAATTGTATTTTGAACTGTGTGATTGAATCAGAAAGAAACACTGTGGGGAAAAACAGTACCCTAGTTAAGACAAAAAAATGCTAACAAAATTGGTTTATGGTTAATTATCTCACTACAACTCTACCTCTTCTTTATTGAAAACAACTTCAAATATAGTTGCAGATTTATTCTTGGCCACATGGAGTATCTTGCCTGTTAACCTTCTCTTGAAAGTTTAAGGCCCTTTAAATTGAAGTTTATTTATATTGACAAACCGCTTGTTTTTTGAAGCAGATCATATCTGTCTTATAGTCATGCCCTCAAAACTTATCTTCTTTAATGACTAAAATAGTTAGGAATATGGGGGGAGAAATGTGGAAAAAACAGATATCCTTGACTGAGATGATATGGCTATTCTATTATTGGTGGGAACGGTGAATGCGTATAAACAGTTGAGCTCAAATTAATTTTACAAAAATATATAAAGAAAAGAGCAATGAGCTTCATTACCGCGCTAGACCCAAGAAAAATTAATCCTACAAGAATTAAGTATAAGTGCTAAAAATGTGGATTGCAAGGTCATTTGAGATTTTCCTAGTTGTCATACATATCTAAAATCTAGAAAAGCAAATTTAATAATGAAGTTAATACACACATCTTCTACCATTAGATAGACCAATAATGAATTACTGGGAAAAGAAAATATCTTATTCCTTGATGAGCAGATCATCACCAATACATGAACTTTGTAAATATTTGAGGTGCTATTGAAAGACTGAAGGGAAGAACTTTGAATTGAAAGAATTGGATTTATGATTTATATAAAAGTTGATATGGAAATATGCACTGTTGAAAACTACCTACGTTAACCAATCTCTCTATGATGGAATTGTGAAAGTATGGATGCAAATATCTCAACCTAAAATGTACAAGGAGTGATAAAACAACACGTCTTGAGACTTGGTTTCAGGGTACTATCTCAGCTTGGAAATACGAAGCAATAGAAATAAAATCCTGTGAATGGAAAACTTTGATTGTTTTTGTACAGAGAAGCATCTGCAATTCAAATAGAATAGTCAAGAAAAAGAGAGTACATCAAAGAATCAGGGCACTGCAATGATAATTCATGAAATAGTGTTGATTGATTATGCCTATAACTGTGATGATGAAACTATGGCACCTGTGGCACACGGAGCCATATCAGTGGGCACGCGAGCTCAACTCCGGCATGCACATGGGCCCACCAAATGTTGGGAAACAGGCTGTTTTCAGCCTCCGGTGGGCCTCGGGGGGGAGGCTGTTTTTGTCCTCCCAGGCTCCTAGAAAGACTCTGGAGCCTGGGGGAGCGAAAAACGAGCCTTTCAATCCAACCAGAAGTCAGCAAGCGGGCCGTTTCTGGCCTCCGGAGAGCCCCCTGGGGTGGGGAAGGCTGTTTTCATGCCCCCCAGGCTCGTAGAAAGCTCTGGAGCCTGGGGAGGGGAAAAAATGGGTCCACTGTGCCATTGAATGCCAAAAGCAGGGGGAGCAGGGGGGGTGTTGCACGTGCATGCATGGGGGGTAGGCGCATAGAATTATGGGTGTGTGCACACACATGCACAACCTCCATGCTCCCCCCACTTTTGTCATGCAATGGCAAAAAAAGTTAGCCATCACTGGCCTATAATCTACTCAATCTAAGAAAAAGAAGATTAAAGCAATTGATACAAACTACCCATGTACTTTAGAATATACAGTCAAGCTTAGTGTTTAGGATAATTCCATATTTCTTATGCTCCTAAAAGCTTAGAAATTAAAATCGCAGTTTCAAAGTGGGATTTTGTTAGCTGGCATTCAAAAAGGGTTGTCTTGCCTCCAAGAATTATATCACTGCTAGGAAAAATCTGGAAAATCCAGGTCCATACAATGCACAATGCCTCATTACTTGTGAAGCCTTGGAATTGGAATAATGAAAACTAGCCTCTGACACAAGTCCTTAGTAGCATGGAACAGTGCTACTATAGTAACATCACCATGAAAACCAGAGTCAATGCACTAAATTCACACCCTGAATTATCAGCTACATTGGCTACCTAGCTTCCCAGCTTTTCATTCATAGCATTTGCTTAGTATAGTACTAAATGTCTTCTGATGAGAATGAGCTTCATCATAGTCAACAAGTCCTCATCCAGTAAGGAAAAAGATAGAGCTCCCTGATGTAATTGATAGAGATGAATGTGTAGTTTGGGGGTGATGAAACTACTAATAGAAAGCAATTCTCGTTATGGTTTAGGCAAAAAATCTGGTGTTTTCCCTTCACCACACACACATTCATGGCAGTTATTTAATTTTTGAACTATTTTTGATACTAAATAAGAAAAGGTAATAGTATTACAACTGAACCAGTTAAAAATCAAATACAGAATAAACTTAAGATCAATTTCTACAGGCTCGCCCAATAATCAGGACAAAAAATATTAATTCAACTAGTAAAGAGTTAGCAATAATGTAGTATTTTCTAGAGTGATGATGGTGTCTCTGAATAGAGTATGGGGAAGATTTCAATTGACAGATTTCTCATTCATTCAAGACCTTAAAGTCCCAAATCTAAAATGAAAAGAGAATATCCATCTGAATTTGGGACAATGACACCCTTGATACATCATCTAAACAAGCCAAAACATTCAGCTTGTGAATTATTGACAAAAGACAAACAGTAAATTTAGGGGGAGAAAATGCAGAGTAATTATTTAAAAATGCAAGAAGTAGTATAGTAAATTCAGAAGGCACAGCAATCTTGAACAGGAAGGAAGTTAAATCAATTGTAATCAGAAGAAAGTAAGGTATACAATTCGATATCCTTCAGTTATGTAATGTGAGGGAGTTTTTAGGCTTACCAAAATCAGTTCAGCTGTAGAACTTGTGGATGGTATCTGTGCAGACATTGAAACTATATTTGTAATATACAGAGATGACAGAGAAGAGCAGGAGAAATCCCTCAGCCAAACTCTACATTTTACAAAATGAAAAATCTCCAGTTCTTCATTTTTTAAAAGTCTCTCGTGGGTGACTTTCATTTCTTCCATCCTTAATTTAACACAAAAATCCAAATCCATTCCTACAAAAATTTGTAGCAGAATCTTTTATACTCTCTTCCAAGAAATTACAAGGAAGAACCTTTAAAAGAGTTTTGTGAGCTGCAAACCACCTCTATCAGATGCATAGAAAGGCATGCAGAATTTAAATTGGGAAGTAGGTGAAAGTAGGGAAGAAAGACAGTTTGATTACAGAGATGCAGGTTTCATATATGAAACAGATTATAAATACTTATCAATTAAGAATTGTAAGAACTCTGATATATTAAAAACCCATTGTGTTCACTGAGACATTCTGAGATTGCCTGGAATTTTTCTGATGTATATATCTTTAGCAATCTCTCACTTGATACTATTAATTTCTTGTTTGCCAAAATGTCATATGGTTGCCTACCATATAATATCCTGATTCCTTTAAAAAAAAATGTCCCCAGAGACAAATCCTGCTCTTTTTCAAAAGTATCCAGCAAATGTATTGTTTCCTAAATAGCCAGTTAATTGGAATGAGTAAACCAACTCTTATATTTCTACATCAAATAAATTATTTCCTTTACCACTGTAGACCAAAGCAGTGCTAATAAATAAATTACAATTATGCATAACATTATTTATTAGACTATAGCAAGTTTAAAGATGCTATGGAGATTATTTTATTATAGTGGCTGTCTTTACAAATTGCTACCACTTAGGAAAAAAATGAACTATCTGCAAAACTATATATAGTTTGTTTGTTTTTTAAAAGAAAAGAACCAAAAGCAGAACAAATCTGAAAATAAATATTCAACTGGGGAAAGTAAAGACGTTCACTTGTGAAGAAGAGTTTTTGAAAAATGCATTCACAAATCTCCCACAAGGGGCTTTCTACAGAGCCTTTAACTCAATACAATACAATAGCAGAGTTGGAAGGGACCTTGGAGGTCTTCTGGTCCAACCCTCTACCTAGGCAGAAAACCCTATACTGTTTCAGACAAATGGCTATCCAACATCTTCTTAAGACTTCCAGTGTTGGGGCATTCACAACTTCTGGAGGCAAGCTGTTCCACTGATTAATTGTTCTGTCAGGAAATTTCTCCTCAGTTCTAAGTTGCTTCTCTCCTTGATAAGTTTCTACTCATTGCTTCTTGTTCTACCCTCAGGTACCTTGGAGAATAGCTTGACTCACTCTTCTTTGTGGCAACCCCTGAAATATTGGAACACTGCTATCACGTCTCCCCTAGTCCTTCTTTTCACTAAACTAGACATACCCAGTTCCTGCAACTGTTCTTCATATGTTTTAGTCTCCAGTCCCCTAATCATCTTTGTTGCTCTTCTCTGCACTCTTTCTAGAGTCTCCACATCTTTTCTACATCGTGGTGACCAAAACTGAATGCAGTATTCCAACTCTGGCCTTACCAAGGCATTATAAAGTGATATTAACACTCTTTGGTCCTTCAGTTCCATGACTATAAAATACACTGTATTTAAAAGATACTTAAACAGCCACTGTGAAGCAGGAATAGATATCTACTAAAGCTACATTGCCATATTTTGCAAAAAGTCATTTAATTATTATTCATTATTTTTATATCAAGATGTAAATTCAGATGCCTTGAGATGTGTATGACTCTTCGAAGTTATGGCAGTCACAGAACAGGTGCTTTATAGCCCATAAAACACCCTTGTTGTAAATTATTGTGTCTCACACATACACACACACCATGGTCAGGTGACTGCATGTTGGGCAGGTCATCACATGAAAAATGGTTATAGATCTTCTCCCCCCACAACATTTTTTGTTTGTTGTTTTGAGGTACACTACTTTCTCCACAAGGGAATTGTTTAAACTCTTTAATTATTTGTATTGTCTTTTTTGCACTGGCTATGACGACCTTTTAAGGGCACAATATAATCTTCAGGAAATTTTAACTATATAGTAATGATATAGTCATATTTGTTAGATTGGCGGCAGTACAAATACGAACAGGCGTCTGAGGTAACCTTCAAGAACTCTTTATTGCAGGCAAGAACAGTAACTGTAAGTAGACCGGCACCTCTCCTCCGTCTGACAGACTTTTATATGGAGCTGTCAGACGGACGAGCCAATAGCCTTTCATATGACAGCCCAGCAACTTGCAGGCGCGTCTGATTGGCTAAGACGCGCATGGCTGCTGCCGAGCTGTCATTCGTAAGTCCGAGGACTTACGAGGCTATTACAATATTGTGCTCAATTGTGCTGTGTCTTACACAATTTTGGAGATAATATACACAATTTTAACAGTAGCTGTTAAATACACAATTGAGGGTTACTATATAAAGGTAATCTGAATTTATTGGGTTTAATGTGATATTAATGTATTTTAATTAAAATGTAGCGTTCATTGAAGTGTTTAAACAATTTGAAAAGTGCATGCATTTTACAATCTCAGAATCTCTGTTTAACCATTGATTCTGTTTTAGGGTAATCAGAAGGAATAATTTCACCGAGCAACGATTTCAACATTTAATCCGCTTAATCCAGAGACACTGAATTTTCTTCAATCAGAGGCTGCACATTGTTTTTAGGGGAAAAAAGTTTTTTTTAATTATTGTTTGAGGACCACAGAAGGATAAGTCTGTAACTCAACTAAGTCACTAAATAGGTAGACTTTCTTTTTAGACTGAAAAAGAGCATGGGAAATATTAAGGGTGAAACTTTTACCTCACAGAGGCATAACATATCCATTTCCATCTTTACTTTGGAGGAAAAAGCAAATATCTTTGCTTTTGACTGAATTTCCTCAAAGCAATTTGGAGGTACTCAGAAGATCATAAGCCTGAACTAATGAGTTCTCTGGATATAATCTGTTTTTATCAATCAATACAACCTAAGTATGGGCTAAATTAGAGGTACACACTTCCTCATATTTTCACCCTTAAGTATGTATGAAACAAACTTAAGGTTGAAAATGAGAAACTATGTAACTATGAATCATGATATACATAAAGCAATACAGGTAGTCCTCGACTTACAACCTTTCATTTAGTGACCATTCAAAGTTACAACGGCACTGAAAAAAGTGACTTATGACCATTTTTCACACTTATGACCATTGCAGCATCCCCATGGTCACGTGATCCAAATTCAGACAACTGGTCATATTTATGATGGTTGCAATGTCCTGGGGTCATGTGATTAGCTTTTGTGACCTTCTGATAAGCACAATCAGTGGGAAATCCAGATTCACTTAGCAAGCATGCTATTAACAAATGCAATGATTCACTTAACAACTGTGGCATGAAAAGTTGTAAAAGGAGGCAAACTCACTAAACAGATATTTTACTTAGCAACATAAATTTTGGGCTCAATTGTGGTTGTAACTCGAGGACTACCTGTACAAGTAGCCTTGACTTATAACCATTCATTTAGTGACCATTCAAAGCTACAATGGCACTGAAAAAATTGAGTTATAATCAGTTCCTGCACTTACAACTGACATAGCATCCCAATAGTCATATGATCAAAATGTGAGTGCTTGGCAACTTGCATATATTTACGATAGCTGCAGCATCCCCTGATCATGTTATCACCATCTGCAACCTTCCCAACTTGCTTCCAACAAGCCAAGTTAATGTAAGAAGTCAGATTCACTTAACAACTACATGATTCACTTAACAACTGGGATGAGGTTGTATTTTATTTAAGGGCATAAAATTGAGCAATGCTTACTTAATTGCTTAATGATAGAAATTGTGTCTCAATTCTGGTCCTAAATGAAGGATTACCTTCATATTCATCTTCATGAACTTTTCTCCTAGAATACGTACAGTATTTTGTATATGATTTTATTACTTTATTTTATTTTTAAAATAGCATTTTTATATTTTTATTTACATACACATTTTCAACTGAAGAAATGCATCACAAAGGTGAGAAAAGTGTAAATACTGAAATATAGCAGTATTTCGATGACCATTTACATTTTGAAAATTCAGTGAATCTGTCTCCTTAGGCAAAATCTCTTTGAATGATGCAGGTATTCAATGTAATGATAACCAGCATTCTCAAAAGATATATATTTCTCCTCTGGACAACATTTTTCCAGCAAAAAATCTAGTGACACAAGATAATTACTTTTCCTTCTGAGTTCAGTTAAGAGAACAGCTACTACATTATTTTGTATCTCTCACACATGCTAATCCCTGAGGCAAGCCCTAGGTACTATAGGCAGCAACAAGAAAATGAGTAGATTTTAAAATATTATTTCTATTTTCAGTAAATGAAGATAACAAATTGACTAGTTCTGTAGCCCATGGGCTAATTCAAACTTAATTCACTTCAACTAGCCCTTTTCCATGAACTACTTGGATGATCAAGTTATACTGATAAGAAATATGCCCATAAAATTCAACATTTATCAGTTGCCAATGCTTTTCTCATAAAAAGGTCCCTCACAATCAGAAATCCCTTCACTACTTTTAATTTTAAATAATGTTTTATTTATAAATGGGAAAGGGATTATATGAATTTTGTTAAGAATGTATTATCTATTCTTATCAAGTTTCATAACATCTTGAACAGTCCTTGGTCAAGTTTGCTTCCAAACAACTTTTTTAATATAATTCATAGGAATACATTTTACTCTTAACAATGTAAAATTATATGCTTTAGTAAGTGCATATTTATTCAATTTAATTCAATTCAATTTTAAATTTCCTAAAATATTTCATAAAAAATCACACCAGTTTTGGAGATACTATATTTCAGGAAAAATATATTATTTTCACTGAATTAAAGTTGATCTTAGTCAAGAGGGCAATCTCATGAAATATAGGTAGTCCTCAACTAAGATCATAACTGAGGCCAGAATTATGGTCATAGGTCCTTGCGGTGATAAGTTGAGTTATCATTGACTGGACCCAACTTTTTGACATTTTTTGCAGTAGTCATTAAGCAAATGCAACAGTTGGTAAGAGAATCAATTTTCCACGATTTTTTTGCCATAAACTAGAAGTAAATGCTGAAGCTAGGAAAAATTGTAGCAAATCATGGTCATGTGATTATGAGACACGGCAAAGTAATAAAGGTGAGCAGGTTACCAAACGTTCAAAATGCAATCATGTGACCATGAGACAGGGGAAGGAGGCTATAGTAACTTCAAAAATGGATCTCAAGTAGCTTGGGTAGGGAGGGCTTTGCAATATCAAATATTCATTAAGCAATTAGTCATAAGTCAAGGACTACCTATATCAGAAAGGATGTTATATAAAATAAGATCTATCCTCACACATTCCAAAGTGCAGGATGAGGCAATGGATTGAAGTTACCAGAAGACAGATTCAGATTGTTGGGGGGGGGGGGGATCCTTCCTAACAGTAAGAGTAGTTTAACAGCGCAATCAATTACCCGGCAAAATGATGGCTCCCTTTACCTCTCAGATATCCTTTCATTTGTGTTTCTGCATGGAGCTAGGGGCTGGATACAATGACCTAAACAATCCTTTTATCAAATATGATTTGGTTAAAATTAAATTTCCAGATAATTTAATTGTATTTTACAGCCTGGTTAAGCATTTGCAAGTTTCTCCTCTTCAGATTCTGACAGGAGTATAGAATAGCCTGACCACTACATACCTAGCAAATCATGTGGCTATATCTTTAATAGGGAGACTTTTCTCCAAATATTTTTTTACATTAGAATTAGATTAAATATTAACATTCAAAAACCAGACACCTAAACTTTCTTTTAATTAATATTAAATAACTTGCTGCTACTTGATTACCATAAAGCTATTTGTACTTATTTTAGAGCTGTGCACACTTTGACATTTGGAAAGAGTGAAAGACACCTCACCATTGTTCATTAAAATATAGTATAAGTTTTCAAATTTTATAAAAAAATAAACATGCTTTAATAGTTTAATTGATGGCAGACAAGTGGTAAAACCCAATGTAGTTCTTCTAAATCAGTTTCAAACCTAATTTCTATTGTAAAATCCTTTGCTTTGCAGGGGCACTAAAATTGTATTCATGCTAATATTAATGATAGATCACTGAGAAATTTTGGCTCACATTGTCCAAGTGTATGGCCTTTGTTTTGTTTAACAAACATTTACCTTCTCTGCTCTTCTCCATGTTCTCCTGAAGGAACTGTCAGGCATTCATCCATGTGACCATGTAATAACCTCAGTACGTCACCTCCTATTAGATAGCCTATAATGCAGAGCAAATAAAAAGTTGTATATTTTAAGATTAATCCTATCTCCCTATAATTTTTCATCAACTTCTAACTATACTTGATATTAGTTCTGTTTCTCAGTTTTCTATTTAATTTCAAAAGACTATACTAGGACAAATGGAAATGATCGATTCAGAAAAGCATGTATTGTCATCTAATGAGACAATTTCATGCACCATGAGATCTTCTTCATTAAATGCTATGAAAACTTCATTGCTTCCAAAGCAATGTCTCTCTTCAGGCATGCTGTACAATATAAGAGTTCTGTAAATACTATCTGAAGTCTGCTTGGAACAATACATATAATTCACTTGTCAAAACAGATTTGTATGCATTAATTATATTTTAATTTTCCTTTACACACTCAGATTATCTCTATTATCTATAAAATGTGATGCAAAATATGGATTTATCAATAGAAATTTATTCAATTATGAATAAATCCTGAATAAAATAGACTTCATATTTTGTTCACTTACTATGCCACAATTAATTTTAAATGATTACAGATACTATCATGACAGAGATTAATAATGGCTACAGAAGAAAACTGCACTATTCAGCAAAATTAATTGATTATCTAAGAACTTTTTCTGCATCTGGTGAAGCCTCTATGATAGATTGAAAACTTAAGTATTTTCAAATATTCACGGACAAATTGCCAAGCCAGTGCAAAAGAAACTTAACTTTTTATACACTAAAAGCTTAAATATAACTTTATTAATAAGCATAGAAAAAAGAGCCAGTTTGGTGTAATGGTTCTGGCACAAGCTAGAAAATGGGAGACCTTGAGTTCTAGTCCTGCATTAGGCATGAAACCAGCTGAGTAACTTGAGCCAATCACTCTTTCTCAGTCTTAGGAAGAAGGTAATGGCAAACCATTTCTGAAAAACCTTGCCAAGAAAACTTCAGGGACTAGTCCAAGAGGTTACCAGGAGTCAACATACTCAAAGGCACTAGAAAAATTAAAAATAGCACAGAAAAGGTGGGAAGATTTTTTTACGCAAAAATTTAAAAATAGCTTTCCCTCCACAAAGCTAACTATTTCATTGATGTTAGCATATGCCAAATGTATAAAAGATGCTTATTTTCAATTAATACCGTGTTTTCCCCAAAAATAAGACAGGGTCTTATTTTCTTTTGACCCTACAAATAAGGGTTAGCCTTATTTTTGGTGAGGTCTTATTATTTTTCAGGTGCAGGAGGCAGCAAGCCCACCAGGCCCCACCCTCTCTGTTCCACCACCTTCTTGCCTGTGGCCACAATGATCCAAGTTCTCCTTGCATCCTGGCCTTCACCTGCCCTGCTTGCTGGCCGCCAAACAGCTGGCTGTGCTGCTCTGGCCTTGCGGAGGGCTTTTCCTGGCAGAACACAGACACACACACACACAAACATACACACTCCCCCTCCAAGGCAGCCACATCCCTGCACTAACTTGCTTTCCAGCTCCATTCTCCACTCCATGTGCAGGACAAGAAAAGTAGACTGTGGGCCTATAGTAAAAAATAATAATAATACCAGAAAATACCTTTCAAGTTCTCGCAAAAAAAAAAAAAATCTCGCGAAGTTGGAAGTAGTCCCACAAACTACTTTTCTTGCCCTGCACGTGGCAGTGGAGAATGGAGCAGGAAAGGAGGTTAGTGGAGGGATGTGGCTGCCTTGGGAGGGGGGGTTAGGGATCTCTCTCACACACACCCACAAACCATCCTTTCCTTGGGAGCTCTGCACAGATGCAGAGAAGGCTTCGGATAGAGCATTTGGGGGATGTGCATCTGCGCTGAGATCCCAAGTAAAGAACGATTGCCAGGAAAAGGTGGGGGTTTCCTCTTATCCTGTTCTGAGTCTGTGCTGAACTTTAGAACAGGGTAAGAGGAAGGAAAATCTCCCCTCCCCATTTTCAAGCGGTTTGCAAAAATGCCCCATTCTGAGCCTTCAATCCTGCAATCCTGGATAATGTGAAGGCTTGGAATGGGGCATTTTTGCAAACCGCTTGAAAATGGGGAGGGGGGATTTTGTCTCTTATCCTGTTCCCAGTCTGTGCTGACCTTCAGAACAGGGTGAGAGGCTGGAATATCCTCCTCCACATTTTCAAGCCATTTGCAAAAATGTCCCATTTCGAGCCTTCAATGTGAATATGCAGATGATAAGCGACCTCCTGTAGACATGAACATCCATATACTTGGGACATCAGAAGAAGCTTTGCAAGGAGACACTGCTGTCGAAGTGCAGGAAATCTCCCCCCCCCCCCCAACCTGCAGATCATCCTTTCAAAGAGGAGTTTAACCAGGACGAAGAGGTGGCTGAAAGCGGTGTTTGTGTCGCCTTCATCCTGGTGAAACTCCTCTTTTAAAGGACGATTTGCAGGTGGGGGGGAGGATTTCCTGCACATCAGAAGCGGCATATCCTTGCAGGGCTTCTTCCGATGTCCCAGATGTACTGATTTCCAAGCCAAGTCAACCTTAATACAACCTCTCTCAAGATAGTTTTTATGGTATGCAAAAGAACAGGTAGATTATAAAAGATTTGATAGTACTGTAGGTGGCTAAGAGGGCTCTAAAAATATCCAATGTTAATACAACTATTTGCCAAACACCCCCTTGCCTTCTCTTTCATATTTATTATGAATTCAGCTCTAAGTGTTCCTGAGTAAATCTAATTTTATAACAAGCAGAACTACCATCTGCCTTAATTTTTTTTTCCCTAAATGGATTAATAATAGAATCTGAAGAGTACTATTTTGTATTGCAATTCTTTGCAAGGGATTGGAGTCATCATCACATTACAGAAACAACAAACTTAAAGTATAATGACCATTATTATTTTAACAGTGGTACCTTGAGCTACTTCACTTCCGGAACTGATTGGGGCAACACTCCAAAGTGTTTGCTGGAAAGCTGCATCCACACGCAAGCTGCTGTTGCCATAAGATAAATGCTGCAATCATTAGATAAAGAAATTGAATAAAGGAAAAATCTGTCATTAGACTAATATAACAATACATAACAATCATCCTACATTTGTTACATACTTTGGTAGTCTTTGCAAAAATTAAATTATCTGGATAACTGAATGTATAGCACTGTCTTCTATGAAATATCAGTTGAAGTCCGACCTGTTCAAGTTTCTCATGTCCCAGTAATATTCAGAATATCAGTAGCTGTAGACCAGTTGAGAACTAGCAGTAAAAGACCAGTACAGCAGATAAGATGAATGAGCTAGAATTAATTCAAAGCTAGTTAATTATACTGCAAGCACCCTCCAAATTCCCTTGTCTACTTCAAAAGTACTTAACAGTATTTCCCTGAAATTCGGAATGCAGAAATTGTCAGTGTAGAATAGCAATTACAACAAAAATGGTGGAGTGTTGCTAATCTGCAAATAGTTTTTTGGGTTTTGATTAAACATATGTACAATCCCAGCCATTATTATTTGTTTAAAAAAGTACAACGTCATAACATTGAAACCAAACCACTTATATTATTTAGAAATGAAAATAGTTCATTTACTTTACTTTAGTTAGTAAAGTGAAAATAGTTACTTGCCCTGAAGTATGCTGAATTTTCTACTATTTTAGAATAGTCAACTAATATACAACTTTATTAATATGATATCTAGTTGCAAAAGATCTTAACAAGTATAACAGTTTTATAAACTAAAACACAATAAATTTTACTACACAAATGTCTCATTTGTCATTTCTAAATAATTGGTCTAGAAAAATTACTGAAAAGGTATTTTAATTAACAGTTACATTTCAAATAATAATTTAAAAATAAGTTTTGTTTTGAAAGCTATGACTAAATATTTTCTTTCCGATATTATGTTTTTTTGTTCTGATTGAATTTGTTTATCTTGTGATTTTCCTTGCTACTTGTGCACCAGAAAACGATTAGCAATAAAAGAACCTTCTTTTTTTCTAGCTAGAGTACCTCTGGATGGAAAAAGTTTATTACTACTTTTTTGTATCATAATCAGAGGAAAACTTATCATATTGATGTATGGTTATCAAATTGATGTATACTTGTTGTATTACTTTTCATTATTTATAGGGCAAGCAAATCTCAAATTCCTATCTTCAGGATGTTTTGTCTTTCTAGCCCTTAGCTTCAGTTTATTGGCATTCATTCAATCCCTCATCACATCCAGGGTTCAGTCCAGACAAACACAGCTGAATATCATAAGCAAGTTGATGACACCGCTTCCAAAATTCCTGATGATTGGTCCCATCAGTTTCATATAGCATATCTGGCCCTAAACCAAGAATGACATGTGATGATTCTGCCAAGCAAAGTTCTTTATTATTCTCACACTTACAGACAAAAATCTTCCATTATTAATCTCTGCATTTACATTATACTCTTGTAACCTATAAGGGAGGGGCTGTCTTCACCATTTCTCTCAAAGGTAATATCTATATTGAGTTGCATTTACTCCTCTGGAATGCACCATCTCCTTCCTGGGAATCCAGCTCTTTACTGCATTCCATCAGACCAATCAGTACTTTGTGGCATTTTATCCTCATGGAGGCAATAGCATGCAATGCTACTGCATTAAGAATGGAATCACTGTAACATTGTCGTCCCAACTCCAACTCACAGAAATGCCCCTATAGAGAATCATAGTCATAATTCAAAACCTCAAAAATAAATCAAGTATGTGTCCTCCAGATGATCTCTGGCTGAATAAATATAGGTGCTCCTTGAGTTACAATAATCCATTCAATGATCGTTCAAAATTAAAATAGTATTGAATGAATGGCACATATACCTGTTTCCTAAAGGTTATGGTCATTGAAACACTCATAGAGTTATGTGATTAAAATTTGGGTACTTGGGAGCCCACAGATAATAACAGCTGGCCCAGCAGGGCATGCAAAGCTTGGCCGAAGGAATTTGGTGCTGGGGTAGATGCCATGGCATGGGGCTTGAAGTGGTACCCCTTGAAGTAGCACTGGGCCTGAAGTTGAAGCATAGGGGTGGTGACAGGTCGCTGAGATTGTCAATGGCCCCAGGCCTCTACCTCAGCCCCAATGCCATCAGCAGAATCATTGCTGCTGACAAATGCCACTGGGTAGGGCAGACAAAAGAGCAGAGAGCAGGGAGGGGAGAGGGGAGAGAGAAATGGGGTGTAGTTCAAAAGAAGGCAGTTCCTTGCCTTACCATGCCTTAGAGCTAAGAGACCAAGCCAGGAATGGCTTGGGTCTGGATGGTCCTTTCCAAACAATAGTGGGATTTGGTTAATTATGGCAATGGTGATTGCTGGGATTGCTGCCTATAAGTGATGCAATTTCATGAAGTTTTGGCTAACAAACACATTGCTTGGTGGCAATAATTCCAGAAGCAACTACCATCACGACTTGAAGACTACCTATAGCACCTTCCCAAGCACGTTATACCCAAAGAAATATTTATATCTGAATCATAGTAAATATAAACAAATGGATACGGGAAGAACCTTTTCAAGAGTGGACACAGAACTGACTCATTTATTTTTATAATTTCATTTGTATTTGCTATTAACCTAGATTTCTGTGTAATAAGAAATCTATTTACAAAACTGTTCATACTTCTACAGCTATTTTTAATAATACTATTTTTAGTGCCTAAGCATTCATTTCATTTTGAAAAGAAACGATATAAATATCTACTCTCACAGAAGAAGTCTATCAGATAGTCTTGATTTCACCTTGTTCCTGTGATGACTTACAGGAACAAAAAAGGCATCACACCTTCTGGCTTGGAAGAACTTTACATTCTATTTAAAATATGATATTTCTCAAAATACAGTAAGTATACTAGAGCCCCCAAGTATATCTGATAGTCTCACATAATGGCAATGAGGAGTGAAAGAACTGTCAATGTGGTCGTGTAACATCATACTTTACAACTGCATTGCTTAACAACAGAAACTGGTTTCAACTACCATTGTTGCATGAGGACTACATGTACATGAACAGCATTTTTAAATGCTTTTGAACAAGAAAAATATGAGATAAATATAAATATGTATTTAAAATTACACATTAGTATTCATTTTAATTTCCTACAGCTTTTCTTTTATAGTTTAAATTTATTTTAAAATTGAACTTTTTTGGAGAAGCTGCCTTATATATAAGAATTTCAGTGCCAGCATGGCTTGGATAAGGGTATGACTGAAACATACGTTTATATCTTATCTATTTTTTCATACTCACTTTTGTAATTTTTAAAGTTTTATTAAATAACATATTAGTATACTCTCTTCATCGCTCACCAAGTATCTTTCTGATGAGACACTGACAAGGATGAGATCATCCCCAACACGCACTTTTTCTCCTTCTGAACGCTGTTTGGAAGCAGGATGTATAGTCCACCAGCAGGCTTCCCCTGCATGGAAACATACTGTTTTATTTTGCATGTAGAATTGTGAATATAACCACTGACTTAATAATAATAGCAATCTACAACAATGAAATACTAGAAGTCCAGACTAAAACACCATTGCTTTGTCTTAAGATGCTTCCACATAAGGTTCTAAGTGGATCATTTCCACTTCCTAATCACTCACTGTTATTATCTTTATTTTTCCTAAGTTAATATGCTACAAATATCACTACCGGTTAGTTTTCGCATTGGCTAACCAATAATAGAATGTTATTCTGTCATTATTTAAAATTATAAAAATAAATTGCAGCAGCATCCTTGTTTTCAGTATATGCATATATTTAGTATTATGCAAAACAAACCATATAGCTATGAGAGGAATATTTCTGGCTTCAAAGTTACATTTCCTTCTTTTTAAAGCTTCTTGCAAACAATGGTGCAGAAAACATAGTAAATTAGCAACTTTCCCAGTAGCTGTAACCATAGTTCCATGTTACAGCAACATACAGTGTATTAATAAGAGAAGGAAATATATTGTAAACATTGAAAAAAAAATCAAGAAAGGAGAATTCTGAGGAAGACAGATGACATGACTATGCAAGAGCTTTTTCTGGTAGAAAAACAGATCACCCATAGGCTGTGCAAGATCACAATATTCCAAAGGGGGAAAAGATGTATTATAGTTTTAAATAAAACAATGCAAAACCACAGAGCTCCCAAAATCAGCCAACTTTATGAGTTAGATTTGGAGTTCATTCTGTACAGAATTATTATTAGAGCTCTAAGTAAATTTCATCTGTTAACATTCCACTATATTTTTTGCTTCGGGCCAAAGTTCTTTTAAAAATTTCAAAACACAATAAATGACATGAATATCTGGCCAAGTCTATTCATATACTTCAACTATAACAACCCTGTATTCTACAGTTGATAATAGTCCACATCAGTTACAGAGAGATATAAGTGTGATATCAGCCTACAAGACTGCTTCTGCAAAAAAAAAAAGCCAGAAATAATCTTACAACTGACATTGATAAATGTTGTTCTTTCTGCATTTGTCCCAGCTGCATGGTCTGCTTGTTTTTGCAGTGGACTAATCTAGTTCTTATAGTGAAACTATCAGTGTATGAATGGACAAAGAGTTTTGTTTATCAGTTGGTTTGTCACAGAGCTACCCCAAGATTACCCAGATGGATATGGTTATCTAAGGAACAATTAGAAACTCCATCTCTCTATTCCTAAGTTCAGCATCTTAACCATTACACCACACTGACTCTATAAATATATGTTTTAAAATGCTGCCGTTAAAATATAACTGTGATGGACACTCAATTTTCCCTGTCCTAAAACACAGGTATAATTTTGAAAATATCTATAATCCTAATTTTAACTTCATAGAAAATCAAATCTTTGTCATCCTGCTCTACACCCCAAATATGTGCAAGCAGACTGGGAAGATAGAATAAGAAAGTATGGTACACCAGAAAATATTCATTCATATTGGATGAATTGAAAATAGAGTGTAATGCCATTTTAACCCCATAGCACACCTTTAGAAGGGAAGTGAGGTAAGAGAAAATTAGCACCCAGATATATGTAGATTTGCATGGAAATCAGCTCAGTTTCCTTTTCAATGTGTACTTATGAAGTATACAGTGTACAGTACTATCCAATGATATCACTACCATGGATGAATCTAACAGGGGGCTCTCTTCAAGAGTGGAATAGAAAGTGGCCATTCTGTGACCTACCTCTTTCTTTGAGAGTCAATCAGGACTGCCCCAGGATGCATACAATCAAGCAACCCATTAGAATGCCAACCCTACCAACAGTAAACAAAAAGCTGGACTTTTGTCAGAAATATAAATTATTAAATCTCAAAAGGGCCATAAAAATAAAAATGCAGTCTTTTCTTCCACAAAGTAGTCACCTGTGGTATCTTCTTGCAAACCTACATCAAAAGCCAATTTATCCATTGATGTTCGTGATGTGGAAAGACAACACAGATACTAAGAAAAAGAAAGAAACAAGTGAGTGTTTTAAATAATATCATTTCTATTTATATTCCACCATTCTATGCAGGGAACTCACATACAATCACATATAATCAAAATTTTAAATACACACACAAACACAAATACACAGACAGACAGACAGACAGACACTGTGTATACATTTATACAGCATAAGCATTAACTAAAATAAAACATAAATAGCTGTAAGGCAAGATACACTTCCATAAAATGTCTATATTTCTTATCATCACACTTCAATATTTCAAAAATGAAATATTATAAAGAAATAAGGTTTTTAGAGCTTCAAAAATATGGAAAGACAAAAAAAAACAGATTTACCAAACTAGCTACCAAAACTCTCCATTTTATATGGGGTACACAGACAGTGAAAATACAGCATTCAAGCAAAACAAACATGCAATTTGGATGCAATCTATTCAATATCATATTGAATAAATATTAAACAAATAAAGTATCCCAAAAGTCTATAAAGTTGAAATGCAGCCATAATCTAAGTCTAGTGTTGAACTATATTGATCCTGATACATAAAACAAAAACATACCAACACTATAAATACTGTGGATAAGGTTATACATACCATGCCACTGTAAGAATGGCGCAGTAATATTGCATGTCCATAAAGGAGAGTTCTATGACCACCACCTTGCGCAGTCTATGCAAATTAAAATAACGATTAGTAACATGTTGGTATAAAGCTGTTTCTTTCAGGAAAAAACTATTTGTCCAATGTTTACATTCTCACTGACAATATCACTGACCAAACCACAGAGCTGTCTCTGCAGACAATGAACCTACTAAATTATAGATTGGAATGGCAACCAGAGCTCCAAATATGATCATCAGCAATCTCTTTACAGTCCCAGAGTAGTCTAGGGTATGTGGTGGCAGAAATCCAGCCTTTTTTGGAAATATTACGGCAAATCCTGACTGTACTTAATAATCTATAAAAACAATGTTCTCTAAAAACTGAAGAGCCTGTTGCAGAATATGTAAAGAGGTTGTCTGTTGAGTAAAAAACAAAACTTTCATTTATTTTCACTACTGATTTTTTTTTTCATCATATACTACTCCTACTACATTCAGCAATCAACCTCCAGTACTTGTTTTCACAAAACATTCTATTCAAGCCTGTTTATTGTATCAGACACTTTTTTCTTAATAAATGTACAATAAACATCATGGTTCAGGGATCATGGGTTTCTCAGATGTACTGAATAGCAAAAATTTGCCCTTCTCTGCCCCAATTTAGCTTACTGGTGCTCCTTATTTTCTTTCCATCAGAATTCTACCAAACTCCCCACAAAGAGTAAACAGGAATTCTCCTATAGTTTTTTCATTCCCTCTTTTTTCAGGGGAATTATAACTGTATTCTTCTAATCTTCAGACCCAGACCCAGTTTTCATAAACACATTAAACCAAAAACAAACCACATGCAGTTATACCATTTATATCTGCAGCCTTAACATGTTTTATACATACTACAAGTAATTCTCACTCCAAAAATCATACAATGAATATATTTTTAAATCTGTGCAGATTAATAGTTGCTTAGTGGGGATAATTTAAAGTGTTAGCTATTCATCTTAAAGTCTTCAACAAATTAGGATGACTATTTGAACAGCTTCAAACTATCTAAACTATAAACCTATATGTGAAAACTTTCTGTATTAGTTTACTGAATAAATGGAAGAAGTTTTTTGTATCGTCCATTAAGTGGTCAGAATGTTTCCTCAGAATTCCATCTAGATCTCACTCTTCTTGACTTTTATCATATTTATAACTATTTTCTGCTTAATTTGTTTTTTAACTTCAGTTTCATAGTCTGCATTTTAACTATTATTAGTTACATAGGATGCCTAATCAAGTAGAAAAACAAGAAACTAAATGCCACCCACTGTGTATTTATTTGCTGTCTTTATAAACATGGTGTCTTGGCAATGTGCAATATAGAAACAGAATAATTATAACAATATCTTAAAATCTCAAACCGTATGATCAAAATCAATACTAAATGCATGTCAATGGCGCATCTTATCTAAATGCTCTTTGGAAAAGCTCAGTCTTCTTTTAAGATCTTGGCTAGAAACACTAGGTTTAAATGAAGTTATAACATTGGAAAGGCAAACATGCTTCAACTAATGTTCATACACAATCAGAATAATATGGGACAAAATAACTCATATCTAGGTTTATCTTCCTTGTTGAGAATATACAGAATGAACTAACTCATAATTGATATAAGATTTCTTGTTCAACAAATTTGCATTCATGTGCCATTTGTCATATTCCCCAAAATTTTGATATATGATAATTTTTCACATTTGTGAAATTGAAAATCATGTTCACCATTGATATAAACACTTATATCAGTTATAATTACAGGTAGTGAATGTAGAGAACAGACTTGAAGGTCAGAGGGAAGAACTGTTACCAAGGCAACAATCAGCTAAATGAGGCCTGAGCCCTGTCCAAGACAGTAGTTTACAAAAATGCCTCAGACAGACCTTCAGCTAATTCACATGAAGATAAAAGAGAAGGGCATTAAGATATGCAGGATTCTGTTATTATAGCTATTCCAATAAGAATAGCTTTAGATCTACACAGTGTCTGTTTCTTAGTGTGGTCTATCTTATAAGGCTGACATCACATCTGAGTTAAATCTATGTTTTGTTGACTTTGATGAGTTTAAAATACATACCTTTAAGGCATTGTTAGTCTAGAATAAATTGCTACACTGTTGTTAAACATAACCTTTGTTGTTGTTGCTATATAAATATATTGTCCAGAGACTTCCCTTAAGTGCAAATGATCTTCTAAATCTTAAGTGTAAATGATATTGTAAATCTTGTAAAGTGTCCCTACATCATAAAATAAGATATCACTCCTTATCTATTAAGGATGTGTATGTATAATGTTAACATAATATGTATACAAAAGCTTGCTGGAATGAATTGAAATAATTGTTTTCAAGCTTACCTTCATCATAAATTTCTGGAGCACCATTAAAAAGAATAAGAAAAAAATAATTACATATTACAGTCAGTCTGCATTTTTATATAATACTGGTTTTTCCCTATACCAAAAGTTTGAGAAAATTATTTATTACATTTACAGCACTAGAAAATAAAAAAATAAATCATATGCATATGTAACAATTATGTAAAATATTAATAGGTGTGACACAAAAAACTAATTTTATGAGAAAACATTTCTGAATTAATGTATGCACTTATTTATGCATTAATGGAACTGCATTAATCTTTTCTAAACAGTTCATAAAAATAAAATATTTTTAATTCTCTACTGTGTAGTATTGATTTCAATGCTTTGGAGGTTCTAAATCACAACAGAGTGAAAATGACATAACAAAACAGGATACCAATCTTATAAATTAGCTTACTTCAAAATACATTATTATATGACAATGTTTAGAGTTGTCACGCTAGGAAGCATGCCCTGTAAGTGCCCGTAACAATCTGTGATCTACTAAAATGCTTCCCATTACCATTATAAGCCTGGCATTCAATACCCTGTTAATTGTAAGTGATAAATTGATATGTGAGATTCATATATTCTACTGGCAGAAAAATAGGATATTGTATCCTAATTATTAATAGTATTACTGTAGTATTTTGATTATCTAATTTGTCTTATGACCATATTTGGATGTGCTAGAGAACATGAACAATTACATTTGCCATTACATTTATGTTTTAAAATAGGGTTGTACAAAATGCTGGACTATATGTCTTTTTTAAACTGGTTCCAGAAGAGCTTTTTTTTATGCTGTCATCACTGACTTTTCTACATCTAAAAACTAGTGTATGGTTGAACAGATGGGGGTTTCGTAGTTGGATCCAATCTGACAATCATATCTATCCACTTATGAAAAGTCAAGATAACTAAATAAAGATAGCTAAAAGTTAACTAAGTTTTTAATTTTAATTTTAGAGTTAACTAAGATAGTTAAAAGAAAGAGAGGGAGAGCATTTGATTAAATGCTGTGAACTTTGATAAATCTATTTCTCAAAGGAAAAGCTTTTTGATTATGTACTTACTTGTACTGGCAAACAAAAATAACTAATAAAGCTGGGCAGCTCTTCGAATTTGAAACGCAAAATGTTCTTTGAAATGGGTGGGAGTGCACACATAGCACTGATTCAAATACTTGTAACCAAATGCATATTTTCCAGGGGTGAAATTCAGCAGGCTCTGGAGAACCAGTAGTGGAAATTTTGAGTAGTTGGGAAAACTGGCAAATACCACCTCTGGCTGACCCCAGAGTGGGGTGAGAATGGAGGTTTGGCAATATCCCTTCCCTCAGGAGTGGGGAGGGAATGGGGATTTTGCCGTATCCTTCCCCTGGAGTGGGGTGGGAATAGAGATTTTACAGTATCCTTCCCCTGCCACATCCACCAAGCCACGCCCACATAACAGGTAATAAAAAAATTGATTTTCTCCACTGATCGTTTCCCAAGTTGCCCAGGAAAAGATGCAGCTGCTTTAAGGAGAGAGGTGGGGGGGAAGGAGGGAGGGAGGGAGGGAGGGAGGGAAGGAGGAGGAGAGAGGGCGGGCTCAGGTATTACACAGCTCCAATAATTAATGATGGACATGCTTCATTCAGAGGTAAGTGGCATTTATCTGCACTTATAGCCCATCAGCCCCCCCAACAATTCATAGATAACTCCCAACAAGTCTGACACAGTTCCTCTGTGTTTCCCATTTAGCACAGGCAATCACCCAATTACATTAACACAGTTAATTATGGTAATTGCCATGGTACTGCAGCATGTTTTTCCAAAGTGCTTTTACAGCAGAACCATATATGGGGTTTCCCCCCATTACCTTCCATTTCATCTGCTGCTTCTGTAAGAACTACAGATATTGATGGAAATAGTGTTGTTCACCTTCTCTCTGTGATGGATGTGCTGTTGTTACTCATGGAGAGGCAATAGACTTGTATTTTATCAAGAAAAAGTGAGTGGCTGCCAAAGGGGATGGATTATATGATGCAATCAATCTAACACTGCTCCAATGCCCTGCGATTTGGGGAGGGGGGGAATAGGTGGGTTTGGAGAAGGAGAAATCAATCTAATCTAATGCAGAACCAACAGACTGTCTGTTTACTAGCCACAGGGATTCCTTGGAGCTTTGTGTGCAGAAAGATATAATAACTGAACTATGTCTGAGGGTTTCTTTAATACATTTTTCACTGCATAGCACAAATACGTATTTACTGAGCTCAACAACTACAGAACTGGACCCTGAAGTAAACAAATTTTAATGATTTTTAAAGGATTTTTACTCCCCAGACCTACATGCACAGGCTTGAGAGAAGTAATTTCCTCAGGATTTGGCTGAATTTTGAATGCTCTTGCAAAAAACAGTATTTGTTTGTCTTATGATGTAAAGCTATGAAGGTGAACTTTGGAAATATTTTAATAGCAGATACATTAGTTAAAATATATATGCAGAGTTAAGTATAACTGTATGCTTTCTTCTTTGATTTCTAATAATATATTAATACTTGTAGCAATAGACTATTAGAAGCTTATACTATGTCATGCTGACTGATTTTACATGTCAAGGTAGACCATGGTTTGTTTGTTTTAGCATTATTATTATTGTCTTAAATCATGTTTGTTTTATTTATTTTTGTTTATTTTTATTAGATTTGTTTATAAATCACACATTTTAATAAGTTATGTAAACCAAGCAATGGATTAGATCGTATTAAGATTATTAACCAATCAGAAAAAGAAAAAGAAAACTAATAGAAAGATGGGGTTCAAGACAGCTTGATCTGCAATTTTTTTCAAAGCAAAAATTAAAGATTGTTATTTCCAATGTATCAAATTGTGACAAATGAAAATTTGCGCAAAAGCTGGCAAATATAGATTCAGCACAAAAGTAGAATTATATATATATATATATATATATATATATATATATATATGTATGTATGTATGTATGTATGTGTATGTATGTATGTATGTATGTATGTATGTATGTATGTATGTATGTATATATATATATATATATATATATATATATATATATATATATATATATATATATATCTGCTTAAGTATAAAGGAGACTTTCTCAGATAAGAAAGAGAAACCTAGCGGGAGTTAAATTCTATTTAATCTAACAGCACTTATTACAGCACACATAGGATTACAATGCTACACTGCAGTCTCATTTCCTGCAATTAGTGGAACTAACTTAGAAATAAATATGTTTCAAATCCCCTTTATATTTGTGGTAAAAGTATTTCCTTAATGTATTTGGTATCATTGCAATCAGATGAATTAATTATTCCATTTGTTTTCTATATTATGAAAAGAATAACTTGAATTTCCTGCATGAGACTTTTTAGAGTCAATGACAATACATACAATTAATCACTCTGCCTCATATACTGTCCGAAATGTGTACTCACTCTATCTATCTATCTATCTATCTATCTATCTATCTATCTATCTATCTATCTATCTATCTAGGTAAACACCTACTGGATGTGGTACAGATAGTCCTTGAGTTACGATCACAATTGAGCCCAAAATTTACGTTGATAAGTAAAACATTTGTTAAGTGAGTTTGCCCATTTTACGACTTTACTTGCCTCAGCAAGTGAATCATTGCATTTGTTAAATTAGTAATGCAGTTGTTAAGTAATTTGAATTTCCCATTGATTTTGCTTGTCAGAAGGTCATAAAAGCTGATCACATGACACTGCAGCCACATAAATATGAACCAGTTGCCAAGCACCTGGATTTTGATCATATGATCATGGAGATGGTGTAACAGTGTGAAAAATGTGACAAATGGTCATAAGACACGTTTTTCAGTGCCATTGTAACTTTGAACAGTCACTAAATGAACTGTTGTAAGTCAAGGACTACCTGTATTGTGTTATATTTATTGATTGACTGGTTCAAGAAAATTAAATAAAGAACACATAAATCTATCAGTGCTTATTTTACTCGGTCTCCTTAAACAAAAGACTACATGTTCTATCAGAATTGTGAATGACAGGACTGAAGTTTGAAATCAATAGAAACATGATATAAAAATAATTGGAAAGAATTTCAGATTTCAGGACCAGATGAACTGCGAGTTCAGAAAGAACTATGTGATAGTCTGCATTTTTTTAAAATTTAATAAAAATGCCTTTGTGTCAGTGTTGACTCCTGGCAACAGCTTGTACAACGCCCTGCGGCTTACTTGGCAAAGTTTTTTAGAAGTGGTTTGCCATTGCCTTTAACTGAGCTTATTAAGGAAGGGCTGGGCTGCTGAGAAAAGCTACACAGTTAAATAAACAAATAGCCAGATAATAGTTAGTTTTAAGACTAAGCCTGTTGGACATGTACTTCTTTTGCTGGACATCTGGCAGCCTTCATTTAGCATGTTTAACCTTAAGAAAGATTTGTGAGAGAGGAACTGAAAGAAATTCTCATAAAAGTTGAGGACATTCTCTCTTATTCCAAAGTACAGGCTAAATAATAATGGATATAAGTTACAGGAAGACAGATTCCAATCAAAAACTTCATGTTCTTCTAACAATCAGAACAATTCAACAATGGAGTCAGTCAGCCAGAGAGGTGATGTGCTCCTTTTCATTGGATGTGAATGGGGATGATACAACTGCTATGATCCAAAGCAGGAAAGGTGCTTCAAATTCAGGGTTGTTAACCTTTTTACAGGGTAGATCTGTGGCTCAAGGGAAATATATTTCAGTTAAGGAGGCCTATACCTCCATGTGCAACTACCCACGAGCTCAGGTGAAAACACAGCATTTTAAAGAGTTGCTGTCACATATAGCAAATCCTCGCATTTTGGGTCTGAAACACCATCTGGCTTTAGATCAAAATAGTTCCAGAATCCTAAAACAAAAGCTGGATAGTTATTTGTCTGAGTGCTTTAATTTTGATTCCTACATTGAACAGAGATTTGGCCCTTCCAACACTTTAATTCTATTATGTTACTAGAGTTCTTATTTCAAAACAAAATGTTAAGTAAGCAGACCCACTGTAACTATCTGAATAATATTTTAGTCAATAATTTTGGTGAATGTCTAATAAAGATTAGAATACAGCTCTTTCATAAATTCCAATAAAAAGATAATAGAGGGAAGTAATCATTAATACACATACAACTGTAATTCATTGTAATATAGATATCCCAGGCAGGATATTTAATCCATACAGTTAGTAATAAAAGTTAAAACTATGTAGACATGCAGATCTGGACATTTCAAGCAGATTTACATGGTAGGCTTTAAAAAAAAATCCAACACTTGAATGTTCATAATAAGAATTATATATATTTTCTTTTTTCTTGTATATCTATAATTTTAAATGTGTTATTTTACATTGATAGTATATGTGCATAAAACATATGAATAATATAATTTCAAAGATTTCCAAAGCAAAAGTTGCAGATTTTTTAATATTTTAAATGAATGCACATAATGAATTCTTACAGGCTTTTTAATGTCTTAAAATAAGTATGTGTTTAATTAAGAGAAGTCTGGAACCTTCTATGTATATTGTGTACACTCTCCGGCAAATTGTCATTATATTCAACAATTCCATGTGTTCTAATTTGGTGAATAAAGCAAATCTTCAATATCATATATAAAAGTTTATGATATCACATGCATTATTTCATTATGATGTACATTTAAGAAGAAATATTATACAGAGTGTACATTTAGAAGATGTACTTAACAAAGCACAAAATTCTAAGTATAATTCCTTTATTGCAGGAATAATATTCTGTATTATTTAATAGGATAGGAAATACTAATGGATGCACCAATACTAACTAGCATTGTAAAAGTCTTTTCCAAAAAAAGGCTATTTTGAGCTTAGCAAAGCAATCTTGTGATACATATACACGATTCAGAATAATGTGGAAATTTGACTTTCTAATAAACCAGGATTATATTGCATCAAGAGAGTCAGACATACCCATTTTTCCACATCAACTAGCTGTAAAAAGAAAAAAATGAATATTGTTAGTACAATTATATTTTGTAATATAATTCTCACAATTTGATATAAACATTTTTGTTAACATAATTATTTTAACACTTTCTTAAAAATCTAAAATTTTCAGACTATTGTACTGATAAAGATATATTCTGAAGACAACTTTAACAAATATTAAACTGAAAGATAAAACTGATCCTACCTTCAATTTCAGTCATATGGGCATAATACGAAGGGGGGAAATAAAATGAAAGAGAAGCAAATATAAATTTAAGTTTTAACATTTTAAAAATGAAATGGATATTATGATGTATTCATTGTTTAATTTCTCTAGAAAAATTGCATGTCATGTAATATATAACTTAATGGCTTAACATTTTACCACTTGTAGTTGTATGCTGTAACATAATAGAATGGAGAACTTTGAATGCTGCATGTTTTATGTAAAATGTTAAATTCTCTTGGCTATCATAAAAATGCCATAGTATTTTAACAATTCTGTCCTCACTGTTTTTCAAGCAGTTAAGAATATGTGCATTCAAAGAAAATGAGAGCTGAAATTTCTTGAAGCTATAATAATACATCCTTTACATGAGAAAGCACACACAGACATACTTAAAACAGAGCATTCAAGATGCTGCTGTTTCTTTTTCCCACTGTTACCACTTCAGATCCCACACTGATATTTCCTTTCACAACATGATTTAAATGTTATTATGAGTTTTACAAACTGAAATTGATTGCATATATAAATTGTACCTAGCAACTTCAATTAAAGAAGTAGGCATTAAACCAGGGGTGTCAAACTCAAGGCCCAGGGGCCGGATCCGGCCTGCACCCAAAAACAGAATCTCATTTTCTCTGGCAGAGTGCTTGGGCATGAGTGATGTTGAGCTGGCCATGCCCATCCTGGTCACTGCGACTCCGGCTTCCCAAGGTCAAACACAACCCTGATGTGACCCTCAATGAAATCGAGTTTGACACCCTTGCATTAAATGTTGGAGGACATGTACCCAATAGAATATTGATAACATTAAAATAGCTACACAATTAATCTAAGTATATATAGGGTTGTTCTTCATTATTCTTTTTTTCTCTATATCATAGTAATCAGGAAAGCCAATAAGACTTGTTTGTGATTATTTCAGAAACATACATACCGGTATTATACTTGTTAACAAGGCAAATAGGGCAACAGATAGTGTCACCAGAAATGTACAGTGATATGCTGGCTAATTTGGACCTTTTTCGGCTGTAATTGCTATGCCAGTAAAGCAAATGGGAAGTGGGAAGAAACTAGAGACACTCTCTGGTACACTAACAATGCTTTTAAGAAGGAATACAAGGAAACCTCTCAACAAGAAATTGGTCAAAGACATATCTGGAAAAATATACTGACTGCTGTAATAGAGGTCAGAAGAAAACTGTCAGGCCCCAAAAACCAAGAAAGACACATAGAATTACTTTATTGTTACTCACATATGGACAGAAATCTTACCAAACTAAAGCAACTATTTGCATCACTATAGATATTATAACTCTTTTCCTAACCAAACTATCCACTGTCCCAACTATCTAAATTCCATTGTCTCATTGCCATCTGGAATGCCATACCATCCTGGGAATCCAGACTACCTTCCACCACCACAACTGAGTAAGAATTTTTTCCTCTTAAGTAAGAACAAGCAAAGCATGCCAGATTTCTCCTCCATCTTTAGACCAGTGTTTTCTCAGCATAGGCAACTTTAAAATGTGTGGATTTCATCTCCCAGAATCCCCCACCCAGCAAAGTGGCTGAATGCTGACAGTTCAAGTTGACAAATCTTAAAAGTTGTCCAGGTTGAGAAACACTGGTTTAGACTGCTTTCAGGAAGAACACAAATTCACAATCCATGTATGAGACTCAGACAGCAAATGAAAAAGAGAAAATGAGTATCTCTCACTAATGAAAGCAGTACTGCATTAGTAAATTTTGAAGTACAGGCACTCATGATGACACAGCCAGGGGAGAGTGTGTAAGAAAGAGCACATATTATGTGCTTCACAATTATGAAGAGCAATACATTTCACACTCCAATGTATTTAGGGAAGATTACAGTCATATAATAATGTGCTGGCAAATGCAGAATATATTATGATCGACTGAATTCCTGGTCCATTTCTATATACATTAGGACCTCTAAACAAACATCTAAGTATAGTCAACCTCACAGAATTGTTATGAGCATAAAGGTTGTTAATAAGAGAGGTGATAAACATACACTGCACAAATTACTGTGAATAAAATGAGATAATTATGCAAAGATAATAGGAAGTATAAGATGTATGAGGAAAAAGCTTTTCTGCTGTATAAAGCAGATTATAGAGCAGCTAAGTTACATTACTTTTAGCCTATTTATTTCTGATAGACAGAACAAATACATAGTTCATTATCTTTCAAAATACAGAAAACAGAAATTTCCTCCCACAATATGCAGCAAAATCTTGATAAAGAATTCAAATAGAAACAAGTCTCCTTAGATATATTATCCCCATTCACTGTTTCTCAGTGATGCAGATAAATGAGGAATCACCTTGTGTCCTACTTCCCATCTCAATCCTGCTGTTTTGCACATTAAAAAATAGAAAGTTGGAATGAACAAAGACCACTCCTTTTGGGATTGCTAATTATCCACATAATTGCTTCCAGAGGCTCTGGAAACTTCATAGTAATAGACAGACAGACAGATATGGAGAGACATGTGCGCACATACACACACATTCATAATATAAAATTTTACTGTTGTACCTATCTTTCTTACTCCCTGTTTTTGCCTGTCTTTTGTTTTGTTTTTGACAATTAACTTGCAAAAAAGAGGGAATGGGATTGACTAGAATACAAATTAAAATGGAAATTACACATAGTAATTTTCCAACATTTAACCCCTTCCCCTTTATTAGCAGACAGCACATGGCCAAAAAAATCATTTAAGACATGAGAAAAGCAGAAAGACTAGCTTGCAGAAGGTTATATATGCACCAATATTAAGGGAAACTCTGCATTCAGTTCTACCAATTTTTTTTACCCAGAACAGTTTTTTAATCATCTTGGGCTCATTCAAAACCAAGCCACCTCGAAATGTTTTGCCTTACACTAGATAGCTCCCAGAAAAATACTGTTGCTGGAAAAATCCATGTGCTCTTCCCTAGCTAAAGAGAACATTGCAGCAAAATGCAGAGGGATGCCTGAAGGCAATGCAGATGATGTCATTATTCCTGCTCTTAAAAAAAACAAAAAAACAATTCCCTAGCACTATGTTTGTGAATACAGGATCTGTATCCAAGTCCATAATGTTGGGAAGTGTCTTTTTCCCCACAAGAGGCTAATTTAACATGATCTCCCTTTAATTATTTAACTTTCTTAATGTAGCTTTCAGCTAGGTTTCACAGCAAAGTTAGAAACAGTATTATAAAAGGGATAATCCAAAGGTGATGCCTCTTGAATAAAATGTAAATTATGTGCTTGATTCTGGATCCAATCAGAGAGGAACAAATATTTCAAAGCAAACTGTGGATAATACCAAAATGCATTTCTATAATTATATCTGACAAGTTTACACAAGTCTATCACACAGTCGTTTCCAATTATAGTCTCACCAAAACGCATTAAACAAAAATGATTTAGCTTAAGGGGTGGGGGAATGAGAGCCTGTTGGTTGCCATCATGTAGTTGTTCATGCAAAATGCTAGGAAACAGCAGAGTATAAGGCTTTAAGGACCACATGCTTTTCAAGTAGCTTTTACCACTTTTGGTAAAATTGCAGGCGAAAGGAGATACAAATTCTGTAAACAGAATTGCCCCGAGATATTATTGTGTCCTAGGTCATACCCTTTTGATTGGTAAAATTACAAATAGTTTAAAAAGCTGTGTGCCACAAGTTGCAATCTAAATAAGTAATTATACCAAAAAGCAAAACTAAGGAGTAGCTGGGATAGAAGTTAATATCCAAAATCCCATTATTTTATTACCTTATAAAAGGCTTAATTTTTGTTGTTGTTGTTTTTCAAGCACCAGAATCCTTTTTTTCCCCTTTCCTTTCTGAATTGATTTGACCACAAAAGCTTTAATGGAATTTTGCAATCTCTTTACTTCAATACAGCTTTGGTGGAAATTTAATAATTTAAGTCTTAACCAAGATCCTAAGAATTATTAAGAGCATCTAAGTACAGTATATAGGCAATTATTATCAATAATTAATAAAAATATAATATTGCAAAAGCTGCCCTATAGAATTGATTTGGATCCTCTTGGACAAAATTTGAATGTTACAAAGGAGTATTATTTATCCTTAATTCCAAATGCCATTCCACTTGTAACACATCACAACTTACCCCTTCTGCTTTCTCCTCTGTGTTAGCCAGCATTTCTTGGAGAGCTCTGACTGACAATGATTGCTCCAGAACAAAAGTACAGATGGAGAGATCCGGAGGAACATTCTAATTGAAAAAAAGAAATTATGAAAAGAGCTTGAGCAAGACATTCTCCTGATACTTTATCACAATCCTCTGTATCTGAAGTCTTCAGTATACATGGAAATAACTAACTTGCAGTCCCCCAGCCCTTCTACTCTGTGTGCATGTATGTATTTATTAACTAAATCCATGCATAAAATAGATGGAGCTAATACACTGTAGAGCACCAATGTTCAGAATAATCTCAGAATGCCTCTGGGCTCCAGATCAGCCTCATAAACCTCCTTTAAAAAACAGAAATATACCCACCATCCCAGGAAAAAGACTAATGTATATTACAGAGTCTCCTAGAAAAGGAATGGCTAATAGGATTTTATTTTGATAAACTGATGCTTTATGACATTTAAATCATCAATGACTGCAAAGTAAAAGAGATTACAATATCTCCTTAGAATAACAAATCAGTCCACTAAACCCCCAAAATCTGCAGATTTTTTGATAGCAATGGAACCTATTCCTAGATGTGCATAAGATTTCAGCTACAGGTGTTATAAGAAATATCCTCTAAATTCAAACAGACATTGCTCCACAGTTTCTGTGTTTAGGCTGACTATTATCACTGATCAAATTCAAAAACTCAGTTAGAAATATAAAGGGAGACAAGAAAACATGACAGCCTTTCTAATCAATTTAAAGTGGAAAATTCACATTAATAGCCATAGAAAAACTCTTATACTGCTTGAGAAAAATGATGAAATTCAAACTTCAACAATTTCATTACTTTACATACAACCTGTGCTCCATCAATCAATTCCTTACATTAAAGAGCATGCACTATAGATATGCAAGGCACAACTTACCAAGCAGTTCCCTATCCAGTATGTTTCACTGGGAATAGCCTGACATGAGAAATTTTATTTATTTATTTATGAAATGTATTTGCTTCCCATATCATATCCAATAACTCCTTATTAATTTTGCCCCACTTTATGCCTTTATCTGAATATCACATGGTCAGTACTAGTATGTAAATGTCAAATCTTCTCACAGGTGGTTGAACCTGGCCAAGTATTCCAGGGCATGGAAGCAAAGCAGGTTTGGAGAGAGAAACAACTTTTCTAGGATGTAGACTAGAAAGAACATCCAAGTGATAGCAAGTAGTTTCCATACAGTTGCCAAGAAAACATAATGGAAATATTCATGTAGTCACAAGGAGTCCAGCTGGATTCAACGGAGACTTTATATCAAAAGAGATATTCAGAATTATACACAGTATAATCATGTTTATACACTTTTTTCATCACAACAGTGAAAAAATAGTGCAGTTTTGAACAAGACATGTAACAAACTACAAATACTAAGTAAATAAAAACTTTTCAGAATATCAAAAATGGGATTTTAAACTAAAAACAAATATTTAAAAATACGAAATGTCCAAAAGAACATTAATCAAAATCCAATGATCGCTTTTCATCAAAATGGCAAAACCAGTTGAATAAACAATCCCATACCTAACCCAAATTGCCAAAGATTTGTTTTTGAAATCTTTTCCTAAAGGGACTGACTTCAAAATTTTAGTGATCCTTTTAGGATCCTTTACTTCCTTGTTTATGTCAGGGTCAAAACAAGCAATTGGCTTATTACTGTTAGTGTAGGAGTGAGGAAAAATGGCTCTTTTATGACATGTGGACTTCAATTCCCAGAATTCCTGAGCCAGCTATCCTGACTCAGGAATTCTGGGAGTTGAAGTACACATGTCATAAAGGGCCATTCCCCATCTCTGCTGTAGTGTATAGAAAGGGAGTGGGGGATAAGAAATGTAGCTACCGGTATTACCTTCTAATCACAACTGGAATCTACAATTCGTTTTACACAGAAATGACAGCAACCTAATATGGTTTCTCTTGTATCAGTCCCACTTCCATCAGCATCGTCTTTAAAGTTCCAGTGTTACCTACTATGATTACCTGTTGAAAGATCCATGCTTTAAACCTAACATTACTTGTCCATCCTCCCTTTTTCAGTTCTTTTGATGTAGGTGAGACCCCTAGTTGGGTAGAGGGCATTAATATTCTGGATGGAAGACCAGGGCTCCACTTCCATTCAGACATACTATAAGAACAATTTTGTGAAATGGCAGATGGGATCTTCCTGGGCTGTATAATTACAAAGGATGAATATTGTTCACCTCTGTCACTTAGCTTTATAGTCTCTCAATCCAAGTGACAGTGAAGCTGCCATCACAATTTTCAAATCGCCTAAACTCATCCTGAAAGGAAACTCATTCCCCCTTCTCTTTGTTCTTCCTGTATTTCTGACCACTAAAATCTGGTGGGGTCCACAGTTGGATTTCTCCTAACATACATGTCCAATTTGAACTGTTATATGTACACCTGAGCAATGGAAACAAGAAAACAAGCAATCTAAAAATGGAAGATAAAATTAATGAAATAATATGAGCTCAATAGGATATTGCCCCACATTTTATTTCAATGCCAGGATTGCTTTAAAGTAAGATATATATTCAGTCAAATCCTCACTCTTTTAACAAATTTAATCAAGTTCTTTCTTCTATGGAGTTAAAGCTTCCAGGAGTTAAATGGTTTAACTATATGCACATTGGTTTTAAAAGCTAGTGTGATTTTGTTTGTGATGCCGAACACTTAAAACTTGCAAGAGATCATTGCGCTAACTACAGAAGAAGCCTCAATCAGCCAGACGATAAACAATCCAAGGGAACAATTAAAATGAAATGAGTAAACTGAAGTAGTTTACTGATGTTGTAATTACATATGCATAATGCAGACTGTAAGTTTTATTTATGACCTAATGCAAAGAAAGAACAAGTCTAAATTATTGTTTCATTTTTCACACATAATTATTTTATTTCTTAGTACACATTTCTTTTTAATGTATTAAGGTATTCTTTTATATGCTTTGTGCAGGATTTCTAAGAGAGTTATGTACCAATGGTAATTAATGATGCTTTCACTGTATGTGCTTTACTGCTGAGTGAGTTTGCTTTTATGTAAGTCTATTTGTGAGCCTTCTCAACTGAAAGGTACAATAAAATATTTTGAATGAATGGTGTTCTAAAAGCGGCTTACATTATGCATCTGCTTATACAACGTACACTCATGGAAAACATGGGAAAAGCTGATTCAAACCTTCAAAAATAGGCTTCATTTGCACATTATATTTTGGGTATAAATGAACAACTGTACATAAAAAATACCTCTAATAGTGGACTTCCGGGGGAGGGGTTGCCGCTGTAGGCAGCTTAATGAAGCTGCCCTCAGAGTTCTGGTTCGTATATCTATTTAAGATCTTAGATATCTCTTTTTCCAGGCAAGGAAAAAGTAGGGAGGGACCCTCAGCCAGTTAGAATCCTCTTTGGAGTTCGCAGCCCTTTTTTCTTTTTGGCTGCGAACGAAAGAGAGTGAATCAACGAAAGCTGAGTCATTTACTCCGGCCAGATCTTCTCAGCTGTTTTTTTTTCAGCTCTAGGCGAGTTACTTCCCCCCTCAGAACAAGCCTTTGTAATTAACCCATTTAAGATTAATCCGGGCAGTGACCATACCTGTGAATTTTTCTTTTTTCTCTATTTAAAATACCAGCTTCAATTTTATAAAAAACTCCTTTTGTTTAACTTTTTTAAAAAATGGCGATTTTATAACTTCCGCATTTGCTACAACGATATATCTTCAACTTCCTGGACAGATTTAAGGGATTAAAAACTAATTAGCCCTGTTCCCTCGAAGATTTCTTTTTATTAATTGCCAGGGGTTTGTTGAAACTACCTTATCTCAAATTAACGTGAGTAGAGACTCTGTTTGCTTCCCTTTTTATCATGGCACCGAAATCGAAACCCAGACGCTCTTCTACATCTCAGGCATTTGTTACAAAGCCGCTGTCCTTGCCTTCTACGCCCTCTACTGGAGATTTGCTAACGAAAGAATTTCTTTTTGAAATCCTTAAAGAGTTCAGAGAGGAAATGCAAAAATTTATTTCAGACTTTTATGACAAACTTGATGCCAAGATTGCTCAAACAAAGGAGGATATGATCGAGGTTATGAATGTTATGACAGATTATATTGCTGGAATGGAGGATAAATTGGAACTTTTGGAAGAAGCTAATTCCAACCTGACATCTAAAATTGAAATATTACAACAGGAAATCCAAATTGCGCAAAAACAACTTGTCATGATAAATTATAAGAAGACTGAGTCTGCAATAAGAGTTAGGGGATTGTGTGAAAATGAGCAGGAGAATTTGAAACAGACCTTTTTTGAGACTTTTAGTCGCTCGGTGGGAAGTCCGGGACTTAACTTTGATTGGCAGATCCAAAAAATCTATCGCCATAATTCGTACGTAGCAAAACAGCGACAACTTCCGAGGGACATAATTATATATTTCGCCACAAGAGAATCCAGAAACGCGATAATACAGGAGTTCTACAATAATGGGCTGCGAATTGATGGACAGGATTTGATTGTTTTCAAAGAAATACCACCTCAAATATTAAGAGCCAGAAGAGACTATGCTTTCTTAACTAAGGAACTCAGAAACTCTCAGATACAGTACAGATGGGAAGTGCCGTTTGGTATTACAGTTACATTTGATAACCAAAAACATTGCCTCAACTCTGTTTGGGAAGCCCGAGATTTCTATTACAAGATTCTGAAGATGGGACTTCCTGAATCACCCGGACATGGAGAAAGACAAGGAGAAGGAGAAGAGAAACAGCGGAACACATGGCTACAAGGGGAGAGGCATTGCTTTCCCCCTCTGGAAGGGCAGAAGAGTAAAGAATAAGGACTTAGTTATGCTTCTAAAACATTTGCTTAATTTTTAATTTGAATAATACTTTGTGATTTCTGTCTTGGGTAAAACGGCATAGCTGCATACTGACGAAGAGACATTGAGACTGAAAGAGACTGAAAGAAGTGGCGACGATTTTGGAATATATATTGTATGGGATTTAAACAGGACTCGATGGATAACTTTGAATTTTTACTTTAATTGTTCATGATTTATTCTTTAGGGTGAGGAGAGCGGAGATCGTGATCTTCTTCGATTGTGGTTCGGGTTGAATGGAGCTGGGAAGTGTGGGGTAGATGGGAGGGTAGTGAAGGTTTAATTAGAGTTTATTTTGAGCCAGAAAGTAAGCTGATCTTTGTATAAATTGTTATTTGAATATAATGTTTGGAAAGATATACCCATAGAGTCTGCAGGAAGGTGAAGCAAATATAAGAGGAGTACAGATGAAAATAAAATATATATATGGACACGGGTAAAGGCAGGATGGGAGGAGTTGGAAAAGGAAACCGAGAGAAGTATTTGAATGTTTAAATGGTTTAATAGAGAAGGAGGTAAAAGAGATAAATTAAAGGTTTGGATATTTAGATAAAGAGATAAGGCCCTTAGCTGGAATTCCATTTAATTAACTTACTTGGTTTCAATATAGTTTGAAATCCTGCAAGTAATAAAATAACTGAAATTAGGAATGAGGTACATTGTTTAAGATTTAAAAATGATGGGAAGCTGAGTTTAATGTAGAGAGTTTGTTGATTTTTCCCGTTTTTCCTTTTGTGTGTGTGTGTGTGTGTTTTTTTTTACTACTTCCTTTTTTTTTGTTTTTCCTTTATCTTTTATCTTTTAATTCTAAAGTTATTTGATTTTAATATACTCCAGACTGTGCTTGATAAAGAGTTATGCCGGGTATGGGACCTGGGAAGTCGAAAGGGGGTTAGGGAGGGGGGTTTATGGGGGGGAGGGTGGAAACACAGTCTCAATTTTCAGAACAATAAGAATGCACTTGTATACTGTTGCTCTTTCTTTTTTTTCTTTTTTTCTTTTATTTTCTCTTTTTTTGTTTTTTCATTTTCATTTTTCTTAATTTTAGAATAAAATATAAACTGAATAGATCAATGAATTGTAGAGATACACCAAAGTGAGGAGTAGAGGGAAAGAAGAGGGAGAAGTAAAGAGGGAGTGAGAGGGGAATGTAAGGAGGGTGAGATGGAGGGAAGGGGAGAAAGGAATGTTTGAGGGGGAAGGGAAGTAGAAGAGGGGAATGTTGGAGGGGAGAAATGAAAGTTGGAGGGGGAGAAGAAAGGGTGTATGGGGGATTGAAGTGCTATGTTGGTTTTCTATGGTGGAAGATGAGTTGTGTTCATTGATTTTCCTTTTTTTTTAAATGCACAGTATATAAGTGATTGTATAAAATGAAAATGAAAATGAAATAAAACAGTTCTATTATAAAAAAAATACCTCTAATAGTTTATTTATGCAATCTTATTTTTCTGGCTTTTACTAATAAGTTAAAGGCTAGAGTTACATGAATGCTTCCATTCTGTACTGGCAGTCTTTGTGGTCCCTAGAGTGGCCCATGTCCCACCGCTATTCCGCAAGTTGCACTGACTGCTAGTTTACGTCCAGGTGTAATTCAAGGTGTTGATTATTACCTATAAAGCCTTGCATAGCATGAGTCCAGGACTTGAGGAACTGACAGCAGAGGAAGCATGCTGTGGATTCTTTTGGTAAAGGAATTCTGGCTGCAGGATCCAGACCTCTGCTGTGCCTCCAGCCCTTTGCAGCCAGGATGAGATCTGTCCCCATCCTCTTGACTGAAGACCTGATTGTGCCAGTTGGCCAAGGTCTCCAATGGGGATGTATCACACTGAAGATGATTGATGGGCCAATAGTAGTTCCCACCTCCCATCTCCTAGGCATCCTGCTCCTTCCCTTCCCATTTTATAATCAAATATTGTATTTTTATTGCTGCTATGATAGAAATATATATTTGTATGTTTTACTGCTATTAACATTGAAAGCCACCCAGAGTCACCTCACGGCAAATAAATTTAATAAATAAAGTAGCAAAGATATAATTGATTTCAAAATGTAATTTCATCATGAGGCATTTGTTTCCTCAGATATGGTAGGTACTATTTCTCACCACTTGAGGGCATATTCAAACAATGTAACCAAAGTGCATAACTACCAGTAATACAAGAAAAACATTCCCTGGCATTTTCCTACTCACAAGAAACTATGAACTGATGAATTGTTTTCTACATGGAAGAATTCAAGAGGGGGCTTAGCTGGGAGAAACCATGTGCTATTTAAATTGTGTATGAATTGCCTTAAAAATCTCTATCTAGACTGATCGTATTCCACAGAGTAATTTAAAAGGTGGTACAAGTAGCTCCATGTAGGTAAAAATATATTTAGATCAGTTCTGTCGTTTTATCCTTTTCAGACTATTATCCAAGTTACAAATTCCATGTGGCAGTTGATGGCTTGTTCTCTGCTATTATCTTCTCATCTTTGATTCTATCATGGAGGAGTAACATTTCTTCTGACAGAATAATCTTAGTGGCTAAACTTGCCAGATCAATTTGATCCAATGTCATTTATACTGTAACATATTTGCTACAGCAATAGGCAAGCTACAGTATATTAATAAATAAAATTTCTTCCAGGCCAATCATAAACTGCTCACGTACAAGTTCCAAGTTAAGCTAAAGAAGAAAGCCAGTTTCCATGATACAATCTTAATTAGCTACCATTTTCAAAGAAAACATCAGGAACCTCTTTGAGTCCTAAAACTCACTGATAGAAAACCAAAAGAATTATGGAGCGAATTTAAAGAGGTTGTTAAGGATGAATGAAGAAACAGAAGAAAAGAAACTGGATGTCAGAACAAACCATGAAAATTTACAACAAGAGAAGAGAAGCCAAATCCAAGAAAGACAAAAATCTCAGAAGGGAACTTAACAAAGAGCTTCAGAAAGCTGTTAAAAGTGACAAGGAGCAGTATTAGCACCCAAAGTGGAAAAAGATGCCAGATGTTCAAACTGATTTAGAAAGGCTAAAGAACCCAAAACATTATTTCTGAACATGCTAGATAATTGAAAAAGCTGAATAATACCCAAAAGAAGTCAATATGTGCTTCACTGATTATGTCGATCACATCGACCTGTGGAACAATTCAATGGCCTGATAAGAAATTTATATACAGGTCAAGAAGCTACAGTACTGAGAGAAAGAACATGGCAAAACAAAAAGGCTTATGCACATGCATACAAAAACTATTAAAAATTGTTTTCATAAGATCTTACAGAATCAACAAAATAAATGATGATATTACAAATACTTGCATGGAGTCTTTAAAATCCAGGACAAAACCTTGGTAAAAGTATGTTTTTCTTAAATGATATTTATTTGTTAAAGAAATATCTTTTATTATAGAACTGTACTTCAATTCTGTTACATTTTTTAGGATTGTTCAGTTACAAGGGAACAGGATAGATGAATCTATTAAGATCAGTGCTATTGTAATGAATATTTAACATTCCAATTAATTTTTATGATGATGAATAATACTTTGAAAATGATGAGCTGCTGAAAATAAAACATTTAGTCTTTGCCATATGGAAAGTAATATGTTTAATTAAAATTATATTGAAAGATTGGGGGGGAATCACCATCTTTTCTGGAGATCGTCTATTCAGAATTTTTAAAATATATTCAACTCTCTCATAACATATTTAACTTCACCAAAATAAATCATTTGTAGCTAAAACTAGTTCAAAAACATAGCTAGAAAAAAACTCAGGATTTTTTTAAGAAACCAAAATAATTATATATCCCCTGCCATGCAAATATGTCTTCAAATAGTATAGAGAATTAAAAATACACTAGAATCTAACTATGTACAATACAGGTAGATTATGCTTAATGACTGCCCTGTTTAGTGACTTTCTGAAGGTACGACATCACTGAAAAAGTAACTATGATCAGTCCTTATAAATGTATATTTATATATCACATTTAAAAACTTAACTTTGCTCCTGCATTTTGCTTTATCTGTAGCTTCCAGACCACAATAATAGCTATCCCAAAGAGAACACAATGAACCCATCAAGATACCAGGTTATCAACTTGTTTGTTATAGCTATTTCTGTCCATGATGACATTCTTGGTGCTGCGGCCACTTTGTCACTCATGACTCTAATGTTTTATAAATCCCATTCTTCCCACAAAAGCTCTTTATAGATTACTAGTAAATTTAATATTTCATTAATTTCAATTGATTTTTTTTAAGTAAAATCTGAGGGGCCTTTTCGGATGCATTTAAGAATGTACTCTGAGAGAGAGTACTCTTAAGAGAGAGACGTTAAAATATAATTGTACTCATAGCTGCTGTGAAGAATATCAGAAGCCATTCCTTCTATACTTTTTGCTTTCTCTTGACTGTTTCTTTTTCTCATTTCTTCTTTACTCTATATTTAGTTTGTAATACTTTTTAATCTTATTTTTTTAAAGTTGCAATAAAAATCATATTAAAAAAGAGAATGTAGTCTCAATTTACTATTTTAAAATTGCAGAAACTGTTTTATCTCACAGATAAATACAGTTGTCTCACAAGGATCCTAAATATACATTTATGTATGAACGTATATGTATAAAGTTATGCAAGGCTACCGAAGCTGCCACCAAGAGCAGGCTTCTTGTCAGTAAAACCTCAGGTTGCTGTTTGTATGCAATGTTACAGTTCACTCTCCCATGCAGCCCATGCTATTCTCTCAGCATCTGATATGGTTCGTGAAGCAGAATCAGTAATATCTAAAACAGCATCAGAACAAGACAGCTTGATGTACCTTGGAGTTAGAAGTTGATTCCAAGAAGCAGAGCCTGTTGCCAAATCCTTCTGCAGCAAGACACAATTTCTGTTGTTCCTTGTGAACAGTAGCAGTACACTGCAGAACCACTTCATCATCCTATTAAAAACAAAAAAAGAGAGAGAGAATGACAGCAAGATTAAGTCTTTTAGATTGCAGATCTTTGGGATGTATCTCCAAATAGAGCTGAAGTCAAAATTAATTCTAGGATAGTTATTTATTTATTTCACTGACATAAGCCATCACTGAATGAGAAGAAATAAGCACAGCAGGACAATCACATTCCATGTCCACAATTAAACCAAAAAAGACTTTTCCAACTGAAAATATTTAGATTTAATTATTTAATTCCAGTATGTCATTTTAAAAACTTATCTTTCTAAGTGATTTCTAGAGAACATGTAATGAAAGGTTTACCACTTAGCACTCGTGTTTTTCATATATTTGTATGGCAACCTCATTTCAAGAATTTAAGATAACATTTTAATCCCAAATATAATCATAATATTAGATGCAGCAATTAAGGTGATTGCTAAGCTAAATATGACTATCCAAGGATGACCCATGATTTTCATTAGTTAAAAATGACTCAAAGGCACCAAAATCACAAACACAATCTTATTTATTTATTTATTTATTTAATGTATTTATTTATACACCGCCCATCTCATTTTTTAGCACTAAAGGAGTGCCTAGTACCTGAAATGTAATAACATGATCATGGGGGTGGTGCAGCCGTAACTTTAAAGACAGATTGTAAATAACTTTTTTCAAGTCTGTTGCAACTTTAAATGGCTGTTAAATGTTGTAATTCAAGAAGTACCTATACACACTCCATTCTCACTGTATTCAATTTCTTTTGACATATCCAACTCTCATTTCTATGCAATACAGATAGTCCTCAATTTAAGATTACAATTTAACCCAAAATTTGTGTTGCTGTGTGAGACATTTAAGTGAGTTTTGCCCCATTTTACAACCTTTCTTGTCACAGTTGTTAAGTGAATCATTGCAATTGTTAAGTTAGGAACACGGTTATTAATTGAGTTCGGTTTACCCATTGACTTTGCTTGTCAGAAGGTTGCAAAAGATTATCACATGACCATGAAACACTACAAGTGTCAGGACTGTAGTTATGTTCCTTTTAGGATCTTTGGCCTGCCACACTCTCTATTATTTCACTATGCTGTTTCATTAGTGTAGTAATTTTGAGGGGGAAATAGAAAGGAGTAGAATTGTGGAATGTGTTGTCATTCTTTTCTAGAAGCCAAGGTCATCTTTTGTCTCTGCACCTCTGCATCTGACCGGAACTAGATGGGTGGAAATGCCAGCGTGGATGAAGATGATTGGACCATGTGATGGATTTATGGGTTTGGGGATAAGATCATGAACTTTCAACTGGGTGAAATCCCAGGAAGCTTTTAGAATTGGGATTTCCACAGATGTGCCAACATGTCTGTCTTATTAAATTGGAACTTTGATGAAAGTTTTGCCTTGGACTCTAATTTAATTCTGCATATTTGGAATGCTGACAACAAGTATCATAACTATGAGTCAGTTGCCAAGCATCTGAATTTAATCATGTGACCATGAGGATGTGGTAATTGTCATAAGTGTGAAAAAGGGTCATGTCACTTTTTCCAGTGATGTTGTAACTTTGAACAGTCATTAAGTGAATCATTGTAATTCGAGGACTACCGATAGTCACACATGTGTACTCTTATGTAGCCATTCTGACTCTTTTTCACATTCTTTCTTCACAAGGACAATTTACTACCTACTCCCTTTCTATCAGCATTTGAATGTCTTAAAATTTCTCTATCTAAATTCCCAACTTTAGCAAACAGTCAAGCAGGGTGATTAAATTCATGTTTGCTCTAATTCTTCACGATTTATTTATACATTTCTTGCAACAGTTCACTCTATTTTCCTTGTGAAATATAACTACCTTGTTCTTTGATAAAGTTTCAGACCATGATTCGTGGTTGCATCATGCAATCTATTTGGTACAAATCATCTCAGTCAACAAAACAGCATAATCTGCATACAAAGTACATATATGTATATTCACATTCCTGTCCAACATGTCTAACCTCAGAACAAGCAATTTGATTCCTTTGTCTATAAAAACTACAAAAGGAACATAAAGAAATTCTTGCCTTCTTCCTGCCTGAATACAAACAAATCACTGATCATCCATATATTGCTATTTGCACTTAGATTCCAGACTATATTATTATTTCATTCAGCAACCAACCTGCAATTTCATATTCACATAAAATGGTCCATAACTGAAGATCATACATGTTTTTCTAAATCAGTAAAAGAGTAATAAAATTTCTCGCACTCTCGCACTGATCTGCTTGTCCACTTCCTCCCTCACAACTACAGTACACTTCCCAAATTTTGCTTACTGTCGTTTCTTAGACTCTTTCCAAGAGTTCTACCAAGCACCTTCTCAAAGAGTACTCCCCTATAATATTTACATTTACTCGTAGTTACCTTTCCTTGATCAAAAGCACATAGACATCATCATCTTCACAAATGGAATACCATTTAACTAAAAAATTTCTAAGATTTGTATCTTTTAATTATAGGCAAAAACATCTCTACCTCAATATTAATAACAATCTGCTGTTTAAGAATATTATCATTGCTGTGATAATACCAAAGTTATTCAGCTGTTCTAAGCTTTAGGTAAGAGTATTCCAACATGGAATGCAAATTGAGATGCATGTGATGGAAGGCATGTTCTTTTTAAAATGTGGGCAAAGAGAATCAAGTCTTCAATCTTATTATGCCCATCATCTTGACTTTTTCTACCCTTTGTCTGCAGACATCCTCAGCTTTAATTTAGGTGTCCTGCAACAAAATATTATGAATTCAAGTACAATAGTTAATATTTTAGTTGCTTTCAGCTTTGCTAGCTAACTCAAGGAATCAAAAATGCTGTGGCTGGATGCATGATTGTCAATGTTCCCCATCATTAAGAATTTGCCCTGTAAAAGCAAGTCTTATAGGACAAATCCCTCATTAAAAGGCCTCATGTTGACATTTTAATTAATTTGAAATCTGTACAGCACAGCTAAAGAAACTATTTGAAGAATCTATCAATTAGAGTTCCTTACAAAGATACACATTAAAATAAAGGAATAGTAAAGATAACGGAATAGCAAACTGTATGTTTTTCTCAGAGCCGAGACCTGGGAATACACAAATCTCCCTCCATATTAAAACACATCTGGAAAGAATAAAGAGTAGGATTCAAGTGAAAATTCAGTTTGTGCAAAATTAATTTTAGATTCAGTGTTTCTAGAATGAAATATAGTACACCTTTTAATATTCTGCAAATCAAACACAATGAAATAGCATATTTCATAACTATTTGTATTTGTATTTGTATTTTATTAATATTTGTAGGCCGCCCTTTTCCCTGAGGGGACTCAGGGCGGCTCACATAAAATCAAGGGAGGGGGAAGACAAACATTAACAGAGAAACATATAATAAAATATTCAACAACATACATTCTTCATTCGGGAGGGGCGGCTAACCTTGTCCCCAGGCCTGACGGGCTAGCCAGTTCTTAAGGGCTATGCGGAAGGCCTGGACGGTGGAGAAGGTACGAATCTCCACGGGGAGTTCGTTCCAAAGGGTCGGGGCTACTACTGAGAAGGCCCTCCTCCTTGTAGTTGCCAGCCGACACTGGCTGGCCGATGGAATACGGAGGAGGCCTAATCTATGGGATCTTATTGGTCGCAGGGAGGTAATTGGCAGAAGGCGGTCTCTCAAGTATCCAGATCCACTGCCATGAAGGGCTTTATGGGTGACTAATAGCACCTTGAAGCGCATCCGGAGATCGACAGGTAGCCAGCGCAGCTCGCGGAGGATAGGTGTTATGTGGGTGAACCGAGGTGCACCCACAATCACTCGCGCGGCCGCGTTCTGTACTAGCTGAAGTCGCCGGATGCTCTTCAAGGGCAGCCCCATGTAGAGCACATTGCAGTATTCCAGCCTAGAGGTCACAAGGGCCCGGGTGACTGTTGTGAGAGCCTCCCGATTCAGGTAGGGCCGCAACTGGCGCACCAGGCGAACCTGGGCGAATGCCCCCCTGGTCACAGCCGTCAAGTGGTGGTCAAACGACAGCTGTGGGTCCAGGAGGACTCCCAAGTTGCGAACCCTCTCTGAGGGGTATAGAGTTTGACCCCCCAGCCTGATTGATGGAATATTGATCGAATCTTTGGGAGGGAAGCACAACAGCCACTCGGTCTTTTCTGGGTTGAGTACAAGCTTGTTAACCCTCATCCAGTCCATAACGGCTTCGAGGCCTCGGTTCATCACGTCAGCCGCTTCATTGAGTTGGCACGGGGCGGACAGATACAGTTGAGTATCGTCCACATATTGATGGTATCTGATCCCGTGCCTGCGGATGATCTCTCCCAGCGGTTTCATGTAGATGTTGAATAGTAGGGGGGATAAGACCGAGCCCTGAGGCACCCCATATGTTAGGGGCCTAGGGGACGATCTCTGCCCCCCCACTAACACCGACTGCGACCTGTCCGAGAGGTAGGAAGAGAACCACCGCAACACGGTGCCTCCCACTCCCACCTCCCGCAGTCGTCGCAGAAGGATACCATGGTCGATGGTATCGAAAGCCGCTGAGAGGTCTAGGAGGACCAGGATGGAGGAATGTCCTCCATCTCTGGCTCTCCAGAGATCATCGGTCAATGCGACCAAAGCGGTTTCAGTGCTGTAACCGGGTCTGAAGCCTGACTGGAAGGGGTCAAGATAGTTTGCTTCCTCCAAGGACCGTTGGAGCTGGAAGGCCACCACCTTCTCAACAACCTTCCCAAGGAAGGGAAGGTTGGAAACTGGGCGATAGTTATTAAGAACAGCTGGATCCAGAGATGGTTTCTTTAGGAGGGGTCTCACCACCGCCGCTTTCAGTGAGGCGGGGAAGTTCCCCTCCCGGAGAGAGGCGGTAACAACCGCCTGGATCCAGCCTCGTGTCACCTCACTGCTGTTAGTAACCAGCCATGAGGGACACGGATCCAGTACACAGGTGGAGGCACTTACAGCCCTCATGGCCTTGTCCACATCCCCGGGGGTAACATCCTGAAACTCAACCCAGAGATGTTCTACCTGATCCTCCTGTGCCTCGGCTGGAACTGCGGGGGAGGAGTCCAAGTCCGACCGAAACCGAGCAATTTTGTCCGCTAAGAATTGGGCATAATCCTCAGCTCTGCCCTGCAAGGGTTCCCCCGCTTCCCTTTTATTCAGTAGGGAGCGGGTTATCCTAAACAGGGCGGCTGGGCGGGACTCAGCGGACGCAACCAAGGTGGCTATGTGGGATCTTTTAGCTGCCCTAAGTGCCCTGGTGTATTCCTTGGTGCAGGTGGTTACCATTGCTCGGCTCGATTCGGACTTATCGGACCTCCATCGGTTCTCTAGGCGTCTCCTCGGGCGCTTCATCTCCCGGAGTTCCTCGGTGAACCAAGGAGGTCTCCGGGATCCGCTGCCTCGGAGGGGCCGCAGTGGCGCAATCCGGTCGAGAGCCTCCGATGCTGCTGAGTGCCAAGCAGCAACCAGAGTCTCTACCGGACTGTGGGCGAAAGTGTCAGGAATAACCCCAAGCTCCGTCTGGAACCTTAACGGTTCCATAAGTCGCCTGGGGCGGAACCACCTGGTCGGTTCCTCCTCCCTACAGTGGGGGTTTGGTCTCCGGAAGTCGAGCCTCAGTAGGCAGTGGTCTGACCACGACAGTGGTATGATGTCATTACCCCTCAGACCAAGATCACAAATCCACTGCTCCGAGAGAAATACGAGGTCGAGCATGTGCCCCGCCGAATGGGTTGGGCCCTGAATTACTTGGGTCAAGCCCATGGCTGTCATGGAAGCCATGAACTCCTGCGCCCCATCAGAGTTTTCACCGAGCGATGGCAAATTAAAGTCCCCCAGGACCATCAACCTAGGGAACTCAACTGCCAGCTCGGCTACTGACTCGAGGAGCGAGGGGAGGGCTGCTGCAACGCTGTTGGGAGGCAGGTACGTTAACAGCAAGCCCACTTGACCCTTAAGGTCCAACTTTATCAGCAGAGACTCACACCCGACAAGCTCCGGAGCAGGGACCCTACGAGGAACTAACGACTCCCGGATAACAATGGCCACACCCCCACCCCTTCCCTGGGCTCTCGGCTGATGTAGCACCTGAAATCCTTCTGGGCACAGCTCTACAAGGGGGACTCCTCCCTCTGGGCCCAGCCAGGTTTCAGTAATACATGCCAGGTCTGCCCTCTCGTCTAAAATTAAGTCCCGGACGAGAGGAGCTTTATGTACTACAGACCTGGCATTTAGCGACAACAGCCTGAGACCAGGGTCCTGACTACTTGCGCCATCTGGTCTCGGAGTGGGACTTAAAGGGCCGGAAGGAGGGATCTCTGTAATATAGCGAACCCTCCTTCCCCGGTAATGGCCTGCCCTAAAGTCCCCGCCGTATCTGCCCCTCCCTGTTACGACCGTAATACCCCGACCCTCTCCCGTGTCTCTGGTCCCCCCAACCACCCCCATGGCCCCCACATCTCCCGGCAGGTCCTCCGAATCATACATACCCATGCACTCCCCCAAACAATCCCCACGTCAAGATTTAAAACACAAAAAATTTACAACAATATAATAATAAAAGTGGGACATTCATTCATCTCATACATATCTCATACATATCCCATGCAAAGAAAGAAGAAAAAGATGAGAGAAAAGAAGGAAATTAAAAATTGCGCAATTGATTAAAATTTTAAGGTGCGAGTTCAGATGGCAGAGATTGGCTCTTAATGTTCAGAGTTGAAGTGGCTGGGGGCCAGTTATAGTTCAAAAAGAATATATGGGGAAGTGTCTTATAACCCTCCTCTTTTTCTATAACTTTGTTGGTCAGAGGGTCCTGTGGGGGTTCAGAGCGGACACACAGTGCTGCCATCATCTGTCCACCCGCAGCCCAGGTCCAGAGTCTTCCTTCTGGGAATAAAACCACTCCAAGAGATCCACAGAGGCACGCCACTGAAAGTAGATGGAATAAAAAGGTGGAACAGGCGTTGTAATTACCAAGAGACACCGTCACTGTTCTCAGGATGGAGCTTGCTCCCTCAGCGTAAAATGGCCAAGGCAGCCCGAGAACCTCCGGAATCTCTAAAGCCAATGGGATCATCCAGGTCTGCCAGGTCCAAGGGTGGTCTCCCCAGTTCCTCGATTTCACTGCAGGCAGATAGTTCCTCGTTTTCACTGCAGGCAGGCAGAGTAAAGAGGTGGGGCAGGCAATAGGGCCGCCAAAGAACGACACCGCCGCCACCGAGCTGGAGTTCCTCTCCTCGCCGCCGAACAGCTGATGTAAGCAAGGCAGCCCGGAGACCGCTAGAACCGCCAAAAACCCCGTGGTCCACGGCTGCAGCGTCCAAACGGCCCAGAGATGGTCCTGGGGGTAATCCCACGATCGTAGGGCGCTCCCGTCGCAAACAGGCAAAGCCAGAGGGTGGAATAAGCGACGGAGCCGCCGAAGAGCGCCGCCGCCGTTTCCAAGCCAAAGTTCCCCTCCTCCGCGCTGCCGAGTGGCCCGACCAGCATGGAAGCCGTTGGAGACGCCGGAGCCTTTGCGGTCCGGGGCTATCCCCAAAGAGGTAGCCCCTACCGTTCGTTGATCTTTTCGGGCTCCCTGGGTCTTCAGCTCCCCAGACGAGCCTCTCATATTGTAAATTAGTGTTGTTACTCGCGGTTTTCTCTGAATTTCGTCGGAAAGATTTAGAGCGGACGGAGCCTTGCAACCATTTTAGTTCTCGCACATGCGCAGCCATAGCCTTAACTATGAAAAAATAAAAAAAATGCATGCATTTTTAAATGTTAAAACAGTTCAATGTAGAAAAAATAGTTACCAGGATATAAAAGGAGGCAGCAAATAAATTTTGTACTTTCCTTGGCAACTGATACGTTAACAGCATACTAACATAATCAAATGAAAAATTCTATTACAAATCATAATGTTCTCTGGTAACTCATAAATTATGCATTTTACTTCAATACCAGACCTAAAACATTTTCTCGTGGTATTTTTTGCTGTGCCATTTTACAAAAAAGAACAAACTGAATGCTGGCTGCTGTTATCTGGCAAATCACAATTCAATGTTTTGCTTCGGAAAATATGTGCATTAATGAAGTGATTCCTACACTACTAGCTGCATCTCGTTGTGTCCTTTCACATAGAAAAAATTATCCACCAAATGAAACCAATTCCCATTAGGTTGCCCTACCTGTTTCTGGAGCAAATAAATGTGATATAAGAGACACAAAGGAAAGTCTAATTAAAATCCACCTGCATAGGAATCTAGACCTGTTTCCTTTATCATTATTTTGTGTAGTGGAATGACCCTTATGGATTTTGGTTTAATTTTATTGCATGCAGCATTTTAAAAATGTCAAATCTTTAGTGTTTTGAAATTATTTTTAAGGGAGATGACTTTGATTCCATGTTTAGCTTGTTTTTTCAAATGTAATTAATTTACTTTAGGGATTAGAATATTTGAAGCACAGATGTTGCCAAGACAAGGAAGTGTATAATGGAATGTATACAGTATCATGAATATGGAATTTCATTTGTACATTTTCTTTGCTCTTATCCCAAATAGAGAGATTCAGTGGAACTAATATGAAATGATGATACTTCATTTACTACTTTTGTAGTTTGAGGTTTCCCTGTAGTTAGAATGCCATTAAAAAGCATGGTAACAGAAACATAGTGTTATCTATTAGTATTGGAAGAAAGCAAGGTATCAGCTAGATTGGTAAGATTTATTTGATGCTTGAAGGTACTCACCACAGGATGATGGTTCATATATCAACTATCAGACGGTCAGATAAGAAGTGCTTGGCAGCAGATTATTGCTCACTATGACACAATTGTACATGTCTATAATAGAATGCTAGACATTTGGCTTGGCATTCCTGTTTTCTAGTTGATACTCGTGATTGTACCTCCTGGACCTACCTCATGATCCTTGCCTAATATGCATTCTCAACAAAGCATGTCAGGTAATTCTGTAGCGTTAGCTGGGGTTAATGAAGTTGACCCTAGGATATCTCGAAGTATGCTTAACCTTTGTTAGATGGGCAACTGATATTAGTTTGAAATGACTTCTGAGGAAGAAATGGCAGATTGAAGATTGCTTGGCGAAAAATGCTGACAAATACAGTGGAACGAAGAGCTGGCAAGTAAATTATCTTTTAATAATTCCTTTCCAGCAAGGAGAGGACTTGAGATCTCCTACAAGTGCTTCAGTCAGTAGCTCCTCATGAGTATATGCCACGGCCTGGATAGAAGGAAGTGAACTTCCAATAAACTTTTCTGCCGTCCTCACCACTCTCTGCACAGCATTCCTATGCAAAACAGTAGTACTTCCAAAACAAACAATAATATACTATGACGGGATGCTTTCAATCATCCTTCTATAAAAAGTGATAAGGACAGGGAAAGGAAGATGTGCTCTTCTCATATGACACAGAAAGTGCAGGTGCTGCTGTACCCACTTCTCTAGTGTAGTAGGACTGGGGGGATTGCCAAACTCACCCGCAGCCATGGAAACTCAATGGGTCTGCCACCTCAAGTTATAGGCTAGTTGCTATGAGAATAAAGTAAAGGGAGATCTTCATTGAAGTCCCCTTGAGCTTCTGGAGAAAAAGCAGATTTTAAATATAAACAAATCTAAAGATACTATGGAAATATGAAAAACGTGAAAGGATGCCACAGGCAGAGGTGGTTCTCATTTCTTCTATGTTTGTTTTTAGTTAGACTGAATCAAGTGAACAATTTTGCTTTATCTGTAAGGTGAGAAAAGCATAATTAAAAATAGATATAAAATACAAGACATAGAACTTCAGTTTATTGTGTTATCCAGATGAACCAATTTTGTTGAATTAGAATGATTCTCACCTCCAATAATTACAAATTCATACTTTTTTCTCTTCTAAACTGAATACAAAATTTTGTATTAGGATCATTAAAATGTATTAAAACATTTTCATTATTGTGGCCCAGTTTTGAAACCTTTATGGTAAAGGCTGTATAGGTTAGTATAGGTTGTTGATGATATAAAATAAATGTAGTTGGGATCCTAGGATACTTTTTCTTTAAAAAATGAGTAAGTTTAGGCTCTAGCTAATAGAAGAGAAGCAATTTTCAATTTTTACCTTTTCCTCTGTCACAGTAGTCTTCATGTCAAGTGTTCATTTTTACCAGATCAAATTTTCAATGTAACAGAAGAATTTTATAGAAATAATTACTATGATGCAATATATAAAACAGTTTTTAGTATAACAAAATGACATTAGAATAAGATGCCTAGTTTTCCAATGTTTCGATGATCTTATCAGATTGGATTTACTATTCCATTTAGATTAACTTTCCTTGAAAAGAGATGATGATTTGTAGAGAAAAGGAATGTCTGTTAAGTGAGTAATGTGATCAATTCTCAATTCTTGGTATTATCATTCTTTAACAATTGTTGGTACGATCAACAGATTTCAATTAAACTTAAGCTAAGAGTGTGTGGTTTGATTAATCAGATATTTTAACTTTCAGCATTTTTATTTTGTAGATAGTAGCAGATCAGAATTTTACCGAATAAGAAATGATTTTTATTCATTATGCTTTGAATTAAAATGGCTTAAACAGAAATTGTATATTCATTTGCCTACAGTAAATTCTTTTGCATAATATGAAATTTAAATTTGATTAAATGTGCATAAGATTTTGCTGTCTAAAGAATCTTATAATTGGTTACACTGCTGCCATTCCACTGAATGTAGATATTTACTAGGGATGGATAGTGTTTTAACATCTTTGATTGATTTGTTAATTATTGGTGTGACAGTTTTGAATTTATCAAAGTAGACTGGGTAATTTTCTTCAGTATGCTTTATTACATGGCCTTGTAACAAAAGATCTTTAGCAATTTCTAAAACAACTGGAAAATGAAAACTACACAAATAAAAGCATAAAGCAACATAATGTAATACAACATTAAGAATTTTCAATTAGGATTTAATAAATTTTAAAAAGGTAGAGAAAAGCACAAAGCAGAATTTAAAAGTTAAAATTAAAGATCACAGGTCTGCAAAAAAAAAATTTTCAAGAGCTGTTTTGGTTATTCCACATAATCTTTATGTTTTTTTGGTGCTAAATCTGAAAATGACCTCCATTTTGTTATAGGACATCACATTTTCTGACAATTTAGGTAGCTATGTTAAATAAGGCAATACCTCAAAATAAATGGAAATAGACTTATAAAATTAAAGTTTTATTACAATATTTTCATGAAAATCCTTTTTTGAACTGAAATGAGCTCACCTACCCACACTAAACTCAATTCTTTTTTCTTGTGAGGCTCCTCTTGGTGCATTTACGCTTGTGAGTAGCATCTGGAATGTTTCTCTGAAGCATCCAACAGTAGTCTGCCATCATTGTAATGCTCCATTTTCCCTGGTATCTCCTTTCCATCTCTTTAATGTCTTGGTGGAATCGTTCACCTTGTTCCTCACTCACAAATTTTCAGGAAATTAGTCAAGGTGGGACTGGAGGAAATGCACTTTCAAACTCATCGGGCAACCTAAAGCTTGAAACGCTTTCAGCATTATTCCGACCATCTTTTTGTAGTGAGAATCTTTGTTATTGCCTAAAAATTTCTGTACGACTTCTTTAAATGCAATCCACCCTTCTTTTTGAGGATATGTCATGATATTGACAAACTCTTGATCAACTATAAGCCTTCTAATGTCTGGTCCGACGAATATTTGAAGCATTCTCCATCTCTTGGAAGTAATTTTATGAATTACTTCATCAATCCCAATTTTATGAGGAGAGATGGTAGAAGAACTTTATGGGAAAGTACCAAAGTTTCTTGGAGGACATTCTTTTCACCGACTGTTAGCACCCTCGGCTGCCAACTCTTCTTGGTCCAGTGATTTTGTCGGTCTCGACTATCCCATAGACACAGAAAACAAGGGTGTTTGGTACACCCAGCTTGTTGCCTGAGCAGCATGCACAAGACCTTCAAGTCCCCACACACTTGGAAAGCATGGTTTTCATATTTAAGTTTACGAAGAACCAATTCCAAGTTCTCGTAGGTTTCCTTCAAGTGTACAGAATGACCTACAGGTATGGAAACATAAAAAATGTTGTGGAGTAAAATTGCTTTGAGATTTCTTTTTGAAGAATCATAAAAAGACGCCATTGCTTTGAATCATATTGGATTTTAAATTGACCCATCATACCTTCAACATCAATGCAATAAACCAACTTGTCTTCCTGGGCGAAATAAAGAACGAACTCCTTTTCACAATGTCTGAACCATGAAGATGACACTCCTGGCAACAATAAATTCCTTTTTTTCAGCCTTGATCCGAGTAACTCAGTGGCATCTTTGGAAAGATTCAAGTCTCTTACCAAATCATTCATCTCCTCCTAAGAAAACAATTTTGGTCTTGTATCATCTTCAAAGTCAGAACTTGATTTGTCATCTGGTTCAGGTATGACTTCACCTTCATCGGAGCTAAATATCTCTTCCAAAGTAGCAGGGGGCTTGGGTACTGGTATATCTGTGCCATGGGGGATGGGAAGAATTGCTGAGTGAAGATTGGGGTATGAAATGGAATCCTTCCATTTGGAATTAAACCCTTTCACATCACATGAACAAAAGTAACAGTCATCACTATGGTTCTTTTGCTCTCGCCATACCATAGGAATCCCATAACGGAAAGATTTTTTCTTACCCTTGAACCAATTTCGGAGGTCCTCAACATACCGTTTGTACACTTTATGAGGCACCCAAACTTTATATTGATCTCCAATTTTTAGTCCAAATTATGCAAAGTATACTTTTTTCACAAAGTCTGTAATATTCTGCTGTTGCTTAAACACTATATATTCACCACAGATGAAAAAACTGTCTGGTGAATTAATACACTTTTGAGAAGCCATAACATAATGGTTGAGGAATGACGAGCTAACATGAATTGCGATGAAAAAGTGTGAACAGCCTAGAACCAAGAACCTGATGATGATTCGTGCACAAGAGTGGCATGCAGGAGAGAGCAGCTCTGTGTCTGTACACGAGACTTCACAATGCTGGCCATGCCCCCTGCACTGACCGAAGATGCTGCTATCTGCCCTGTGTCTCCCTCCCACTGGATTCTTCAGGAAAGATTAACCCCTTCTACCATTAGAAGCGCAGACTTAAAACTTGCTTAGCTTATGTATATATTGCTGGCCATCAGATTTACAGTGCTATATATTTTTTTACACAACTCGGACAAACCCTTTAAGGTTTTTTTGGCATTTTATATCTTAAATGGACTTATGTGAATTAATTAATAGTAATTTGGACTTTAAATTTGGTTAAAAACCCATAATATAAAAAAATACCAAAAATTAAAAAAAATGATAAATTTGAAGACAATTTTACATGTTGTGGCAAATCATGACGTCTAGGAGTTTTTTCAATATTTTATTTGTTTTCAGCACACCAAAATACATGGAAATTAGATGAAAATAATCAAACAGCTTTTTAGTTGCAGACCTGTGTAATGTGAAGATGCCAGAAATACATTAACTTAGTTGCTGTTCTGTTAAAAAGAAAAAGTAATAGCTACTCAATGAATAATTTCTGTCTTTGTTTAATCTGAATTATTTATGTCAAGTAATCTGTTTAGAGGCTATTTTATTACAAAGTATTTTTTGATTTGACTCTTGATGCTTCCAGATGGATGACTTACACATTATTAAACTTTTCATTCTATCGCTGGGCTTATTTTCAATATGTACAAACATAAGTTGTTAGGGATCCCAGACTGGGGTTGGGGACCCCTAATCTAGCAGTGTTCTTTTTTGTTTGCTGATTTTTTTTTAACTCTCCCTCGTGTGTGTGTGTGTGTGTGTGTGTGTGTGTGTGTGTGTTTTTCAGGTGATTCTGAGCAGCTTGAAGTGACTTCTTGAACACTTTTGAGGTGAAATATCTGAACAAGATGCCAATATTGATATAATTTTAAAATTAATTTGAGATGTTTAATTTAGATTAGGACAGACAGTGATTAGGCAGTGGACTGATGAAATATGGGAAGCAGCATTTGGTTCAGGAAAAGGAATCAGATGAGTAATAATACAGATGAAACTCGAAAAATTAGAATATTATGCAAAAGTTCATTTATTTCAGTAATGCAACTTAAAAAGGTGAAACTAATATATGAGATAGACTCATTACATGCAAAGCAAGATAGTTCATGGAGTGATTTGTCATAATTGTGATGATTATGGCTTACAGCCAATCCACAATCTCAGAAATTTACAATATTACATGCAATCAATACAACAAGGATTGTACATAGAATATCGGACCTCTGAAAAGTATAAGCATGCATATGTACTCAGTACTTGGTTTGGGCCCCTTTTGCAGCAATTACTGCCTCAATGCGGAGTAGCATGGAAGCTATCAGCCTGTGGCACTGCTGAGGTGTTATGGAAGACCCGGATGCTTCAATAGTGGCCTTCAGCTCTTCTGCATTGTTCGGTCTCATGTCCCTCATCTTTCTCTTGGCAATGCCCCATAGATTCTCTTTGGGGTTCAGATCAGGAGAGTTTGCTGGCCAATCAAGTGCAGTAATCCCACGGTCATTGAACCAGGTTTTGGTGCTTTGGGCAGTGTGGGCAGGTGCCAAGTCCTGCTGGAAAATGAAGTCAGCATCCCCATAAAGCTCGTCTGCGGAAGGAAGCATGAAGTGCTCCAAAATCTCCTGGTAGACAGCTACATTGACCCTGGACTTAATGAAGCACAGTGGACCATCATCAGCAGATGACATGGCTCCCTAAATCAACACAGACTGGACTTCAAGCATCTTGCAGTGTGTGCCTCTCCATTCTTCCTCCATACTCTGGGTCCTTGGTTTCCAAATGAGATGCAAAAGTTGCTCTCATCAGAAAAGAGGACTTTGGACCATTGAGCAACAGACCAGGTCTGTTTTCCTTAGCCCAGTTAAGACACTTCTGACGTTGTTGGTTGTTCAGGAGCGGCTTGACAAAAGGAATATGACATTTGAAGCCCATGTCCAGGATCCGTCTGTGTGTGGTGGCTCTTGATGCACTGACTCCAGCCTCAGTCTACTCATTGTGAAAGTCCCCAACACTTTTGAATGGCTTTTTCCTGACAATCCTCTCCAGGCTGAGGTCATTCCAGCTGCTTGTGCACCTTTTTCTTCCACACTTCTCCCTTCCACATAACTTTCTATTAATGTGCTTTGATACAGCACTTTGGGAACATCCAACTTCTTTTGCAATTACCTTTTGAGGCTGTCTCTCTTTATGGAGGGTGTCAATGATGGTTTTCTGCACAACTGTCAGGTCAGCAGTCTTTCCCATGATTGTGATTCCTACAGACTGAGAGACCATTTAAAGGCTCAGGAACCCTTTGCAGGTGTTATGGCTTAATTAGCTGATTAAAGTGGGACATTTTGAGCCTAGAATATTGCACCTTTTCACAATATTCTAATTTTCTGAGATTGTGGATTTGGGGTTTTCATGAGCTGTAAGCCATAATCATCACAATTATGACAAATCACGGCTTGAACTATCTTGCTTTCTATGTAATGAGTCTATCTCATATATTATTTTCACCTTTTAAGTTGTATTACTGAAATAAATGAACTTTTGCACGATATTCTAATTTTTCAAGTTTCACCTGTATGTAGTAATATATATAGAGTTGCCCTTCATAATTTTGGAATTTTCACACTAAATTACAATTTGCTTTTATGGACAGGTCTTTCTTACCAGCTGCTTTGTTTCTGGCTATATTTGATCTATAAATAAAGCTTCATATAGATAACAACGAGTGTTTCTAAGAAGACATTTTTTTAAAATTTAAATGCGAAGTTTAGGGAGCTCATTTTTGACATGCTTCAGAGATAATTTGTATGAGCAGAAAATACTTTGTGTAAGATGTCTCATTCTAACTCCTACTGGTTCTGGAGCTATTTTGATAAATTCCTAGGATTCTCAAGGAGACTTTCATGAGATATGGGAGGCTGCTAGTTTAGTCTCTAATACATCCAGGAATTTGGTGCTTAAAGGTGCAGAATACCCTTTTTAGAACACTCAATTAAGTGTTCAAACTGAGAAATTAAGGACAGTTACCATGGTGCAATTCACAAAGTAGTAGAGTGAATTTACATTGGACAAATTATTTCTAAAAGTATAAAATATAGCATTGCTTCTTCCAGCTTCCTTAATAGTAAGAGTTTTAAATTTTATTTTTAAAGTTAAATGTTAATAACAATTCTATACTTGGGTGGTATGTAGACAGTTAAGAAACAATAATATATTATCTGTTAATTGTGCCTGTTATTAGTGTATTAACAGGCAATTATATAAATACTTGAAACCTAGTATACCGTAGCGCAGAAGGACTAGGAGTTTTGAGATGTTATTTTGAGACAAAAAGTGAGATATGCATTTAATAAATAAATAACAATGTATTTTCTGGAGCAAAATTGCAAAAATGATCTGAGTACATTATTATTTAATCATTATAGTGAGTTTTTACATAAGCCAATTTTACATTATTTAAAAGCTGACTGTTAGATTCCTTGAATTGATTAAAAATGCATATCATGTGCTTTAAAACAGGGACCCCCAATCCCCGGGCCCACTACCGGCTCTTGAGTCTTTCGGAATCAGGCTGCGGAAGTGGTGGGTGAGTGCAAATGGAGCTGTGTGTGTTCGTGTGTGTGTGTGTTCTTGCCCATGGAACCATCCTCTCTTCCCCAGTCTGTGAAGCCAAAAAGGTTGGGGAATTCTGCTTTTAAAAATATTGCAATGTCCACTAGCCAGGCTAGCAACCAAAGAGAATATTATTTGCTCAGGGTTGAACTGTGGAGTTCTTGGTGCTCTCTGTGCTTGGTCGCTGTCTAGTTCTATTTCAAATCTACTCCCCAGATTTTTTTGCCTTTCTTATCAATAATTGTTAAGTTTGGGATGTTGTGGGGCAGATGCCTGTTTGTCTGAAATCTAAAATCCCAGAACACTTTGTCTATTTTGTGGCCCTCTAACTCTTGCTTGCAGGCAAGTGATATAACTTGGAGATATTCCAATGCATTTTATTGCTACTTTGTCATGCCATTAGTCTGTAATTGTATTACCATATTTTTCTGAGTATAAGGTGCACCATTTTCCCTCAAAAAAGAGGCTGAAAATCTGGGTGTATCTTATACACTGAATACAGCAATTTCTGCTTCCTGAAACCCCACCTCCTTCACCAAAATGGCCGTGCATAGCTTTTAAGAGGCTTTCAGAGTACTCCTGGGGGCTGGAGAGGGGAGAAATGAGCAAAAAATGGCCTGTTTTTGTTCAGATCTGCCCCCCCCCCCAGCACCCAGGAGCACTCTATAAGCCTCATAAAGGCTATCCATGCCCTTATTTGCCAAAAAAAACTGGCCATTTTCACAAAAAATGGGCTGTTTTTTGCTTCTTTTTGCCCCCCTCAAGAGCACTCTACAAGTCTCCCATTTTTGGGATGTTTGCAGAGCGCAAAAACTTTTTTAAAAAATTTGCCTCTTCAAAACCTTGGTACGTCTTATACTCCATTGCATTCTTATACTCTGAAAAATATGGCATATACACAATAACATGACATCATAGCTGCCAGTTCTTTAGTTGCTTCTGACTTTTATTTCCATCAAGCTCTTCCCAAGAACCTGGGATGTCATAATTGGTGTACTATAAGTACGGATCTATAGTATCTCATCTACCAATTTTGATTAGTTTATCAACATTCCTTAACATACAAGTCTAAAAATCTGGTTGACTGTGTAATCAAGCTTAATTTATTAAACTTCTATGCCATTTCATTCCCAGTGACATACATTGCTCACAACAATCAAAGACATTACACTAATATCAATAAAACATAAAAGATAAAGATAAAAGAATGGCATCATAGTTCAAAATAGTTCTGCAGCTTTAGATCTTAACTTCCAGAAAATTTTAGCTCTGCAACTCTGATTTCTCAGATATATTCCACTTACCTACATAATTACCAATAAATTCTGAAAATGAACTACCCCTTCTTTTGCAATAATTCTTAATAGTTGTTTGAACTTGGGGAGTTGCTTTTACCTTGAATATAGATGAATATTACAGTGCTTGGAGAACTTATCAAGCATATGCCAACCAACATAGATGGACGGATGGATGAATAATATGCTAAGCTATTTCTTTAAGCTATTATTTTTATGCAAAATACTGCATTAAATAGGATTAATTTTACATATGCATCAATTTTTTTTGGTTAAGTCTGGCATTCCTTATAGTTTTTAAAAAGGAAACCCTCAAATTTTCTGTTAAAAAAAAGTAAATGGAAAAGTGAAAGTGGGTTCATATTTGATGAAAAGGAAGTTGATGCATAGAAAAATTATGTCTATGTATTTGTATGCTTTAAAATTAATCCAAATTCATGGAGATTATTGTTGCTAATGATGATTGGAGACAAAGATCTATGCTGGACTCTACTTATCTAGCCCAACATTCTTTTTCCAGCAGTCAAGAAATAGAACATTAGGATGGCAACATCTTTGTACTTTTTGCTTCACAGCACAAAAGAAAGGGGATGGGAGTGGTTATAGAGGTCACACATCTGTTGACAACTGGCAAGACAAGCATACCTTGCAGAGGTTTCAGATTGGTGATTTTTAGTTCTTTTACGAAAAGATATTGTATGACTATGTTGTCTTTTCCTCTTTAGTGGATTTCTATGGTAAGAAAATCACAGGAAGTAATAGGTGACATGGGAGAGGTTATCAGCGGATGATAAATTCATCTGGTCATTCTTTAATGTTCAGGGAACTGTCCAGTAAGTCATTTGGAAACATTCATACATCTTGGCTAATATACATCTAATGGATGATTTTATCTCTCTGTTCTACAAAGCCATTAACAAAGAAGACAATTAAGACAGAAATCTCATGTCCTTTATGACTTCTCAAGATACAATTGTTGTCTAGGTCCTTTTGCACAAGATATTTGCCTGAAGCAATTATTTCTACTCCACCCTCTACCCAATTTAAAGGAATAGAGGAAAGGAGCATAGGGCTCCCTCCTACTTTAAATAAATGTAGGAAGAGATAAGACTATATAGGATTTGGCATCTACACATTTCACAACAATTGTTTTAACAGGACCCCTCATTTCAACCCTGAACTACAAATATTCTCCTTTACTGGGCTTTTAACAGTGTAAGCATTGATACATATAGTACATGCACCTTGAGTGAAATGATGGAGAACAAAGGCAACCTGAATGTATATCAAGGGGAGTATTTTATTGAAATAAATGCAGCCTATTTGGAGCAACTGAACTGTACAATCTTCAGAAACACCTTTTACAATTACCAAAATACTTTATCAAAGAAAGCTGATAAAGTGCAGAATTTGGAGCACCAGTCCAGGGAAGCCATTCTGTGTTGTTTCAACAAATGTCATCAAGTGTATTTGTGCCAAAGTAAACAAAGGTTGCATGACATGTCACTGATCACTCAGTCGAAGAGATAGGATTTGCAGATTCTGTATAAGAGCAGGAAGTCAGAAATACAAGAATTGCTTTAGCTAAAAAAGGAACTAAGAAAGATAGGCTATTTGATATTTGAATGCAATTAGCTTTATGATCAACGGTGACCACTGCAATATTTTTTGCAATCCCAACTTCATTTTAGTCAAGAGAAAGAGAAGTAAAATGTCTCTGTCCAGTGTGTGGTATTCTGTTGGTATTCTGTCTATGGTGGAACTATCCTAGGAATGTAATGTAGTAATGAACACCCCATCCAAACTTTTGTATAAACTGAATTGGATCCAGAATATTGGATGGACATGAGAGTGGGGAAGGTCTTGCCATTTTTATAGTTTTATTTATGTTATGGAGAGTCTTCCAACCATTTGGAGTACATTTTTAGGGGACTGACTGGAAACTGAGACTGCAAAGAGGGATATTCTCCCCCTTTGTCACAAAGATGCTTTTTCAGGAGGCAATTAGATTTTATTTTTCTTTGAAGACGTTTTGCTTCTCATTCAAGAAGCTTCTTCAGCTCTGACTGGATGGAATGGATGGATTTATACTCCTTGCAGGCAGCTGGTCATTTTCATTTTTTTAGTGAGAACTTAAGGCACTTAGAGATATCTCTGTTTCCTCAGGGTCACCTGGGTAGTGCAAATGTGTGTGCCACCTTCTTGGCTGCAGGCTGCAGACTCATTCCCAACAGCCTGCCCCTGTCTTCAACAGTGAAGGGATACAGGGCAGAAAACATCCTTGGATAAGTCCAGTTGCCTCCTGAAAAAGCACCTTTGGGACAATTATGACCTGATGACTGAGACTCGCCATAGACATTTAACTATGCACTTTGGAATGAACACCCTTCAAATGGTGTGGGAGTATGAATGGATTTTCAGAAAAGTTGCAGACTACAGGAGAGCTTTGCACTTCAGTTTGAGATGCAGGCAATACATACTCATCCCCAACAGCCTGCCTGTCTTCAACAGGGAAGGGACACAGGACAGAAAAATCCTACAGCCAAGAAGCTCAACATCCATTTGCACTATTCCAGTGACCTTGAGGACACAGCTAAACCTCCAAGTGGCCTCAACATCTCTCTAAAAGAATGCAAATGACCAACTGTCTGCAAGGAATATAAATCCTTCCCTTTCCCACCATCCAGTCAGAGCTGAAAAAGCTTCTTGGATGAGAAATGAAACATCTTCAAAGAAAAACAAGAAAGTGCAGTTGCCTCCTGAAAAAGCACCTTTGGGACAACCAGGACCTGGATAGCTGAGAATCTCCATAGTCATCCTCTCCCTTTCTGCCTCTGTCAGTGGATCATACACCTTCAAATGATTAAGAATTATTTGATTTCCTGTACAACCCAGCTATTATATTTTTATTTGTACATTTCAAATTCTTTAGGATTAAAAAAAAATCCTAATGATATACAGTATTTTTAGTGCCTTTTTAGAAGGGTCTAAATTGCCTCCCAAATGGAAATCCCTTTGTCAAAGACAGGAGGATTTGCATTCATTAGAAAATGTGAATTTATATCCTTAAGTCTACATTGAAATTGAAATATTATGTTTTAATAGAAGATGACTAACCATGTTGAGGACAATTCCAAAGCCTCTGCTGTATCATTGTTTGGTTTATCTGTTTTTATTTGATTTAAGTTAGCTTTAGACCTAATAACCCTTAAATTAGAACAGTGCAGCATTTCCCAATTTTTATTTACTTATTCTGAACTGTAGAGTTATCAAGGTCAGAAACAAATGCTGTAGATCGTATTATTTGTTATCATAACAATGCACAGATACAAACCATCTCTCCTATCCAGTTCTGTAATTCAAAGCTGATTGTGGTACATTGGCAGAAGAGGCACCAAAATTGAATCTTGCTTCCATTATAATTGCATTTGTATTTCATATTTGGGGATTGCTTGGTTTAAGTGCTATCCTTGCCTACGAAGCTTCTGATTTGTGACAGCAGTTGAGAGAAGCCTGGTATTTTGTTCATGGAGTATTTGATTATTCACCAGGTTTGCTCAATACCAAACTCCCCTTAATAGATAACCTTGCTCTTCTACTTTTGTTTCTTGACAATTGTCTAAGAATATGCCATTGCCACAGTTGGAAAGAGAGACATAACACAGACAGTACTCATTGAACGTCCACTCATTCAGTGACCATTCAAAGTTACAATAGTTCTAAATGAAAAGTATTTAACGATGTATCCTTGTTGTGGCTGTTCAAGCTTTCCTACAATCATGTGACCACAATTTAGGGCACTTGGCAACTGACTCACTTTGCAACTTTCAATGCTAGCTTCTGACAAGCAAAGTTTATGGGAAAGCTGACAGCAGGTTGCAAATGGTCAGAGGATACAGTCACACCCATGTGACTGTGAATTGTTGCAACTGCATGAGATTCATCTAATAATAGCAGCTAGAGCTACTGCAATTGCCATTGGAAATTGGCACAGTCATGTGATTTCACGCTTTACAATTGCATGGCTTAGAGTTGCCAGACCCAATTACCATCATTAGGCAAGGACTCTCTGTGTTTCAGTTTTACCATAGGAAGCTCTGGTTATTCCCCATCTGTTCCGAATCTGGTAGCTGAAATCGGTGAAAAGGCAAAGCTTAGATAGTTTTGCAAGCTTTATACCTTATAGCAGGCCTTTCAGTACTGTACATTAAAGAAAGACAGGGGGAATTTGGATACGTTTTGTTTTCTTACCTTGCTTCAGCAGACTACAAATACACGTCTAGCACCTAGCTAACTGCATCCTACTATCAAAAAGCATTGTGGCAGAGTGAAATGCCTGCCTGAAGAAAAGTGTCTGGGTCTATACTAGATGTCTTAAGATTTATTTTTTGGGAAGACAGATGACTCAGCATAAGACTAAGAACACATAGATAGGAAGGGGGAGAAATGCTAGAAGGCACCTGTGAAGTGACATGTGCATGCCTTCAATATACAATACAAAAAGAGTAAACAGAGAAAGGGGAAGCATGCTATATTTCAGATGCTGCAAGATATACTGCCTGAGAGGATGTCATCTGGTTAATATCGAGTGAAGTGGAGGAACGGGCCCAGAGATTACAGCCTTGGGACTAGGAGAAAAATCGGGAGAAAAATCCTGGAGCGGCTTATGGGGGAAATGTGGGGGGGAAACAGGAGGACAGATTGTTGTGTAAAGAAATTCAGACACTGGACAGAAGAAACTTCTGTATTAAAAGGTTTGTTAGGCAGCAAGACAGCCAAGGAGAAAACAGACATTCCAGTATCACTAATTGAGATAAGGAGGAAAGAAGAAGCCATAATAAAGTACTGTATAAGTAGAAAATGAGGGAAAGAGACTTGAGAAAATTAAATAGGTTAAGACTTGACTTGTTATATTTCACATTCTCTTTCATACATACTAATTTGTAAATAATATTCTCACTTAGTATGATACATATTGTATCATACTACTTTATTAACACAAATATTTTACTGTCTAAAAATCCCTCATTTGTTTAGTACTAATTGTGTGTGTAATTGTAATAACTTCTAAACCCTTCAAAATCCTCCACATGTTATGCCTGAGAAGAAAGAACAGAACAGAATATTCTTTATTAGCCAATCTGAGGAATTTGACCTCAGATTAGTGATCTCTTAAAACAAAGAGTAGGCAAAGTGACAAGGAGGGAATTTAGAGTACGTCCTTTACTTTCTATCTGCATCCTACTATTCCCTTGTAGTCAATAGGTCATGAGGTATTTACAGATCAAAGGGAATGGATTTATACCTTCAACAGAAAACAACACAAAAAGTTTGGATTTTAGGTTTAGGTTTAGGTTTTATTCAACTTGTATGCCGCCCTATTCCCGAGGGACTCAGGGCAGCTAACAAAACCGGAAGGGAGGGGAACAATACAAAAGGAAAGAAAACAAAGACAAACAACAATACAGAACCAATTTAAAAGGTCTCAGTGAGGACACCCGTTCGAGTGGGGATGGAACTCAGCAGCCCCAGGCCTGCTGGAACTGCCAGGTCTTAACGGCTTTACGGAAAGCCTGAAGGGTTGTGAGGCTCCGAATCTCCACGGGGAGATCGTTCCAGAGGGCCGGAGCAGCCACAGAGAAGGCCCTCCTCCGGGTAGTCGACAGCTGGCATTGGCCGGCAGATGGAATTCGGAGGAGGCCTAGTCTGTGGGATCTAATGGGTCTTTGGGAGGTAATTGGCAGGAGGCGGTCTCTCAAGTACCCAGGTCCAATACCATGTAGGGCTTTATAAGTGATGGCTAGCACCTTGAAGCGTATCCGGAGACCAATAGGCAGCCAGTGCAGCTCGCGGACGATAGGTGTAACATGGGTATACCGAGGCGCACCCACAATCGCTCGCGCGGCTGCATTCTGGACAAGCTGAAGTCTCCAAACACTCTTCAAGGGCTGCCCCATGTAGAGCGTGTTGCAGTAGTCCAGTCTTGAGGTCACAAGGGCGTTTATTGTAAAACCTTGGGCATCACCAAGCATTTGTGTATCCCAATGTTTTAATTTCTTTTATATAAGCAACTCCCCAAGAGGAGAATTCCTTCCAAAATTCTAAAATTTTGAGACCTTATCTTAAGTGCTATGGTTGTTGTGGGTAGAATTGCTAATTATTACAGTGGATGAATGGTAGGTATGCTCAATTAACACATTCCCACCCAAAGGTAAGATAGGGCTTGGAAAATATGCAGGCATATTGATACTAATCAACACCAATAGATTACCATAGCCTCAAATAATCTATACTGCTACTCAAATTGAGGATATGAATCTGGTGGGTTGCAGGTGGTATGTCCCGGTACAGGCATACCGGAGCCTGCCCGGAGCACCGGGCACTGTTCCGGTACGGTACTCCGGAGGGCCCTCATGCCCACCCAAGCTCCTTACCTGTCTTTTAAAGCCTTCGGCGCTTCCACGCATGTGCATGGCGCGTACAGCGGCTGTGCGATGCTCCGCCGAGCAGCTGGAGCATTGCGGAGGCATCGCTGGAAGGTACAACGCATGTGCACGCCACGCATGTGTGTGTGCGTGCCACGCACGTTCATGTGGAGGACGTCAGGCCCTGTTGCAACCATACCGGTTGCAATGGCATCCGGAACCCACCACTGATATGAATAATATATATGTTTCAAGCATGGGGAATCTTAACAGTCTTTCTAAAATCCCTAAGTTCGGTTATTTCACGAAGAACCAGGATCATTATTCCTCCATTTTGTATAAACAGAAATGATCTTCAATCATCCATTATTATCTTATTTCCAACTTGTAAAATATTCTACCCAAAGTAACAGTGCTTTATAAAAATTGTATTACCTGTGATTTAGGGTTTTCTATATAGAATATATGTAAATAGGTTAAAACAAAAGGAATAATGCAATATAAGTTATTGGGGTTGCTAAGCACTTTTAATTCATCTGTATTGTGCACTTTGGGGTGGGGGGAGAAATTCACTAAACATTGTGACTTTCCACCTCACATCCAGTACTAAACATTGTGACTTTCCACCTCACATACAGTTTCTAAACCACTGCTATATATAATTCTCAAGGTACAATTTCTTTATTAAAATATATGTGTACAATCCAATGTCCTAATGCTAGAATTAGAACTCGTAACAATCTGCATGGATGGCTGCATGTTCATCTTCCCTTGAAATGCTTCCCTCCATTTCAGTATCATTTTCTAATTTACAAAATCTCTTTAGTTCATTTCCTATATTCTCGTACTTATGCTTGCACCATGCAAAGAATCAAAAACGATAGAGCACCTACTATATTACTCTTATGCTTCTCCCTTGATTCACTTTAATATTTTCATTAGCTGCCTCACTTTTTCTGCTCTACTAGGAATAATAATTAAGTCACAGCTACACCAGCCCTGCTACTTAATTATCAAATCTCTTCCATTCCCAAACTTCTATCCTGTTAATTTACCAAATGGATGGCATTAAAATATTATTTAAGTAATTTCCTAATCACTCTGGGATTTTCTCTTCAGCCTAAAAAAGGACTGTATCTATAAAAAATGCAGGATGAGTTCAAATATAATAAAACGTTTTGCTATTATATATACAAGGCATATGCCTAGGTACTTGCTCCATTAATACTGTTTTTGTGGACAATTGCTATACTAGTTCAAATACAACAAGCCACTGTTACAAAAATCATAAAACTCCTATAAAAATAATCCTGAAGTAAAAAAGAGGGAACATCTAAAGTCAAGGTTCATTTTTTAGGGGCAAGTAATAAGGCAGTATTAGGTCTGAATTTGTTTATTGTAATTTTGTTTGGACTTAAAACAATTTCTATACTTTCTAAATCATAAATATATGCTTCATTCTGAAAAAAGCCCTGCTTTAATTGCTGTTCTGTATATATATATTAATATGATTTTCAGTTTGTCAAATTAAACAAGAAAGGGAAATAAAGACTTACATTGTATTTTATAATGTTAAAAATATATGGAAATGTGTTGTGGCCCAGCAGGATCCGTTTGAGCTGCTGATGGACTCAGATAGTGAGGAACCCTATGAGTCTGCTATGGAAGATGTGGAGGACCTTGGGCAGGATTCAGACTCAGAGCAGGGACCAGAGAGGCTGGTTGGCCACCAGGAGGTGCCTGAGGCATGGAGCAGTAGGGAAAATCAAAGGCAGTTTGTTCCTGACACCAGGCAAAGGAGGGCAGAGAAACGGAAGCAGCAACTCAGAAGGCAGACTCATAAGAGGTAATCAAGCCAGGTAGTTGTGGCTTGCCCCCTCCCAAGAGAGTATATAAGTGAGAAATTGGGAAGGGTCCTTTTGCAGGACACAACCGTTCGTAACAGTCTTGATGAACTCTTGTCTGGTCTGTTTTGTATTTCCATTCTGTTTGGTTTGGGTTGCTGCCAACTCTTCTTGCATGAGAGTGTTGTTTGGGCTTTCAGCCAACGGAGTTCCTGTGATTAAAGAGTGCCAAATAGCCAAACCTGTGTCTGCGTTACTCACAAGCCAGAAAGGGGGGGGGGGGTCAGAACAGAAATGTATGGAAGAGGTAAACGTATAAGAGAGATCAGAAGTATTAAAAAAAGAGATTTGTTTAGTTATTATTAACATTCTGGATGACAATATAACAAAAGGAGGGACTATGATGCTAACCTAGACAATGACCTCTATATTATCAGCATACAAAAAAAAAATAGTTAATATGCATAAGATAAGAACTAGGGGGTGTCTTGCCAGATATTATATGAGGATGCATAGTTCTGTTTTTTTTCCCTTCTGCTGCTATGGTGTAATAGAACTCATCATATGACCAAAGTATTCCAAAACACAAACTTTCAGTGAGCTATAATAGCAAACTAATGTTCTTCTAAAAGAGAGGAGGAGAAGAACACATTCCTAAATACCAGGATTTTTGGCTGCTAAAAACTTGCTAGAATTAAAAAAGGAAATTATCAGATTACCCACAGATATTCCATACAGGTGGGATTTTTTTGCGAGTGGATAGAGAACTGCATGATTTGTGGTTGACTTGTGACCAGCCAGGAGTCATGGGATTCTGTCATCATGCTTTTAGCACTAATACGAACTCTAAATTTGACTAGGACTCATCTGTTAATCATTTTGGATTTAATTTCCCCCCTTTGGCTTTCTTTAAAAATTAAGCACTTTCAGATTGACAGGTTTTATTGAAATCACCAGTTCGGTTGCCTTCAAAGAATTTAATTATGTGTCAAATATTTTAATTATAAATTTAAAAATGTATAAATTTTGGAATACAAAGAAAAAGGAAAATTATTGTTGGCTTTAGAAAGTTTGAAATGAATTAAGGGTTCGGATGGACTTGATTTAAGACTCTGAAATTGATTGAAAGGATCATTTCTCATGGAAAAATTATTTTTGTTTAGATTCTGAAACTAATAACATGACTGAAGATGGGTCATTAGAATGCACCATTGAGGACTACGTTTAAAAAAATGTTTTATGGATACAGGCGGTTTTTTCTCTCTTCAATTCTATTGTAAAATTGCAAGGTGTTATTGAAGAAGAGCAAGCACTGTTAAATAAAATGGACTTACAGGTTGAATATAGATAGATGATGATAGATAGATAGATAGATAGATAGATAGATAGATAGATAGATAGATAGATAGATAGATAGATAGATAGATAGATAGATAATGGATTTACAAATGAGGGATGAATTAAAAATTGAAAAAAAGATGTCAAAATAGCAAATCAGACAAATAATTTAGATTATTTCCTTATTCTGGAGTTTAAGAGGAATCTGCTGAAGTTGCAATGCTGGAAGTATAAAAGGGGCCTGGCAACAATGAGGACAAGAATTTTGAAACAAGAGATGAATGAGTATGAAAAGACAAGAACATTTTTGAAGAATTTAAAGATTGTTTACAGAAAGAATAAAGAATACCATTTAAAAAAAAAAAAAACTAAGACCATGGTATCCAATCCCCATCACTCCAATAGAAAGGGGAAAAATGGAAGCAGTAACAAACTTTATTTTCTTGGGCTCCATGATCACTGCAGATGGCAATTGCAGTCATGAAATTAAAAGATTCTTGCTCCTTAGCAGGAAAGTTATGGCAAACCTAAACAGCATATAAAAAACATAGACATCACCAAAGATCCATATAATCAAAACTATGCTTTTCCCCAGTAATAATGTATGGCTCTGAGAATTGGACCATAAGAATCAATGCTTTCAAATTGTGGTGCTGGAGAAGACTCTTGCGAGTCCCTTGGACTGCGAGGAGTTCAAATCAGTCAATCATAAAGGAAATCAATCCTAACTGTTCTTTGGAAGGACATATACTGAAGCTCAGACACTTTGGCCACAAATGACAAGAAAGCACTCATTGGAAAAGATACTGATATTGGGAAATACTGAAGGCAAAAGGAGAAGGGGACAACAGAGGATGAAAAGATTAGATAGTGCATCGACACAAAGAACATGAATTTGGCCAAACTTTGAAAGACAGTGGAGAACAGAGGAGCCTAGACTGCAGTTGTTAAGCAAATCACGTGGTCATTAAGCAAATTCAATTTCCCCTGTTGACTATGTTTGTTGGAAGCTGATTAGACCCCGGTACCCTGTAACCATCATAGATATATGTAGGTTGCCCAAGTGTCTGAATTTTGATCATGTGATGTTGGGGATGCTGCAAAGGTTATATGTGCAAGGAACGGAAATAACTCCCTTTTTTTAGTGGTGTTGTAACAGTTACCAAACAAATACCAAGGACTACTTGTATAGATAACAAGCACTTGTTGTTGGTTATAACTAAAATCACTGGATGCTGCATAATGCAAACTGGAAAGACAGACTGGGTTAAAAGAACAAAGAATTTGAGTCCAATGAATAACAATGAAAGTAATGGCTAAAAAGAAACTTTCTTGCACTGTCCTCTCTTCAAGTGTCTCCTGAAAGATTCTTATGAATAAGATAGTCAGTGACTCTGAAATCCTGTGATATTAAGATGTAAATGAATCTGTGTTAAACATCCCCACTTGTACTCTGGAATATAACCTACCATGAGAAAAACTCTCTGCAGCAACCTGGAACACCAGAAAAGTGAAACAGACCACATATGTAATATCATCCAACAAAATGGATACCTGCACAACTTTACTAAAAAGTGCCTCACCATTTAACCCACTTCAACCCACCCAACATACGTCATGTATCAAAAACATCTCAGAAACAACTAACAGTCTATTACAACCATATGGCATCATTGTAGCACACAAATTAACTAAAGCCTTTCAAAAGTGCTCAAGTAACCCAACAGACCCAATAACCCAAGAAGAAAAAACAACATTCATTTACAACATACAGTGTAAAGATGGAATAGCCACTATGTAGGACAGGTAGGCAGAAGACCAGCATCCATGAATAGTAACTAGCAGAAGATACAATGAAAACAGTTTAATCTCACAACACAAACAGCTTCAGTCGCACAACACGAGGACAGAGTCAACTGGGAAAATGTGAGCATCCTAGATTAAGCAAAATCTGAAACATTAGGGAATTCCTGGAAGCTTGGCATCTAGCCAAATCAGCCTCCAATGCACATATAGACATAAGCCACATTTACACACCATTCAAGAGAATGAAAAAGCTAAGAAGGAAATGAAAAAGACCAGAAGACAGTCCATAGACAATATCCAGATAAATGGGGATTAACATCAGACAATCAAAAAGAAAATAATACCTATTCAAGGAAATACCAAGGAGAAAACCACACCCCCACTAAGACTGGCAGGACTAGTTACTATATATAAAACAGATCACAAAGCCCACACTCAGTAGCACTTAAGATGTTATCTAATTGGGAATGAAATGTCTGCAAGTAAACAAAAGCTTGGAGACCACAACCACAGTTTAACCCTTAGCTGTATAGAATCTGCTCTTCTGGAATGTTATGAGAGTTAGAACTGGATAACAAATAGCAGTACCACTCAGTAATTAAATTTTAATCTATACATCACAGGAATTCTCAGTCTTTGCATTGAATACCCAGAACAGATAAAATGAGGAGCAAATTCTAGAATCATTTTTTGGTTTTCTGTCCAAGTTTAATCAATTTTGCTTTTTCTTAAAAAATTGACTCCCTATAAGTAATACATGTTGGATGATACCAAATAAATACATTTATGTAAAATATAGAAAACTGCAAATCAATGTGTCAGCTTCTAATATACTTTTTATTTATAAGAATGCCTTAAGACCATATGTAAGTCTAATTAGATTCTTATTAAATTAAAATGTAGATTGATTGCCGTACTCCGTTTTGTTTGGAAATGTGCCTTTACATATAGAAACTAATTAAGGTTACCATATTTGAGTATAAAAATCCAGATGATCACTACATGGCAGCAAAGTACTAGGTTTTCTGCATCTTTTCATTGACACAGGGGTGAAATTCAGCAGGTTCTGACAGGTTCTAGAGAACCGGTAGCAAAAATTTTGAGTAGTTGGGAGAACTGGCAAATACCACCTCTGGCTCAGTGGAGGGTTCCTACTGGTTCAGCCGGGTTCGGCTGAACCGGTAGTAGTTTGGCGACCTGGGTTGCTGCAACTGGCAGAGCCATCTTGTTTTTACCGGTTCTGCACATGCGCAGAACAATTTTTATTGTACTGTGTAGGTATGCGCGCGCCATGTGGCCACAAGCGAACTGGCAATAGAGCCTGCCGTAACCCACCCCTGCTCTGGCTGGCTCCAGAGTATGGTGGGAATGGAGATTTTGCAATATCCTTCCCCCAAGAGTGGTGAGGGAATGGGGATTTTGCAGTGTCCTTCCCCTGCCAGGCCCACTAAGCCACACCCACAGACCTGGTAGTAAAATTTTTGAATTTCACCACTGCATTAACATCTGGACTCCACCCTCCCCCCTCCAATTTCTCACCTCTTTTTTGGGGGGGGGTCTTATCAACTCTGTCCCAGGATGTATTTTCCTATTCCTCCCTCTTTTCTGAAATATTAACTCTTAACATATTTGTTTGCAATTTGATCAACCCATCTTTTGCATTATCCATTTGTATTTGTATTCATTCCACATCATCAGACTAACAAGGGGCACCAAAAAGAAAACATGACCAGATGAGCGAATTCTATTTTATTGTAGAAATATAGTAAAAATTTCAAGTCTGAAAGTTCATATTTCCCCATCTTCTTCATAGCCCAAGTAACTAGGATGAGCCTCTTCCACATTCATTTTTCTTACATCCATTTTCCATACATTTTCTTGGAATATTAATATTTCTTTCATATTTTTTCATATAGAATTCAAATTTTCTCTTTATTCTACTCATTCTAGTTTCTTTCACTTTTCTTCCACTTCTTTTGAAGATCTCCTGTTGACAATACGGAATAGTCTCATATGCAGAACCTCCGTCATTCTTTTAAGCTTCTCTAATTTTCTCAGTCTTTTCCCAGATAATAAAATCATTCATGCTTTTAGAATCATATTCTTTTGTCACACATAGGCATGAACAGATCTACAATTAAACCACACATTTGAAATAGGCTTTTTTTCTAAGCAGATTATTCATTAAATAGACACCGTTCTCATTCATTAACACATGTCTAAATGGGCCAATTTTTCTATAAGGTATCATGAAGCGAGTACACATCCATGTCATTTAACAACTATTTTTCCCTGGATTGTATTCATTTGGAAGCAGGTACAATTTTTGCCCAAACTCCCCCCTTGTTCTTTAATTATCACCATTCATTGGAGTATAATATGCAATTATTACTATTGACAATTTTTTATTTTGATATGCATCCTCTGTAACATGTATGATAAAAATTCAACTTTATGATTTGCATTTTTGCCTTTTTGTTCATAATTAAATCTGTATCTATACTTTCCTTCATTAATTTCACTCCACAAGATCAGACCACGTTAATTCAGATCCATTACATCTTTCCACTTTCCCTTAGAGGCAATGTATTTTTCTTTCACTGATTTCATTTACTATTCCGACATTCCAAATTAGACTTATTCATATGACATAAAGTATGCTGGAGAACCTCAATGCATTTACATTGGGATGCATTTGTGGGACACTTGCACTTAGTCCATAAGCGCTTGTTAGCCAACTCTTCTTGCTACATGCATGACACCTGTATTGTGTGGACCTCTGTATTCTGATTTTCATCTATGAATTCATGTAGTTTGGCATCTAGAAACCTACAGGACTTATTTCTGCATCTGCTATCAACCCATCTGATTCATTCATTCCTCTTTCCAAAATGTTTGTAAAATGGGGGGGGGGGGCAAAATCTACAACATATTGTTTTCTGTAATGGCTCTGATATTAGGGAACAGCTTCGTTTCAAAGTCAAATTCACCCTCTTGGTTATAGCTTTTTAGAAACTGGTGATCTTCTGCAGAACATATGTTGACAAATACAGCTGACATTATTATATATTTTGTTGTATGATGCTTCAGTTACTATTTTTTAAATTATCAGTTGAGCCAAAAAATTCTGATCTCTCCTGACCATTGTGACTTTAGTCAATTGAAGCTTTTATATAACACTGTAAGAGGAAGAATGAATAAACTAAACTTTTTTATTTGTCTCAGCTGCATCTATTCCAGTGATGGCTAACCTTTTTCTAAAGGTGTGCCAAAACTGTGTGCATGTGTGTGCCCACCCACCTGCGCATGCACGAGCAACCCCCCACCTTCACGGGGGGAGCAAATTTTCACCCTCCCCAGGCTCCTGAGGCTTTCCTGAAGCCTGGGGAGGGTGAAAAATGGCCCAACGGCCCAACAGGACTCTGGGGAGAGCGAAAAACAGGCTCAACGGAAGTTTGTTCAAGAACTTCTGATTGGGCCGTTGGCCCTGTTTTTCACCCTCTCTAGGCTCCTGAGGCTTTCCTGAAGCCTGGGAAGGGCGAAAACAGCCTCCCCCAGCCCTCCGAAAGGCCAAAAATCAGTTGGCGCACCAGAGCTGAGGGCTGCCAAGGACTGCCATGTCGGCAAATATGGGTCTACGTGCCACCTGTGCTTGCCATAGGTTCACCATTATGGCTATATACAGAGTCTACTAATACTAAGGACAATACTTCTCAGATATGCTGGCCAATGTGCCACAAGCACACATCAAAGACTGGTTTTATAGCAAGCATCCTGATGCTACTCCATGCAAGTCAAGATAACTAATCTACAAACTATCTTGCAAACTAAGATGCTGCTCCCTGCATCTGTTCAACTAGACACATCCATCGGATACTTTGAGATTTTGGACACAACCATTTTTCCTAACAATAAGATCTGAGATAAAAATGCACGAATAAGCTGTTTGAAGTGGTAATATGAATTAAATTGTGTTTTAAATTTTTATTCAAAACTGAATTGTAAAATAATACAAAATCAAATGAAGAATATCTACATTAATGTTCTGTCCATGGAATGATGTGAGCAACATAATTGGTATTTCTATCTGAGATTGCTTAATAAAGTTTATAAAAATGAATAAAATTAAAAATAACAAATATTCTTTTTGATGTATGAGTTAATTTAAGTACTGTCATAAGGAGCAGGCCACCCCTACCAGAAGCTTTTCAACATGACTTCTGGTTTACATACACATACATATTTCTATTATTTCCCCTACATCACCTGAATATGCTGATTTATTCCACCTGAGAATGAACAGAAAAGCAATCACTGAGTCTCAGCCCATTAATATTGGCTTCCTTCAAATCCTCAAAAGTTCCATTTCATAGCCAATTGAAGCCAAATCATTGTGAGTTACCTCATGCTGATAAAAGGGGTGTCACAGCAATGAACAAATGCAATCTACCACTATTCACAAAGGAAATGGCTGTCTAAGCCCACTACAGACAAAAACTGAAAAGAAACAGGCTAGAGTTTTGCCATTTTAAAATTGCATATATACATGCATACATATGTATATATACACTGTATTTTTTTGTTTGTGTAAATATTCTGGAATTATAACTTTTACCTTCTAAAAATTCTTAGTGAGTACTTTCAAACTCTCATTCCTTGGATTCACTATTTCCCTCCAGATTGCAAAGAGGAAAGGCTGATGGTGGCGCAGTGGTTAAATGCAGCACTGCAGGCTATTTCAGCTGACTGCAGTTTTGCAGTTCGGCTGTTCAAATCTCACCGGCTCAAGGTTGACTCAGCCTTCCATCCTTCCGAGGTGGGTAAAATGAGGATCCGGATTGTTGTTGGGGGCAATATGCTGACTCTGTAAACCGCTTAGAGAGGGCTGAAAGCCCTATGAAGCGGTATATAAGTCTAACTGCTATTGCTATTGCTATATCTGTGTAGAGGAAAAAGATTCTTTCCTTTTAGATGCAAAGCACAATTCTTCCATTATTTCACCTATCAGCAGTTGCTATTATGGTGCCAACTTTCTTGAGTTTTTTTTTTAAGTGGGCTAATTCAGACAGGAAGGTAGGCAATGTCTGTAGAAATGTAGGATAAATCAAATCTTTTTTTCCCTTGCAAGACATCTATGATACATAGTTGAGTTGAGTTGAGTTTATTTGATTTCTATGCCGCCCAATCCCGAAGGACTCCGTCATACCTTCAGACTACAGTTTATCATATCTTTTCACTAAAATGGTAATAAAAATTCAATCAAGTTTAGTTGAATGCTTAATTTTTAAAGAAAAATTTGCAATAGCATCTTAAAGAGAAAAAGAGAAAGGGCCCGCAACTTGGGAGTCCTCCTGGATTCACAGCTAACTTTTGACCACCATCTCTCAGCTGTGACCAGGGGGGCATTTGCCCAGGTTCGCCTGGTGCGCCAGTTGCGGCCCTACCTGAATCGGGAGGCCCTCACAACAGTCACTCGAGCCCTTGTGATCTCTAGGCTGGAATACTGTAATGTGCTCTACATGGGGCTGCCCTTGAAGAGCATCCGAAGACTTCAGCTAGTCCAGAATGCGGCCGCGCGAGTGATCGTGGGCGCACCACGGTTCGCCCACATAACACCGATCCTCCGTGAGCTGCACTGGCTACCTGTTGGTCTCCGGGTGCACTTCAAGGTCCTACTCACCACCTATAAAGCGCTCCATGGTAGTGGATCTGGCTATTTGAGAGACCGCCTTCTGCCAATTACCTCCCTGCATCCCATCAGATCGCATAGAGCTGGCCTCCTCCGTATTCCATCCGCCAGTCAGTGCCGACTGGCGACTACTCGGAGGAGAGCCTTCTCTGTTGCGGCTCCGACACTATGGAACAATCTCCCCGTGGAGATTCGTACCCTCACCACCGTCCAGGCCTTCCGCACAGCCCTCAAGAACTGGCTAACCCGTCAGGCCTGGGGATAATCTTATTTCGCCCCTCCCGAATGCTGAGTGAATGTTGAGTTTTATTGTCTAATTTACTTTGTGCACATTTCTTTTTTCGTATTGTCCTACACTCCCCTTCCTTTTTGATTGTAAGCCGCCCTGAGTCCCCTCAGGGAAAAGGGCGGCCTATAAATAAATAAATCTAATCTAATCTAAATCTAATCTAAAATAATTGATATTTTTAAATCAAAACTAGCAATTTATGACACAATTTTGTGAAAAATACCAATTCATTAGATAGCATTAGGATTGAATTAGCACAATTCTGCTTTTCATTTTAGGAATCTCTTAACCAGGATTATAATTCTAACCAGAATTTTATAAAGGAAAAGGAAAGGGGAAAGGAAGGGGAAAAGGAAAAGGAAAGGAAAGATTTCTCCTCTTTATTTTTTTTATTTTCTCCTCTTTCAGAGGTTACGAACAATTTTCTTCCTATTATACGGAAAATTTATACTGAAGAAAATTCTATCCTAAGTACTCATATTTTTATTTATCATTTGTTTATTTATTAATTTTATGGGCCACATTTCACTGATACAGTGACTCTCAGCAGTTTATAATATAATGAAAAGTTTTTAAAAATTAATATAAGATAATTAAAATTAGGAGAGTTAAAAAGAAAAGCAACACAGGGTAGGAATCTTCCCCATCCTGACACCACTTCCAATGTAACAGGCCAAGGGGCAGAGCCAAGTTTATATGATAAAGGAGTTAAGGATTAAGCAGAAATGAATACAATGTCCAAAGGAAAGAAAATAATTTAATCCAGAGTGTATCATTTTCTAATAGAGAAAAATAACCATTGATAACAAGAAGGATGTTAGATTTGTCCATAAGCAAATAAGTCCATAGGTTTCCATTGACTAACTTTTGCAAGTTATATACAGCAAGCCATTTTGTAAAATTCTCATTTAATTAATTATACTCCAGAATGTGTTTGTTTTTTAATTCTCTTTATCAGGAAAATATAATAACTGAAATACTACTCCCAAAGAAGCAGTCAATACATCCAATAGTGACAGATAATGTGTAGCAAAACAACCTGCGAGGAACGAAAGTTCCCTATTCTTGTTTAATATTAGCATCCAGGAATTCGGAACACATTTTAGTGCTTTTTAATATAATTAAAATGAGAATAAGCAATACAAGAGGAATAAAAAACAAGAATAAAAGTAATTAAATCAATTATGTATCTTTTTAAAATTGCCAAAGGTCCCTAAAACATTTCCCATGTCACCGTACAGATGTTTTAGAATGTTTTTTATAAGTAATGAAAAATATGGTAAAATCCAGGCTGTCACTTTCCCTCAGGCAAGGTAAGCACAGTGCCTCTTAGCTTTGAAAGCAAAATATCAGTAGCACTAACCCAATTTATAGGTGTACACTTCCATCATTCAACATGCTTAGGAATCCCCTTCCCCACTATTATTCCTGCGACTGTCAACATAATTGCTCCTAATAATGTTGTTTCTTGTGTACAACTTAACTCACGAGTATCTTTAGCATGAAGAATTCATGCAAAAGCAGCTATATCCCACACATCTTAATTCTTCTGTGAAGAAACTGAACCCCAGTAATGCAATACCATTGTTGCAAAAGAAACTGCAAAATCCCATACTAACTATGGGGCCATTCAATAAAATCTATCAACTGGATCCATATTTTGTACTGTTGAAAGAAATCTCCTGGGTTCGTTCCCAAGCTGGGACACAGTCACCTACGCTGAGAAGAAATAGACACTGAAGCAAGCTGCCAGAAAGCGGAATCCTTTAATTCAGGAAGATAAGAGGATGTAGTGACTCAGCTCAAGAGGTCCTGGCTAACTAGCAAATTGGGATTGTAAACTTGTGCCTTTTTATACTTAATTTTTCTTTGAAGCTCCTGCAGTTTGATGGGTTTGGGTATGCCTGTAGCTGAGGTGATTGCCCTGTGTTTTGTTTTTCCTGCTTTAATGGGTTAATCTTGGTCCTGGGTCTTTCCCCCCCCCCCCCTATCCTAAGGGTTCATCCTGTCAAGAGAGGCAGGAAAAGGTGTTCTGGTGTGCCTCAGTGAGTTGTTTTTAGCCTAATCCCCCCTATTTTTATTGCTCTATAAAAAGTGTTTCTGAGCGGCTCTTGTGGTCAGTTTTATTATTTCTTATAACAGCCTTTAATGGCTTTTGGCAGCATGCCCAGACTTTCAATTAGCCTGAGCTGCTACTCTTGTTACCCACTCATCTGGGGCTTTCACTTTTGGGTTTTGACTTTCTTAAAGGGGAAGGGCAGTTTTAATTTTTTGGCACTGCATTAGTGGTTCTTGACACTGTCCTTTTGGGCTGTACTTCACACAGTACAATAAGAAAAGCTGACATTTTGACCCATTCTTTTCCCTTTCTGCATCCACTATGTTGCCATGAATCTTTTTGAAAGGTTGAGATTCACTGGAGTAGCATGAGGAAATGTCTCTCAGGTCTACCAGAAATGGGAGAAAACATTATGTACAGCTTTCTTCAAAATATTGGCCATCTCTTTGATATACCAACCAAATGAATTAAAATTTAGCGGGACACTCATGAAATGGTTGCTACAAAATAACACTATCTTAAATGCTTAAAATTCACAACGCTTAAAAGCATTATTTAATTAATATTCTTCTTTTCCTAACCTTTTAAAAATTCAATTTTAACATTCTTGTCACAATATACGTGTTACTTTAAATAATACGGCTAACATATTTTACACTAAAGAATTATTCTAAAAGTATTTAGCTGCTGTTATCTAGACAGAAAATATTTTTTTCTTTGCAAATAGCATTTAGGATCTCTTCAAGAAAGGATAAGTTTTTTGTTAGATTTTTGTCTTCCTTCAGGAATCTTAATCATTTGTTATTCTGACTTCTGACATTTTACTAGCACATAAAATTTCAATTAACAGGGTTACTGATATTTTACCAAAAGAATTTATAAATTATGCCTTTCCTATTCCTACATTTAGAAAATGTGCAAAACAGTGAATGTAACATTGTTAACACTGTGTTTAGATACCAATGGGTTCATTAGGGATTCTTCCAGATTCATATCTTATGGTGCACTATATACAGTTATTACTCAGCTGCTGACTGAAAGCCAAGTCCCTTTTCTATTCAGTGAACATATTATTGGAAAGTTGCATTTCTTACCAATAACTATAATCATGTTGAAAGAATCCATTATTTTGTTTACAGAATAGAAATTTCCCATGCTCGAAGACAACAGTGGAACATGCTGTGGGCAAATAAGTTGTGTATTGAATAGACACTTGCACAATTGTCATATATATATTCTTTCTATTTAACACTACCATATTTCTTTCCTTAGTCTTCCAGTTTTCCTTTCCCCAGTATATCAATCCATGTGTTCTATTAAAGGGTCTGGGGGGAAATAGAATCCATGTTTCTAATGTCTATAAATTACTTTTAACCGCCTTTTTTCTTCTCGAATTAAAAGTGTATCTCATACATGAAACATCTGATCCTTTTATGTTACCATCCACTGGAATGTTCCCATGAGTATAAACCACTTCAAGATAAATGGGCTTGAATGCAATTATGGTAGTAATAATACTCAGTTAGCTTTTACTGCTTTTACCTCTTCCCAATAAATTATTCCTGATTGATATTGGGTTTACTAAAGTCTTCATTCTATATTTGAGTGGCTATTACAATCTTTTCCAATCTGCCGGATATACTAGGTCTTCCCAGAATTCCCAACTATTGGCTAAACTTGTGTACAATTGTGGGAGCTGAATGTCACAACACACCAGGAGACTAGAAAGGGAAGACTTATTTTTTAATTAAACAAAAGAAGGTCGCATTTTAAAATTAATTTCTTACCATTAGCACCATAAGCGCAAATGTTATTAGCATCAAAATGGCACTGTTTTCCTATTGTATTTATTTCCAGAAGTGTTATCCCACTTTTCTGTCAATGGGTGTAGCTCGGGGAGATCAAGATAACGAAACAGTAAAACTAAACACAAATTTAATTAAATGTTATGTTATATCTTTCCAGTCAAAGACTAAATATAATTAAATCACATAAAAACACAGAAATAAGCAATAAACATAGAGATTAGCACCAAGATAAACATCAGATCAACAATCAAGAATTAAACAATACTCAAATCAAGGAACTGTCAAACAAGCTAACAGTAAACAGCCCAACCAAAGAACACCAAGACCACTCCCACCAATATTGACTGGACAGCCACCAGCCACCAGCTATGAAATGGGAGCAAACCCCACTCCCTACTAGCATTGATGATATTACCTAGTTTGAGCAATAAAGTTTTTGCAAGAAAGCAACTAAGTCCAGAGATCACCAAGGATCCTGGGGCTACAAATATTCTCCTCTATCAGTAAGCAATAAATACAGTATGTATTTCTCCAGATCCATTAGTTAAAATTTAGTTACATAACAAAGGCCTCTCCAGATATACCAATTTTGCTTCCAGCCCAACTTCCCTTAATAAAAGAGTTCTGTAGTATTCAGAGTATTCAACAATACTCTTATACCTGAGGGCTACATTCTCTATCAAATTTATAAGATGTTCCCATCCAGATATGTGAATTGTTGAAAGCACGCTTTTAAGACAACATGCACAGCAAGCTGAATGTCAGGGAGAAAAACCAATCAGGATACTATTTTAAAGATAGTATGCCTTGCATGCTGACCTAGTAAGAAGGAAGTGATAATAAGAAGTTCACACAGATGAGTTTATCAAAAACATTCCAAACTCATGCTGTAATTTATACAGTGTTTGCCTTTTTTTCTTGCATTTGCAATGTAGTAGGCCAATGCTATTTATGGTTCTGCCTTTGTTAAAGGCTGTCCAACAAGCTTTTCTGGGAGCTTAGTTTATACTGTAATACTGCATGCATGCAAATACAATTATTTTGTATCTTCCAAACAATTTAGTTGCTTTTGTGAGCCAGATGTTGGTCACAACAGTTCCACAGCCTGGGAGCACTCACCATGAAGAACTACTGTATCTTCTCTCCAGATATACCTCAGAAGATACTAAGTTGGGGAGAAGGATCTGTGGAATTCAATGCTCCTTAGAGAAGAAAGGCTTGCCTCTAGTTATACAGAGCTTTATAGGTCATAATCAACACTTTATGCTTGGGAACAAAATAACAATCAGTGAAACTGATTTCATAAGGGACTCACATGGTTCCTAAAACCAGCTCCACTCAATTGTTTATCCACAAACAGTGGTTTTCAGAGACAGTTGTCCAGAGGCTTTTATAGCTATTGGAATCAACCTCCACCTCAACACATTAATCTTCATTCTGAAAATCACACCTGCCTAATGTCATATTCAAGGCTGAATCCAAACTCCAAATCTTAATTTCAAGGAAAATAGAACTGCGCAGAACCACTGGAATCAAAAGATCTTAGTCTTTGGGATTATGCTTCAACGGTTTGCCTTCATTCAACCCATAACCAACATCAGAAACTGATTTAAAACTTGAATTGTTGCCTTAATGGAAAAGAGAAGACATTAGCATACTGATGGCACCAAGGACCCAAACACCAAGATAACTATCTCAGTAGTTCCATATATATGCTAAACAGCACAGCTGACAAGATAGATCACAAAAAATATCAAAACACACCACCATGAATTAAAAAGAAGTCCCACAGGATCTTCTGAAACCAACATAAAATACTTTTCCAACTTTTTTCCATATAGGCCTCTTATTACACACTAAATTGAGGAGCATTTTATTTTCTACGTGTTCTATCATAATATCATTTTAATTTAATTTTAGTCTATCTTGTTCCCAAACAGAACTGGAGAACAAATCTGTAGTGTGGCATCTCCAGAAAATAATATATATGAATAATCTAAATATAAGATTAGCACCAGATATTATGCTATTATACAATATACAATATCAACGCATTACTTTTTTATATAATGTTAAAAAATACAATTAAAAAGATTAACCCTAATATAAAGAAAAAGAAAAGAAATGCAGAAAATAAATATATAAAGTAAAGTAAATATAATAATATAAAAAAGAAGAATATAAAAATATAAAAAAGAAAAGAAACTAAGAAAAAAATTGTTTATTTTTTAAATGTATATAGCTGCTCATCTCACAAAAAAGTGACTCTGGATTACACACAACAAAGTTAATGATTTCCCCTTTAGCACAACAAGAATAAACAATTTTAGTAACTTATAATCTTCTTTTAAATACAACAAATGAATTCTTCTCATATCACATTTCTTATCAATAAACAAACCCTTAAAATCCTGCTGCTCAGTCCTGATCAGCAAAAGTCCATTAAGGTCTAAAAGAGACAATAGCGGTATCTGTTTAACCTTGTCCAAATAAATCAACTTTACATTCCTTCCTTTTACTTTTAACAATCTTGATTTTCAATCCTTTATATAATGTTGTAAAAATTGGTTTCGTTTTTCTTTGTCCCTTCTCATAAAATTCTTCAAATTTTAACAAATCTCATTGGTAGATTTTTGGTTTGTTATTTTTATATCCCTTTTAATTATTCAGACATCAGCCAGTTTTATTTGTATATCCAGTGGGGCATCTTTTTCCATATCATTTTTGTAGTCCATGTTTGTCAAACTGGTGGTCTGCGGGCCAGATGCATCATGCGCAGGCCACATCCACCCTGGCTCTGCAAAGGCAAAAAACATTGTGATAGATCATGAGACACGATGTTGTAGCCTGTCATTTTTGAATCCATATTCAAATCAGTCTTCAGTCTTGTCTGGTAAAACATGATACTTTTCCATAACATCTTCTAAGCACATCTGTCTATAGTGCAAATGTTCTTAAAAGTTATCTTCTGGGTTTAGTGTTTACAAATATTCCTCAACCAGTCCAATTTTGCTCCATTCTATATTAGAAAATCAAATTTAAGTGTCTTATCCTTTAATTGTAATCTTTAGGGTTTTTTTGGTTCTTTCTAATATCCAATGTTCAAAGTCTCATCTTATCATAGTTTTATTTTAAGAATCCAAAAGAACAGCTGTTCCCCATGAGGAGGATTCTTATAATTCATTTCAAAATCTTATTTCAAATCCATCTGGATCCTTAGTCCATTTGTAACTTTCAAGAATCAACATTCTAATCACTCTTTTCCTTTTTGAGGGGGGGGGGAGAGAATTCAACCTTTAATTAAAATTTCTCTTGTGAAGGATCAAAGGGGACACGAATCACTTATCTAGTGCTGTAAAAGTGTGTTGTTCCAAAGGCTTCTAATAACTTAAAAGCAATTAATAATGGATTTCCAAAGGTGATTAGAAAAGGAACTAAGGGAACTCAGTGTCCATAAATGCATCAGCTGAAGTTTGGGCTAAAATAGCATTCCCTCATTTTCCAGAGCTCTAAACTGCCAGAGAATGCTGTTTAATGCTGTCTCCTTGTAAGGAACAACTATTAGGAATACTTCTGGATAATCCCAAATCCTTTCCTTGTCCCTTGACTAGCTCTTGATTCTGCTGCAGTTGTCAGCTCCACTCTCAATGGATCTGCCGCCAGTTCACCATTTCTTCCTTTGAGGTCAACTTCAATGCATTACTGATTAGGTAGCATAAAGTAATAAATAAAAGTAGTGCAAATACTTATGCTCATGGATTAATCCATGGTTCCAGCTACTGGTGTTCCATAGGATCTTGAAGACCAGGTTGCTCTCCCAGGCTTGTGTTAAAGTGGATAAAGCCACTTGTTGGATATATTTTTGTCTATTTTTTAATAGAGTGATGAAATTCCAGTTTGTTTTGTTCTGAATTATTGTTGTTTATTATATTGTGACCCTACCTTGAATAAAATAAATACCATTCTAGAATTTATTAGTTTTACTTACTACCATTTTATAGATTGTTAAAAATCTGGTATCAGTCAGCAATTACAAATACATGTACTAATTTTGATAAGTAATTAAGATATGGTTCCACACTGTATCTGAAACCCTCGAAGCTAATATCATTATCACTTCTGATGCATCTGTTACAGGAAATAAACAGAATTCACAGTATTAGCATACTATAAAATAATCAATCAGCAATTATATTTACAGTGATAGAGTTAATATGTATTTTATTTCCAGATGTGAAGAAAAAAGACTCACTGTTATGTAGCAACGTGGCATCAAAGAAGCAAATCTGTAGCAGCAGTTTCAGGGGGAAATTCAGACTTTCCCTCAATATCTTCACTAAATTACACTACCACAAATTGACATAATGGGACTTTTGATCCACTTAAGGTTAAAAGAGGTCTTTTTGATCAATGACACAGGCATAAGGCAGCGAGGGATGGTTTGATTGGGACTGGTAACAAGTGATGAATCATTTGCACCAAACTGGCATCAGGATACAAGTAGAAACAGGGCAAGGTTTGAGTTGTGATATCACAGTGCATATTTCTTTTTTTTCTTTTTTGTTATCATATCTATCAGTAGACACTTAAGGTCAACACAACTATGTCCTGCCTTTGGGGAACAGTATGTTTTTCCTTTTGTTCCAGAAATAGGTCTCAACCTTCCTATTTCATCACTGCCAATCTTGTTGCTGATTACACAACCACAGAGCTTCTGTCTGAATAGCACCCACAGATGGAAATAGCAGCTGCTGCCTATGGCCTGGATGAACAGCAAGCACCAAGAACATGTTAATTATATAGGCCTGTTTCTCCAATGTTGCTTTCTTCTCTGGCCTTCCCCACATCTGCATCAATGGTCTTCATATTCCTACAAAAATATTATGTGTAGGTTATCAAATTGTTCACAGCAAGTCATGGTTACATTGAATAAACCACACTACATCATAAATTATGGTTCACAAACCACAATTTCTGGTTTCACAAATCACATTGAATCACAGCTAAATAATCTCTATTATGAGATAGCACATTGTGATATTCCAGGCCAGATCCAAAAACTGTATGTAATTTTACCGCCTAGACACTGTACTTTTTCAGCCTCCATTTTTGGCCCTTGTTTGTGGTGTTGTTTATATCATTCAGACATTAAAAACATCTAGGGCCATTTCTACACAACTTATCCTCAGAAAGTTCATGATTAATGCTTCAAAATGGAGTGTTAGGTTACCTAATACACCCATTCTCTGGAAGAGTGGAAACAGCATCCATGTGTGGGTTATACTCATGTACCATCCAATAGAACTGAGACTGCAAAGTTTAAGTCCCGCCTCTTCCTGCTGACTTCCCCAGCTTTTTTGACGAAGACTATTATGCAGACAGATGTGTGTAAATAGGAACGATCTGTCCAGGAATAGCGTACCAGACCCCAAGGGTGGGGTTGGATGCTGTCTCCACTCTTCCAGAGAATAGCATTATCAGGTAAGCCAACGCTCCATTCTCCTAAGTCAATGGAGACAGCATCCATGTGTGGGACATACCAGAGCTTGTCCACTATTATAGGTGGGAAACCATCCAGGATGATACCCCGACTGACACTGACCTGTTGCAAGGCTCTCCTCCCAAAAGCTGCATCAGCTGATGCGTACCTATCAATACAGTAGTGCCTAATAAAGGTGGATGGTGAAGTCCACATGGCTGCCCTGCAAACCTCGTGTAAGGGAGCCCTTGTCCCACAAGCTGCTGTAGTGGCTGCGCTTTGTGTAGAGTGGGCTGTAATGTGTTCTGGAATGGGGTGTGCCTGAGAGGAATAAGCTTTTGCAATACGTGCCCTGATCCATCTTCCTAATAAGGAGGAGGATGCCTTGAGGCCCATAGGTTCTGGTAGAAAAGAATCAAACATGGCTTCTGTGTGCCGGAAAGATGATGTTCTGTGCAGGTAATTCCACAAGGCTCTTCGGACATCTAGAGTATGCCACCTATGCTCCAGATGGTGGACTGGATCTGGGCAGAAGTTGGGAAGAATCAATTCTTGTGTGCAGTGAAAGATGGAGTTCACCTTGGGAATAAATGTTGGATCCACTCTGAGAACTACCCGGTCCAAATAGAAGGTGCAGAGATCTTGTCGCATGGAGAAAGCCGCTAGTTCCAAAATCCAGTGGGCGGATGTAATGGCTACTAGAAAGATTACTCTTTGTGACATGTAGAATAGAGAAGTGTTCCTCAGAGGTTTGAATGGAGCATGCATGAGTGCTTGAAGGATGAGGGGCAGGTCCCACGATGGATAGCGATGGACAGTTGGAAGATGAAAATTGGTGGTGCCTTTCAAGAATTGTTTGATGAGCGGTTCATGTGTCAGGGACTTGTCGGTCCTGATGCATAGGAGAGGGGAAAGAGCTCAGATCTAACACCGTAGGGTGTTGGGCGACAAACCCGCCAACAGACATCCTGTAGGAATTCGAGGCTATGACATATCAGTGCATGCAGAGGAGCATCCCTGGTCTGACACCATGTGCAGAATGCCTTCCACATGGCATTACAGACTCTATGTGTGTAGGGTCTCCTTGCCACTTGAATCATTTTGATGATGGCTGGGGAAAGGCCTTCTGCTGTCATTGAGCACCAATCAACCTCCAAGCGATCAATTTGACCCACTCTGGGTCCAGATGGGCTATGGCTTCATGCGAGAGTGATGTTTTGGAGGGAGGAATCCTGCATGGTGGAGCAACTGACAGTGACAGGAGATCTGCAAACCACGGATGGTGTGGCCAGTGAGGCGCTAGCAGGATCCCATTCCTCCAGCATCTTTCTGATGACCCATTGGAGCAAGGAAAATAATGGAAAAGCAGAAAGGCCTGGAGGCCAGCAACACCGTAGGGCGTCCGCCCCTTCTGCGTCTGTTGATATGTACCTTGTGTAGAACCTGGGCATCTTCTTGTTGCTGCTGGTGGTGAAGAGGTTGACCACTGGTACTCTGAACCTCCTGGTCAGCTCCTGGAAGTGTGATGTGTGGATCTCCCATTCCGCCTGATCCACATGGGACCGGCTCAACCAATCAGCTGTGACGTTGGCAGTGCCCATGATGTGTTTGGCCCGTACGTAGAGGAGATGTGCTTCTGCCCAGCCCACCAGTCATTGGGCCTCCAACATTAACCGCCTGGATTGGGTCCCACCTTGCCTGTTGACGTGGGCTTTTGCTGTCCTGTTGTCCGTAAGGATCAACACGTGCTTCCCCTAGACGGTTGATTGGAAGAGCAGAAGCCCCAGCTGGATACCCCATCAGTTCCAGAAAGTTGATGGTCCACTAACACTAAATCCTTATGTCCTGTTCTAAACATCCATAATATTTAATAACGAAGTTTTCTAATCCTCCTTTTCAAATCAGTTTAAAATTTACATCCAGTTTCCTTATGTTATACCCATATCTATATATACGTTGTTATTCTTATCCCTCCTTTATTTGACTATATCCTGTATCATAATATTTTTCCCCTAATAATCAAAACTTTAACTGTATCTAACAGTTCTTTTTTTTTGTTAACCTTTATATATAATCCAAAGGGATTTCTAATCTTCCTTACATGGGTACCATTCAATATTCATATCCAATTATACTCATCATAACACTACACATTGTATACATTTGTAACATTATCAATTATTTATTTAAACTATATCTATTGTCACTAAATTTCATAAAGTTTAACTAGTTTTAAATTATATTCTTCCATCTATCAACCTGTATCGTTCCAATAGCAAAACAATCTCATATCTTCTGCCATTTGTGGTGCCAGTCCTCTAATCATCTCCTTGATCAATTTTGTATGGACTCCTCTTAGCAATCCTTGATTATAAGATATCTCATGTAATCTTTATGCCCTTCTCCTGTTTCCTTAGTCAGCTTATCTTTGATTGTCAGTAGTGTTATCAATGCTATTGCTAATGAAATTTCTCTCTTTAAATCCATAGATTCTATGTTTTTTTCTTCTTCTGTATCTTGCCCTCTGGAATAAATTTCTCCTCCATTTAATTCCTCTTTCAGTATTCCATTCTTTCCATTTTCAGGGACAAACCAGTCACCATAAATTAAAGCAAATTTAATCTCTTTATATTCATTTTCCACTTCAATTTTTTGGGTTTTAACCACCCCGTTTTTCATTTGATAAGCATCCTCAACTTCTTCATCATATTTTGCTGTTATATGCTCTAAGTCTTCCAGCTTCTTCTCTATCCTCTCATATGTATTTGATTGTGACCCATCAAAACCGCGCTCGACTAAACCGCGCCCGATTAAACCGCGTCGCTGACGTCATCAACAGGGCGACAACAGCCAGCGTGGAGAAAGAAGGGTGCTTTAAATAGCGCTTTGAAAGCAAGCCGATTCAACTTAAGGTAAGGGTTAGGTTTAGGGTTAGCTTTAGGGTTAGGTTTAGGATTAGGTTTAGGGGGGGTTAGGTTTCGGTTTAGGGGTTAATTTTAGGTTTAGCGTTTACAGCGTGCTTCTGTCTCCGCGCTGTTGTCGCCCTGTTGATGACATCAGTTACGCGGTTTAGTCGAGCGCAGTTTATTTGAGCGCGGTTTTGTGGTGGAACCGTATTTGATAATTTCTGTATTTCTGAAAATATCTTTTGCAAGCTTACGATTTCTGTTTGCTTTTGAAATTGTGCCATTCTCTCCAGCTAACAAACACAGCGGCTCTAGCTTGGAAGGTTAATAAAATTAAGCATAGATTCACAATGGTTAAAGATATACTTCAAAGGGACATCTGTATGCTTCCATTCTTATCACTTTCTATAACCAAGCAGTGAGACCTTGTAGTGCCAAGCCAAAATAATCAGTAAAGAAAAAAAAAGTCTTCCATTTCCAATACACAAACCTTCCAGCCTCCGAGTTGCAGTGTTATTGTTGCAAATTTCCTTATTTCTTTTTGTATTTTTTTTGTATTTCAAGTTAGAAAAAAAGTCCAATTTTTAAATGGGTTATAAGAACACACACAGTAATGAAAGAGGAAAATTTTAGACCATAGGTTACAGAGAATAATAAAAAAAATAGAAGAAAACTTAATCCATTCATTTTAAAAGGCTTGCATAAATTCCATCCATGAAGATAGCATTTAAAAAGTAAGATAACCAATGTCCAAAACCACCCCAAATTTAATTCTGCCACTTGATTCTTCTGTTCTCCAATTTAAATTAATTTTAAGTTTTTTATAGGCAGTCTCTTTTTAAAACAGTAAAAGTTCCTCACCAGCTGGAAACACTTTCTCTTTCCGTATCCTTCCATTTTGGAGCTGCCCCGACTTCATCAGCCTTGGCTGGATTTTTTGTCGCCAGCTTGAAGAACTTCTCTTGCATCAATCAGGGACTTTGCGATGTCCCTGAGGATAGCAAGACGTATTCTTCCTGTTCACCATCTCTTCAGAACTGTTTAGGACTGATTGGACCACCCGGTGGCAAAAGTATTGGCTGTGGTCTTGGAGCATCGAGACCACACGTCCGTATTGTCGCAACGTTGGCTCCTCCTCCCAGATGGGTTCTTTTGTTGTAGGCCTGCTGCAATACCCTGCCTAATGACCTCGGAAATAATGGCCGCCATATCAGGAAGGGATGAACCACTACGCAGGCCTGCAGCAACCCGTGCCGTAGGAGAGACGGCAGAACCTGCTGGGCCTGGGATGTCTGTCTCTTCTGGGGCAGAGGGCTGGTGAGCTGACTCCGTGTCCTGGTCCCCTATCTCAGAGTTCTCGCTGTCTGCTGAGAAGTCCTCCTCTGAGCAGGGGACTTCGGCCTGGGCAGGGCTCTCAGAAGGAGATGGTTCTGCCACCACCAGGGTCACAGCCTCTGATTGTTTTTGCGCCTCTTTTGGGGCCTTGGCGAATTGTTTGTCTATGCCCTTTTCCCTCCTGAATTCTGCCCTCTGTGTGGCCTTTAACTAGCCCTTGGTTCTACCCCCTTTTGGGGGGGAGGGGACTTGCGCTTGCTGGTCAGGCAAAGGGTGGATGGCCCGTCAAGAGGGTCATCCGACAAAGGGGATGAGACCTCCCTATCACCTCCTTCCAACCCGGATGTCAGCTGCCTGTCTGGTAAACTGAGGGTTAAATCAATGGAAGTGACTATCCCAATTAAAGGGCACACCAGGGCCCGGGTTCTGGGTAAATGAGAGCAGGTGCTGGCCCTTTTAGACAGGCACACCTGGGCCTGTCTCTAGCCTGTAATAGGTAAGCTGCTGGCTCCGTGCCAAAAGCCTCAGTGGTGGTAAGCAAGGCTGGGCTGGCTACTTCCTGATCCCCAAAGGGATGATTCTAGCCCTCCCTGGGTCTATAGATAAGCCTGGTGGCCTAGGGGAGATCCTCTGGAAGGGCCCCTCTAGCGAACTGCGGCACTCAGTTAAATTCAGACTCCAAATTGGCAACCACCACTTTACCAATAGACAAAATGGCAACCGCAGTCTTTTTGCGCCCAAAACAGTGCCCCAGAGGCCCCAAATGGCAAAAAGAACTGCCCCCCAGCTACCCTCACTCCAAGCCAGCTCCGGAGATACCAAAGTGCGAGACAAGCCTCCCCGTGGCTACCACACTCCCTGGGGATTGCTGTAAGACTTGCTGGGGCATCTGAGGCCGCAGATGGCCTCCTATGATCGGCAGCCTCCGTACACTGCCGGAGCAGGCACTCCACGGCCCTGCTCCAAAAGGAAGCGAAGTTACCTTCTGAGGATCAAACGAAAGGGGGAACTAAAGGAACCTAGGAGGGAAGGAAAAAGAAGATAAGGGAAAGAGAAGGCTCAAAGGAACAATAAGGAAATATCACAATGTTCAAGGAGACATTGATAGCACATCTAATTCAAGTGGTAGTGAGTCATAAAAGCTGGGAAGTCAGCAGGAAGAGGCGGGACTTAAACTTTGCAGACTCAGTTCTATTGGATGGTACATGAGTATAACCCCCACATGGATGCCAACTCCACTGACTCAGGAGAATAGTCTTCAATGACTTTATTACTTGGATCACTACTGGTCGCTCTGATGTAGGTTTCCCTAAATTATGTTTACCATATGAATCTCTCAAGCAACAGCAGTCTGACTCAATAACTCTTTGTGGCTACTTGTCTGAACCTTCCTTTATAGAGGACTTTAGAAGGGTATCAAACATGTCAATTTCTTATAGAACATTGTATGAGTCACTTTAGATGAAAAGTTTGCATTGGATTTCCTAAAGGGTCACCATATTTCCATCTGGTAATCTGCATTGACATGAAAAATAAAATTGTCAAATAAGGAAGAAGTGTCGTCGGACATTGTAAGGGAAGGACAAAATGTCTGAAATCAAACTGGAAATCATCAATACCCAGGCTCCCAGAGCCCATAAAATAGGATGCCAAAAAAGCAAATAAAATTCACTGCAAAATGCTGTTGTAAAACCCATAAGACAACCAATCTTCCAAGATATTCTCTCTTCAGGATATTCTCTCTTCAAATATTTTCAGCATATTTCAAACTCTAAATTATAAAGTCTCCTTTTGTTTCTAATTATTATATGGTAGTGAAGGTGTTTTTTTTTACCAAAACAGGAAAAAACTAGAAAAGTTTTAATTTCTAACATATTTCAGCAAAGCAAATAAAAAGGCAACAGACAGAACAATCTATAACCACAAAACATGAAATACAGCAAAACACAATGCCTGAAGTCACCAACTAATTCACAAAAGACACTTGGCAAAGATGGAACCACAGCAAAATATTCTGCACTTGTTTGTAACAGCAATCTTTATTTTGCTGCTCTCACTACAGTGACATAGAGGGTGGGTTTTTTTCATAATTTACAAATGAAATGGCACTGCAGCGCATAAGCCTTGCCACAATTTATTGCATTTGCAGAGCATATCTAAAGACAGCGTCATGGGTCAATCCCATTCATATTTGCATTGCACTTTTGGAGAAGAGCTAGAAGGAGGAGACAAAACTTCAAGGCTACAAAGAGAGGCTTGCTCATTTTTTCAATTACTCAGCAAAGAGCCACACCTTTCAATTCTATTTTTCAATTATGATTGTGACAGCCAGGTTTTCTGTTTTGTTATTTTACTCTAATGTGCTTTTTCTTTACAGACAGCAACGGAAAGGTTAGCCAGGAGCTAACGTGGAGGTTTTTCCACATATGATAAATCAACATAGTTTTAGTTTCTGATAACTTCTGTGATTTTTCTCTTGAATATGTGGGAATTTAGTACTGAGATATGGGACATGTTTAGATATGGTCCAGCTTACCATAAAAAAACATGATTTCTTCCCCTTTTGGCTATTTCTGTCAGTAGCAATTAAGATATCAAGGATGGTCCTTCCACAACTTTTCCAATGTCATATGCAAACTGGGAATACTGACTTGCTATCTGTAGGAAGCTAGGTTGAAAGCTAAAACCAAATCATAATGCAGACTTATATAAAGAAATTCAAGAATTACAGCCCATCTATGGTATTTTTTAGAATTTTTCTAGACAATATGCAGAAAAGTGACTGTATATTTTAATACTGTGATTAGTTACAATGGGTCATATGAGATGGTGTAACTATTATGTTCCTTTCAAGAACTCTTCCAGATCATGGCACATTTTACCTATATAGTTATTACTCAGCTGCTGATTGAAAGCTAACACTCTCTTACAGTGACCAAAATAGGTTCTTCTGGCCCATCCTTCCCCAGAATAGTGCAGGTTACTTTTAAAAGGATCGCCAATCAGCAATTTGAGGATACAATAAGGCAGAGAAATATCATCATTTCACCACTCTTAGTGCCACTTGAGCTCTTATCTGCATCACAATTGCTCTTTTATCTTCTACAATGTGGTATCCTGCTAGGTATATCCTGAATCTCAAGCTACTTCATTCCCTAAAGCATCTCAATAAAGCAAGGGTAATCAAAAGAGCCCATGGCTCTGGACATGTCACCATGGCTTCCTCTGTTTTCCAGCAAGTGGCTAAGAATTTGCAGAAATCCTCACCAGATTCCCCAATCTCCCTCTGAAAATCCTGAGGATCTGTTACACAACTCAGGAAGACCAACTGAACAGATCCTTTAGCCCTGCTTGACAGCGATAGCACCAACAAGTTCAAACTCAAGCAGAAAGTGACCCAACAATGGCAAAGTTGGATGTTGATGTCCACCAATTTCAGTTCATATTGTATTTGGTCTAAAATGAAAATGAGGTCCAGCATGAAGCCAACCTCAAGAACCAGATCCCTTATAATCTGTGATAAATTTATGGCTGTCATGCTGGCCATGAAATAGCTAAAGGCGAACTCCAAGGATGACACAGTACAACAGCAACAGTCCCTTCCTTGAATAAGGTGACCATATTTTCAAATTGTAAAGCGGGACAACTTTGACCGGGGCGGGGTATTAAAAATTTTATACGGAGCAACAAAAATTTTCATACAACACAAAAATAGTATTGTAATATTTTTTATTTCAACATAACTACAATTTACAAATATAAATTGTAACTGTTGCCAAACATCAAAATTTTGATCACGTGACCATGAGGATGCTGCAATGGTCGCTAAGTGTGAAAATGGTCGCTAAGTGTGAAAAATGGTCATCAGTCACTTTTTTCAATGCCATTGTAACTTTGGTCACTAAGCCCATTATACCACCTTTCTTGCCACAGTTCTTAAGTGAATAACTGCAGCTGGTATTTTGTATTTTGGATAGAATCTTTTTTTAAATAGCCTAAGACAATTTAAAAAAAAGAATCCACACAGAATTTTAAAAAATCCTATGCACAATAAAGAAAATATTATTTTAAAATACATTAAAAAAATAAAAGAAAAAAACCCAGCTCACTTACCAGTAGGCACAAGTGAGCACTCCAAGTCAACCCAGAATGATGTAGATGTTAATACAAAGAACTGAGCAAATTGAAATGGTGAAATTAGTCAGGGAAATATTTTTCAAAGAAACTTTGCCACCATTTTGGAGCAGATCTCCAACCTCCGTGCCCCTCCCCTCCTGAAAATCCAGGAAGTAACACTCGCGATCTCTAGCCAGGTGTTTCCTGCAGCTCTATGGTACTTGGTCATTTTTTCTTATAAAAGGGGCTCGGGGGGGTCCATTTTGTTGCTTTAATGTTTTAATATCTTCAATAAAAGTACTGAGACAGAGAGAGAGAGGTTAGACAGGGTGTCTTTTGTCTTGCCCCGGTTAGGATTTCTTAAGCAAATCCACTGGGCTTTCAACATGAAGCCAGAAAATCAGGACTTTTTAAAAACGGCCTGGGACACGGAACAAATTGTTATAAAGCGTGACCATCCCACTGAAATTGGGACGTCTGGTCACCTTATCCTTGAATCAAACAGTTTCGCTATTTCTCCTACCAATTTTAAATACTTTTTTATTGTGATAATCAATGGAAAAAAGACACCTGTGACGAAACCTTTTTTATTTAAAGTTGAATTCTTACTGTTAGAAAAAAATATTTTAAAAACATTCCTTTGAATTTATAAATCTCTTACTTCATACTGGTACCTTCAGACTCAACAAAAGTACATTTACATTATCCCATAAAAGTTATATCACTTTAAATATATATAAACTTTTGCAGAAAAGCTATTTTCCCAAACTTGTTTTAACAAGCCTGGAAAATTATAATAACTCTTTATTACAATACTGAATAAATCAAACACAAATGAAAATTGTGATTCTCTGAAAATTACATTTTTTCTTTCTGAAAACCACACCCAGCCAAACAAGAGTTTAAGAAGTAAACAGAAAGTTTTTAAAGAAAGCCCGATATTTGCTAAATGTACATTACTCATCAACATACATCTTATATTGCAGGAGGGTGAAATTGAGAAATGTAGCATTTAAATTGCCTACATACCTGTCCTAAGAATATGGGGAAATAATGGCTATGAAAACTATTGTAGCAGATAATTATGCCAAGCAGGACTCTTGAGTAATAGCATTAGTTATCCATATGACGCTGTATCTACTGGTATAGTGAATGAAGGGTCTTTGCTATGTGCCATTCTGAGTCATTCTTACACAGCCAGATTTTCATTTTGAGGGAATTTTAAGTTGCTAATTAAATAGCAGGGTTTCTCGTGGGCTGCCTTAGAGGAGGTCATATCCTGAAAGGCAGTTCTTCCCATTTCAATATTTAATGCATTGCTTTCTTCTTTCACTTTAGATCTTACCAGAACTTCAACCACTGCAATTGCCCAGAAAGACAGCCTACGCCCACACTGCCAGCAGTAATTCAGCTGGCAATATACTGCAGAGATCTACAGTTTACAGTTTACTCTACTAAAAAATGCAAGAAGAAGCTTTCACAACCAAAGAAAGAATTTTCCTGCAAGTTTTTAATCAGGTTCCAGCCTCACTATTCTTCATACCAATTTTAAATCCTTTTTTTATTATGAGAACAAAATGGGGGGGAAATACTCGTGACCAAACTGATTTCATCTAAAGCTGAATTCTTACTGTTGGCTGATTTTATTTCAAACCTATTAAGTATAGATAATAAAATCCAGAAGTGAGAAATTCCATCTAATTCACTTGTCTGTTACTGCAAAGCAAAAAAACAACAGAAAAAGGAAAACCACAGCAGATTTGCTCAAATTAATGCACTGCAGCTGAATTCTGCCAATGGAAATCTTAAGTGATAATCAGAGGAATGCTCCCTGAAATAATATGACAAATATATAAACAGAATAAAATTCCATTCTTACCATGAATGTAATGGTTGACAGAAAAATAAAGCAATATGAAATATGAAACTCAGACATTTTGTGGAGGCAAATCCCATTTCCCAGCATAAACAACTTCATGTAAAGAAGAAGGTACAAAATATGATTCATTCAATTTTGGCGCAACTATTGTCTGTGGCAATCAATTACTTTCACTAGCAGTAATTGATATAAGAGAACTCTGGTGTGTTTTAATGCCCATGTCTCCTTTTTCAATGCCAGTACAATACAGTATAGTTGGGTTTCTTAAAGAGAAATTGTATCTTTTTGTTTATATGCCATTCTGTAGGTAACTATGCTCTTCAACAGCTTCTACTGTCCAGGAAAAGAACTGCATTATTCTGATAAACCTATTTGCAATTTTGACATTAATCTGGCCTACTATTGGTAGTACTCTTGATGTGTCATTTTGAAAGCAAAAATCTAAGGAATATTATTCATATAAAACAATATCAATGTCAAAGTAACTGTTTCAATATTAAACTGTTTCAATATAAATGTAACTGTTTCAATGTTCAAATTTTTAATATTAAATATCCAATACCTGAAACAAGCATCAAACATATGTTACTCGAGATAAGCTGCAGTTGGATTTTCCTTTATAAGCTGTATTATGTATTGTCACAATGTTTTCTTTCCCTGATGCAAAGAATCCAAAAATGTCAATTTTAAACTTTGGATAAAGGTTTTTTCAACTACCCTAAATGTAAAAATAGAAGACAATATTAAATATTTTCTTTATTTTCTTTGAAAATATTCTGAAGAAAATAAAGTGGGAAAATCTGTGAAGAAGAGCATGCCCAGAATGGTGGAAGCATGCAGAACCTGTAAAAAAAAATGGAGACCAATTCTCATTCTCTCTCTATAGAATTTTCCAGGACATTCTTTTTTTAAAAGAATGAAGTTAGATTTACATAGAGTTTGTTTAACTTTGATGCCTCCCACAAGATAAACTCTTTTGCTTCTTTCCTCATTCATTCATTCATGCCTAAGGTCAATTGCCTGGATGAGTCCTGCGGCTTTCTTGACAAGATTTCCAGAAGTGATTTGTCAGTAACTTCTTCCTAGGGCTGAGAGTGAGCAACTTGCCCCAAGTCACCCAAATGTCTTCACACCTGAAGTAGGAATAGAATCCACAGTCTTTCAGTTTCCAGCCTAGTGCTTTTAACCACTATACTACGGGTGTCAAACCTGCCGCGTCACGTTGTCATCACATGACATGTCGTGATGTTTCTCCCCTTTGCAGAGCTGCGGGGGGCATGGCAGGCACATGATGCATCCGGCCCGCAGGCTGCCAGTTTGACAACCCTACACTATACCAAACTGCCTCTCATCCTTGATGATTACTTATTACCAATTATTTCCCTTCAATACTTTCTGTCTTATACTGTATTTGATTATCACTCATATCATCTCTCTTATTAATTGGCAACACAATCTTGAGATTCAGCTAAATTAACTAACTTTTACATGAATATTATATGACTAAACAGACTGGTAACCATATAATTTCAATTTTTGTAGCGTCTTCCCATTGGCCAAAAATGTTCAATTGTAATCTGTAAATACAAAGACAGGCAAATGAGATGTTTTGCTCTTCTAACAATCTCTACAAAAATTGCTGACATTCAACCACTGCATTATAATGCAGCGGAAGTTGCCTCTAGCAAAGACAAAAAAAAGTTTACTTTAATATAAACCTTAACTGTACAAAAGCTATACTAAACTGCAATTGCCATAACCTCATGTTGGAGAACAAAGTTGGAAAAGAAACATTAATTGAAAGTGTGCAGTAAAATATATCTTTTTACCACTATTAAACGTCTCCCAGGAAACCAGAGGACAAGATCAGAGATCTCAGATGAAACATACAGTACACTATATTAACTCAAAGCATACTTAGGCAAAACTGGAACCAGGATTGTTTTTGAAATAGTAATGTAATCTTTTAACAATAATGTGATCTTTCCTTTGTATTTTGACTTTCTCAACTTAAAGCAGCACAATAGAACATGGTAGAAAAGTTACAGAAAAATTGAGACATGGATTCAGCTTGTGTAAGAAAGTAGCCACCCTTCTATAAATTTTTGGATTGGCCTTGGATAAAGTACTCAAATGCCACAATATTTTTATGTTTGGAAAGATCAAAATCATGCAATCCATGGTATTCTCCAGGACACTCGTTGGAAGCTAACGACAAATAGGAAGAGTATTGATGCTTCTGAACTATGGAGTTGGAAAAGACTCCTGAGAATACTCTGGAAAGTCAAGAAAATAAACAAATAGATAATTGAACAAATCAATTCAGAATTTCCACTTGACACACAAATGTGAAGATCTAACTCTTTAGACAAGACTCTAATATGGAAAAGATGGAGAAAAGTAAAAAAAAAAAAAGAGGGCTACCAACATTACGGTGTATGGACTGTTACAGTGAGTGAATGAATGGAGTTAGAAGGAGTGAATGAAGACTTGAAAAACTAGGAGGGGTTGTCATATCCATGTGGTTGCTAAGAGTCAACAATATAATCAATCAACTGAGCCCTGGTGGTGCAGTGGTTAGAATGCGGTATTGCAGTCTAACTCTGCTGACTGCCAGCAACTTCAAAGTTGACTCAGATTTCCATACTTCTGAAGTCAGAAAAATGAGGACCCAGATTGTTGGGGGCAATATGTTGACTCTTTAAACTGCTGTAAAGTTCATTGAAGTGGTATATAAGTCAAGTGCTATTACTATTACTATTGCTATTAGTCACAATGGAAACAGAATGCTGGACTAAACGGCCTTTCTAGTATGACCACCCTATTGTTTTATATGTTTTATTTTTCTCTCAAAGCCAATCATAAAACAATCATATGGGTTCCAAATCTATTTACATGCATCAAAAATATATATAAGCAGCTTAGTTTTATTTATTATTTTGTTACATATTGATAACCTTTATAAAGTAAATTTAGAATTAGCCTTTCAAAACTGTTATGCTATTAAACTTAAAAAAATAAAACAGATCAAAAATAAATAAAAATTAATATCATATAATCGATAATGACCCTAATAAAGATCTGATAGTTTACAAGCAAGTGGAAAACAAAACAAAATATTTTCACCTTTATGGTGGTATGTGCCTTCTTCTACTAGAGGCCTGGGGGTTTAAGAGTTCTGCACAGCACTTAATCTATTCCTGGCATTGCACTCTTTTAGACAGTGCTTTGATATTGTTCCTGGGATCTGCTACTCTCTCAACTTAGAAGTCACAATCCCGAATGCTCCTATCACTACTTGGACCACTTTGGCCTTTACTTTCCACATCTTCTCTAGTTCCTCCTTCAGACTCTGCTACTTACTTCTTCAGCTTCTCATAATCTTCTTTCATGATGCTGCTATCACTTGGCACTGCTACATCTGCCTTCTGTTCCTTGATTCTTAGCCAGTACCTGCTTGTTTGTCTCAATCTGGAAGTCCCACAGGACCTGTTAAGTCTCCATAACATTCTATGTAATCTCCCATTTGGATTTAGGAGGGTCTATCCCATAGATAAACACACAATATACACAATGCCAGCTACATGGTTGTACTGTTTAATGCAATATAGGTTTTTCGTGCCTGCATCTTACACCCTGTGTTGTGGTGTCTTTGAGTTTTTCTGTACAGTCTGCATCTTAGATCCTCTCTAATGTGTTAAGCAAGTACATCTATGGATCCAGTACTTAGTGACTATTTTGTGCTGCTATGATCAATGCATCAGTGCTGTCTTTTAATCTAGCCCAGTGGTTCCCAATGTGGGACCCATGTCCCACCAGGGGGGCAATTTGATTTTTAATGGGGGCAATTTGAACCTTTTTAAAAACCAAGTTAATGGCCTTTTAGGCTTCCTCTGCGTGAGTAGAGTTCACTTTTTCAGTAAAGTAAGAATTATATGTCACAGAGAGGGCATAAGGATTCTAGAGATACTTAGGTGGGGCATGGCCAAGAAATGGTTGGGAACCACTTGACTAGCCCTTCCCACACGCTGGTAGGATTTTTCAATGTCATCCACTTCATCTACCTGTCAATGCTACATCCCATGCAGGGTGTTGCCTTTCCATGGCACTTCTTCTGCTTGATCTTTCTCCCATGTTTACTACTGCCTCAGGCATTTTCTCAGCAGCTCATTACTGAGTGCTGGCTTACTGACAGACCTCAATAGAACTCTTTATTGGCCAAGTGCGACACATAAGGAATTTGTCTCCGGTACGTAAGCTCTCAGTATACATATAAGCAACAAGTGATAAATCATGATCATAATCATAAATAAAATCATCACAAATCATAAGATACAACCCTCAGTGATAGTCATAGAATACTAAATAGCAATCAACATAAATCATAATAGGATATTAAATAGAATCAGTCAACATAATTGTGAAATACAAACAAAACATAAGATACAAAGATAAACTATAAGATACAAAGAACGAAGTTATAGTCCTAAGAAACTAAGGAAATCGGTAATAGGAAAGATGAAAAGGGTAATAGTAATGCAGCCCTACTAGGTGGTTTGACATCCCAGGCATAAGACTGTGTTGTGGAAATGAGTTGTTTAGCGGAGTGATAGCATCGGGGTGGGGGGGTGGAGACGACTGTCTTTGTATCTGGTTTTGTTGCAATACTCTGTAGTGTCATCTTAAGGGAAGAAGTTGAAACAGTTTATGTCCAGGATGTGAGGAGTCTGTAGATATTTTCATAGACCGCTTTCTAGTTCATGCAGTATACAAGTCTTCAATGGAAGGCACTGAACTGAGAGCAACTCACCGGGAACAGAACCGGAAGCAACACACCTCTGCTCCATATCTTCCTTTTGCTTGCTCACTATACCAGCAGAGCATCCTATGATTGATGTTTGATTGATAATGATGTTGATGGCATGGAACTTGTTCTTTCCACTAAGCTAGTTCTTCAGGACTTGTCTTAACTTTTGATTTTTCTTGAATGCTTCTGTCTTCTTGCCTCCTTGACATGGTTCTCATAATTGTGGAACACCAAGGTATTTGGTATTTGGTCTAGATGTCTTCTATGACATATAGTTCCACTCCATCAATCTTAACTATCTTCTCTCTCTTTACTACCATTCAGCAATACTTCTCTAATCCAAATGATATTCCAATGTCCTCACTATAAATCCTTGTCAGAACATTAGCGAGTCAATGTCTCTTGGCATACAGCTTGATGCCATCCATGTACAGAGGTGAATGTTGATAGATCCACTCTTGAAATTGTATCCTATATCCAGTCCTTGAGATTATCTGGCTGAGGGAATTCAAGCCTTTGCAGAACAACAGCAGGGATATGTATCATCTTGATGTATACCACATTTGATGCTCACTTGTGCAAGCTGCCTTGAGATGACTTGCAGTGTTGTCTTTCACTTATTGTCAGATTGTCCTCGTTCCCCAACATCTTGTTAGTGGACCTTGTTAGTTCAGGCAATGTGCAAGCTACCATGTCTTTTTCAACTTCTGTCATTCTCATACTTGAAGTGGGCAGGTGAAGTGTTAAGGATTGTTTGCCCAAGGTCCCCTACTGGTAAGATAGATACCAGCCATGATTTGAACCCAAGCCTATCATGCCAAAGAGCAGCGCTCTATTCACTATTCTATCCAGCCGCTAACAAAAGTCTGTTAGTTTACAGGCAAGAATATAAAGAGAAAAAACACAAATATTATACTAATCTCCCCAATAGTATTTCTCCATATGCATCTACAATGGCTACCCAGAGCCAAAAAGCATTGTATCCCACACTGGAGAAGCCACTTTTTTAAAAAAATCAAACCACCTTTTCCCCTAGAGCAGTACTGGCGAACCTTTTTGGCACAAAACGGGAGTACGCACATGTGCGCCAGAAACCAGAAGAGCAGCCACCTGGTGTGCATGCGCGCACCAGGAAGATGATCTTCTGGTTTCTAGCACACACATGCACACCAGCTAGCTGGTCTTTGTGTGCGCATGTGCATCAGAAACCAGAAGACCAGGAGGCTAGTGTGCATGCGTGTGCCAGAAACTGGAAGATCATCTTCCTGGCATGGGCATGCGGCTGATGACCAGCTGGCCGGCATGCTGGAACCCAGAAGATCAATGGGCGGCAGCTCGCATGCCCAGAGAGATGGCACTGTGTGCCACTTCCCACATGCGTGCCATAGGTTTGCCATCATGGCCCTAAAGTGTGGATGATCATCTTGCTGATCCTAACCTTTTAAAGTGAAATGACTATACTTCTGCTGTGTATTGGAACAGTTTTGAGTAGCACATTTCTGCTTTCAAGAGCTGAACAGCATCCGGACTCTAGGAAGCTGAAGAGTGATATATTGCATGCATATCTATTACTCCAGCTTAACAAACTGGTCCAAGTAGAATATACTTTATACTGTGAGGTGTCTCACATATTATTTATATGGAAAAATCAATGTGCATGCAGTTAAATATATAAATACATCAAACTATACTTATCCACCTTTTAGACCAAAGGCTCCCAGAATATCTTATACCAGACTGTTAACAAAAGAATCTCTACCTTAGAGGTTGCCAATAAATACACACATTAAACAAAGAAAATAATTTGGATGGGAGAAGATCCAAGCAAAATTAATTGGCCATTCCTTATATTAAGTTGCATTTAAAGCAATGCCTGACACAGGATATACCAGGAACGGAATAATGTTCTTTCTTCTTTCAACCACCACTGCACCAGTGGTGGGTTCTTACAGGTTCGGCTTGCCATGCCCCCAAACCAGTTCCCCGGTCGCTGCCATCTTGTTTTTTAGTTCTGCATATGCACAGAACAATTTTAATTGAACTGTGCATGTGTGTATGGGTGAGCGAGCGAACCGGCAGTAAAGCCGGGCAGAATCCACTCCTGCACTGCACCAAGCAAAGGAAGCTGGTTGCTTAAACAACACCAAGTGACTTTCTAATTGGATAGTATAAATTTGTTTGGAAATTACTTTAGAATTTCATAATAAAAATAATTAGGACTGTGCAATCTTAACATGGTTTGTATACTTTTTTGGGGGAGGGGGGTTTAAATATTTCAAGAATATCTAGAGACCGATCTAGACATAAGCTTTCTATTTTAAAAATATCTGACTTAAAATATAAAGATTATATTTCTAGCTCCCAAGTTTCTCTTACATTTTAAACATTCCATTATTGCTGCATGCGTAATCATCACCCTGGTAAAAGAAAATACTAAAGCACAACATGGCTTCTTTTTTGTTGAGAATAATCCATGGATTTATTCAACAAAATAGTTTAAAAATGAAAGTTAGAATTAAGTGTGAACTTAGTTTATCTCATTTATTTGTCATTTATACTTCTATGTCCGTGTCAATATTACCTGTGAGTTCTTTCAAGTAGCATGAATTTATTAGCTTCAGGATTTATGTTCAAAGCTTATTTCTGCTTTCAAAACTCAGTTTCAGTTTCACCTCCAGTATAACCACAGATAGCTTCAGTCCATGCATCAGTCACAACACCAATCCAGTTTATTAACCAAACTTTTTAATAACTTTTAAATTTAACTACTGTTAGAAGCACGAAATGAGACCCTTCTTTTCTCTGTTAATTTCCAAGCCAAGAATTTAATATAATCACCAGATGTTTAGTGGAGGTCAAATAATGTATATTCCTCCAATCCAAAATTCTCAAGCAGTTTTGCACCCTACTGACTCTGACAGAATTTTATTAGTTTCAAAAAATCTTTCATTCATTCTTTGCATTCATTCTAGCTATTAAAAAAGCAATGGAGATTATTATTATAGCTATAACTGTTCAGTCACATTAGATCAATAATAGGAGAAAGAGAGCTCCAGCTGTGTCTTGTAGCCTTCTGTGCATATTTTATTGCTGTAGCATGAAGCAAGCAGATTTATATAGAAATCAATTTTTTATTTCCACAAAATTCAAAACTTAGATGAAACAGTCTTCTCTCTGAAGTAAATTTTAATAAATACTGACAGAATACAATAATGTACAGGATTTACAATTCTATATGAAGGCATCCAAGCTTTTGTTGCTGTCTTTTTATTATGAAATCTAATGGCTCTTTTCACAAGACATTAAAAAAGAATATTCACTGAACTGCTCTTCTCTTGCAGGTCAACTTTAAAACGGGAAAATTAACCAAGTCATACAGTGGATGAAGACAGTTTTGCAAGAGATGAGAGAATTTCAGAAGGAAAACTTGGTGATGTATTATCTAAACACAGTATAGATAATGCATCCATCAATATGAACCACTCAATTTAGCTGAATTAGAATAGAAGTCAGCATACTTTTCTGAAAATTTCAAATCTAGTACAACTATATTTTTTAAAATTTAAGCCCTGGACTTGAAATGCATCTTCAAATCAGAAGTGTGCCATTTTCACCCAATAACTATATACTAGTGTTTTTAATAGATACAATGATGGTTCTTTGCTCATATTATTTTGGCAATCTGGGAATAATAATCCCATTTATCCCAAAGCTTTTAGACATTTCCTTAAACCAGTAATTCTCAACCTTTTCTCACCATGGACATCCTTTAAATACCTTCTGTGGGCATGGACCATGACCAAAGACCCCAAGATTTCAAGATTTAAATCATAACATTTCTTCAAGCCTTCACAACCCCCCACCCCAGTTGAGAACCACTTCCCTAAACTTTTACATTTTTAACCAGAGATATTATGTTATTTCATTGTGATAGTTCAATTTTCTCTATGTATTATAATGGAGTTGCATATGGAAATGAAAGAAAATCACTAACTGAAATTCTATCACAGATTATTTTCAACAATTATGAGATATAGCAGTAAAACTGTCTATCTTTTTCTCCTATTTATTCTTTTAGAGTTTTATAGATTCTATTTCCTGAGATGCTATTCCTATCTTTTGTTACTTTTTCTCCTCTTTATCTCTTCTACTTAGTAATGGTATTACTCAAATTTAGTTCTTGGCCTTACACTTCTTCTCCCCATGTCAATATTATTCAGTATCTTAGTTTGAAGATCCTGTTCTCTGATTCTGCATCTAGTTTCCTACTCCTGTGTATCAACACATCTCTGGTGTCCCTTCTATTTCTACATGATCACAGAATTATATCATATGATATATATGTTGAGAGACTGGAAACAGTGCAAAGAAGAGCAGCAAGAATGATTAGGGGACTACAGGAAAAAAATATGAAGAACAGCTATAGGAATTGTCTAGTCTAATAAAAAGAAGGACAGGGGGCATGCTAACACTATTTCAAAATTTGAGGGGCTCTTAAAAAGGGGGGGGGATTAGGATTTAGGATTTATTTCATTTATATGCTGCCCTTTTCTCCGAAGGGGACTCAGGTCAAAGAGAAGCAGGGGAGAAGCAGGTCAAATTATTTTCCAAAGCACCAAAAGGCAAGACAAGAAATAATGGATGGAAACTAACCAAGGAGAGACGCAACCTAGAACTAAAGAGAAATTTCCTAACGAGGAGAGCAATCAACCAATGGAATAGCAGTGCTCCATCATTGGAGGATTTCAAAAAGCGACTAGACCACCATTTATCTGAAATGGTATAGGGCAGGCATGTCAAACTGGCGGCCCACAGGCTAGGTATGGCCCACGCAGGCCACACCCACCCTGGCTCTGTAAAGGCAAAAAAGATCCCAATACATCACAATATGGCCTGGGATGCAATCGGGTTTGACACCCCTGGTATAGGGTTTCCTGCTTAAGCAGGGGGTTGGACTAGAAGACCTCCAGGTTTCCTTCCAACTCTATTACTCTATGTTCTATAAAATCTTTCAAAAGCAATCTCTTTAATTATTCTGGTTATTTTTGCCACCAGTATTTGTTCCATATACTGGTGAGGTCAATTTCTCATCATCTTCCTCTTTACATAGTAACATTTAGTAACACTTTCAATTCAGCTTAACATTTTCGAGTCAGTTCCGCTCTGCACATAAATAACACGTAATAGCATTTTCAATTCAGCTGGGTTTTGCAACACTAAAATATTTCAAAGTCTTATTTCTACATAGTACTTCAAATATTCAATTTTATCTTTAACTAGTGCTTACATTCTGCTTAAATATAACTTTCTTCTGTTCTAATGTATGTTCCTTAAAATATAGTTTTCTAGTTAGTCTTGCTTCATGGGGTTTTTTCCCCTCCATTTCACAACAGAATACAGTTATTTACATAGGCTGTTTGTTGTATTTTTGCTGACAGGTTTCTCCCCTTGATCTTTTCCTCCTTACAGTCGATATTATTTTGCCTTCTGCATTGTCATGTTGTTGTTTTTTAAAGAACCTTCTCCTTAAAAAAGATTATCTGAAAAGTGCTCTCTTCAATGTCAGGCATTAGTGAGAAAATGTTGCATTTGCTAGCCGTGGTGTCTAATACTTGGGAAGAGATTGGGAGGGGGGATTCAAAAAGAAACAGTGAATGGAAACAAATAGAAACAGGAATTTAACAGAGAGAAATGTAAAGTTATGCGTTTAGGTAAGAAAAATAAACACATACAGTACAGAGAAAATCTGGCTCAAGAATAGCACTTTCAAGAAGGACTTGGGTGTTCTAGTGGATGTTGACAATGTCAACATCTCCCAACAATGTAATATATCTGCAAAGAAAGCCAACATCTTGAAAAATATTAAAAACTATTTTTAAAAAAAACATGATAGGTTGAGATACTACAGGTTGCACACTACAGGAAACCAGAAGGAACTACTGATAGTTCTCAACTTATGACCACAATTCAACACTTCTAAGAAGACAGTTGTTAAGTGAGTTTTGCCCTATTTCTTGCCACAGTTGTCAAGTGAATGACAGTAGTTGTTAAGTTAGTAACACAGTTGTTAGGTGAATCCCCATTACTTTGCAAAAAGTGATCACATGACCCCAGGATAGTATAATTGTAATAAATACAGGCCAGTTGCCAAGTGTCAAAATTTTGATCACGTGACCCCCAGGGATGCTGCAATGATCATAAGTGTGAAAAATGGCCATGTCACCTTTTTCCAGTGCCACTGTAACTTTGAGCAGTCACAAAATGAATGGTTGTAGTCAAGGAGAAAAAAGGTTTCAAAAAAAAAATGTTCTATAGTAATGGTAAAAAAAAAAGTCTGCCCACCCAGCTTACAAAGGGGGAAAAACAGAAACAAAGACAGGAGTTGGAGAAAGATACATTGGAAGCAAGACAGCACAAATCTGTATGTCTCTGTCTCTAAAATGGGTGTTGGCGTGTACCAAGGACCTGTGGGTAGCCAGAAGAACTGAGGCAGAGACAGGAATAAAAGGCTAACAAGTTTATTCCCTTAAAGTACAAGCTAACGTTCAGAACCGGCTTAGATAGGAACGCGCGCTGCTCGTTTGGACAGCTCCCTATTTATACAGGAGCTGTCAAACGATCAGCCAATCAGCTGTCGAGCGCTTCCCGCTTAAACCTTTAGTCAGCGCAAGCTCAGAATACAACACTCCTCCCCCCTAAGTTCGCGCAGGCGTAGTCTTGTAAATATGCTGGACGCCGCCTGATGCGGCCGGATGCCCTAGGCCCTTCTGCACCGCTTGGAGGCTCTGGTTGTTCGCCCAAGGACTCTGCATCTGAGGATGGAGGTCGCCCGGGCCGCCGAAGAGCGAAGGACTGTGCTGGCCCACCAAGTAAGTCGCCGCTTCGGTTTGGGGCTCCGGCTGCTTGTTCTCTGTTGGCCTCCTCGTTTCTGTGCCCGGCGTCGTCCGTCGGAGCCGTCAGTGTTGGCAGGTCGGTTGACTGCTGCTGGCTTGTTGGGGGTTGGTGCCTGCTCCGCAACTGGTCGCAGTGGCGTTTCCAGACTCTGCCGTTGAGGAGTCTGACCCTGTAGGAGCAGGGCCCGGTCTGGTCAGTTATTATGCCCGGTAGCCACAAGGGATGTCCTACATAATTCCAGGCATACACTGCCTCCCCCTGGACGAAGGAGCGGGACCCTCCCTGGGAATCCACTGGTGTCGGAGCGGAATAGGCAGGGTGCAAACGGTCCAGGGTTGTATGCAACCTCCGTCCCATGAGACGCTCGGCTGGGCTCGTGTTCGACTCTGGCGAGGGAGTGGAGTGTTGGGCTAGCAAGAAGGCGTCAATGCGTTCCTGCCAGGGAAGGTGGTCCAATTTGGAGAGAGCCTCTTTGACGGAGCGAACAGCGCGCTCCGCCAAGCCATTGCTAGCGGGGTGGAAAGGGGAGGTGAGGGCATGTTGGATGCCCTGGGAAGCAAGGAACGCCTCAAACTTGGTCGCTGTTAGTTGAGGCCCGTTATCGGACACCAACACGTCGGGTAGGCCATGGGTTGCAAAAAGGGTTGCGATTAGCGCGTCTGCTGTGGTGGAGGACATGTGGACGACCTCGACCCATTTTGAGAAGGCGTCCACAGCAATAAAGAGCATACGGCCGTGAATGGGGCCTGCAAAGTCAACGTGGATTCGGGACCATGGAGTGGATGGAGGCTCCCACGTTCGCGGCTCGGCTTTAGGCGGCAGTGCCTGGGCGCCCTGGCATTGCGGGCAGCCGGCGACATGGTCGGCTATGTCTTGGTCCAGCTTGGGCCACCAAACGTAGCTCCTACCTAGGGCCTTCATCCTAACAATTCCTGGGTGAGCGTGATGCAGCTGCCGCAGGACGGTAGTCCTCAGTGAGGCCGGTACGACAACCCTATGGCCCCACAGTAAACAGCCGCGCTGAACGGATAGCTCCGCCAGGCGTGATTTGAAGGGAAGGTAAACGGGATAACGGGGTCTTTCGGCCACCCTCGCTTAACCCAGTCTAGCACCCGGGATATTACCTGATCCCTTGCGGACACCCGGGCGATGTCGGCGGCAGAGAGTGGAAGGTTGAGGTCATCTATAAGGAATACAGGTGCGGCAGCAGCAGGATCTTCTAAGGCCTCTGGCAGAGGGCAACGGCTGAGGGCGTCGGCGTGGGCGATCTGCTTCCCCGGTCGGTGGTGCAACTGGTAGTCGTAGGACGCGAGGAAAACAAACCAGCGGGTCATGCGTGGGGAGAGAACCTGAGGGGCAGGGCAATCTCCGGCCAGCAACCCGAGTAGGGGCTTGTGATCGGTGACAATTTGAAACGGGCGGCCGTACAAGTAATGGTGGAACCGGCGCACCCCAGCCACAATGGCAAGAGCCTCTTTATCAATTTGAGCATAGTTACGTTCAGAGGCAGAGAGCGTGCGTGAAAAATAGGCAACTGGCACCTCTGCTCTGCTGGGTAACTGGTGGCAAAGGACGGCGCCCACCCCATAGGGGGAAGCATCACAAGCGAGTACGAGAGGCAAGTGCTCGCTGTATTGTACTAGAAAATCGCTGGAGATGAGGAGGTGCTTGACAGCTAGGAAAGCGGATGCTTCTCTGCGGCCCCAAACCCAGGATGCGCCTGAGTCTAGGAGGCGATGGAGCGGTTCTGCGACTGATGCTTTGTGGGGCAGAAAAACAGCGTAAAAATTAAGTAGGCCTAAAAAGGCCTGTAACTCAGCTCTGTTAGTGGGGGCAGGGGCCTCCACGATGGCTTTGGTCTTGGCAGCCGTGGGGTGGATGCCACTGCCATCAATGAGGAAACCAAGGAATTCTATCTGGGCTACCGCAACCTGGCACTTATCTCTCTTGACCTTAAGTCCCACTTGTTGGAAACGTTGGAGGACTAAGCGCAACCGGGCCATTAGTTCATCCATGGAGGTGGCTGACACGAGGACGTCGTCAAAATAGGGAACGACGCCTCTGAGTCCTTGGAGCAGCCGCTCCATCAAACTCTGGAACAGTCCTGGGGCGATGCTGACCCCAAACTGCAATCTGCGGCAACGGAAAGCGCCCCGGTGTGTGATGATTGTCTGGGCTTCCGCTGCTTCATCGTCCACCACCAGCTGTTGATAAGCTTGTGCGAGGTCGAGCTTCGCGAAAACAGTCCCCTCGCCCAAGGTGTGCAGCAAATGCTGGACCACTGGCACCGGGTACGCGTTGGAAGGCAGGGCACGGTTGATCGAGCAGCGGTAGTCAGCGCAAATCCTTACGCTGCCATCTGGCTTGATGGGTAACACAATGGGTGTTTCCCACCGGGCATGGTCCACTGGCTCTAGGACGCCTTGAGCCACCAGCCTGTCCAATTCAGCGTCCACTTTTGGTTTGAGTGCGATGGGTACTCGGCGAGGCTTCATTCGCACCGGCTGGACTGACGGGTCGAGGTTGAAAGACACGGGTGTGCCAGTGTATTTGCCTAGTGAGCCATCAAACACCGCAGGGAACTCTGCTACTAGGCAATCAAGAGCTGACTCGCTTAGATGGTGGATTCCGCTGATCTGCAGGCCTAGGGACTGGAACCAATCGAGGCCGAGAAGGCTAGGCAACCGGCCTTCCACTATGATGAGGGGTAACCAGCCGTCGAACCCCTTGAACTGCACTCTGACTTTGCGGGTGCCAATTACTGGAATCAGGTTGCCCTGATAGTCTCTTAACGTCAGATTACAGTCTTGTAATTGGCGTTTTGACAGCTGTGGCAGCAGGCGCTTAACCGTGCTCCAGGACACGATGGAAGTTGTGGATCCGGTGTCTAACTCCATCTCGCAGGGCTTTCCTTCCACGGTAACTGTTAGCTGTATCTTTTTCTGGAGCTGGTGGCAGGAGAGATCCTGGGTGGCATTTCGGAGGATGGCGTGACAGTCCATCCTGGCCTTCTTGGGGCCACTATTTCGGTTCCTCGGTTGTCGAGACCGATCGGTTTGGAATTCAGAGGAGGACATGGGCTGCGCGGCTCGGCACACCCGAGCGATGTGGCCCTTCCTGCCACATCGCTGGCAGAGGGCTTGCCTAAATCTGCACTCAGCTCTCTCGTGGTTGCCTCCGCAACCAACACATGCAGATTTAGGGTCGCCCTTCCTCTGCGGAACGCTCTTTTTGTTCGCCTCGTGAAGGCGGTTAATGTCCTCCTCAGAGTTCTCATACTCCGAGTCCTCACTTTCAGAATCTAGGAGGCCGGTAGGTGTGTTGAATGTATTGGCCGGCTGTGCTGCTGTGGCAGACCGACTCTTCGCGATTGTGGCTAAGGATGCTGCAGCCATTTCGGACGCCCGAACCTCATCGAAGGCAGTTTGAAAGGAGAGATCTGTTTTGGTTAGTAGTCGCTTCTGCAGCTTGAGGTCTCTCAGGCCACACACGAGGCGGTCAAGGAGGGCCTTGTCCAAGTCCCGGAACTCGCAGTGGAGAGCGGCCGATCGTAACGCTGCAACGTAGGCGCTGACGGACTCCCCCTCAGCTTGGCTCCGCTGGTGAAAAGCGTGCCTGCGGGCTATCTTGGACGGAGACGGAGCATAATGGCTTGTCAGCTTTGCCATCAGCACGGGCCAGGGAACGGCCTTAATGGGCTCAGGAGCTGTGAGAGCCCTGGCAGTGTGGAAAACGTCTGTGCCACAGACGGACAGGAAAAACGCGCATTTCCGCTCGTCCGTCAGCTCGGTGAGGTCGTGCGCGACCAAAAAACATTCGAACCGAGCCGTGTAAGACTCCCATGTCTCAGAGCCATAGTTGAATGGCGCGAAATTTAACGTGGCCATTCCTGTCAGAGCCAGCGACGTCTCGTCGCGGTAGAATTAAGCGCGGTTCTAGTGACTCAGCGAGTGACTTCAGCAGTAAGTGACTTCAGCTTCTCGTACCTCAGTTTGGCAATCCCACCTTCGTCGCCAGTGGCGTGTACCAAGGACCTGTGGGTAGCCAGAAGAACTGAGGCAGAGACAGGAATAAAAGGCTAACAAGTTTATTCCCTTAAAGTACAAGCTAACGTTCAGAACCGGCTTAGATAGGAACGCGCGCTGCTCGTTTGGACAGCTCCCTATTTATACAGGAGCTGTCAAACGATCAGCCAATCAGCTGTCGAGCGCTTCCCGCTTAAACTTTTAGTCAGCGCAAGCTCAGAATACAACAGGTGTTTTGAATAATTCACTACTGCAGAGTATGTCTTTGATTCGGGGCAACAAAATTAAAATAAGGGGAGACTAAGTGGATGTCCATGTGTGAAAGATACAAACCTATATAGAGGAATCAGTCATTTAGCTAGGTGTATCTTATGTGGTTTGAAAATAGATAAGAAGAAAAGTCTACTATAAAGACATTGTATATATTTTGGTTCTCTGCTTAATAAATTAATCCTGGAGATAATTTCTTGTCTTTTAGCATCACCTGTGACATCACTTGTGACTCCACCCACAAATCTCTCAAAATTCCAAATAGGTTCACCCAATCAAAGAGACCATTACTCAGCCAAACAACTCAGTGGAAATTCTGAATGCTCTGAATGGATTCTTATCCAACACGAATGCACATTTTACTAAAAATGCCATTTCTATCTCCAAATCCATAGAGAAATTAGCGTCAGCTAATAAAAGCCAATGTAAGGTGAAAAAATAATCCTAGGACCGTTTTCCACTCAAAATCATTGGAACACAATGTGAACAGTTGTAATATTATTTTTGAAGAAAAACAAGACAAGAAATTGAGATGAGCCTAGTTTCTTAAATTCCAACAACGAACATACAGGATTTGAAAGAATTAATGCTTTAAAAATCTGGAGGAGGTAGGGAAGTTACAAAGGTAATTATCAAAGGAGTTGGTGAACTGGTATCACCTTCCCATTATGTAATAATCAGTAAATGGCCTACAAAACTGTGGGTCTGTGGCAGCTGAAAAAAAATAACCATTATCTAAACTCAGGGAGTATTAATTAACCTAGATGTACCCATGAAATAATTAGCAGCATCCTCACAACCTTACATCGAAATGATAAACACACTGTTGTGACTTAAGCTCTGCTCCTATGGGGAACGTGCGTGTGATGCTTTGACACATGTAGAAAAGATGTGAAATTTGCGTTATGATCCTATTTTTATCAGGCTGAACCTCTTTACATCCTTTGGCAGACACTACTGGATAAAATATTATTGCTTCAAGTCATTGTTTCAAAGACTGTCTCTGTCAACTCTGAATATTTTTTCATAACCACAACAGAATGCTTCACTTATGATCCTACTGGAAATAGTGCATACACAAATAGCCTTTGAAGGAACTAGGCAAAATTTTCCAAGGTCATATTTATTTAAATGCAACTACTTATATCTAACTAATCAGAAATACTTTATCAAATGCTTTCTTAAGATCAATTATGTCCAAATCATTCTCACAATCGACTAAGGAGGCTGCCTGAATAAAACATAACCTCTGCCAAGATTATTCTTAACACATTCATACCAGTTTCTAATAATAACTACATTCTTCTCAATATTTATGAATGGCTTTAGGATCTTCCTAATTACAGATGTCAGATTTACTGATCTATAACTGCTCGTGGCCTGTTTTTTTCTGTTTTGAGGAGATAACCATTTACCCTTCTCTAGTCATTTGATAATTTGACAACTCAGAAAGTTCAGAATGCCCAAGGAGCTGCTGATACAGTTCTACAGAGGAATTATTGAGTCCGTCATTTGTATAAACCAGACATTTGTACTATCTAGTTTGGTACAGCATCCATACAGGACAAGTGCAGACTTCAACAGATAGTTAGATCTGCAGAAAGAACTATTGCAACCAGCCTACCTTCCACTGAAGACCTGCATACTGCACAGGTCAAAGGATTGAGAAAATATTTATAGACCCTTCACATCCTGGACATAAACTGTTTCAACTCCTCCCCACGGGACACCACTACAGAGCATTCCATGCCAAAATAACTAGAATTTTTTTCCTCGTGCCATCACTCTGCTGAACACTTCATTTCCAGAGTTTTGTCTTATATTACCATGTTACCATTGCTTTATCCTTTGTTTTATATGTACCCTGAGAGCTTATGCACCAGAGACAAATTCCTTGTGTGTCTAATCACACTTGGATAATAAAGTATTCTGCTCTGCTGTGCCCTGCCCTGCCCTTCCCAACCCTACTCCATCATTTGTCAAAGTAAACGAATAGAATCTTACCATCAACAAATACATCTTTGTCCTAGGATGCACCGAAGGTAAATAATTTGCCCTAGAAACTTCAGATTATTCAAAATCAGTAAGGCTTTCCCTTTGATTCAATCAAAGGTTCTATCTCTTTATCAGCTTATTTTTGTTATTTATACTGTATAGCCACCCAAAATGCCTTTTCTCTGTTTTCTGTTACTTTTACATCTTCCCTGAGCAATTCACATATTATCTTTTCTTATTTAAAATTTATCTGATAAATCCCCTTTTCTTGTCCATTGTCAATCTTAGATCATTCCAGGCTTTAGATTTTTTGACACTATTTCCACAAATCTGGACTACTAAGTATTCTTTGTTAGTTATCACTTACTCTTTCAGTCTACGTATATAAACTTCAGAATTTTAGTAAGCTTCTTGTGTAGCCAGAGTAGGTTATTTTGTTATAATCCTTTTTTCTCTCATTGAGTTTACTTACAATTAATGCATTTATAAACTTTTTAGGAACAATCACCTATCTTGGACGCCTTTACCAATTTTTTTTCTATCACAGAATCCTATTACTTATTGTTCTTTTATCAAAATTCATTTTTCTGAAGTTCAGAATATGGAAATTTCATTTGGCTGTACTCAACTTTAATTTCCCTTAAAATGTAGAATTGCAGCATCACATGATTACTTTCTTTCCACCTTTTCTAATTCCTGCTGTACCTTTCTACATTTTCGCAAGAAAAAAATTCAGCAAAATTGGGAAGGACTGTGCTTCAATTATCTGAAAGTTTTATATTTGATAGACTTCATCTCCCAACAGACATCAAAATCATTAAAAATTCCCATCCCATTTCAAACAAAGTTGTTTGAAAGCTTTGTTTATTTTGGAGAGGTTCAATCATATTTTTTCTTTACTAAGTGCTAGTGATAGACATCAATAACAATACTGCTTTTTTCCTTGTTTCATTTACTTCAGTCTGAATGCTCTCAAGCATATCAGTAAGTTCATTCCCTTGAATTTCTTTGTAAGTGAAATACACATAAAATTTTAATATACAGCACTGTGCAACTTCAATTCAGTTGATTTTGTTCTTTTCGAACAAGTTGCTTTGCTGTATTTCAAACTGATATACCAGCATAATCATATTTCATATTTCTTATCTTGTTTCAGTCCCATATTGTGAATGAACAACGAAAGCTATTAATCTTATAAATGGATAATTTTCCACTGAGTGGTTTAATAGAACTTAATATACTTAATATGTTTCTTATTCCAATAGGACTCCAATCCCACAAGATGATGCTTAGCGTTGCTGTACCAGCCTTGCCTATTAGATCACAAATGGGAATTGGGGGCTAAGGATGCCTGGATTAGAGAAAATGCAGACACCTTATTGGTCAGACATATATTTTTCACTGGACATGAATTACTGACCCTAAATGGATAAGACACCTCATAAACTGGCAGATCCTCTGACACACATCCCTATTACTTGAAGCAATCAATCACTAGCTACAACATTCCTCTTTAGCTTCTTGTATGTAGAAACTGTACACATTCTACTCTTCCGCCACTCCATTGTATTCATGCTTGTCTCCTGGTCTTCTTTACGAGACTTAAAGTTGCTTCTGCCTGAGAATCCAAATTCTGTTTTTCAATTCTTGTACTGAAAAAAAATCTTCTAAATCTCTTGTTTCTAATTGTAACTACCATCACTTGGCTTACTCCTCTATTGGTTAACTTCCATATAGCAAGCTGTTTTCAAACTGGATCTTTGTTTAGTACAAGGATAGCAACCTATTCTTCACTTATACTTTTCCTTACAGCAGTGAGTTTGCATTTTGTTGCATATATAGATTTCATTCTTTTTAGGCATTAACATCTCCCTTTAAACTCTTCTGCCAAATTCCACTGCCAAAGATCTTGTAGAGCATTCCATTTCCTTACTTGATGAAATTGTTCCCTAGAATTGGTTGCCTTTCATTTCTTCTATTGTCACTTTGGCAGCTTCTGTTTGTTCAGCTGGATACAATCTCTCTATAATTCACAATAGTAAATCAGCAAATCTGAATGCACTGTTGCATCACAAGTCTCTTGTTTTTATTGATTCCTCCTGTTGGAAGTCCACCATCAACATCCTACTAGCTGTCTGTTTGCTTACTCAATGAACTCACTTCCTGAAAATTTATTTTTGGGCGTTTCGACTTATGTAACTATACTATACATTTCTACATTATAAAGGTCACCAGGATAAAATGGAAATTTTGCTAGTGTAGAAATAACCAGGTTGAGATAGACTGATTTATAGCATTATTGTACATGTTTATTTAAACAGCATTTCACTCATACTTTAAAAAAATATAACCAGAATTTTATCCTGATGCCTATTAAAAAACCGATTAAAATGTTTTTAGTACTATGTTATGATAGGCTTACTGGTTTTCTCTATCTTCGAAAGAAAAAATAGGCAACCATCAAGGGCATTTTGTAAGATTTTGGTATTGCTTTATTGTTGTCAGAAAGACTAGGATGTCTATGACAATGTACAGAAGCACTGGGAAACAAGTGAGATTACAAATTATTAAATTGTGTAGACATCCAGTTAATCTGAATGCATGGTAATTCCACACTACAGTATGAAAACAATCAGGTGTGCTGACTGACAAAAAAACCTCCTTTGAACACAATGAAATTCAGATATAAATATTTTTACAGATAGCAACATAGAAATGCATACAACAGTACAAATCCAAGTATCATCAAGTGCTTAGCCTGCCTGGAGTTCATTTTCCTTTAAAGTTTTATGATCATAAATTATAAAGTAGTTCCTGATCAAACAATAGCCTTTTAAAAACATATTAAATGTTAAACATGTTAGCAAAGCAGTGACTGTTACAAGTATATTTGACTGAAACATTAAACAACACTTTGATGAAAGATCATGAATGACTTTAAAGATATCAGGTTGCGCCTATAAACAAATACTTTTTCTAGAAAGGGTCAAATGGTATACTTAAACTGGTTTTTGCATCTTCATTCCTCCATTTAATTATTATCTTCAGTATTATCATCATTTTGGCTAGAATAATATTTAAAATTCTAATTGTTGTCCTCATTGGTGGCTCATATGTTCCATTCAACATAAATGAATCTGAAATTGCAGAGAAAATCTCAGAAATCTTAGTCTACTGTGGACCTCACCCCATTCCTAAGAGGTCCATAAAGGGGGCGTACATAAGTGCACCAGCGTGCCTACCGTCCCTGCCCTATTATTCCCATTTATTTGTATTCATTTTTTTCATTCATGTCCATGTTTATATTTATACCTGCTATCTTGTACTTGTTTGACAAATTCAAATACAAGTTGAAAAGGGGAAAAAACATGGAACTCTGAAAGCTATATAAAGTAATGTAGATGATTCTCTTGTCCAAGGTTGACTCAGCCTTCCATCCTTTCGCGGTGGGTAAAATGAAGACCCAGATTGTGGGGGCAATATGCTGACTCTGTAAACCGCTTAGAGAGGGCTGAAAGCCCTATGAAGCGGTATATAAGTCTAACTGCTATTGCTATTGTTATTGTCCTTAAGATTCTAGTATGAGTGAGCAAATTTGAATGACTATGAATGCACTTTTTATCATTATATTTTGGGGCATTTGAGGATCACAGTGATAAAACAGTGATGCAATGAAATCCTAAGTGGGATGGGCGTATCCAGTATAGGAATCTGAAACAAGCCACAGTGATGTCACATGCTCCAAGACATCATCACAGATCTGGTCTCAATTATACACATTCCCTGTGGGATATCAGTTCCATTTAAAAGGACTTGAGACTACCACTCCTCCATCCTACTAACTATCACAGGTATTTGGAAAACATCCCAATGCCTACATTTGATTCATGAATGTCCTGCACAAAAGACCAAATTAAACCACTGAAATTGTTGTTGCTGTTAGTTTCTGCTGCATTTGTTTTGGTTAAGTAGGAAACATCAACGGATCAATTCTCCGAAGTTTTTTTTTTTTTTTTTAAGCAAGAAAATTCATTCAAAATGCAACAAAACAACTGGGATTGTGTTTTCCACAGAAAAACGGTAAAATGCAATTTAAGAAGTATGCACAAATCACTTTATCCGGGACTGACACACTAGGCCATTCTAGATACACTACATGGATAATCTCTTCAGCAGTGTCACTGTAAAGGCTGCACTATATTAGCAGCTTGACAGTCTTTTTCAAAGATCTATGTAGGATTTTTCAGAAGGATGCACTTACAAAACACATATCACTATAGCTTTTCTCACAAAATACAATATAGGCAGCTCTGTATCCATAGTAGAATTTCACTCTTATAGCCTTAGTGTACCCTTAGAAATCTAAATTATAAATAAATAAACTTCAAAGTTCATATCAACAGTGACAATTTATCAATTCATTTTAGAAAATAAAATAAAAAATTCTGAAAAATTACTAATTATGTTAAAATTACTTCATGTTATACATTGTAAAGCATGTATGCTGTTTATTTTATTAATAGAGAAGGACAATTATTTAAATAAGCTTCATTCTGATATTATGATTTATTTTATAACAATAAATATATAGTTGTTGCAAAGGCACTAGCAGTACAATTTTTCTGCATCACTTCCTCAATCCTCAGAAAAAGCACAGATATTCAAATAAAAATATAAATTTTGAATTATAAGCAATCCTAACTAGATTACACAAGTTTCCAATTTACACAAAGGATGGTATACTCATTTTTTCCGGAAACTTATTCTAGAGAACTCTTCAATCTTCTGGATCCAATTATATAAGTGCAAAGTTCAAGAAAGATGTGAGTTAGATACAAGCACTCTGTTCTACTGGCAACACAACATGGGTAAGCATTATAGATTCAATAATATTCTTAACTAATGCGCAGAAATTTGCAAATTTGTCAATTTTAGGGCTTTTTCCATTTTTAATTCTTACAAATATCTCAAAATTCATTTCACTTAAATATTAAAAGTTTGTGTAACTTGTATTTTTATGCACATTATTGCAGGGTTACTTAAAGTTTTGAAAACATTTTCTCTAATGTAATTCTTAAAGATTCTGACATTTCACTATTATATGAAAATACTTAAATAACTTCAAATTTTAAAAATTTGGCTTATATACAGGTTTAAAATTACAAAATTGGACAAATGTGAACTACACTAATTTCTTCCCCTACTGAATTTAAAATGTGTAAGTTTTAAGCAACCAATTTGGTATGGCTATACAGTATTAAACAAAATAATGTTTTAAATATTCTAAAGCAGGTCAAGAAAGAAACATAATAGTCCAGCTATTTAGTTATAGAAAACTCACAAACATTGCATTTAATTTTGTAGTAGATACCCACTTTCTTTAAGTTAATACGACATTTTAAATAAACTATATAAATTTTAAATAATGAATATTCATGCAACTACTTAGAAATCAGACCAATGATGATATTATGGTAAAATAACCTGAGTCATAAATATAGAGTTCACCATATGCATTTAAAAAAAAGAGATGACAAAAAAACCTGGGAGAAATCAGAGGCTGAAACAGAGCACAATAGAGTAAATCAACTTCTCCATAACACAAAATTAGTATACTATATACATGGAATAGAATTTACAAATACTGAATAAGTACTTTTCAATATTCTTTAATGTACATAAAGTATACAAAAATATACAAAACTAATTTTAAGACTTTTATCTATTTTACTATCCATCTGGTTTAGATAAAAAAATAGATGGGGGGGCAGGTAAACATATAACACTTCAAAATTACTTTCTGCTTAGATATTCAATTGCATGTATATGTAATAGTGAGAACATTCTAGAATAAAATTCTTGCTCAATAATTAAAAGTGACTATCGCTCTTTTATGAGCAACAAACATTTTGTATTTTGAAATTCATATTCACTTAAGTGACATAAAAGATTTTTAACCAGAATAGGGTTATGGCTTAAAAATAAAAATGGCTAACTTATTCAAGGCCAAAGCTAAACTAAAATTGAAAACCAGATGATTAACCAAAGCTCCTAAAATTAAATCATGGATTTGGAATTTAAGAAATATACAAAAGGAAATACAAACAAATCATATTCTATTGCAGTATTGTCCACATGCTGATTTAAACTATTATATTATAATAATACTATATAAGCATTATTTTCCTGATATATTTCAAAGAATGAATGGGAGACAGAAATAAACTGCAAGGTTAAAGAAAGGAAATAAACCAACAGCTCTTCCATTACATTTTGGAATTTACTTTTTATACAGGTTATATCAAAATCTTCCCGTTTACAATTTGTCCTCTTCAAGGTCATTAATGTTTCCAATAAAAACAGTCTGAGGATTTTAAAAAGATAATCTCTGGCTAGGATTTCCAAACCTTTATTTCTAGCAAAATATGCATAATCTGAAGAGTAGTTTACGTAACATGTTTTTACTCTCAAGTGCTATCGCGTTGAACATTGCTTTTATGTGCTCAAGTCATTAGCTGTGACTTGCACATGACTACCTTATTCCCCGACAACAATTCAAATATTATAACTCTATCTCAGGAATATTCTACTTAATTTTTTGCATGAAGTTTCCAGAACATTTAGGCAAATCAAAGTACCGTAGTAGGAAACATAACTCATCCTACATTTTTTCCATGGGTTCAGCAAATTTCTCAGGAAGAGTCATATTTAGCTTGAGAAAAGTTTTTAGTCTGATATTCATTCTCTTAACATTATAAAATAACTGTAGGAGCACTTATGATAAATAGTCTCATGACCAAGCTAGTTTTATTAATATCTCCAGTTACTGCAATATATTTAGAAAATCCAAACACCAATAAGACAGCTTTGAGGATGTGGGGGAGAGGGTCTACTTTTTCGTAGTTCCTCACACCCACTTGTTATGATCAGATCTTATTACATAAGAATGCAATATTATTACACAAGGTGCTTCCAGTTGGGAATTGAATAGAATAACCGCGCTACTTCATGCAGGCATTTTTATATATTATCCATATTGCTTCTTCTTCCACTTGTAAATTGTTCATTTTCTCACTATTTTATTGTGGTTATTTCACCACTCATACACAAATAACAAAAAAAACTTTTCAAGGACAAAAAGGTGAAATAGCTGAATCTATTCATACTATTATACTAGGGCATCTCCTTCTAAAAGCAACCCAAACTTCCAATGTCTCTAAATATCAAGTATAGCAATCATACATTCCCAAACATATAAATATATTTGCATATCTTCTAAAGCATCCATTTCTACAAATGTGTTAAGTTTCCAGACATCAAAAAATCAACTGTGACTTTTTTATCAAAACAGGTATTATTTAAAGGCATATTCCACAAAAGCAGTAACTGCAGTCCTAATATAGGACTACATTTATGGTTTATTCATTTCAAATGCTTTCAGTTGAAGAATCCAAATTGCTAACAATATATAACTAAAACTCATATACAAGATCTGAAAGGCTCCTCTTTACCCCTTCTATTATTTGCTTTTGTCAGAAGATGAGGTATTGTTGCAGCTTTTGGCTCTGTATTGCTGCTTGGTAAAATATCTGCAGTACATAGAACAATTTGGTGGGGGGGGGGGGGGATGTTAAGAAGGAGAAGACGATCCAGGGAAATATATTCAGTTGGAGTCCACATATTAAGTGATCTGCTCTTGGACAGCTGCCATACATTTTCACAGGTTTGTTTTACCAGTAAAGCACTTAGGAGTGAGAAGGAAAAAAGACCAGACACATGCAGGGGGCTTTCAAAATAACAGCTCCTTGCCCTACCATCGTGCACGCTATTTTCTCTCTCTTTTTAATGCCTCCCCTCCCATGGAAGAAAATTAAACTAGACGTCGTTGAAATCCCTGATAAAATCCCATACGGCATACGCGAGGCAGGACGACTGTAAAATAAATGACTGACTAATTCGACCACTGGAAGCGTCCCAAGAAGTGACCCAGACCTCAGCGCGAGAAGGGAAAACCCGGGACGCGGTCGGTTCGCCCCGTGCAGCGCCCTGCTAAAAGTCCCATCCCGCTAACACACACCCCGCGCCCCTCTTGAGAGCGGGGCGCCGTCCAAGCCAAAACCTCGGATGTTAAGGGCTTTTCCACGCGGTCCAGGTTTCTCAACGGGAGACCAAGAGCGAGTCCCTACTGTTCTTTCTCCAGAGAGATAGAGATAATATCTATTTCAGAAGCCCGTGTAAAGGGGAGGGGGGCCGCCCCAAAGCATCACCCCAGGGAATGTTACTCTACGGGGGTCCTTACACCTGACAGTCAACAGTTTCGTTTCTGAATATTGTAGTCATCCGCCACTGGTCACTCTTTAAGAACAGGTGACGGCAGGGGCCATAAAACTCCTCGCCAGGTTTCCACTCCAGACCCCTCCCACAATATTGTAGAGACAGCCGGGGAAGAGGGAGAGGGAGGTTGGCAGTTCCTCAGACCATCCCCGCCTCGCCGCCTCTCCAGGAATTCCAGAGCTGAGCCGGAGAATCTGCCTTCATTCATCAACTCTCTTTAATGCAGCACTCCCCGAGATCCCCGGCTGGTCTCACTTCCCTACCCCCCCCCCCAACCGCGTACCCCCACCCCAACCTCAGCGCCGAGCTTCCCCGATTAGCAACGGGTTGTCGCGCGAGCCATCTGCTCCTCGCCTCGGACCCTTCCGTCCCAACCTATGAACAATGCGCGAAGGGGACGCGGAGCCGCCAAAAGGAAAGAGAAGCGCTTAAGTGCTTACAGTTCGCAGGAACTGTATCTCGTCTTCCCCTTCGCCCACTTCAGCCATGGCGATCTCCCGCTCTCCTTCTTTTCGCCTCCCGGGCGCTGCTGCTGCTGCTGCTGCCTCCGGAACCCGGGCTGGCAGGTGGTGTGGAACTGCAAGAGGAGAGGCACCCCTGCGGGACGGAAGCAGGAGGAGGAGGAGACGAGGGGTGGGGTGGGGAGGACGCTGTCTGCAGCTGAGCGGGAGGCTCCCAAGCCTAGCTGGACCTTCAGTAGGGAAAAAAAGTGAGAGAGCAGCCCGAAGCCGGTCGATTAGCCCAATCTGCTCGAACGTGTGTCACTCCCTCTCTGCAGCAGAATGGCAGCTCAGCCCGGGTTTCTTGGTGCAAGTGCATGGGGAAGAACTAAAGCGGGGAGGGAAGAGAGGGCTGCGATTAACAGGGACAGCGGGGGTGGAGCTCCCGGTGGCTCCCACACTACTGCAGGTGATCCGCAGCCGGCTCTTCCCTGCAAAAAAAGGCAAACCTGAAGCGCAGCGCCGCTCTCTGGCTGGCCGGCCGCTGGCTGGCAGGCTCGCTCGCCCGCGCGCGCGCGCGCTTGCTTCCAAAGCCACTCCCTCCACACCCTGCGCGCCGAAGGCGTGGAAGACAGACGCGCGCCAGGCGCAGAGAAGAACTGCATGTTGACGTGCAGCGGAGGAGGACGACGAGGGGGACGGGCGGCGAGCCTGGCCAGCCTTCGATGGAGTAGTCACAATCTCCCTAGGGAGGAGGAGACCCCCCCCCCCAGGTGGGATGCCAGAAGAGCTCCGCAAACCGATTAGCGGGGTTGTCATAAAGCCTCCCACGACAGGTAGAAAACCGTCAGGTTAAAGCTGTATGCTTCTCACGGCGTTTTTCGCTTGGGTGGCACCAAAGGGGGAAGGTAGACTTGACTTTGGTCATTTGTTGAATCTAGAAATCGCGTCCGATGGATTTGAGCTGGGTCTTTTTCTGACTGATCTGCGGTACTTTTAGTAACATCACGTCTGCTTCTATAGCACTACAGTACCAGGGTAATGGTAGCGATACTATTGCTAGTGGCCATCCAGAGTCCACTGGAGTTATGTGGCCAATACATTTAAATAATAAGTGACCAAGAGAAGACCTATTCCAAAGCTAATAATGCTTTGAGTTACTTAGCAATTCAGAATATTTGGATGCTTTTGGCTTCCAAAGTGTACCAGAACTCCAATGTTCCCTCCCCCACCCCCAAATAGCAAGTTTGATGTGATGCTTAAATGGTTCACCTGGAAACCAGGAGACTTGAGTTCTAGTCCAATCTTAGGTATGAAATATCAGCTGGATGACTTTGGGCCACTTTCTCTTAGCCCAATTCGCCTCACAGGGTTGTTGTGAGGAAAGTAGGAATAAGTTAGATACATTTGCCCTATTGAGGTGTAAATGGGAAAAAAAGGCAAGATATAAATCTTAAAAAAGCAAATTGCAAATGCATTTCTCTGTGGAGGCTGGGCAGCTTCTCCTGGGCCAAAGCAAAGAAAGCCATTTGTTTTAACACAGTCCGATTTTGAAAAAGGGAGATCACCAGATCCCAAGGAAAGGCAGACTGCTATAGGGAGATGCTTCCCTCAAGTTCTTGCTTACTAGCCATTAGTCTTTGAAAATAAGCACCTTTCATTGTGCTTGAAAACAAGTACTTATGGCAGTGCAGCACCATCAATCATTGTAATGCAATTCAACCTGGCCACTCCATTTAACTTTTGTTAGCTACCCTGCATTCAGCAATATTTGAAGCTTCCTGGCTGTATTCAAGTGCAACACTAGTTTTATGCATTGCCATAATCCCGTAAGGAAATTACTAGTGTATTGTATAGGTCATTGTGGCCAATCTGTTGTTGTCTAGGATGGCAGTAGGTGGCAAAGACACTGTAAATGAGTCCATCCAGGCTCAGCTAACCGTGCTTTTTTACTGAAATGGTACATTTATCTCATCTAATACATTTCAGCACCTGCCTAGCTTACATGATTCTCATGATAATTAGCAAGATGGACATCACACTGAATTATAATCAGGAGTACACTTGGAGCTGCTAACATCTGGCTCTTCCATCAGGCAATGGGTTAGATGGACTATAATATGTTGCCCTGATAAATTAGATTATATTTTTAAATTGTTAGTGGATCTTGTTCTGATGTCTGTGAGATTATTGTTTGAGACTGTACTGTTATTTTAACTCTCTGCTATATGCTACCTAGAGTTACTTTTTGAATAAGGCAGAATACAAATTGATTAAATTTTAAGAATAAATAAAACCATGCATCATATTGTCACAGTGCAAACAGCACCATTATATTTGTATCTCCGTATTGGACATAGTTGTGTAAATTTCAGAGTTTGCATTGTGATAGATCTTTCCTCCCTTTGCCATGCCCAGGATAGTTTATTAAATGTATAAAGCCATTCAATAGGATTGAGTTATCAATGGATATTGAATCTTGATGGCTGTTTGTTTGATGGCTGGAATCACAATTGAGACGTCTTTTATACCAGCTGCTAATGGAGGAGGGATATCTTGTTCTAGTTTGTCATTGCAGGTCATCGCATATTGAGCAAGATGGCCAAACTGTCTAGTTCACCTCAACCATTATTCTTAAATATTACAGGTAGTCCTTTGATTGTGATGGCATTGCCATTGCTAAGCAATGCAGTCATAAAACCTGATGTCATGTGCAGTCATAAAACCTGATGACGGCTTAGCAAAAGCAATCTCAGCAGTCCCAGTTACCATCATAACCCCAGGACTCTGCAAGCTGTTAAATGGGAATAGGCAGAAGCCGCTGCAGACATGTAGGCCAGATGGGAATGGCATGGCAGGGTGTTTCAGAGTGTGGGCAAGTGCACAAGCAGGTGTTATGGAATGGATGCGTTTAAGCCACAGGGGGCCTGTGGGCAGCCACTCAGGGAGCATGGCAGGCAAAAAAGAAGCAAGAGTGATTTCCAATTTCCTATCAGTTTCCCTATTGACATTGTTTGTGGAAAGCTGGCATGGAACATCAAAAATCACAATCATATAACACAGCTTGCTACAACATTGTAACTGCAAGCCAGGCATCAAGGGCCCAAATCACAGTCATGTGTTCAGTGGGATGCTGCACCGGCCCCTCATAAGTCTCCTTCATTCAGTGCCATCACAACTTTGAACAGTCACTGAACAAGTGGTCATACATGTCTTGAGTGCCATTTAATTCCAAACAGCAACAAAACATTTCAAACAATAATATAAACAAGAAACATCCTCTACCTGCACTATACACTGAAGGTAGATCAATCATCAGTATCCCCAATGAAGAGCCATGTCTTTAAAGCCATTTGGAAGTCCAACAAGATTGGGTTTTCCACCTTTTGAAAGTTACTCACTTTTTAAAACATCCTAAGGTAGGCAAAAACCAGCTATTCAAATGACTATCATTGCAACTACATCCATTTTCCTCTTTAAATACCCCTTGTAGGCATATTTTGAAAAATGAAAAATGTGTTTTAATTGCCATTTTTATTAAATGGCAGAAAATAGCATATTACTTCAACTGTTCTTTTTAATAATTGGACATTTTGTAAAGAAATGACTACCAGCTCATTCTCCAGTCCAAATATTATCTCAGAGTCCTTGATGTATATCTGTGTCCACTGGATCAGTGAATGGATGTCTTATTCACTCTTAGCTTGATGTTATCCATATAGAGGAGATGTCTGGTGATAGTTCCACTCTTGGATTTGTATCAATATCCATTCCTTGTAATTATCTGGCTGAGGGGGTGAAAGCTTGTTGCAAAACAAGGCTACATGTGGTGTAGTCACCTTGCTTTATGCTGCACTTGATGGCCACTTCTATGAGTTGCCATGAGTTGGCTTCCAGTGTTGTCTTTCTCAATTCCATTGAGTTCTTGAGGAAGGTCCTCAGTGTCCTGTTGACTTTACATAGCACCAGGAATTCATAGATCCATGTGTGTGACATTAAGTCGAGGGCTTTCCTGTAGTCAATCTAGGATGTATTCAGAATGGCTTATTTAGACCTTGAGTCTTAGGCAACTGCTCAAGCAACTGGTGTTTTGATCCTCTGGTTTTGTTCCGAATGCCCTTCTGAATTGTGCTCATGAACTGTCCATATGGTCATGTAGCTTAGCAACTAGATGCCTGATAGGACATTCCAAATTGTGGGGAAGCAGGTTATTGGCCAGTAGTTGGACAGTGCTGTTCCTTTATGAGATGTCTTTCATGAACTGCACCGTCCTTTGAGTTAGCCAGTCTGTGTGGGAACCTGCTGCTAGCATCTGGTTCATCTGTGCTGCTAGGCATTCATGCACTGGTGTTAGTTTCTTTAGCCAATGATGTTATGTTTGGCAGGTGCTGTCCAGCTGTTCAGGTTCTTAACTCACTGCTGGATATTGCTACTCTGATGGTGACAGGCTCCTGTTCTGGGAGGTTGCTGAAGTCTGTTCTCAGGTCCTGCAGCCACTTTCTACTAGTGTTATGTGTCTTCTCCTTTTCTCATGTGCTCCTATAATACCACTGAGTTTCTGCTATGGCTATGCTGCAGTTGTTGCACTGCAGATGGGAGTATACCTTGGGTGGATCTTTGGAGAATAGGCCATTTATCTTCTTGGCGTCTACTTTTCTAGTGTATCTTAGCCTAGTAGCCAGTGCTGTGAGCTTTTTTTTTTAGCAATCTCTAGGGTTTCAGATTGAGTCAGGTCCTTGTATTTTTCCAGTAGCCAAGTTGTACCCTTAATGTTCACATCCTTCTGTAATTCCACCAATTGATTAACCTCTCTCCAAGTTACCTTGATCTTATGCTCTAACCTGATGTTCTGGAGGTGGTGGTGATGGTTATGTATTGCTGTTCTTGATCATATAGCCAAGTATACCCAGAATTATAGCAGCTGTGCAGTTCATGGTATTATAGTGGTTGTAAGGATTGTTTTGAAGGCTCTATTGGTATCTTCTAGCATACTATGTGATGGTACTTCACTTAGTCTTGTTAACTGGTGTCAAGGGTTGATTATAGCTATAATCTTATGCCTTGTATCAAAAGCTGTGCTCTATAAGGATGGTAGTGTCATTTTAGCTTCAGGTGTTGTCTGCACATCCAGTTGTTCTTCTGGGTCTTCTTGAGTATGGAATGTAATATGTAGTTGGTCTAAAGCTGTGAAAGCAACTTTCTGTTCATTATATTGAAGCATTGTGGTACCAACCATTTACTGTTACTGTAAATGCAAGTCTTCTATACATCCATAAGTTCCCTTATAGTTTTATATATCCTTTCTCAATCGGCTGCTATTGTCCCAATCTATCATTTCCAGGTATGATTTATTCTAGTAGCCAAGTTACCATCATATGTTTCTGGTTCCCCAGCATCTTAGTCAGAATTTGTTAATCTGCATGATGACCAAGTCAGCATGACTTTCTTAGTTCATGTCACTCTCATATTTGAGGTAGGAAAGTTGAGTTATTGCCCAAGAAACCCTACTGGTAAGATTTTATCTGCAGTCTTCTGCATCAAAAGTGGCATCTTAACCACTACAATCTCTCTCTCTTTCCCTCTCTCTCTCTCTCTCTCACCCTCCCTCACCCTCCCCCTCTCCCTCACTCCCTCTCAGAAGAGATTACTGTACTAAAGCTTTATTACTCTCAGAAAGCTTGGTATAAGATTGCAGACTTAATGGTACTAAGTGTACTAAAAGAAACTGAAATGGTGATTCATCATTTAAAAGAGGTTTATGTGGTAATTAGTTTCAGAGGGGAAAAATTAATTCACCCACAGACAAGCAATGGATGATATCTTAGAATCTGGAATATTGATTGATCACACAAATATAATAAGTTAGAGGAGGAAAGCTAACAGATGAATTAATAGAAAAGAGAAACCTCACATGATTGTGACTTTTAATTTTCTGCCAGTTTTCCCATTGGCTCTGCTTGCAGGAAGTTGGCAGGTAATGTTGAAAATCATGATCTCTTGAGCCTGATTTGCTGTAAAGTCATTAATTGGGGCAAAATGTACATAACAACTGTTTCACTTAACATAAATTTTTGTCTCAATTGTTATAGTAATTGAAGCACTACCTGTACATATATAATTTAACTTGGAGGATAAAAGTATTGCAGCTCCTTAACATATTAAGCTGAAGCATTCACTGTTGTTTCAGATGAAGGGAAATTTATGTAATTTATGTTAATTATATAATTTTAAGCAAGCATAGTTATTACAATAGCCATCTGGTTCACGATACTTTATTTCAAGGTATCTTTTGAGGCAGAACAGGTTTTCCAGGCTTAATGTGCACTGACATTATTCTGCTCTGGTTCCTACAGTTAAGAGGTCTGAAATCCTTTCCTAGAACTGTCTTTAATGTGCAAACGCAGCACCTCTGGAGCTTAGAGAAGTCTACTTTTAAATAAGCATGAATTTCGCCACTACTTTTAACACTATTCTCTAAAATCCGTTTGGAGTTCCAACCTGTTTTTTTCCAAATAATGGTACCAGTCCAAACACAAAAAAATCATTTATTGTGTGTGCAATAAATTGCATAATCTCAAAGTAAGATTGGGCCCTTCCTTGACATCCATTCAGAAGTCTCTTAAAAGAGCACTGTGCATCTCCAGGAAATGGCAACTTAATGAGATGGTTGCATGTTTTTAATAATTTTCTCCACTATCTTGTTATTAATAATATTGTTGACATCTTTTCATTGCAGTTGTTTAACATTTCGATATCATGATTGTTTCTTTGAAGAAGTATTTCTCAAAATAAACTGAAGATGGAATAAAAATCAATGGTGCCTATTAAAATATATATATATAGTATATATATATATATATATATATATATATATATATATATATATATATATAGAGAGAGAGAGAGAGAGAGAGAGAGAGAGAGAGGAGAGAGAGAGAGATGATATAGATATAGATATATAGCAATAGCAGTTAGACTTATATACCGCTTCATAGGGCTTTCAGTCCTCTCTAAGCGGTTTACAGAGTCAGCATATTGCCCCCACAGTCTGAGTCCTCATTTCACCCCACCTTGGAAGGATGGAAGGCTTGAGTCAACCCTTGAGCTGGTGAGATTTGAACCGCTGAACTGCAGATAACAGTCAGCTGAAGTGGCCTGCAGTACTGCACCCTAACCACTGCGCCACCCTCGGCTCTGTGTGTGTGTGTGTGTGTGTGTGTGTGTGGTGTGTGTAACTTGGCCACAGATCTCAGTGGAAGGTGATACAATACAGGAAAATTGAATGGCGTGTTAAATGTAGTCAGCAGGCATTTGGCAAGCTAAGCATAATTTTCAAGAACAATCTCCCCCCTATGCCTGAAGAGAAAAGTTTTCAATCAGTGTGTGCTACCTGCTGTACCTATGCCATGGACGCTAACCTCAGAATCAATATAAAAGCTACAAGTGGTGCAAAGAGCCATGGAAAGATATATGCTTGGCATTTCAAGACAAGATAGGAAGACCTGCACAAGGATTAGAGAACAAACAAAAGTATAAAATATCATCAAGAAAATAAAAGAATGGATATGGAAATGAAACTGATGGGAGGTGGACCAAGGCATAATGGATCCCACTTGATAAAAAGCATCCATGAAAGATATCTAAAACAAGATGGATCGACGACATCAGCATGGATCGAAGACATCAGTGGGCCCAATTGGCAAATAAAAGCTCAGGACTATATTGGTTTGAAACACATGGAAGAGGCCTTCATTCTGCGATAGATAGATAGATAGATAGATAGATAGATAGATAGATAGATAGATAGATAGATAGATAGATAGATAGATGATTGATAGATAGATAGATAGATAGATAGATAGATAGATAGATAGATAGATAGATAGATAGATAGTAGATGGCGATGATGATGATGTTGATTTCTCTTGTAAGGCACCCAGAGTCACTTTATCGTGAGATGGGTAGCTATATAAATGGATTGATTGATAGATTTGACTGAATAAGTGGTTTTAGCATATGGGTTTTTTTTATGCACACTCAACCCCCTGACCTTAGGATCTCACACAACAGCATACATTCCTGAAAAAGTTTCTATAGCCCAAATCTTGTTCCATGACTTGAAATGGCTCTTCCTTAACTAGCATAATTGAGCCTCAATTATTGTTCAAACCTGAAGACTGAAAAACAAATCCATAAGACAAATGGGAGCTATCTTCCTTCACACCCAGGGACACTTCAGCATTTTATACTTCTGCACTTATTTATATCTCACCTTTATTACTTTTATAAATAACTCAAGGCAGTAAACATATCTAACACATCTTCCTCCTCCTATTTTGCCCACAATAACCCTATGAGGTGGGTTGAGTTGATAGTGACTGGCCAAAGGCCATCCCGCTGACTTTATATGGCTAAGGGGGAGCTTGAACTCATGAATCTTTACTTTCTAGCCTGGGGCCTTAACCATTAGATCAAACCTATCTCCTACCTTTATCTGGAGGAACATGCCAACTAGTTATGTGTAATAGACATAAAATCATTTAAAAGCTTTTTTTCTAATTGATTTGACATTCAAAAGGGTTGGTGTCAATATTCAGATTACATTTTAATTATTATTCCTTTGAAGCATAGCCTCACACTGTTTTGATGTTTATTATTTATGGAGTGCGATAATCATGAAGTATCATTTCTATTTCCTGCCAGAACTGCCAAAATCAGAGAGCTCAGTATTGTCAATGATTGCCTGTAGTTCTAAAAGTGAATAGTAATATCTGTGCCAAGAGCATGAAACAAGCGTTCCCCACAGTGTTTAGAACAAAAGTGTATTTGCTTGTCCTTATAGTTGATATAGCTATTCCAAGCAAGAAAAAAACCTGATTTTCATTGTTGTCTGAGTAGGTGTATTCATTATTCTCTTCTGTATTTAAATTTCTCTCAAAGGAGCTAAGAGCTAGTGCTCTCCTCATCAGCTTTTTTCTCTCATTCCAGCTTGATTATCTTGATTATGCAAACAAAATGGCCACAAAGAAAAAGGCATTAGTAGACATTGGGTAATGTCTACTAATGGGTAATACCACAATGTGCTAGAATGTAACAAATCCTAAAAGTGGGGGAAACTACTGTAATGCACCCTACATGGGGCAGCCCCTGAAGAGCATTCGGAGACTTCAGCTTATCCAGAATGCAGTCGCGCGAACAATTGTGGGTGCACCTCGGTACACCCACGTTACACCTATCCTCCATGAGCTGCACTGGCTGCCTGTTGGGCTCCGGACGCGCTTCAAGGTGCTAGTCATTACTTTTAAAGCCCTACATGGTATTGGACCTGGGTACTTGAGAGACCGCCTCCTGCCAATTACCTGGAACGAACTCCCCGCAGGGATTCGGACCCTCACCTCTCTCCAGGCCTTCCGAAAAGCCGTCAAAACCTGGCTTTGCCGGCAGGTCTGGGGTTGATGAGTTCCCCTCCCCTCTCGACTTGTGTGGTTGCGTGATTCTTGCTTATTTTAATTATCTGTATTCTGTTCTATGTTCCCTTTTTCCCCTTTTTGAGTTGTTCGCCGCCCTGAGTCCTTCCCAGAGAAGGGCGGCATACAAATAATAAAATTCAATTCAATTCAATACCTCCCTACGACCAATTAGATCCCACAGATTAGGCCTCCTCCGAATACCATCCGCTAGCCAATGTCGACTGTCGACCCCTCGTGGGAGGGCCTTCTCTGTGGCTGCTCCGGCCCTCTGGAACGATCTCCCCGTGGTGATTCGGACCCTCACCACCCTTCAGGCTTTCCGCAAAGCTATCAAGACCTGGCTGTTCCGGCAGGCCTGGGGCTGATGAGTTCCCAGCCCCACTTGAATGGTTGCGACTGTTGCATTGTTTTTAATCTGTTTTTTGTATTTGTTTTTGTCTTTGTTTGTTGTTGTATCCCCCCCCACCTTGTTTGTTAGCCGCCCTGAGTCCCTCGGGAATAGGGCAGCATACAAGTGTAATAAACATTGAACATTGAACAATCCAAACAGTATGAAGTAGACTACATTTGTTTCATGCCTGTAGAATGTAGACAAAAAATTAAAAGCAAATTAAATGAGTAGAACAAGAGACACCCATTCACCCATTTACCCTGCAGTGAAAATGGTGTTACCCATATAAATGTTATCAGCTGTGTAAAATAATTCCAAAATTTTCTAGCTATCATGAAGCATACATGGCAGCCAACAAACTTCGTGTGGGAGACAAAATACAACAGTGGGATTGGGATTGAAAATTCAATGGCATATTTTAGAAGAAAGCAGAACTGATTACTGCCCTCAAAAGTGAATAACTCCATATGCAACACCTCATTGCAGCTTCCACTAGGAAAGTGTGATCTCGCATTTCTGCCTTTTCCGCACATATAATCCAAATGGACAATTATGGCAAATTATAAGATACTATAATGCCTCTTCCTCCCAAATCTTTTAATACAAGAAATGCCCCTCTCTCAAATAGCCTTCCCAACCTTGTGCCTTTCTAATGTGTTAAAAGTCTATGGAGATTCTCAATCATCCAGGGGTCATGGTTGTCCCAAGGTGCTTTTCAGGACTTTGTTTTTTCTTTGAAGGTGTTTCACTTCCCCTCCAAGCAGCTTTTTTTCTTTCTGACTGGATGGTGAGGAAATGGAAGGATTTATATTCCTTGCAGACAGCTGGTAGTTTGCATCCTTTTTGGAGAGTCGTTGAGGCACTTGGAGCTTTATATGTGTCCTCAGGGTCACCTGAGTATTACAAATGGATGTGGAGCCTTCTTGCTACAGGATATTTTCTGCCCTATGTCCCTCTCACTGTGAAAATGGGCACAGGCTGTTGGGGATAAATCTGTGTTGTCTGCATCTCAAACTGAAGCGCAAATGGTTCCTGTAGTCTGCAATTTTTCTGGAAATCCATTTATACTTCCATACCATTGAAAGGGCGTTCATCCCAAAGTCTATGGGGATTTCTAATGTGTTGGCATTACAATTTCTAATAAACATATTTTGGAATATTTCTTTCCAGTTCAGCCATATTCAGATGATGATGCCTATCACATGTGAAAATGAGCCACCACACAATTGTTTATGTACATTTCCTGTAGGAACATTTTCCTCAAATTTAGCATACCTTTTATCTCATTTTTAGTTCAGTGTAATTTTAATATGTTTTAACAATTTTTTTAAATAAACAATTTTATGATATTGTTAATATCAGAACGTGTCATTAATGTATATTATTAATGCATTCAGTTTTCAGCATGATGGGGCAAATAACTGAACTGCAGGCCACCACCTTCATCCGTTTTTGAAGAGTTCATTGATTTTGGAGGAGCAAGTAGAATGGACTATGGAGATGCTAAATTGTTCAAAATTAGGAAAGGAGTGTATTACTTTTATATACCATCAACTTCTTAAATTATATGCAGAATATTTCATAAGATGTTGTGGATCAAAAGAAACTGGAATTGGAATTAAACGGCTGAAATAAATCTCATCAATCTCTGAATGGTGAAGATAATATTTTGGAGAATTGAAGACTTAAGGAGTGTTTGAAAGATTACAAAGGCCAGTCTGTATCTCAGTATATATTTTTTAAAGTTTAAAATATGTCAACAGGCAATAACAATCTACACAACTGGAGAAGAAATTAACATAGTAACAAACTGTCTATCAAACTCAAAAATTCACAGGAATAGTAAACATACCTATGATGTGAAAATATGTCCACAATTTGGGGGGAAAACAAATATAAACAATAGTACGATAGCAGGGTTTTTATGCTGACAACATAGTTACTTAGTGCCAATTTATTTATTTATTTATTTATTGAATTTATATCGCCGCCTATTATTCGCACATGGCAACTCAAGAAGGCTTACAGAATATAAGACCTCATTTAAAACAATAAAACTAATAAAAAAGAATCAAACAAATTAATATAATAAAATCACCACCACCCCGCCCTGGCAATGCCCCTTTATCTTAACTGAACATTTTATCCAGTTATTAAAATGGCAGTGAAACATCATAAAAATATGGTAAGCCTAGCTTTGTAAAAAGCAGTAGTTAGTAAACAGGAGACTGTAATGATTTATGTAAATATCCAAATGGACCTTTTAACCTAAAGAATGCTGTCATTTAACAAAATTGCATTTTAATATTCATGACCATTTATTCCTAATTTTCTTCTAAATATTTACAATTATAAATACCTAAGTATACATTAAATTTTATAATATAAATGTTTCCGCATTAAATGAAGTAACTAGAATATAAATTTAAAATCAAGCCCATGGTTTAAACAATTAATAATGCAATCCTAAACATTTTAAACAACAAGCTGGATGCAATCAATGATTATATCTATATTTTTAGGCCTTGAGCTAGCAATATTAATAGCACACTAATCAAGCATTTTTTTAATCTTTGCTTGGGAATGGTTGCTTATGTGTAGACTATTATTTCTTTGAGATTTACTTTTATACAGGCATTACTGTCCATGCCTAATAAGTACAGTTATGTAGATTCTATCCAATCAGAAGATCTTAAGCACATATCCCTGTGCTGGGCTTTTGCTATTAAGCAAAAGTTGGTGGGTTTTTTTTCGTATTCTGCTAAGAACTACAAGACTACAAGGTATTAATTATTATTAATTCTGTTACGTAATTTGCTTTTTACTCAGGGCAGAAATGACACTATACTTATTTCTGAAATCTTGTCATAGCGTTGAAAAGGACAAATTCTGGGATTATGCAATAACTTGTAAAAAATATCAGTAAGGATTATGTCTCACACAGGAAAAAGAAATTGATAGAGATTATATAACCTCATTAATTACCATGTCAACCAAACCAGATTTTCCCACTTCTTCCAAGTGATATTAGTTATCTCAAATGCAAATGAAATTAAGAGATTTCAGACAACCAGCCTGAATAGAATTTTGTTCACAACTCAGTGGAAGACAAATCATCATGATTAATAAGAGTTGCCTTCTTCGTCAAGTCAGTATTATTCTGGTTTTGAGCACAGCACAAGAAATATAGCAAATATTTTTTTTTAAAAAAATCAATCAAAGGAAATAAGACCTGAATTGTACTATCTATCCCAGGGATAATCAATTTTTTTATACCTATTGGCCATTTATGTATCTCTGTTAGTAGTAAAATTTTCTAATCGCCCACTGGTTCCACAGTAATGATGATTTATAAAGTAGGGAAGTCAATTAAATTTTAAAAAGGAAAGTGCTTCAATATCGGACAAAAACCATACCGCCCACCATGAAAGCTGGAACGCCCACTAGTGGGCGGTAGGGACCAGGTTGACTACCACTGATCTATCCAATCTAAATTTGCTGCGTGAAAAAAATAGTATTCTTTATATCAGCACAATAGGCTTTTTAAATGTTTATGTTTCATCATAACCTTAATTATGACATGTTAGAATGTATTGTTGACATGGATATGATCCATGAACATACTGTTTCCTTAGTCCTGTTGGACCTTGATCTCTTTGGTCAAATCCATTACCACTGTATGTAGGAAACAGGCAGAGTACGACTCCTTTTTAAAAGAATTTAGAAAATTATTTGCAATTTCAAAAACAGCAAAAGGACATACTGCTTCTCATAGTAATACAGGTTACTTCTAACTTGTATTTCTAAACCAAATTATAATGCTACTTTATATTTTTAAAGCCTGAATGATGGTGTATGTGCCCAGACATATAGATCATATTGGAAATTTTTAAAAACATTTTCTAACTCTTACATGAAAATATAGTGGACTTTTTTAAAGATGTATTATTGCAGCTTTGAAATATCCTTAGAAAGACCTATTTAATTTGTCACTAACCTTACACCGCCTAGGGAGGCCTATTGAAAGGTAATTATGTTCTCATTTTTTATTCCCCTGGCCTTAGCAATCATCTTCCACTTCCACTGATTATTGTGTTTATAGTGATGAACATCCTGAGTTTAATTTGATAATTGATTTTTAAAAATTGTCTATTGGTTTTCCTTGAGGTCTTTCCAAATCAGAACTTAAGATTAAAAGTACAGAACATGACCTTTAATCAGCACACTTTGGCTTAGCTAACTTTCTTTTAGCTTCTGCTGTGCATGCAAGTGCAGATGCCACTGGATTTAGCATATTGTAGTGGTCATAGTTACTTTGGTGACCAAGACCTGTCCTCTGCCACTTTCTATTGCATTTGGCTGTACTTATATCTAATGGATATCTCATTGGGTTAATCAAGGGATGCATATAATGTGAAATAATTCAGCTTTATTGAAACACATATCTTGATCTATGCATATAGTATAAGCATGTATTACAACTTACAAATTCATCGGTTTAAACTCGTCTTTTCAATTTCCATTAAAATCCAGAATGCAGTTAACAAACTTTCTAATGCCATTGATTTCCATATAGTATCATTCCATAGTTATCAGTGCTCCATACAACCATTTTTGTACTTTCATACACAGATAACTTGAATACAAGCTTTTAAACAAGGCTAAGAGCCAAAACAGTATGAAAAGTAGAAATGCATTTTAGTTTCACGTTCACAGATGTTAATTATGCATGAAATGTATGTTGCAGTCTGTAGATGTGTTAATTGGAGCTAATTATATACTTATTAATGTGTGTTGACATCTGATTTTCTCTATGATTTCAGCCTCTAGAGAGTTTTAAAATGTAAGGCTGTCTAGTCACCTTAATATAAATACGTAACAGAGCATAGCAATATAACATCCAGTTAGAAATAGTAGAATGGAATATTGATTTCACTTCCCCTCTGAGGTATTCGGGATCTCCAGTATCTGATTTGGAAAAGTGGGAGATCTTCCAGAAGAACAATGGGAGTGAGTTTGTGGGTTGCAGGAGAGAAATTTGAGTTAAAATTGTCCGCCAACCCCCATGTTCTTGTGGTGAGGAACATGTTAAATTGTCCAGCACAGTACAATAGAACAAAGCAATGAACAGAAAAGCCTTTAATGGGAGGAAATGTCTGACAAGTTAACTGCCCATAAAAATATGCTGTGATAACTTGGCAGATAGAAATTGCTAAGTAGAATGTCAGTAGTCTTCAAATAATTGCACTACTACCATAGTACATAACATTAAAACATTTCAAGACATTCTCATTTTAAATCACTATCCCCTGTTGACACTTTTAGTATATATAAATCATAGCTAGACTACAGTATAGATTTGCTAGTTATTAGGGAAACGATGATGGAGAATAGTGGGGTCTGAACTAAATAGCAATGGGCAAAGTTTGATTAGTCTAATGGAGAAACAGCTAGAGAAAAAGGTCTGCAAAGCTGAGTGGCTTTTTCAAGGCAAAGGAGAACATAAGATGCAAGTTAGCCTGGAGCTAGAATTTTGATGTTCTGACCACAGACAAAAAGAGCATACTGAAATACCTGTGTGTGTCTCAGAATTAGTGAGACAAGATACATTTTTTAAAATTAAATTTTCTAAAACTCATTCCGGGCATTAATAGAGAATTATGTTGTAGAATAAATCTACCATCTGGATAATCAGTGACATTTATATGTAAAAGAAACTTAAATAATACCATCCCCTGTAATGCACTTTCTAAATCTGTGGTTACAAGTATGTTGAAACTACAACTCCCATCACCCAACTAGACCTAAGTATAGTTTCCAGGAGTTGTACACACAATACATTTAAAATACAAGAGATGATGGAACACTGGTCTTTGAACACAGGTCTATTTATTAATTTGAAAGAAAACATTTGAATACAACACATTTCCTTCTACAAAGTAGAACACTTCTTCCTAGTTATTAGAAATGAAATACAAATTAACATTATTATCACTGCCTTTCCCTCACTCTTAATTTTGATTTCAGGGAAGGAGATGCAGAAAAAAAAATCATATCCATTCAGCCATATTTTTTCCTAGAACCCACTTGGTTCCAGCAACATTTTATAAAGAGGAGGTACAGCAACTATGAACTTGTTTGTCAGGCCTGCAGTCATATTCCTTTTAGGATCTTTGGTGTGCCACTCTCTCTTTCTTTACTATGCTGTTTCATTAGTGGGGAATTGGGAGGGGGGATAGTAAGGAGTAGAATGTGTTGTTGTTAAAATAAAACATTCCTTTCTAGAAGCCCAAGGTCATTCCTTATCTCCGCACCTCTGCACATGACCAGAACTAGATGGGTGGAAATGCCAGCGTGGCAGAGGAAGATTGGACCATGTATTGGATTGGATTGGATTTATTAAATTTGTATGCCGCCCTATTCCCGAGAGACTCAGGGCGGCTAACAATCAGAGAGAAGGGGGTACAGAATAAAAAATAAAAGACAAACACATTTTAAAAAACAACAACAATCATATCCTCGAGTGGGGCTGAGAGATTCAACAGCCCCAGGCCTGCTGGAACAGCCAGGTCTTAATTGCTTTGCGGAAAGCCGGAAGGGTGGTAAGGATCTCAACGGGGAGATCGTTCCAGAGGGCTGGAGCAGCCACAGAGAAGGCCCTCCCCCGGGGAGTTGCCAGTCGACACTGGCCGGCAGATGGGCTTCGGAGGAGGCCTAGTCTGTGGGATCTAATAGGTCTATGGGAGATAATTGGCAGGAGGCGGTCTCTCAAGTGATGGACTTGTGGGTGTGAGGACAAGATCATGAACTTTCAACTGGGTGGAAACCCAGGAAGCTTTCAGATTCGGGTTTCCACAGATGTACCAACATGTCTGCCTATTAAATTGGAACTTTGATGAAAGTTATGTCTTGAACTCTGATTTAATTCTAGATGATATTTGGAACGCTGACAATACACAGCTCTAGCAAAATAAAAACATTATTCCATACTACTAATGGGTGCAATAATGCATAGCTTAGTAGCACTAGGCATGGATTTTCCTTAGGAAAATGTATTAACGAAGTATGCATAAAATACAAAGCAGAAATTGGAAAATTCTAATTGCTGATTGGTTTTCCTTAGAATTCACTCAATTTCTACTGAGAGAAAGTAGTTAAAGTTCTGCTGTTACAACAGTGTTCCAAGAACCCAACTCCATATGTATTTAATACTTGTCATGAGCTGAGTCGGAGATCCACGTACTTTCATCCATCAGGCTACAAGGCAGATCAATAACAGTGCTAAGGTTCAGCAATATTATTTTTCTTAATCTTTAGTTCAAAGACTTGAGAAGGATATACTAAGCCATTAACAGAAAAATAACACCAGGTATCATTTTATGCTATATAATAATTTAAAAATACACGTTTATACACAGTTAAGTCTGACACAATTAAACCACAAAAATGTGAAAGTGGAAGGAGGAGCCAACATCGTGATGATATGGTCGTGCGGTCTTGATGCACTGAAACCACAGCCAATACTTTTGCCGCTGGGTGGTCCAAACGGACCTAAACCGTCCCGAAGAGACAGTGAACAGGAAGAATACGTCTTGCTGATCTCGGGGATATCACAAAATCCCTGAAAGAAGCAAGATAAATTCTTCAAGCCGGCGGTAAAAAATCCAACCAAGGCTGATGAAGTTGGGGCAGCTCCAAAACAGAAGGAAACAGAAAGAAAAAGTCTTTTCTGTTTTGAAAAAGATTGCCCCAAAGAACTTCTTTTTTATGCTAAATTCAATCCTTAAGCAGAAGAAGTAAGTGGCGGAATTGATCTCCATTGGATTGTTTTGGTTAGTATGCTTTTCTTTTTGTAATTACACTTTGTGGATTGAAGTGCTTGCAACTTTTTTTTCTCCCCCCCCCCACTTTTTCTTAAACTGAATGGACCGGTTTTTCTTCTTCAACTTTTTCTTGCTTTATTTTTCAACTTAAGGATTAAAATCTCCCTCTCTACGCTAACAAAAATATCTATTATTTGCTATTAAATTCCATTTAAGAACTTTGTCACTCCTAAATCTGAGACAACACAAGAAAGTGAAAGGAAAGTATTTAAATTCTGCTGCTCAGAGGCTTTAGGCTAGGGGGTTGTTTTTTTTAAAACTACGCATTTGTTCCTGTTTCTCCTTTGATCTCATTGTCTTTGTGCTTCAGAGCTCCATAACTAAAAGTGATAAGAGTCAAGGGCACAAAGCGTTTACCACAGCTGTCCCTTGAGAGCCTTATCGGCACTGGGAGAGGGGAAAATAAGAAAACTAATGATTTGATTTCTGAAGTGAAAGTGGTTGAAAGCAAAAAAATGGGAGTATGGAAAAGGGAATTTGATGGTCCGGAGCTCTACCCCAAATTTCAAGGCACAAAAGAAGAAAAAAGAGAAAAAATGATGGTTTTAAAGAGAAAAATTATATCAGAAGCAGAATTGATAATCAAAGATAAATTAATTAAAGTAGCAAAATGGCGCCGAGATTACCTGAGAGATTCATCAAGCAACAAGGTGCAGAGAGATGTCCATAAAAACTTTACCCAGGAAATAAACAGAAGATTAACTCCACAAATGGCAAAAGAAATAAGACTATATGCCTTCTGGAAGGACACAGGTTGATATGTGAAAATTGGTAATAAAAAAATAGCTAAGTTTGATGATTAATAAGTAAGAATCTAGTAATTTTTAGATTGCTTTGTTAAATAAACAGTTGATAATGGTAACAAGGTATATTTCTATGTTGGCTGAAGGTGAGGAAGCTGGATATAAGTAATAAATGATTTTGTTAACAAATATTAATGATAATAATAATGAAATGATAAGAGATGTAGTTAACGACATATATATGTACTGGTTTAATATAAGGAATTTGGATATAAATTGTAAAGAGTGACTTGGAAAAAAAAGGCCTAGAAATGTTGTTAACTAATCCTTGTTGAAATGTTATTGGATATATCAAAGTCAGTAACAAAAAAATAAATCTTATAATTAGTAAGTAGTAATTTAGTAACTTTTAGATTGTTATGTTAAATAAAGAATTGATAATGACAATAAGGTACACACATGTGTTGGCTTGATGAGAAAGAAGTGATATAAACAGTAAAGGATCTTCATAAATAATTTTGCTAACAAATATTGACAACAACAATAATAATGAAATGATAAGAGATGTAGTTAATTAGATAGATAGATAGGTAGATAGGTAGGTAGGTAGGTAGGTAGGTAGATAGATAGATAGATAGATAGATAGATAGATAGATAGATAGATAGATAGATAGATAGATAGTGAGTCACAACCCCTGGTAAACCCCAATTATGGGAGGAAGCTAACTGCTTCCATCATCTGTCAATCGGCTCGTCACAAGAGTCCATCACGACAGAAACCCAATATTTTTACTGTTGCCTTTGTTATATTTGTGTTTTTGTTATATTTGTGTTATCAGCACAAATAAAATAAAAACACATACACACACACACACACACTAGTTTAACATAAGGAATTTGGATATAAATTGTAAACAATGATTTGGGAGAAAAGGTTTAGAAATTTAGTTAATTAATCTTTATTTTGAATATGTTATAAAGGTGTAATGTTATTGGATATATGAAAGTAGATAACAAAAAAGTTAACTAAGTTTTATAATTAGTAAGTAGTAATTTAGTAACTTTTAGATTGTTATGTTAAATAAAGAATTGATAAGGGCAATAAGGTGCACATATATGTTGGTTTGATGAGAAGAAAATGGATATAAACAGTAAAGAATTTTTTGTTAACCAATATTAATTATAACAACTAATAATGGAAGGATAAGGATAAGGGATACAGTTATTGATATATATAGGTACTACCATAACAAAAAGAACCTGGACACAAATTGTAAACAATGACTTGGAGGGAAAAAGGGCTTAGAAACTTTGTCAACTAATCTTTGTTTAGAATATGTTATAAACGTTTAAGGCTATTGGATGATTTTGTAATAATGAAATGCCATCAGGTGGTTGTGTTTTTAACTATGGATTATTTTAGGCAAAAGGACACTAAAACAATTTCAGTCAAATGGGAACTATGCTATGTTGATAGTAAGACTCATTAAGAATCTTATTCATTTGATATGAATATAAGAAATGATTGTGGAAGAGATGCACGAAAGCTAATTGTAACCAATTGACACACTTTCTACAAGATGTAATGTAAGATGATGATTTGTGTGTGTGTGTGTGTTGTTTGTTTAATAAAAATAAAAATTTCTTGCAAAAAATGTGAAAGTATTGTTAGAAGAAAACTAGATGAAATAAGATATATTTTATTTTTAAAAATGAATATATCCGTATTTGATTAAGTGACAAAATGTGATAATGCGACAAAATTAGTGGACCAGAGGAATGCCGTCGATATAGTTTGCTTGGACTTCAGTAAGACATTTGATAAAGTAGACCATAAACTACTACTAGATAAAGTGGAAGAATGTGGGTTAGACAGCATCACCACCAGATGGATTCGTAACTGGCTGACCAACCGCACTCATCGTGTAGTCCTCAATGGAGCTGCATGTTCATGGAGGGAAGTATGCAGTGGAGTGCCCCAAGGCTCTGTTTTGGGCCCAGATGTCTTCAACATCTTCATCAATGATTTGGATGAGGGAATAAATGGGGAACTCATCAAATTTGCAAATGACACCAAGCTGGCAGGAATAGCCAACACTCCAGAAGATAGGCTAAAGATACAGAAGGATCTTGACAAACTTGAACATTTGGGCACTATCTAATAAAATGAAATTCAATGGTGAAAAGAGTAAGGTTCTACATTTAGGCAACAAAAACGAAATGCACAGGTACAGTATAGGTGGTACCTTGCTCAACAGTAGTAACTGTGAAATGGATCTTGGAATCCTAGTGGACAACCATTTAAATATGAGCCAGCAGTGTGCAGCAGCTGCCAAAAAAGGCAACACAGTTCTAGGCTGCATAAACAGAAGGATAGAATCAAGATCATGTGAAGTGTTAATAGCACTTTATAATGCCTTGGTAAGGCCACACTTGAAATACCGCATTCTGTTTTGGTCACCACAGTGTAGAAAAGATGTGGAGACTCTAAGAAAGAGTGCAGAGAAGAGCAACAAAGATGATTAGGGGACTGGAGACTAAAACATATGAAGAACAGTTGCAGGAACTGGGTATGTCTAGTTTAATAGAAAGAAGGACTAGGGGAGACATGATAGCAGTGTTCCAATATCTCAGGGGTTGCCACAAAGAAGAGGGAGTCAAACTATTTTCCAAGGCACCTGAGAGTAGAACAAGAAGCAATGGGTGGAAACTAATCAAGGAGAGAAACAACTTAGAACTGAGGAGAAATTTCCTGACAGTTAGAACAATTAATCAGTGGAACAGCTTGCCTCCAGAAGTTGTGAATGCCCCAACACTGGAAGTCTTTAAGAAGATGTTGGATAGCCATTTGTCTGAAATGGTATAGGGTTTCCTGCCTAGGCAGGGGGTTGGACTAGAAGACCTCCAAGGTACCTTCCAACTCTGCCATTGTATTGTAAGTGCGGCTGGCATTTGTAAGTGCTATTGCTAGCACTGAAAAACTCTTAATTGGGGATTCCATAAGTCTTCCTATGACCCCCCCCCCCCAGCCCAATTTTGTTATGCTCCAGAACTGCCCAGGATTGTTTCATTGGAACTCTGTAGCAAATTGTTAACTTTCAATGGTGATTGAAGCCAATAAAGCATTTCTTTCTTTCTTCCCTTCTCCACACAACACCATTTAGAGATTTTAAAGGACAAGTTGTGTTACGTTTCATGCTTCACTGATCACCAGGAGCAGTTTCCACCATGTCAATTCCCTGGCAATTCCTTCTTTCTAATTTTATTAAACCTTCTGAATGCTGTACAATTATGAAAATCCTTCTTGGCAGATGGAAATTCATCAAATCAAGCTAACTTCAATTTGGGTTAGAAGAACCAATTACTGTAAAGAAGCATTGGTAAGGGTAGCATATTTTTAATCCTGATTTTGGTTGTGCTGAAACATAATTTTATACCATACATTTCACTCTTTTTCATGAATAATGTTATAATAATTATAACGTACATGGATTAGTCTCTCAGCTGGGTTAGGCTGAGAGATAGCAATTCTTTTTATGATATTCATTGAGTTTCATGACACAGAAAGAATTTAAATTGAGTTTTTAGTCATTTAAAAATATGCCACTCTATCTACAACTTTTCAAATTGCATTAGAGAGAGAGTGTGTATTTCCAGTAAAGCTCACATAGAACTCTCATTTAGTTTTTTCTTGATAGGCCATCACAGAGTTTTGAACAAGTCACTTGCAAATCCAATTTAATGGCATAATGTATTCAGAAATGTACTGTTAATATGTGAAAATGGGGCATCATGAAGCCCTCAAGAGTGGAGCCAAATAATAGGGTAATCAGGAATATTAGGGAAGATAGTTGTAGAATCTAATTTGAATTGTTGAATAAGAGTCAGGTACATAAATCTTGCAGTATCTCACAAAAGCACTACTTAAGGAAAGAGGTCCATCACAACCAGAAAGAAAAAAACTAGTGATTAAGAACAACTAAGGATAAAGCTCTGCAATTACACAAACAAAAGGTTTTTAAAAAAAAAACGAGAGGCAACAAGGATAGCAAAGAAAACCCAGCATCTTAACTGGTACCTGACAGTTAGATTGCTAGAAAGAAACCCTATTTACAATAATGCTTCCCTGTACTTCTAAGTTAAAGATAGATCCCATTTCCTATAAAGAAAAATGCAAGGCCCCAAGGATTCAATTTATTTTTCTCTCATGGCCCAAAGAAAATTTAAAAGATAAGGAGCAAAGAGACTGATTACCTTTTTTTTTGCACTTGAGGGTTATAAATAGATGCATTAAGTGTCTGCAAGTTTTAGCATATCTATTTTTAACCACTGAGCCAATCTCCCCTTTAAAAATCGAAAAGAAAAAGTAAAAGAAAATGTTTGGTTTTCCTCACTCTATGACAGTCTCATGCCAAAAGTCACAAGTTTTCTGCAATTCTTGAAAAACTAGAAAAAAAAAGTGGTGGAAAAAAGTGCCAGACTTTCTGCAAAAAAAATCTGCCCTCTTTACTCCACCCCAGATAGATAAAAGGAGACAAGCTCAGGAATTTGATTTTAATGTCCAGCAGAGAGCTTGTTTGCCGAGGTACTTACCCCATCTGTTAGTTTTTTGCAGAAACAAAACACACAGCAAAATAATAAAGACGTATGCAACTGCCAGAGTTCAAAATAATTTATGCATCTACTACAGTGAGCACTTGCTGCTATTAATAAGGCATACAGAATCCCAAAGAATTACATTTTAGTAAGAGATTTTATTTGAAATTTGGTGCTGATAAATCCTCCACAAGCCCAGTGGATGAAGCATAAAGAATGTTAGCATTATTTAATCTGATGAGAGGTTTGATGGGCTAATCATAATTTGACATATATTTTAAAAAATATAATATAAAATCTGTATGAATAATAGTCCTTCAATGATAAACAGTGGCTAGGATCTCTAACTATTGCCTTGCAAACTAAGAAACTCTTGCCAACACCAATTGGGATTCACATGACACACTTGGGAATGGAGCGTTAGGAATAAATATTAATAATGGTAAGTGGATTGGAGGAATAGGAAAGATATGGTAGGAAATTGTGATCTGGCTGACACAGGGAAGGATGCAGGCCACTAGATGACTTCCATTCCTTTCAGGTGTTAATTTAAAGAAGAAAATTAACAATATACATGGCTTCCAGATGGTTCAGTTTATTCAAAATTTGGGGCATGTCTTTACTTAAGACGAAAGTGTTATAGGAACTATTTGTGATATTTCAGCAGGGGTTTTCTTGAGGGGGACTTGACTTTTCAAAACTTTTACATCTATTCATAAACGTCATTGTTTGAGATCTACAGAATGTGAGATTTTTCTCTTGTCTAAATGAATACTTCTGTTTCATTAAGACTGAAGAAATATAAATCTAGTTTTGGTTTTATCAAGGCCCTAGAGAGCCTCTATCGAAGTTTACAGATGAATTGCAGTTTATCAGTAATGAACATTTTCCTCAAATTAAAATGGGAAAATAAACTATATGAAAACCTATTGTGAAAATATTAGGAGTGCTAATTTAGTCCTCTAGCTATCAATACCAGAATACATGTAGTACTAATGAAGAATCCACATATCACAGAGGCCTGCAAAAAGGCAATTTGATAGCAAAAGAAAATAGAGATTTCAAGAAACTGACCTCCTTATGTCAGTGGCATAAGGTACTGTTCATGTAAAAATCTAAAGATTTGCAATCGAATGTTTTGGCAGCTCTTGGTATGTAACACAACACAGAAATAACAGAGCACATTTCTGTAGTAACAGAACAGAAGGCTTAGCCACCTGTGAGTATAATTACAAATATAGATAATAAAAGTTCCAAAAAGAGCATGATTTTTCCAGGGCTTACAAGAGTAAATAACTGAGCTATTATAAACAATCGATTATAATAATAATTCTTTATTTAGAAAAAAAAACGTGAACACAGTAATGACAAGAGGGGCCCCTGTGAACTACAATCACCACAACTTAAGTGGAAAAGTCTGAAAAGTATTCTTGGGCTTATATGCAAATATGAACTCCGTAACTTCTAGAACTGTTCATGTGAATGTGTACCATAGTCTCCTGAAGCTAGGAGGTAACACTATTGTGGGCCCCTTTTCCCTTATTTCCTTACTATTCAGACATATATTCCAGTATATTAAGAAGGAATTAAGAATCAAGGCACTTATTAATCTCTCACATTTCTTTTAATTTCTGAGCCAATTTGCTATTAAATAGTAAAGCTATGCAGTGCTTGATGGAATTCAATTGGGAAAAAGTATTTCAGAAAACATGAGCGCCACAAAGGCAACTGTTATAATCTCACTAAAGCAACTATGGCCTTTTTCCCTGATCATATTTCTGAAAAAAAGTGACTGCTATGAATTGCAGAAAAGTGTTGCATTCACAGCCCAAGTCATTCTGAAATGCCTCTTCCAAATGAATCTAAAGCACTGGCACCACCTATTAAATACACATACAATTATATTAAATATAAGTAAGACCCCATAAAATAGAGGGACATGTCAGTGCAAATAGTTGCTGACCTTTTTCTTATGACTATAAAACAATGCCCAATGGCTATATTCTCAGAAGACAAAATTACAGATTACAGTATCAGTAGTGAATTACAGATTTAGTATAATATTTGCAATACTTTTCATGAAATATTCATGTATTTGATTTTTTTTATCTTGCCTTTTATTTCTTTATGAAACTATTCCATTAAAAAAGAATTTAAACATCTAGACAAAGGATATTTCATATACACACACATCAAAATCCCAAATGCAATTAGAATGATCTTTAATTTAGAAAGAAAAGAGTGTCTTTATTTTAAATAGCTCATGGTAACATGCATATGCATGTACGTAAATGGACAAGATTTCCAGGATAGCCAAAACAGAGATACACTTCACATCTAAGAATTATTTTAGATTTGTTGTTTTATAGCTTATTGTAGGTTGATGTAGTGTAGAGAATATTTTACAATTAGATATCATTTACTTTCTCCGTGGCAGATAGCTACACTGAATAATCATTTGAAGGGTTACCCACAGAACAGCTGTTTCTTGTTTATTAAAAATGAATCAGAAAATGAGGAAGCACAGTTTTCTCCCACATTTGTTCCACAAGTTTGGTGGACTCTGCTAGACAGTATGAAATGGAGAAGCAATACTGCCTGCCAAGACAGACACAAATCCCCTCCCTATTCTGCTTGTGAATGTTTTCTCTTATGGATATCAGCTGATTAACAACCAATCAATCAATCACCCTATTTTTTTTTTACTCTGAATCATATCCAAGAATAGGTCCAAGCCATTTTTCAACTTCTGCCACAGACATATTTTTTCTTAAGGCATAGTCTTCAACCTGTAAAACAAACAAGAGGATGACTAATTAGCATTTTAATTTTAAGATCTTACACTAATAAAAATACCTGGGAAATTATATTTCATATTTTTTTTCTGAATAGAAAACATTCTGCTACAATTCTATGAAAAAGCACCTCTTCAGATTTTTCAGTTATCTTTGGCATTTAGCGTTATGAGAATTTTTTGGAAGTTCTATATGATATATAAACAGAATCTAAGTCAGGGGTGTCAAACTTGATTTCATTGAGGGCCAAATAAGGGTTGAGTTTGACCTCAGGGGGCCAGGGTAAGCATGGCCAGAGTAGGATGGCCAGCTTGATGACACTCGTGTTGGGGCACCTGTGGAGCCAGAGCACTCTGCTAGCCAAAACGGGATCCTGAGCTCCGTCTTGGGCTGCCACGGCCCCATGCAACCCTCTGCCAGATAAAATGGATCTCCGGAGGGCTGTTTTCATTGGCAGAAGCACTGGAAGCCGGTCCTTCACTGTTTCCAGGGTAGCCTCACGTACCAGATCTAAATACCCTGCGAGCCAGATCCAGTCCCAGGCATTTATTGGTACGATTTATAGGCCGCCCAATCCCGGAGGACAAATTTAGTTTGACACCCCTGATCTAAGTGAACAAATGAAAAGTTATGCTTTTATTTATTTCATGAATATAGACATTCAATGTGCACTGGATCAGTGTGAAAAACTAATCCCCTTTTAAACAACTTACTGTACCAACTTTAGCTAATGCCTGCCTGCCTGCCTGCCTGCTTCTTGATGTTGTCTCAGCTTGCTTCTCTTTTGCAGACATGTCATTACCAAAGTAAGAAATTGTTGCATGGAGGACTGCACTTTACTAGCTGTTTATATGCAGTAGCTTGTTCTATCATTGGGATATTGTTTCTCCCTTGATTACTTTTTGAGTGACATATTGCTTGATTGCAGAAGGGTGTATTCAGGACTGTTTGCCTCTTTCCATTTTCTTTGCTTCCTTCCTTTCTTGAATGGTTTGTAGATGGAGCTTCTTCCAACATTACAGCTAATGACCAATTCATCAGATTGATGTGCCTGCAGGAATTCTCTAGCACTTTTGGTCTAAGATATCTGCAGTTTCTCAAATGGCATTGTTGAATTTGTTAGCTTATTGTGAAATTAAAAAGTTTACATTGTATCTTCTGAATGAGAGATCTTACATAGCTTATTTACTGTGCTATTGGGTTGTTAGTGTTATAGTTGAGTACTTGATCAGTGTGGACTTTTTTGCGATACATTTAGAAGGGTAGTTTATTCTCTTCTCTTTTGAATCTTATTCTTTCAAAATGAATTGAATTGAATACTTTATTTGATGATTAGATACACAAGGAGTTTGTATAAATCTTCAGATAAAAAAGACTATAAACTTCCAAAACTTTTAATTATGTTTGATACGACAAGCAATACTAACACTTACTGCATCTAAAATAATTTAATCAAGACTAGGATTTCATAAATTCTAGACCCAAATAACACATTAGTAATTTTCTGCTAATATCATCAATAACTTCCACATTTGCAATATAACATGCTATTTAATTTCAGGTTTCTAAACCTTGTCCGCCATTTGCTCAGTTTGTAATATTTAACAAGAATTATTGGTACTGTTAATACAGACATAATAAATTATTTAGCGCTCAAATACCATATTGAGTAGTCTAAATCAGCAGTTCCCAACCTTTCTGGCTCTGGGGACTGCAAGTGGCGGAAGCAGTGGTGTTGGAGAGAAGATGGTTTTACATGCACACTGCTTGTGCAAATGCAGTTTTGTGTGCTTGCATTAGGCGGCGGACTGGGGTTGGGGACCCTTGGTCTAAAAATAGTGTGTTTCTGTATATAATTCCCATTTACAGTTCTCTCCTTTTTAATGCAATTTCTGTAACAGCAAAAAGGTCTTACCTGATCTTTCAATATTTTCCCAACAGCAAAATACCTAGAAGCCGGATTGGAAAAGTAGAGACCACATACTGCTGAGGCAGGGAACATTGCTAGGGATTCTGTTAACTGAATACCTGTAAGAATCAAAGGAAAGTACTTGTGTTGGCTCTTTTGGCAGATATTGCCAAATTGCAGAATCTCTGACCTGCATCTGAGGAAAAACTCAATTTCCTGACAAATCCAGTCCAAATCACCCATTATAATTTTATAGCTTTGCAATCAATTAGCAAATTATCTATACTCTGAATGTGAGTTTGTGAGTTTGTGAAAAAGAAGGAGCTTTCTTCAAGTATACACTAAAAACAGGTGATTATTTAATAGTCAACAGAGGATGGGACCATGCATACAATCCTGGGCATATGTTCTCCCAACTGCACAACTCATTCACAAAGTCTTAAGAGGAGGTGAACTTAATGGGGATCCTCTCATCATTATAAACATATCAGTCATAAAAGGAAAACAATATAAATGGAATAAAGCATTTATAATTTCTCCCCTCACCAATTTCAAAATGCAACTTCCTAACCAAACTTTGAAAGATACCTGTAGCTTCCTCAATATTGGCAAGTCTCCACATAGTGATTTTTTCTGTGTGGTCAGGTTGACATGGATAACCAGGTGCTGGGCGAATCCCATCGTATCTTATTTTACGCAGATCTGAAAATTCCAACTGTTCATTTGTACAATAAGCCCAAAATTCTTTCCGAACTCGTTCATGAAGTTCTTCTGCAAATGCCTTAGAAATAAGCAAAAGCAAGCTATAACTTTAATGATGCTTTGTCCAAATGTATTACTGTGTGATGCTTTCAACTCAGAGAAATCTAAGCAGTGTTCTTGGTATTTTTGGTAAAAATTGTTTGTCATTGCCTTCTTCCTGGCACTGAGAGAACTTCTAAGTGGCTGTTAGGCCTAAAACAGGAGTAGAACTCAAGTGTCTCTCTCCTAATCCAACATCTTAACTACTAGACCAAACTGGCTCTCATTGTACATTACCTTTAACTGTTACCTTAATACTTCATGGCTCATATTCAAAGATATCTCTGCATTTACTGTAGGCTCATTGCTGTGCTAGAAGGACATTTTAATTGACCCATTGATTTCCCACACTTGCACACGTAAAAGCAAAATGTTTCTTTCAGATTCCCATGCCTCCTGCTTATGATCTACAGGATTCCCTTCTCTTCTGAAGCATATTTGGTGGGTACAGGAGAGAATGAACAAAAAAAATTGATTCATTCTTTCATTTGTTGATGGAGGTTTTCAAAGAATCAATAAGACCTCTATTGTAAATGACATAATTGGATAAAACATTATGTAAGTTATCACAATACATTTGCTGCAGATAATAGTCTTCTACTTAAAAAAAAAACAAGTTGGTCCTTCCCTTCCCCCCTCCCTTCCAATACATGAATTAAAATAAGTAGAATCATGTAAAAAACAAAACTACAATATATTACCTCTGCTAACCGATCTGCTAGTGCTTTCACCATTATAATGCTGTAGTCATCTGACTGTTTTTCATATTCTTTACATAGCTCATCTACTCCAAAGCATGCCACAGCAAAGATCCCCAAGTAGTCAGGAACATCAGACTCCAGGGGGGATATAAAATCAGACAAGCAATAATAGGGATCTGTGGAACCAGAATCTTTTTCAACCTACAATGTTAAATGAGCAACATGTTAAATATTAAAGACCTAACTGGAAGACACAATTTTAAGGAGGATTCAGACTAGGCAACAAGGATGATCATGGACTAGAAAATAATTCCAGTGAAGAGATTTTGCAGAGATTGGAAATATACTATGAGCATAACACTCTTCAAATTCCTGAATGCCACAGGAATAGTGAAGACACATTTCTTATTGTACAAAACATAAAAAAGTGGTCTTGTATTACAGGAAGGCAAATTCTGTCAGAACATTAAAAAATATCCTTGCAGTAAGAATAATTCAACATAAGGACCAACTACTCAGACAGGTGGTGAAGTCACCTCAATTGGAAGTGTTGGAGATTATCTTTCAAAAATCTAAATATATTTAGAATCCACAGAAAGATTCACTTTTCAAGTTTTCTATGCAGATCCAAAATCCAAGTACTACAGTTCCCTTCTTTGTGAAATGTCATTGTTTTAATCTACCGTTATACTTATTCATAAGCTTACAGAATACATCATTATTATTTTGCTAACTTTTAAAGACAATTATCTCCACATTACACACACATACTGTGGAGGTTTATTACATAAATGCAATCATCTTTTCTTTAGCTTCTTATATAACTCTTCCATTTTTAACTCATTTTAAAGACAAAGTAGGAGGTTGCATTACTATATCTCAAATGAGCAGGTTTAATATAGTGGCAAAGACTTTTATGGCGATATAGAGGAAAAGATAGATCATTTGACTTAAGAAAGATACAACGGCTGCGTAACAGATTACATTTGCACGTTCTTTAGCTGCAAAGCTGCGTGTGTTTTTCAGATTAAAAACAATGCTTTCAAGTTAGCAAAATACATTAAAAGTGAGGTTTTCACATCTCAAAGATGCAAAGAAACAGCCAGACAGGCATGCTTTAAATAAAACAATAAAAAATGAGTGTATAGTTTGTGATTCTCAGAGGCAACCAATCTTATCCCCTCCAAATACTTCTATCGTATACTTCTTGTCAAACCATTCTGGAAGCTGGCATTTAGGAATTTTCTAGCAAAATGTCTGTGGATCCCAACTTGCTTATTCTTGTCTACATATTCACAAATCTTAATTAGGAAATGCGTTAAGATTAGTTTAAGCTCACAATCTGAAATAAGTAACATTTCATTTGAGTAGAATATCATCAAGCCACACCTGTTGTCGTAAGCCACAGAACCTAGCTATTGGTTCCAAATTGTGTAGCTTCTCTTCTGTATCATATAAGTAAATATCATCTTTAATGCTTCGAGCTGACCAAAACCCAATCAGACCTGTGGCTTTAAGCTTGTTTTCTGTAATCAAACTTTTCAGCAGATTTTGAGCTTCGTTGTATACTTTTTTTGCCTCTTCTCCTAAAAAAGGAGAAAAAATTGTAAGAATGGCTGGATAAATCATTTTGAATAAACTACAATGGTTGGGTTCACACAGAATACAAACTAAACCTAAACAAATCATATTATAGTTTACCATGATGTGTCAATCCTGTCATCAAAACGTAAAGTAAACTCACAGAACTTTTAAAGAAAGCAATCAAGGTTTGGAATTTTTTTCCCTGCAACCTTAAAATCACTGACTTTGCTTTCCTTGTCACATCTGTTCAATGGCTGCATTGCTATCAACAGTTTTACAGTGAGATTTACTGCAGGCATTTGAATGAAAATAAGTATTTCATAAAAAGTATATGAATGTTTGTACATTTCCTAGTGATAGTATCCAAACATACAATTTTCTCTTATTAAATTAGGAAGGTACAAACAAGTTTGAAAATCCTCTCTATCCACACACTGATTACAGGTGGCCCAAAATAATATCTTGTCATGGCAGAAGAAAATGATTTAATGAATAGCTAATCACAAGCCCTTCAAAAATGAAATTTACATTAGGAGTCGACAGGAAGTTCTTTAGCTGGACAGACGTGGGTGGTGGGGGCTCTAAAGAGCCTCACATGAACCCTGTCTGATAAACCATCTCCGAGATCCTTTTGGATCAGAACCCCCACTGGAGGTGGGGGCAAAGAAGGGCAGCGTCTCATCAGACCCAGAGGGAGGCAACTGGTCCCTCGCAGGTCAGAGATTTGCCTTATGAATCGGAGTCGGGGCGGCAGTCTGCAATATGGCTAATACGATGCTGGCTTTTTGTCAAAGCAAATGTACAGGAAGGTACGGAAGAGATGAAAGACCGGTAACAAAATTTATCTAACCACAACTATAAATCAAACTTGGAAAAGGCAAAGAAATCTTGAGAATATAAATAATATTAATGGTCAGATCGGGATTTTTTGGATTTGGATTTGGATTTTATTGCATTTATATGCCGCCCTATTCCCGAAGGGACTCAGGGCGGCTAACAAATCAAAGGAAGGGAATACAGACAAGGGGGAACAACAAACAAGCAACTACAAAGAATTTAAAAGCAATCAACAACCACACAGTTCGAGCGGGGACGGGATCTCGTCAACCCCAGGCCTGTCGGAACAGCCAGGTTTTAAGGGCTTTGCAGAAGACCTGAAGGGTGGTGAGGGTCCGAATCTCCACGGGGACCTCATTCCAGAGGGCCGGAGCAGCCACAGAGAAGGCCCTCCTCCGGGTGGTAGCCAATCGGCATTGGCCGGTAGATGGGATTCGGAGGCCTACTCTGTGGGATCTAATAGGTCTGTTGGAGGTAATTGGCAGCAGGCGGTCTCTCAAGTACCCAGGTCCAATATCATGAAGGGCTTTATAAGTGACGACTAGCACCTTGAAGCGTATCCGGAGACCAATGGGCAGCCATAAGAAAGGAAAGGAAAGGAAAGGAAAGAAGGAAAGGAAAGGATAGGAAAGGAAAGGAAAGGAAAGGAAAGGAAAGGAAAGGAAAGGAAAGGAAAGGAAAGGAAAGGAAAGGAAAGGAAAGGTAATAGGGGGTTGAAACACCACCACCACAACCCCAAAGTTAATTATTTAAAACAATTTTGGACAGAAGGAGAAAGCAGAGAAATGACAAACCCACTCAAATATAAACTTTAAACTTGGTTTTGGACTTGAAATAGAAACCAACATTCTGAAGGAATTATTCTGCTTGAACTTTTTCCAGCTAATATATCTTAACTCCCCAAAACAGCACTTCTTCTTACTGATAACTGATAACCTAACCTTGACTGTGCAGGAAGTTTTAATTAACCAACTGCCATAAATCAGAATTTGGAAAAGTAGGAGGCAAAGAGAAATAGAACCTGACTGTTTGCAAGTTTGTTTCAAATGATATATTCTGAGCAGCTACAATTGACCGGACCTGGAAGCTGGCAAGGGAAAGAATAATAACTGAATAATAACAGAATCAAGAACTGGGAAACACGAAGGGTTCTTTTTCTTATTTTGTTTTTCTTTTCTTCTTCTTTTTTTCTCTTGGCAAAAGATTAAGATGGCCCCAGCTTCTCTTCCGGTTTGAATTAAATTTAAGGTGGACCAGAATCTCAAAATAAGTCTTGTATAACTAACTGCAATTTTGGAACTGAACACTAAGGAAGAACAAAAGACTAAGATGACTCCCATCATTCTCCCCCACAGCAACTGAAGCAGACAAATTTAAAGTGGAACAGAACTCTGAAATAAGAACTATATAACTAACTGTAACTTTGGAACTGGATATCATGGAAAACTGGGGATTTGAAGAACTATGTGAAATTATAAACAATATGCATAAATCAGTAAAATCAGTAAAATCAAGCCTAAATAGAATTCTGAATCCAGAGAAGCAGATATCTAAAGAATTTAAAGAAGGAGGGAGGCAAAACAATGAAGGAGTAGAAACGGAGGGAAATAAAAAGCAGACAAAAATCTCCATTGGTCCTGTCAGTGGTGTAGGGAAAATTGTGAAAAGGGGAGGTGTCGAAACAAAAGGAAATAAAAAGCGGACAAAAGTGGTTTTGGAGGTTGTTAGTGGCATAAGGAAAATTAAAGTAGGAGATTATGTCCCAACAAAGAGAAATATAAAATATTCTTTTGACCTGGGGAAAATTGATGAGAGGGGATGTTTTAAAATAAAGAAAAGAAGTCAGGAACAGAGAAGTGGGACAAAAGACTTGCTAGGAAAAAAACAGATAATTAGAAATCTGTGGGAAAATATAAAGTTAAGATAAGGACTTTATTCCTAAACAATGACAATAAAATGGAGTTGCTAATTGGTTGAATATGATAAAGGAAAGATAGCTAAATAAAGGTTAAAATATATGGAATATGGATAAATATGAAACTGATATGGGGAGATGGTAAAGCAGAGGTTTGTGATCCAACTTTTTAACATGATAATTAAATTGAGTTGCGAATTGATTGAATATGACAATAGAAGGACAACTAAGCATAGGTCAAAATATGTTTACCACTTGTTATTTTATATAATAGATTAAGGGAAGTGTAACAAACATTGAATAGCGAGGGTTGCCATCTAGATACAATTAAGGGTAATCCAATCCAAGATATGGAAAAATGGAGAGGGAACATGAAATATACCTACAATGGGAAACTATTGAGATAAAAAGACAGAATCACAATTTGGGGGCATGTAAGGATGTATAATTATATAAAGATGATGATGAGAATAGCGCGGAATTGTAACCTACATCTCGAACAAAATTGTCAGTTGGTCTTACCTGAACTGCATGTCTGGCTGACATTAACCTTTGTAATAGCTACAAGGAACACTGCCTTAAGCGTGAGCAGCTGAAGACTCACCTCCCTTAGCGACTGGAAAGGTGCTTCCAGAAGTGCCTAGAGCACTGTGGGCAGGTCCCAAGAGGGAAAACGGTGAATCACCAGGGGCCGGAGGTTGGCTGTTCCCCTGAGGAACCATTTGATGACAGAAGTTGGGACAAGGACTGTGTGCCCACCCACCCCCAGGACAGTGGCCAGGGCTGAGACCCGCCTTCTGAGGGTGTTAGGAGCCAGACCCTTCTCCAGTCCATCCTGGAGGAAATCCAGAACCTCCAGGACTGTGGCCGATGTTGGTTCTACCTGAGCCGAGCAGCACCAGCCGCAAAGGAGACCCAGGTTGCGTCGTAGATGCAAGTGGTGGATCTTCTCCTGGCAGCCTTGATGGTCCCGATGACCTTGGTGGAAATCTGGGCCTCCCTTAATTGTGTCCGCTCAATCTCCAGATGGTAAATTGGAGCCAGTCTGGGTCTGGGTGGACCAGACTCCCCTGGGTAAGGGTTACCTCCACCCGAGGGATCTTCGGATGGGGGGGCAATTGACATCTCTATCAGATCTGCAAACCAGGGGCATCGGGGCCAGTAGGGAGCCACCAGAATGACCTCTGCCCTCTCTAGTACTAGTTTCCTGAGCACCCCGGGTAGGAGAGGGAGGGGAAAGCATAGAGAAGACCTGATGGCCAATTGCAGCGCAGGAAGTCGTTGTCCATCGCTTCCTGTGTCTGGAACTGTAATATGAATCTCGGAAGCTGGGTGTTCATCGGGGAAGCGAAGAGATCCACCGACAGTCATCTGAATCTTTGGCCGATCCAGCTGAAGATGCTGGGGTGAAGTTGACACTCTCCGTGGTCCACTGTCTCCCTGCTGAACCAGTCCACCTGATGATTCTCCACTCCAGAGATGTGTTGTGCTCGGATAGATAGGAGGTTCCATTCCGACCAGTTCCCCAATCTCACCGCCTTGTCCTGCAGTGCCCTTGAGTGGGTGCCTCCCTGTTTGTTCACGTGTGACTTGGCCGCCACATTGTCCATGAGAACTAGGACGCGTTTCCCGGCTACCATCGTCTTGAATAGTCATAGAGCCAGGTGGATCGCCCTGAGCTCCAACCAGTTGATACTCTTGTGAAGGTTGGTCGGTGTCCACCACCCCTGGGCCAGCTGGGAATCCAGGCGTGCCCCCCAACTGAACAGGCTTGTGTCTATCATTAGAACAAGTCTGTCCGGCTCCCTGAACAGGGAGCCCTTTGACAGGGCTGGGGACATCCACCAGCAGAGAGACAGGAGTATCTGGGGCATCACCCTGACCTTGAATTCTGTGTCACTTGTCCCGTCCCTCTGGTGGGGAAGAAGGAACCACTGCAGTTCCCTAGCATGGAGTCAGGCCTAAGGCACTATCCCGATGCAGGAGATGAACTTGCCAAGAAGCCTGGAAAGGAGAGCTACGGGAACAGATTGAAGCATGCGAATCTCTAGAATTATTTGTACGATGCTGTCCCTGCTCTCCACTGAGAGGAAAACCTCCCCCCACCCACCAAGTCAATAATGGTTCCCAGATGCTGGAGTCTGGTGGTGGTATTCAGGTGACTCTTCTCAAGGTTGACCAAGAACCCCAGAGACCTAAGGGTGGTGATGGTGAGGCTTAAGTCCTCTTCTGCTCGAGCCAGTGAGGGTGCTAATACAAGGATGTCATCAAAGTAACAGTGCAACTGGACCAGGATGGAGTGGAGGTAGGCTGTCACCACGGCAAGTAACTTGGTGAACGTCCTAGGGGTGGAAGCTAGGCCAAAGGCAAGAGCCCTGTACTGATAATGAGTGCCCCCATATGAAAACCTGAGGAACTTGCGGTAGTTGGGTGCAATCATAATGTGCAAGTAAGCCTTGGTGAGGTCAATGGAGGCTAGGAAATCCCCCTGTCTAATTCCCTCTAGGATAGACTTGAGTGAGACCATCTTGAACCTAAAGTAGACCATCCTAGAATTGAGTACCTTAAGGTCTAGGATGGCCCTCCACCCTCCGGAGCTCTTGGGGACCACAAAGAGATTCGAATAGAATCCTTTTTCTAAATATATATTTTATTCATTTTCACATTCCATTTTACAATCACTTATATACAGGGTATTTGCTATAAGAAAAATAAAATAAATAAAAATAATAAAAAAAAGAAAAAAGAAAACACAACTCATCATTCACAACCCCACCTGACACTTCCATCCTCCATACACCCCATCTACCCCCTCCAACTTTCCTTTCCTCCCTCTAACGCTCCCCTCCTACTTCCCTTTCCCCTCAAACCTTCCTTCTCCCCTTACTCCCAACACACCCTCCTTACATTCCCCTTACTCCTTCCTTACTCCTCCCTCCTCTTTCCCTCTACCTCCCTCCTTGGTGTATTCCTTTATTCAAGTATTGTTTATTATAATCTGATAAAAAGTAAAATAAACCAAGGAAAAAAAAATATAAAGAAAGAAAAGAGAAAAAAAAGGGGGAAAAAAAAGAACAACCGTATATAAGTGCATTCTTGTTCTTATTGAGACTATATTAACACCCACCCACCCACCCCCCCTAAATCCCCATCCCTACTCCTCCCGACTTCCCAGGGCCCACACCTGGCACTGCCTTCTATCTAAAGTATCTTATGCTCGTATGGATTAAAAATAAAAGTAATATATTAAGAGAAAAAAAAAAAAGAAAAGAACAAAGAAAAAAGAAAAAAAAAAGAAACTCTTTGTGTTAAGCTCAGCCCCCCATCTTTATCTATGCTTAAATAGTATAAGTCATTCTATCTATATTTTATTCTCGTCTCTTGCTTCTTTGTTATTTACCCCGACCTCCTGTAGACTCTCCCATTCCTCTTCCTTAACCTTGTATTCAGATAAACATTTATCCAAATTTGTATAGACATCAATATACAATCTAGCTCAAAAATAATCCCTTCTAGTAAAATTTAAGCAGCGTGGATCATTCCACATATTCAGATATTACTTTACAGAAGAATAATCAAACTTTCCCTTCTAATAGGATTTAAACAGCGTAAATAATCTTTCTTAACCTTAATTTCAAACAGTAATTCAAAATAATCTGACCAAACTTTCCCTTCTTAGTAAAATTTAAGCAGAGTGGATCAAGTATTACTTTAAAATGATCTCGACCAGCTTTCCTTTCTAATAGGATTTAAACAACGTAAATCATTCCGCATGCATTTTGCCCTCATCCCTTGCTTCTCTGATATTTACCACTATCAAATTTATGCAGACATTAGTTTAAAATTTAGCTCAAAATAATTTCACCAAGCTTTCCCTTCTAATAAAAATTAAATAGCATAGATCATTCCACATATTCAAATAATAGTTTCAACAAGAATCAGTTTACCTTCTATTTTAAAATAATCTCTTCAAACTTTCCCTTCTAACAAGATTTAAACAGCGTAAATCATTCTGCATGCATTTTACATATATACATTCAGTATCACCCCACCAATAAATTCCGCTTTTTCTACCGGAGAGAGGTCGCAAACCCCCATTCAATCCACAACTTTGGCGAATATTTTAGAATGTCTAAATCCTCGAACTCCGCTTTTCTGCTTCTCCGAGGGAGGGGGAGCTACCCCCTCCATCTTGCAGCCATGTGGTCTGTTGCTTGCCTTCTCCTTCGGCTTGTCTCTCCTCTTTTCCAAGTGAATCAGGAAGTCCCGCCTTCAAAGTCTTGTAATAGAAATCTCGAGCCTCCGAAACAGAATTGAGACGAAGTCTTTGATTCTCAAATGTGACCGTAATGCCGGCTGGGGCCTCCCATCTATATTGAATCTGTTGATTTCTAAGCTCTTTAGTTAAAAAAGCATAGTCTCTTCTTGCTCTCAACATCTGGAAAGGTATTTCTTTGAAGACAATCAAGTCCTGGCCATCAACTCTCAAACTATTATTGTAAAATTTTTGCATGATCGCGTTTCTGGATTCTTTTGTGGAGAAATATATAATTATGTCCCTCGGGAGCTGTCGCTGTTCCGCTACCAACGAATTCTGGCGATAGATTTTCCGAATCTGCCAATCAAAGTTAAGTCCCGGGCTTCCCACCGCATGGCTGAGGGCTTCAACAAAGGTCTGTTTCAGATTCTCTCGCTCCTTTTCGCGGAATCCTCTGACTCTTATTGCAAATGCCTTCTTATTAAAGTTTATCATAACGAGCTGTTCTTGAGTGTCTCTAATTTTTTGTTGTAATATTTGAATATTAGTAGTCAAATTAGAATTAGCCTCCTCCAAGCTTTCCAATTTATTCTCTATTTCAGCGGTATAATCTGACAGGGCAGACACGGCTGCAAACGTATTCGCCTTCATTTGGTCAATTTTAGACTTTAAATCACCATATAGCTCCAATACAAATTCCTTAATTTCTTGTTTAAAATCATTAAACATTTGAAAAAAAAATTCCTGTGTTAAGAATTCTCCAGTAGAGGGCGTAGGAGACAAGGGCTGCGATTCCAGTGTAAATTCTTTAAGCTCATTCATAGATTCTTTAGGCACATTTGTAGAGAGACGCTTCGATTTTGACCTGGGTGCCATTATAAATAAACAAATAAACAGTGCTTTCGCTCCCCCCTGTTTCCAAAAAAAACAAAAAAAATTATCTTGTTAAGGAGCGGTCTGCAGGAAGGTAAAACCGGCTACGTACATCCCCTATCAGTCACCAACGGAGAGAAATCGCCATTTTGAAGTCCGTTTAAACAAAGAAGCCTCTAAGACAAATGGTGCTGGTATTTAAGATAGTAATAAAAGCATAAATCTCACAGGAGTGGGACCCGCCCGTATTAATCCTAGCTTCAAACAACTTTGCTTTGTCCTGGGGGGGGGAGTCGCCTGTCTGGGGCTGCAAAAAAAAAGCAGCTGAGAAGAACTGGCTGGAGATAAAAGCTCCGCTCACGCTGGATCTAATCTCTGTCCACAGCCAAAAAAAAAGAGAAAGGCTGTGAATTACGAATAGACCCTAGCACACAGAGCTACTCCCTGCCCCTTTATAGCCAAAAAGTGGTGATATCTATGATCTTATTTAGATATACAGACCAGATCTCTGAGAGGAGCTCGGTTGAGCCCTCCTCGGCGACAGGCTCCGCCCCCCCGGAAGTCGAGATTCGAATAGAATCCTGATTTCTTCTCCCCCTCTGGTACCAGCTCCACTGCTCTGATTTCCAGTAAATGCTGGATGGCCTTGCGCATGAGAGAGCGCTTGGCCGGGTTCCTGGAGGAAGAGAAGACCTGGAATCCATTCGGGGGTTGTGAGCGAAATTCCAGGTGGAACCTGAACCTGACTGTCTGTAACACCCATGCATGTGTGGTGATGTCAGCCCAGTGATCCACGAACAGAGAAAGGTGGCCACCGATAGGATGATTTGATCCCGAGTCACTTGTTTCTGCAGAAGGGGCTGCCGCCTCCCCCTCGAAAGGGACGCTTGCTAGATTGTTGGAACCTGTACCTGTTCCTAGAGAACTGTCTATCCCCCTGTCTGGGGATCCTGGGCGCAGAGTACCTTGGTTGTTGGAAGTCCTGTTCGGGTGCTCGAAAGTTGGACCTTCTGGGATACGGTGCCAAACGGTGATCCAATCGCTTGGATGTGGACGGAAAGACCTTCCGCTTGTTCTTGTCCTCAACAGCGATGGGGTCCAGGGATGGACCAAAAAGCTTTCCTCCCGTGTACTCTGTGCCTGCCAAATGCCACTTTGCCTGGAACTCTGCCTGCCAGTTACGCAGCCACAGCAAGCGGCTGGATGTCACTGACAAGTATACTGTGTCCAGTGTGGCGTCCGCCAAGAACTGGGTGGCTGCCATCACCTTGGTGATGTCCTGCAGGAGACTAGCGTCCGAAGCTGGGGTTCTATCTCGGAGCTGTTTCAGCCACAGCAAGGTGGACCTGTTAAAAAAAGGAGGCTGCTGTGGTAGCCCTGATTGCCCACAATACCGCCTGGAACATCCTGCGCATGACTAATTCTGCCTTCCTGTTCTCCGGTTTCAGGCAGTTGGAAATGTCTCCCATCAGCACTGGTGAGGAGGATGCCAGGCTTATCACCGGGATGTCCACTGAGGGAACCTGCAAGGCTTGATCAAAGTTAGCATTAATATTATAGAATCTGCTATCATTGCTCCCCAGGGTGGGAAAGGTGCCTGGTTGAGCCCATTGTGACTTGAGCACTTCTAGGAATAGGTCTGAGGTAGGGATTTCCTCCTTTTCCACCTGGGGTCTGTGGAAAGGACCTTTCTTGGCTTCCCTGCTCGTGCCAACCTTAGCAGTGTCCTGACTGGCTACTGGAACGTCCAGGTCTGCCGTGACCTTAGCTTTATGCAGCAGGGAGCTAAAGAGAGCGGATGGAAAGAGGCCCAAGATGGATAGGGCTTCAGGGGCTTGGACCTCCTCATCATCAGAGAAACCGACCTCCTTAATTTCCCCCTTCTCTCACCCTGACTCCTCACTAGCCGTGGAGGAAGAATCCTCTCTGAGGTCTCTGGAGGTGGAAGAACCGGGTCTTGGTCTAGATGACCTTGAGGTAGCTTACGAGCTGCTTTGCTCCTAGGCCACTGAAACTGACGCTGCATGCCCGAGGAGATGCCCTGGGCAATAGATCTGGCTAAGACCTCCTGGAAACTCTGGGAGAGCTCTGGGTAGGCAGGAGATAATCTGGTGGGCTCTGGATCCACATTTGGATCAGGGCTTGGACCAGGCATTATCTTGGCAACCTGCTAGGGCGGCAGCTGAAGGGGTCTCCTCACGCTCCAGAAGGATGAGCCGGAGATAGCGGGGGATAGGGAGCTACCCCCCCCTTAGGGAACCATGTGGCGAGGCTGTTAGGCCGGGAGGATCCCCAGGGGAGATGGCCCTGACTGGGGACCAGGATCTGGCCAGGGAAGGGCTGATCATGTCCCTATTTCTCCTGCCTGCCGCCCTGGTTACTCTCACCTCCTTCTTAGAGTGCTCTCTCCGCGATTTGGATGTGCACTTCCTTGCAGTGGATTTGCCCCTCTCCGCATGGTAGGTCCCTTCTCCTGGGTCTGCACCCCCGGGGAAGTTCTGCCCAGCCCTGCGCTCCTCAAATTGTCCGCCATTGCAGCCCCACTCACAGTTAGTCGATCCGCATCCATCGAAGCTGGGCAGCCGGTTGCTTGCGAAGGCTCATTCTCCATCGGCTCCTCGCTCTTCCTCCACCGCCGATTCGCGGCCTGAGCTGGGACTGGCCCACCGCCAGATGCTGCGGCCCTCCCCGGATTACCGGTGAAGTTCAGGCCCGGTCCTCTTCTGTGAGCTGGCAGTGGTCACAGGCGACTGCAGTCTCTGCAACCAGAGACTGGAACTGCGCTCCGCGCATGTGCTCTCTCACCCAAGATGGCGACCGCCAACCACGTGATCCGACCACGTGAGCCGCTCCGACTGAGCCGCTCTCTTCCTTCTTGCTTGGAGGTCCTCGCGAAGAAGCCTGAGCTGAAGATGTGCCATATGCACGGGGTTTGGGCTCCCCCTGCCACACCGCCAGGCCACTGCTCGGAAGCCTCTCAGCAGCGCTACCACTCCTGTGTAAGGCCGATCGCAGAGCGCATGAGAGAAGGTCAGTTGCATGCAATAAGGAAAAAATTTCAAAAGGGAAAAAATCTTGCACCGAGGAGATCCAGGTATTTAGCTCCTTCTGGGCCAAAGACTGAGGTTAATCTGGGGAGTCAGAGGAGGGGTAGAGGTGTGGCCTCAAGATTTACCTCAGTCTCCGGGCAGATGGGCCGTGACAATACCCAGCTGTGACTCCTCCCATGCCCCACTTCGGAGACTAGGCTGTGGGCAGGATTCAAAACACAATGATTATATATGTATACTTTTGTGTTATATTGGGGTTTTTTACTAAAAAGAGGCAAAAAATTAAATATGTATATCAAAAAGAAATTATAAATACCATCAATATAAAATGGAGCTCACTCAGAAGCTGAAATACACCAAGTAAATGAGATGAAAAAGTAGAGGAGAAAGTAAGGGAAGAAGAAATAGGAGAGAGGACAAAGGGGGGGAAGAGGAGGAGAGAAAAGAGGAGTGGATAGGGGAGAGAGGCGAAAGGGAGAGGAAGTAGAGAAAGTAAGGATGACAGAGAAAAGGAGGTAGGGAGGGGGAGGAGAGAGAGAGTAGGAAATGTTTGATAAAGTACAAATATGGTTTATGGAGAGCAGAAGAGCCAATAGTTAGTTTTTGGGAGGTTGATAAGATGAATTGATGAAACATTTAATAATACAATATGATGTTGGTTATGTATTAGTATACATGTGTTATGAAAATGAAAAAATAAAAAACTGTAATGAAAAAAATGGAAGTTGGATTAATGGAATTAGTTGTGTACACTGTATGCCAAGATAAAGACAACATGAATTTACGGTTACATAATTGTTTTATGGATGATTAATCTATCTGCATCTCATCTGCATCACTAATTCCTTTGCATGTTTACACAACAACAAGCATTCTAATTAATAATTAGCCTAGTTTTACATCCTCCACTAGAGAAAATGCTATTGTGCTTACTCACCCACTACTTTATCGTTGAAGATTTTAGGGAATCCCCGGTTGGGATATCTGCCTCTAAGCTGCCAGACATCAAAAAATGGTTTCCAGTCAATATAGTCCACCAGCTTCTGTAAGTCATAATCTTCAAAGACTCTAGTGCCAAGAAACTGTGGTTTAACTATGAAAATTCAACAAACAAATTTTGTATTTCAACATATGTTTTTTACAACAAACACAATTTTAATGTGCTTTTAGTACAAACACTTGATGCTGAAGGATTATCATATGCTTAACGTCAGTTAGCCAAGGCTTTGGACCCTATTGAATGCATGGAACATCAATGAATCTAACAAACAGGACTGCTATTGACTATACATTTATTTCCCTTGAACTAACCAGCTGGAAAATAATAAGAATATATGTATGGTTTTTCTGCAGCATGAGATGGCAAAAAAGGAACAGAAATAGTAAACTGTTGCATATGGGAAATTATAACTTTACAAATCCCTTGGTTGCTAAAGCCATGATGCCTTTCATCTGTCAGGGATGCTTTAATCTGGATTCCTCATGTCAATTTTGCAATTAACTTTCAGAGAATGTAGAGCTAATTCGTAGTAGCTGTTTATAATTCTCCACAAAAATTCTATATAGCAGTTTTAACCTATTTGCTTCTTACTTCATATAAGGCAGGCATAGATCAAGAATTCTTTTCCTATGACCTTCTCTTAATGTTTTTGGAATCCCAATTGTTCTAAATACATAGTACTCTTTTAAAGGTGCTAGCAGTGAGCATAGCAGATTGATTGATTGACCGATTAAGTATTTTTATCAGTAAGTAAATAAGGATCAAGTAAGAATCACATTTTTATCCTGTAATCAAATGACTCTTAGGGAGAACGTAAAACTGATAAAATATTCACTGTATAAAATTCCATAAAAACAGCATAAACACTCACTCCTAAAAATACAAATAATAAAAAGAGAAGTTAAAGATGATGTGATAACTTCAGGGAAAGACTTCTCAAAACAACTCCATCTTTAAAAGTTTTGGGAGCTAACCTGACCTCAACTGGGAGGCACAAGGCCAGCACTACCACTGAGAGAAGCACTTTCTGGCCTCAGCAATTCGAACTCTCATCAAAAGTGTTAGGAATAACGTTTTCTCTCTGTTAGCACTGATTGGTTGGGCCAATTCTTGCTGATATGAACAGTCCTACAGAAATCCATGACAAGCTATATTAAGTAAAGCAGCCGGCCAATCTTTATATACAAAACAGCCCTATTAATTCTTATATATTTTAAAAGTACTTTAAACTTAATATATTATTTAATTTTAAATTAAAATAAAGTTAATTAACTAGAGAAGCAAGAGAGCAATTTATAACAGTTCTCCAAGTAATTCTTTTAAAAAGTAGAGACTCTTAAAAATAAACAGAACAATATGGTAACCAGTTGAATTTCTGAGAGTAAAAATATTTACAAATTAATTTTCATTAAGTTATAAATACTGACAACTAGATTTAAATCCAATTTCAATTCACTATGGAGTTTTTTTCCCAAAAATGTCCGTGTTCCTAATAGAAGAAAATATATCTACTATAGCTCAGCACCTTCTAGCCCTGAAGATGTTACCTAGATGGCTAATGAAAATTCTACAAGAAAACAACCAAGCTCAGAGAGCACTAAGGATTCTACATATCTTTATTTTGGTAAAGCAGAAAACAATTTTAAAACTTAACCTGGTTTAGTCTCAGTTTTCCAGTCACAATAGAACCGTTTATTTCTTGCTTGCTCTAAAGACAAGTATTTTCTTTCCTACATATGGGAGGAAAATCTAGAGATTAGTGCAGTATGGTTTAAATCTAGCAATTAATTCATGTAGATAAAAGCAAATGGAGCTAGCAATAATTAATACAAGTCTAGTAGGCACCCTTATCAGCAGGAAGAACACTTTTTCCTAGTCACATAAAAGTGTATATAGCTATATAAATCAAATAAATTAATTATGAATATTTTTTTGAAATCAAGAGATTCCCAATAAATATCTCCAGGTGTATACTGTAGATTAAGAATCTCCATCTTCACCAGGAAGAGATACTCCCTTTTATATAGACACAAACCCACAAGAGACACAATCTGGCAAAAAAAAGAGTCCTCTTAAAAACAAAGGCAGAACTCAAAAAGGAAACAGGAAGAAGTGGAAGTGAAAATTTGAAGAAAAAAACAACAACACAGGTCTAAGAGTTTCTCACAACTTCAGATTAAAATCTGAAATTTCCAGAGGGGAAAAGAAATCTGGATAAAGAAGCAGAGGAGATAGAGTTACAGAAATTATGTTCATGTCTTGCCATTTGACCTTTCAATCACCAGTAAGGCGGTGCTGGTATTGTGACCATATCCCTCAGTCACAAAGTAGGGGTTTGAGGGAGGATATTAGATAAAATATCCCCTGAAAGACAAATGATAGCATCTTGAACTAGCAAGTTGCTAACACAAAGCAGGACCAGAGTGGAAGATCCAATGGGCTTCTGGGAGACATTTGACATAGCCAGCCTTATACCCCACACAATGCTCCTGTGATATTAAAAAGTAGTTTTACCACTATTTACCTTGAGTGAGTCATAATGATCCTGTCGAATGTCTTCATACTCGTCTCGTATTTCTTCAAAAAAGTCATCTTTTAGAGTTTCATCTAAAAGCTGAGAGCACTGTAACAAATACAACATAATGTTTAAAACTGTGATTAGGGCATCCATTATTTTTCAAATTCTTTCTTTTGAGAACTTACATACCTTAATGAGGTGACACTCCAAAACAGCATGTGTAGTAACTACCTTAACTTTTGTTGTAAAAATCACAGAATTACTGATACATCATATTTTCATATGAATACTATTTCAACTAAAAGAATGCCAAGTACTGAAGACCTTACTTGCAACTTCAAATATGAAAAAAAAAATGAATTAGTTAAGAAAGCAGATCTGAAATGAGAACATGATGAGAAAGATTTTCCCTTCATTCCTGGATGAAATGAAGGCTGACTATTTCCTTAAGTGGATGAAATCCAGGTGCACCTGATGAGAGGCAGAGTTTTGCCCTGGAATTGATGATTAAGGATTTCCTCCTATTCCCTCGCACTAGTTGCCCTGCTGCCTTAAGAAGATTGACATCTGACCACATATACTTATTTATTTATTTCATCACACATGTATAAGTATGAACATACATAAGTATAAACATGATTTTGGATACATGAAATGGTTATGAATAAAAGGGAAGATTAGGACAGGGACGGTAGGCACCTTGGTGCGCTTATACACCCCCCTTACAGACCTTTTAGGAATGGGGTGAGGTCGACAGTAGACAGTCTAAAGTTAAAGTTTTGGGGGTTTGGGGAAGAAACCAGAGTCAGATAGTTCTTTCCAGGCATTGACCACTCTGTTGCTGAAGTTGTATTTTCTGCAATCAAGTTTGGAGCGGTTTACCTTAAGTTTGTATCTGTTGTTTGCTCATGTATTGTTGTGGTTGAAGCTGAAGTAGTCATTGACAGGAAGGACATTGTAGCAGATAATTTTATGTACTACGCTTAGGTCAGACCGCTTACTTCATACGCTTAGAGCTATGCAGTCCAAAGAGGAGGGATTTGAAAAACATGATCTCACTGAAAAAGTATTAATATGATGTCAGACAGCAATGTGAAAATCTCTTAAACCAGTTCCTTCACTATACAAGAGGCAGACTAATAAGAACTGAGACACTGCTTAAAGTCAATCATGGCTGAAGAAGCAATACAAAAGTCTAATAAATTCTGTCCTTAACTTTCTTGGAGATTAAAAAACCTGCTATCAGTTTTTTTCCTCTGATTTTACAACCAAGGAAGAGGTCTTTTTTTTTTCTTCTCAAGATCCAAAATGAAGAAAAAGGAACTCAACAAATCTGAAAGTTCATACTGCAGAGTTCAAAGGGAACTTCATGGAGTTCAGAATATTTACAGACATTTACAAGGAGGTGGGTTTCCATCAAAAATATTTTAGAACATTTGGAATAAGGTTTCTTTTAGGAAACTTTAGAATAGTTTCTGAACAAATGCAAAACTGTTCAAAGACAAAATGAAAAGTGAGTTATCCAAATGAGCCAGCTGAAGCAAATAAGAGTAAAATACTACAGAAAGTGGAAGAAATTAAGATCACTCCTCGCAGGATTTTTTTATTAGTAAGGGTTGTAGCACAGTAATTAGGGTCCCTCAGGTTAAAATCCAACAATATTTTAGCAATCTATGTCTAGGAGAAAAAAGATATCTGAAACTAGGGTAGTTACTACTCATGTTCCTTTGGACTATCACTTCATGAGAGTATTTACTTATTACAGATTTAGGGGATTACAATTTGCAGAATTACCAATTAACATAGCCAAGATGGTTGGGAGTTATAATCTTTATCCATCTGGGATGCACCAGATTAGAGCAGCCTGGTATACATTTTCAGATAGAAATCTTATCACAACTTACAACAACTACACTTTTGGAGGCATCCAGGACATGAATGACAGGAGCACTATACCGTGGAGCAATTTTTACAGCTGTATGAGTTCTGTAATAACATAAAAGGAAACCTAAGAAAACAATAACCATATGAACAAACAGTCAAAAACATCAATGTGCAAATATGATTATATTCTGATGGAAAATCTGTAACTCCTTGGCAAATTCATCTTCTCATTTAAGGAAATGACAGCTAACATGGACATCACAAAGTCAGAGAAATATATTCATTATATATATGACTGCAAAATCCTTTTTATTTTCAACAAGTTCTAACATAATATACTGGAAACTAATCAATATCTAAGAGGCTTTATTTCTCAGATAAATACTGCTTACCTGAGCCAGATGACACCTTCTTAGGTGTCTTCCAATTTTATCATTCTCTGAATCTCCCAAATTTTCTTCTCAAACTCCCCAGAATGCCAGCTTTTCATATTTTAAAAACTATGATTTCATTTTCAGTGCTGCAAAGGCAATTCTCACTACACAATGGTACAAATTTACAACACACACCTCATAACAAAATCAGGTACTTAATTATCGACTGCTGTTAGAACAGCCATCTATAACTAGAAGAAACAGTTTGAAATTCTTCTTATAGTTTAGGTTTTCTCATCCCATTACATTTTTTATCTTTATTCTATGACGTATTACAATTCTCCTGGGACCTTTGCATGAAAATTTAGTTAATGAAAAACACATATGGCTTGATCCTCAATGTTGCAAAACCAAGATCATTTTTGCTAAATGAAATGTGTACTTGTACCAAAAATAAATCAGGTTTATACATCTATTTTTCAGTGAGGAAATCAATAACTTCTTTGAAACTTAAATTAGGATTCAGGCACTTGATTTTCAGATTTGGTACATTTAAAATGGTATAAAATGGTATAAATAAACACATCTAATAAATATTGATTAAAATAATCTAAAAGGAACATAAAACAGTTACTTTTGGAAATGGTATTCTTTTTTACATAAGCAATTCTATGTATTTAAGTCAACATCCTCTGCCAACAACAGCAACCTAACTTACTTGGAAGTAGTTGCTCCTCCAATCAGTAAAGGGATCCTTATTTCTAGTCTTTCCATTTCTTTGGCAACAGATATCATCTCATCCAAAGATGGGGTGATAAGACCAGACAAGCCAATTATATCTATAAATATAAATAGTCAAATTTTTCCAAAATTTTCTCTATGATTTCAGAATCTATGTTAAACTTTAAGGTAAAAATACCATTCAGTTGTTAAATGAAGCCATGACTTAGACCTTTCTCCTAACTTTCTATAGCTAAGAGTTATCACCCTGGACTCCTGGATATTCAACTCGTGTGAAATGGATAGGGTTAGAATTTCTAAATATCTCAAATATCTATGGTGAATACAACACTGTTGTCTTTTTAACCAGATAGTTATAACTTTATTCTTCCAGTCATTTTAAAAATGAAAAAATTAAAATATATTTGAATTCTAACTTAATTTTTAAACCACTAGATATTTTTTAAACCATTAGATAATTTGGTGAAAATTAACATAGAACCTACCCTTAAATAAATAAATCTGAATTCTATAAGCTGGCTACATTTGTACATGGTAAACTAAATAAATGCACTGAAGTTGAGCCAAAATAACCACATCTGCCAATGGACTGCTTAATATCAAATCAAAATTTTATCCTTTTTTCTGACAAATGCTAATGTATTTTAAGGATTCTGTTTTCAAGAAGAAAGATTGTACCAGTTATCACCTTAGTTACATTTGCTTAGTAAGCTTAGTGAGAACTAGCATTTGAAGATGCACATTTTCAAATGATGTAAATATATTCTTGAAACTCCATAAAATTGGACAAATACAAATCAAATTAGTGTGTACCTGCTTTGTTTTCAAGAGCAGCTTTAAGTATCTTGTCACATGGTGTCATAACTCCCAAATCTATAACTCTGAGGAAGGAAATGGAAGTTTGCTAATCAATTTGTACATATGCTCAATTAATCCATGTCTGTTAATAGTCCACACAAAAGTTCAATCATCCTGTGAGGAAGCCCAAGAGAACAACATTTGGCTTTTAATCTTCCCCTATACCTGAGTCTTCTTATAAAACAACTTCCCCATTCTTGATTATTATTGCACTTTCTTGAGTTACACTTCCAGTGTATTAAATTAAATTAAATCCAGTGACTTCTTATTTACCAATAAAGAGAATATTTGTAGCTCAGGGTTGAAATTTCTTATTTAAGAAGAACAGATAATTGAGAAATGAACTTCTTGGGCAGTAATACCGCTACCAAGTATTTCAAGAAAGCTTGCCATATTGAAGATTTCGACCTATGAACTGGCTATCCAATGTCCAGACCAAAATTCCCAGATTAAAATATATATCTGAATATTCTCAGGGAGAAATTGAACAGTTTCAAGTTCAATCATGTACTTCGATCAAGTTTCTGTAGAACTTTTATGATACCCTATACAATTTCATAATTTATTCCAAAAAGTTCTTGAGACTAAGTTTAAAATACTTGAGATCAAAATCTTCTGCCTTTGTGGTGATGTTTTTATTACAGTACACAGTATTCTGTAGAGATTCATGCAAGTTTAATACATTTACAAAGAAAAAATATATGTCTGCCCAGCCCACTCACAATAACTTGTGAGTTATTTTGTATTTGGGGTTTTATTTACAGAAATAAAACCCCAAATACAAAACCCAACAAACCCTCACTGTCCCACAACAGTAACAATCAGACAAACTACTCCATATCACCCAGGGGTACCCAGGTCTGCTGGCAAAACTATGTCAGCCTTTACTAAATCTCTTCCTGTGTGAACACATACACTTTATATATTCCACCTGGTTTTAGACTCAGTACTTTTTAAATTATATAAATAAACATATATAATAAATATTTATTAAAACATTCTAAACTGCCCTAACAAAGCTAGCACTTTAGCCAAATTATTAAATGTCCCACTTGCAGGAGACATTTCTAGCCTGTCAACTAATTACAGTACAAGGAGGTATGTGTAAGATCAAAAGGTTGAGTCTCGTTACCTGAAATTATTGCAGCCCAGAACGACTCCTACAATGTTCTTGCCAATATCGTGGACGTCACCTTTCACAGTAGCTAACACAATAGTGCCTTGATAAGGATTCTGCAAAAGTTAAGCCATTTTCAGAATTTACATAGATTTCATTTCTGAACAATTCCGATCATATGAATGACTGCCTTACTGCAACAACTGTTATGTTCAACTGTTTAAAGCAGTGACAAGTCCATATGAATATCAATTATTTTTGATTTCTGAATAAAAGTTTTACTTAATTCAGCTAAATCATAGGATGAAAATCCTCCAGTGGTCAAAAGAGCCTGCCCCAAACTGCTTTACAACTTGGAAGAAAATCCCAGCTGACAGACACAAAATAATATTTAACCTACATAAGACAGGATATGACAATAAACAGAAGGATGGAAAAGACTGCTTCAGTGCCCCTATAGCCCAGTTCCCTACATTGTTTGGAGAATCATTATGATGTAATGGCTAAAAGGGAAAGCTTGGAGAACTATGTGGACCTGGATATTTGAAAGACCAAGTACTGACTCTTGGGCAGAGGAATTGCTTCTGAAGTGAAAAGGGTGCAATTGTGAAGGAAAGGTAAGCACAGCAATTAGCCTAGGTAGAGAGGATTGTAGTCCCACCTCCTTTGACTTTGACCATAAAGGAGGACTCTTCTTCTCCCAAATAGTGATCTTTTCTGTTCCTCTCCATTACCAAAAGCTAAGGAAGGGGGTCTCCCACCTCAAAGGTGGCCTCTTTTCTAATGATGTCCTTGGCCCTAGCTTGCAGGACTGGGCACCACTGAGCGTTTGGACAGGTTCTTCTCCCTTGTTATAGTCCACAGTGAATGAAGACCAAAAGTGAGAGGAGGAGTGTCCGTGAAACTGATTTGGAACAGAAGTAAATAGAAGGAATAAGTGAATGACCGATTACAAACGACTGGTTTCAAATTATCTGTACATGATATTTATTTGAGTTGGGCTACAAAGTTTGGGTGAGAAATAATCTTTCTTGGTGTAATTAATAAAAATAGGAATATTTCTGCTATTTTAAGACCCTGTCTTTTCTTTCATCTCCTTGATATAATGAATATCAATCTACATTTGGTTAGGCAACCAGACTACTATCATGCTGTCACAACCATCATTTTGTAAATATATTGTCCATAGAAACAAAACCAAAAAATCCTGGGGAATTGTTGGTTAGTACTTAGAGAAAATGTAGACAAACTGTATGCCACTTATTTTGGTTTATGACTGTGACTCCCACCATTTCAATCACAATACATGATAAAGATGTAAAATTATAGTGCAAACCATCATAAGAATAGCAGATTGTCAACATCAGACTAACTAGACTTGAAAACTTTGGACTGAAATGCTCACGAACCATAATGTGTCATCTTAGGCTTGTCATTATGTCTCAACCTAATTGTCCTTGATTAAGACAGAAATGAGAACTAAGAGCATCATATAAATACATTTCAAAATATCTTTCCCCTAGCAAGGAATCACCTTGCATCTTAGGCAGTTTGCTGCAACTCAACAGACCACAAAGTGAAAAATACAGTTATTTCTTCAATCCATTAATTTGATCCTTATGAGAATGAAATTTGACAATATTATTGCTGTGGGAGTCAGCCTTTTTGAATACAAAACACAAGGGCCTTTTAAAAAATTACTTTTGTCAAAATAACAGAATATTCCTCATGGCTTCAATAAAGGCATTATTTGTACACAGGGATGTATCAGCAGCACAAGTGACTTCTATTCAATAAAAAGAAGTAGATCAGAGCATTGTAGCACAGCCTTCCCCAACCTGGTGCTTTCCAAATATGCTGGAACTGCAACTCCCTAAATTCTTAGCCATAATGGAAGCAAGCAGCCTTAGCATTTTCTCTCCTGAAGCCCCTACTTCTAGGATTCTCTATTGATTTCTTCAGTGAATGCTTTCATATCAATGTTTACACATTATATTAATTTCTTCAAGCCAAGAGCATTTCATTAATCTATACATGATAGTGGCATATCTATGGTTTTAATTTTGTTTCTTATTCATGAAAAACAGTAAGTGTTGGGGAGACAGTTTTAAAAAAGAAACAGAGGCACACACATAAATGTTTGCTTCTTTTAGTATATATATTTTGCTAATATTGGCATGTTTTTCTCAAATGAAGCCCTTGTGTTCAAACAGGTAGGAATTCTGCGAAGAGATAAATGAAAAAAGTCACCATGACTACATAACTATGGCTCTTTAAGGCTGTAAATATTTATCCTGATTACAGCATAGCTCATTTTCAAAACAAACAGGTATGTAACCCAGAGGCATCCAGGGGGAGAAATCAACAGCATACAGCAAGCATGCACAATCATGCTCTCAAAGCTCTGCTCCTTTTAAATAGCTGTGGCATACATCATATGAACGTAAAAATATTAAGACTTCAGTCTTGGCTGCCATGTTGAAGCTGTTATCTTCCCTTCCCTCTGCTGGCAACCTGACTACCCCTTAATGTAAACAAAAGCTTTTGATGCCTGAGAATTTCTGTGTTACTATAATGCTTAACTTTTTCTGTCTTCTTAAAAACGTAGCAGAATTTGGGGGAAATGAACATGCCACAATATGCCAAGGTTCAACATAATTATGCATTACACTCATGAAAGCCTGCGTGACTGGAGCTGAAGGGCATGCTCATTTAATCAAGTCAGGGGGAAAAAAGTCACAGTGGAATGGTCAAACAATAATCACAGGCCTAATTGCTTGGGGAATCCTAAAACTTCTGGGAATGGGAAGGGGGGGGGGGGGAAATGGGCTAAGCTCAGACTAGGCTGCAGTGTGGACCAGTGCATATATTTATTCTTAAGACATCTTCGGGATAAAAACAAGATGTTTTCTAACATTAAATGATTTGAAGCAGACTAATTGGGAATAGGACTAAATAGCTTTCCTCTTCATTCCTGGTACAAGCCTGCAGCAAAGCCATCCATTCTGAAAGATAATAACCAGTGCTCTATATTTGCTGTTCTTCTGGCACTACAGCAAGTATTCTGGGAGGTAACTGCACTCAGGAGAGCTTCTATGCCAGGAGATATGCACCTCATTTCGAGTTTGGATAGGACAGCAGCAATGATAAAATTCATATTCAGAAGCCAGCAGATTCCCACACACACTAGAACAGCAGCATTTAGCATTTCCAAAAGACTGCAGCATTACCAACTATTAGCTAATAATAATACAGGACTGGCCTAATTCCATACTGATTCACAACACACTTCCCCCTTTTTAGATAAACAAGTGGCTGCTAAATAAATACATCTTAAAGCAAGTAAGCTTTTTGATTGTTGTGTTTTTCACTCAGCATTTTGCTTTACCTCATTTCATTCCCTCCCCAAATGCCAAAGACAGCATAAAATTCACAATTTGTTCTTAAATCAACCCAGCCTTCGCAACAATTTGAACTACAAGAACAACTGCTGTTATTTCATTTTTTCATGCCTGTTAGGAATGAAAGAAATCTGCTACAGCACAAAGCATCAGGTTTCTTCCAGCCTCGTGATTGCTTCCAATGAGCAACTACACATTAGCTTGGCAGATGCTTCCTAAGGCATGAGGCTGCAGAACATGGAAGTCCAAGGCTTTTGTTTGCTCTGCCTTTGGAAGTGAACCAATCTGATTCACACCTCCCAAATTCATTTGCATTTCTCCAGAATCCATTTTTCAATTTCAAAACTGTATCACGTTATACATCAAACCACAAAATGCTTTTAAAACAAGAACAGTGTAGATTTTTAAAAAGAAAAGTGCCAATAAAGAGAGTAATAGGATTGGCATGGACTTACTAATGCATTTAGTGACATCAATCCTAAAAAGTCTGAATCATCCATCTCTTCCATGCTGGGACTCTCTAGTAACAACTAGCACCTCTTTGCTACATACCTTTTTGCTCAGAAACAACAGTTTGAAGTGAGGCTGTATGAGATTGTATAGACAGGCAATCCCCAAAATTAGTGTCAGGCCAGGAAGCTATCTCTTACAATGGGCCTTCAGACCCGCAACATTTAATGCTGTGAGAAAATGGGAAGGGGGTTTATATGGAGTGTGGGAAATATACAGTCATAATAACATTCCTTCTCAGAGAGTCAAGGACATCCTGCCCTGCACCTGGAGGGACATGACTGGGAGGCATCTCCAGTTGGGACGGTGCCTGATTGGGCCATATGTTGGACATGTGGGTGCTGGGCAGGGACTTGCAATTTCATTTGGGTGAGGAAAACCTGGAAGCTTTCAGATTCGGGTTTTCCCAGATGTGCCAATATGACATCTCTAATAAAGTGGAACTTTGAGGAACTTCAAGCCTTGGAATTTTCTATCATTGGGGGTGTTACTTGGAACCCTGACAATTGGCTTGCAAAATGAAGGCAAGACAATTCGCAATTCGCAATTTAATCAGCTTATATGCCGCCCAATCCCGGAGGATTCGGGCGGCTTACAAATACGAAATAAAATAAAATAACACATAGGGGAAAGAAACATACACAGTTTAAAAAACACACAACATACATTTGGCTTAACTGGGGGTTGGACCTGAGTTGAAAATAAGCAACCCCAGGCCTGTTGAAACAGCCAGGTTTTGGTGGCTTTTTGGAAGGCCACGAGACCTACCCAATGGGAAGAAAGGGCACAGAAACAAAGCTGGCAATGAAGGTAGACCACATCAGTGGAAAACTCTTATCACTGAAAATGATGCTGTAGAGAAAAACCCAGCTCAACAGAAAGGCAAAAACTATTCTTGCTACTGGTTTGTTTGTTTTTTTGCCTATTGAACATTCATCCAATTAAGTATCAAGTTTACGACTATGGATTTTTATGTAGAATACTATTGCTGTTTGTTTTATTGGCAACATATCAAATGGACAACTTTTATGTTTTCCGATCAGCTACCCATTTCTGTGACTCATGTAAGAGAATCTATTTATTGCAGAAGTTGCTGCCATGGCGTGCCATGAATTCCTGACCCACACAAAAATCTATAACACAACTGCAACAAAAATTAAGTTAAGAGATTCAAGGATTGAAGCTGCAAACTCACATCTTCCTCCGTGCTACCAGACAACGCACGTAATTCTTCTCTATCCTTCTCCATGAATGGGATAAGATGACCCACCGCTTTCTTCATAACTCTAGCGGATTTAATCACCTGGATATTCAGTTTCAGAAAAAGACCCATCAAACGTTTATTCAAGATTATAGCAACCAATGAATTAATCTGCAAGCAAACCATTCCAGGCCCCCAAAACAGAAAATTACCAATAAATACCAACTAAGTAACTTAGTAACTTCTAAGCAACTCCTTTACCAGTTTCTCCATTATCTGGCATTTCCAATATATTACATTCATATAGAGTGGAATGTTTTATTTGGCCAAGTGTGATTAGACACACAAAGAATTTGTCTCTGGTACAGAAGCTCTCAATGTACATGCAAAACAGGGTAATAATAATCACAATAATGACACCAATAATGGGGTAGTAGAGAAGATGAGAAGGATAATAACACTATTACAGTCTTACAATGTGGTTGAATATACTTAAGACATAAGAAAGTACTGTGAGGATTAAGTGTTCAGCAGTGTGGTGGCACAAGGGAAAAAACTGTTCCTAGGACTAGTTGTTTTGGAATGTAATGCCCTATAGCGGCATCCCGAAGGGAGGAGTTGAAACAGATTGTGTCTAGGATGAGAAGGGTCTGTAGTTATCTTCTCAGTCCTCCTTCTGACCCATGCAATATATTGGTCTTCTATGGAAGGCAGGCTGGTTGCAATTGCTTTTTTTGCAGTCCTAACTATCCGTTGAAATCTGTACCTGTCCTTTAGTTGCTGCACCAAACCAGACAGATATAGAAGTACAAATGACAAACCCAATAATTCCTTTTTAAAGCTGTATCAGCAGCTCCTGGGGCAGTCTGAACTTCCTGAGTTGATTCAGGAAGAACATTTTTTGTTGTGCTTTTTTAATGATGGTTCTAATGTTAGGTATCCATTTTAATTCCTGGGAGATTATACAACCCAAAAACTTGAAGGATTCTACTGCTGATACTGTGCTGTCCAATATAGTAAAAGGTGGTACAATTGAAGGTCCCTCCTAAAATCCACTCTCATCTCTACAGTTTTAATTACTGGTAAGAAAAGAGAGAAAGGAGACTATTGCCTCCATGGCAAATTAGTTCTATTCAAGTTCTAACACATAGCAAGAGGTGGTAGAATAGAAGGACTCCTCCTAAAATCCACTCATCTTTATAGTTTTAAGTGTGTTCAGTGCCAGATTGTTCCAGTTGCACCACAGGGCCAGTTGTTCAACCTCCAATCTATGTATGCAGGCTCATCACACCTCAAATGAGACCAATGACTGTTGTATTATCTGCAAACTTCACTACTTCTATACAAGGATCCTTAGAGATGCAGTCATTGGTATAGAGACAAGAGCAATGGAGAGAGCACACAGGCCTGAGAGGTGCCTGTGCTAATTGTTGGGTGCTCGATGTAATTTTCCCTAGCTTCATCTATTGTTTCCTATCTGTCAAAAAACTAGTAATCCACCTACAAGTATGGACAGACACTGCTAACTGAATCAGTTTAGAGTTTCTGAAGTGATGGTATTGAAAGCCAAACTGAAGTCATCAAAAAGGACCCATGCAAAGATCACTGGGGGTTAAGATGTTGCAAGATATAGTGCAATATCATACTGACAGCACCATCTACCTATGTATTTGCTTGGTAGGCAAACTGAAAAAGATCTAACAGCGGATCTATGATGATTTTCAAGTGGGCCAACACTGGCCTCTCAAAGCTCTTTATAACTACAGATGTCAGTAACTGGTCTGAAGTCTTTCAGTTCCCTGATGGAGGGTTTCTTGCAAACTGGGATGATAGTAAAGCATTTTGCCTCCTCAGTCCAAGACTTCACTGTTTTGATCACAGTTTCAAGTTTCTATCTATAAGCAGGGATGAGGTGAATCATACAATCATCAGAGACTCGCAGAGACCCATAGCTAGAGAGAGTGGGAGAGGGAGAGTAATAGGCACCTTTTAATGTACTTTAATATTTAATCTATTTAACCTTTTAATGTAGTGTCACAAATCCACCACAAACCTATCCCACTGGATTTATTGTTATAGTGACTTGCTAGTCAAGCAAAGTATACTAATGTCCTTCAAGTCCTCCAAGACTATCCAATGCCTGTCTAAATAAAGTAAGCCATGCTGAAGTATCAGCCCACATCTGAAAAGCTGTGCCTGGCTGCATTGAATGTGCATAAAAGACTAATTTGGAGAAAGCCAAACATTAAACCTATTAAAACTAAAAACTAACACATGAAAGCAGACGGACAGATTGTGAACATATTGCCAATCAAATATGAACAAATAAAAAAGGAGACTAAACTAACCCATGGGGTAAAATGCAGTTTTATCTGCTGGCATACATGGGGAGAGTAGAGGATATTTTCATTTTATGTCCAATAAGCCATTAACCCAGAAAGCCATCTTTATAACTAAATGTAAGAACAGCAATAGTCACTAACAAAAATGAAAATAAAGTAATACCCATTTTAAGGTACAATCTCTAATTGTTAGAGTAGATGTTTCCATACATGAGGTCCCATATTCAATCATCTCATGTTTACTACTAAAGGACCATTTGCAACAGGTGATGCCCAGGCAGTTTGTGGGGGGGAAACTATTCAGGATCAGCCACAGTTAGTACTAAAATAGGGCTGGGGTGCGGGGATTTGAGTGCTTATAAGATAAATCTGGTAGACTGCCACTAGGAGTCTAATCCTAGTAGCATAGGCTAAGCAGGGTTGAATGTAATTTGTATTTGGATGGGAGACCATTAGGAATTTTAAGGACATTGCATATTGTTACAAAGAAAGCTACATGGTTGTAGCAAGGATTTCCAATTCTCAATTGTGTTATTTATTCCCACTCCCAGTTCTCAATTAAAGGAAACTGGGTATTTCAGTGGAAGAAATCGGTTGAAGTATCAAAAAGTGAAGAGGCTCCTCACTTTTTTGATACTTCAACCAATTTCTGGGATCAGAATTTGTTCTGTACAGGAATGTCTTTTCCATTACACTTCCATTACAGTGAAACCTGGGATATGAAAATGTGTAGGTGTCTGTGTAAGCCACTACTGCCTCTAGAAAGTTGCTGCCAATGAGAGTAAGCAGTACTGAGGTAAAATGAACAAACTGTTTGGCTTGGTATAAGGCAATCTCCTATATTCTACTACAGCATCCTGAAGTGCTAAGAACTGGACATTGATCCTCCTTCAAGCCAAAGAAATCATTAGTGTAATGTTTAATTACACAGCTAAATTGGGATAGGCTAATGGAAACTTCTTTACCTGAGGAAGAAACATCTTGCCAGCTCCAAAAAGATCACCAACTATTTTCATGCCATTCATCAGGGGCCCCTCAATTATATTCAGGGGTCTGGGATACCTCTCTTTGTTTTGTCTAGCCTCTTCGGTATCCTCAATCACATATTTCTCAATGCCCTGGGGGGGAAAAAAACCACCTGGACATTAAAGTGGTTATATCTTCCCACAACAAGCATCATTTACTATTGCATTTTACAAAACCAGGTGGTCCAAGAACAACCTTCATAAAGAGACTGTAGTAATTCAAGGGTGTTAAAATAGGCTAATTATACCAAAAGCTGAATTAAAAAAAATAAACCTACAGAATAATTAAAGTTAAAAAAACCAAGAAAAATAAAACATATTAGTAATGTCAATTAAAGCATAAGAGGCAATGTTTTCAACCTCTTTCAAAAATAATCCTGAAAGAGTCTGGCAAAGGGACAGAATAAAAGCATTCACCAGCAGGAGGCCTCCTCATTATCTCACTTCCCAAAATTGTGTGTGGATATTCTGAAAAGGATCTCTGAGTTAAGTTTTAAAATAAACAGGCTGTTCTTGAAGTATTCAAAATTACACTTCCTTTTTCATATTGGCAGCTTCTGATCTGCTAAGTGCAATTAACAGCAACTGGTTTCAAGCCAGCTGCAGCAAGGCGTTGTTAAAGCCTTGCCTAAGGTGAACCTCCATTTTTCATTACGAGGTGTTGATGCTTTGAAGGGGATTTTAAATTGAAGCCTGTGAAGAAAGTTCAAAATGTTTTTCAAGCTTGGCGCCTTTTAAGATGTGTGGATTTCCACTCCCGGAATTACCCAGCCAGGTAACGTGTTCAGAATTCTGCAAGTGGAAGTCCACACATCTTAAAATGCCCAACTTGAAGAACTCTGTTCTAGATCTAAATTTGTAAGAAATGTGAATGGGCATATATTTGTATTCTTCAAGAGAAGTTCTTCCGATTGAGATCCCAAATGGGCCATTGGAAGTGCACTGTATTTCTCAATTCATCAGGAACAAATCCTGGAAACGTGAACCCTGGTGGCAAAACAGATTTGGGCTTGTACTGTCCAGCAATGTTTCCCCTTAGGATTAAACTTAGTCAAAGAGGCAATGGAATAAATTTTAGCTCATCAAACAGGTAAATTCACCTTAACAAGGCCATACTCCAGTCTTTCTTCTACAGCTCCATTTCTCCATTCATCGGTCTGTACCACTTTTTTCCCTCCTTGAGCATGGGTCTGGAATGAGATTAAAGTTTTAACTTTAGAAGTTAAAATGAAATCATTTGCGTCACAACTACTGATAAATATATTGAAACTATCTTCCTATAACTGGAATAAGAGGTTTCTTTTCCAATCAGATAAGACCGCTTTCTGTATCAGAGCTTGGAAGGTCTTTTAGGCCAGTGGATCTCAAACATGTTGGTCTCAGGACTGCTTCACGTTCTTAAAAATGACTGAGGTTCCCAGAGATTTGGTATATGTGGGTTATATCTTTTAATATTTATTGCATTAGAAAATTGCATTAAAAATGAGAAATTTTAAAATATTTATTTGATTTCAGGGTCCCCATGAAAGGATATTGGGGACCCCCAGAAGTTCCAGACCACACTTTGAAAATTGCTTTTAGGCCATTGAAAAAACATAATTTTAATAGAGTTGTGGGTCAAAGTGGGATAGCCTTCTCAGATTCTTTGTTGATTCCAAATTTCAGATTCTGTCTACACTTCTATTAAAATGTAGTGTAGAATCAGAGAAATAGGCAAAAGCTACTATTAAAGCAAAGAGGTATAAAACATTCCTCAATTCATGGGAAACAAGGTAGTATTCAGAAGTGACTATGTAGCAATAGAGGTTTAATAATTGTTCTAGCCTTCCTATGGAGTTAGGTTTTCTGCTCTAGTCTACTTTGTATAGTTGACACGAAGACCCAAAATTTATGTTTTATTCACCAGAATAATATTCTGCCACTTGGGTAAATACATAGTTTTTGTATAAACACAATATTAAATGTGTCACCTCAGCTCCAAAAAGATTTTTGACTGAATGTACAATATATTTAGCCATGTCCTTTATTTTATGTCTTTATTATGACCTTCCAGCCTCAGAAATACTGGGGGGGGGGGGGGGGGAGAATAAGCAAAGGGCAGGGTGGAAAGATTATTTACCTCAGCATTATATGATTAAGATCCCTTAAAAAAATCAAGGGCATGTTGAGGCATCTTATATTTAGCTGTATAGAAGATTCTTTCAGATCAGTGCAGAGTTGCATTGGATCGTTAGCGTGGGTCTGATGATATGGCACAATTTGCTCATACCTCACACTTGAATACAGATAAACTTGCACAGGACAACAATGGAAAGTGGGTGAAATATATATTTTGGAGTGTTCTGGACTACAAGTAAATCACCGCATTATCAAATTGATCAGTATCCAGAAAATTAATGTCTAATGAAAATCTGACCTAACCTGTTTCATGTGCTCTCTGGTCTTACATAATCAGGGCATATGCATAAGATACTCTACACATCCAAACATTTAACGGCTGCAGATTGATTCCAGAAAGCTTTTGCTTTTAAATGAGGTAAGACAGGAAAGCATAAATATTCCATCAATAGGAATGAAAATACCAAAAAAATGGAGCTTTGGATTTTTATTTCAGGTAATATAATTTAAATGTATCCCCAGCCAGTCTAGCAGCAATTTATTTTAAAAATCTAATAACTTAACTTGGCTTTAGTACAGTCCCTCTTGGTGATCGTTTATGTTGCATCACGTAATGCATCACTAATGAATCAAACACTGTTCTGAACTGGAATGTGCCCGTCAGCTTAATAGAATGATCCACCCTTTCTACTCTGTTGTGCAATAATATCTCAGTCTCCTTTCACTTAAAATATTTTATTATATACATTATTATTTACATTACATAAATGTGCTGTGGTTTATGGAGCATGTCAACCAACAAATTCTGATGCTAGTTATTTTAAACAGTAACACCAGCAAAGTTGCTCCTTCCCTTAGTATTTTCCTTGTAGAAATAGAATAGAAATAGAATTCTTCATTGGCCAAGTGTGATTAGACACACAAGGAATTTGTCTCCGGTGCATAAGCTTCTCAGTGTACATACTACAAAAGTGATAGATCATTATCATAGTCAGTGTAAAAAATACATTCATCATAAAACATTAGATACAACACATAGAGATAGTCATGGATACTAAATAAGAAATCAACATAAGTCATACTAAGATATTAAGTAAACAATATAAATTGTAAGATACAAGTAACAAAGTTATAGCCATAAGAAGATAAGGAGATTAGTAGTAGGGAAGATGAGAATAATGATGGTAATACTGCCTTTCTAGATAGTTTGACAGTGTTGTGAGAATTAGTTGTTTATCAGAGTGATGGCGAGGGGGAAAAACTGCCTTTGCGTCTAGTTGTTCTGACGTGCAGTGCCCTATAGTGTTGTTTTGAGGGTAGAAGGTGAAACAATTTATGTCCAGGATGTGAGGGGTCTGTAGATATTTTCACAGCCCTCTTTCTGGCTTGTGCAGTGCACAGGTCCTCAATGGAAGGCAGATTGGTAGCAATGGTTTTTTCTGCAGTTCTAATTATCCGTTGAAGTCTGTGTTTGCTTTCATTGGTTGCAGTGCCAAACCAGAGAGTTATAGAGATGCAGATGACAGACTCGGTAATTCCTCTGTAGAACTGAATGAGAGCAAAAACTACAACTTACAACCTGTCACAGTGACTGCTTGAAGTTATGACAGATCCCCCAAAACAGAACTTACATTAAGACTCCTTATCTATAGTCACATGACCATATTTTGGGCTCTCAGCAACAAGCCCAGATTTACAGCCATTAGCATCATCCCCTGATCACGTGACCATGATTTACATCGTTTTCTTCAGAAACTGGTGTTTACTTATACTTTCCAGAAAGAAAACACCTCAAAGAAAACAATGGGTTTGCTTAATGACTTTTTTACTCACTTAGCGACCACCATGTTCACTTAACAACTGCTGCAAAAAAGATCTTAAATTTGGTTGCGGTTATACTTTAAGGCTATCACAAATTATGTTATGACTGAAATTGCAGGCTCAATTACAGTTGAAAGTCGAGAACTACCTATATACCATCTGCTTCAATTATCATCATCATCATCATTTAGGTATTTAGGTATTTATTGGGATTTATATGCCGCCCTTTTCCCTGAGGGGACTCAGGGCGGCTTACAACCACAGGGGAGGGGAAGTGCAAGGTCAAAACAAAACAATATGTGAACAACAAAAAAATAATAAAACCCAACTTTCATTCAGCAATCAAACAAACACTCGGGCGGGTAATTAGGAGCCTATCCCCAGGCCTGCTGGGAGAGCCAGATCTTGAGGGCTGCGCGGAAGGTCTGGATAGTGGTGAGGGTGCGGATCTCCATGGGGAGCTCGTTCCATAGGGTCGGGGCAGCAACAGAAAAGGCTCTCCTCCGTGTGGTCGCCAGTCGGCATTGACTGGCAGATGGAATTCGGAGGAGGCCCAGTCTGTGCGATCTAATTGGTCGATTTAGGGAGGTAATCGGCAGAAGGCGGTCTCTCAAGTACCCAGATCCACTACCATGGAGTGCTTTAAAGATGGTCATCAGTATCCTGAAGCGCACCCGGAGACCAACAGGTAGCCAATGCAGCTCGCGGAGGACAGGTGTAACGTGGGCGAACCGCGGTGCGCCCACTATCACTCGCGCGGCTGCATTTGGACTAGCTGTAGTCGCCGGATGCACTTCAGGGGCAACCCCATGTAGAGCCCATTGCAGTATTCCAGTCTAGAGATCACAAGGGCTCGAGCGACTGTTGTGAGAGCCCCCCGATCTAAATAGGGCCGCAACTGACGGACCAGGCGAACCTGGGCAAATGCCCCCCTGGTCACAGCCGACAGCTGGTGATCAAGAGTCAGCTGTGGATCCAGGAGGACTCCTAAGTTGCGGACCCTATCTGAGGGGTATAGAATTTGACCCCCCAGCCTAAGTGTTGGTATATTAGCCAAATTATTGGGGGGGAAACACAACAGCCACTCGGTCTTATCCGGGTTGAGTACCAGTTTGTTAACACTCATCCAGTTCTTAACGGCCTCCAGCCCCTGGTTCATCACGTCCACCGCTTCATTGAGTTGGCACGGGGCGGACAGATACAATTGTGTATCGTCCGCATATTGATGGTATTTTATACCGTGCCTCCGAATGATCTCGCCCAGCGGTTTCATGTATATGTTAAATAGTAGGGGTGATAGGACCGAACCCTGAGGTACCCCACATGTTAGGGGCCTCAGGGACGATCTCTGCCCCCCGACTAACACCGACTGCGACCTGTCCGAGAGGTAGGAGGAGAACCACCGCAGAACAGTGCCTCTCACTCCCACCTCCCGCAGTCGTCGCAGAAGGATACCATGGTCGATGGTATCGAAAGCCGCTGAGAGGTCAAGGAGAACCAGGATGGACGCATAGCCTCCATCTCTGGCCCTCCAGAGATCATCGGTCAATGCGACCAAAGCGGTTTCTGTGCTGTAACCAGGTCTGAAGCCGGACTGGAAGGGGTCAAGATGATCATCATCATCATCATCATCATTTTAGCCACGGTTTATCCACTGCAGGATGAAGGCCTCTTCCACGTTTCCAACCAATATGGTCCTGACTTTCTTTTCCCAATAGGGCCCACAATACTTGCTGATGTCATCAATCCATCTTGTTTTAGGTCTCTTTCGTAGATGATTTTTATCAAGTTGGATCCATTCTATGAGTGGCCTTGATCCACCTGCCATCAGTTGTTCTTGCTATGTGACCAGCTCATTTCCATTTCAATTCTTTTAATGTCTTGATGGTATTGTATTTTATTTATTCTCTAATACATGTGCAGGTCTTTCCATCTTCTCTTTAATGCCAAGCATGTATCTTTCCACCGTACTTTGCACCACTCGTAGCTTTTATATTGATTGTGAAGTTAATGTCCTGTTTTATCGGCATATGTTAGAGCAGGCAGCACACACTGATCAAAAACTTTTCTCTTCAGGCATGAGGCCAGATTGTTCTTGAAACAATCTCCCCTTATGCCTGAATCTGTTTGAGTATAAAAACAAAAAAACCCCAGGTTTTGTAACCTGTAAGGTGTGCAGCAAATGAATATTATCACATGCTAATGTGCTCCACATTCCCACCCCCTCAGCCCCTTCCCTTTGCTCACATCTCTGTGATTTGCTGCTCTTTATTAAAAATGGCAACATTTTAAGGTTCCCAAACGTAAAGAACCTGATTAGGATCTCTCTACAGATGTTTATCTCAAGTAGGCACAGCTGGGGATTCAGAAGGCTGTGGATTTTGAAGATGTTGGCATGGAGAAAGATTACTGGATCATTGTTGTTACAGTTAGACATGAATTTCTGCATTCTCAACTCTGGGACATAACAAATTAGCATGCATCTTACTAAGAAAGAACTCACTTGTTTGCACATTTATAGCAAATACCATATTTTGTATTAATTGTAATTGTCCTGGATTTTTTGCTGTGTTTTATATTTTCCTCTTAATTTTCCTTTGATGTTTTAATAATTAAAAGAAAACCCAGTATCTTATAATTCATACTCTTGAAACAAAAATGTGTTTCTTGTCATGCTTATCTATGTATTTTCCTAAACTACAATTCTACTTTGTTTTTCTTTGGGAAAGGCAGAAAAGGCCAATGTTTTTTCCCAAAATCTTCCGAACGCAGCATGATTTTATATAAAGTGCTTTGAGGAAGAGGGGGAAGCAAGGGGACATTTGAGGTTACATATATGTAAACAAACCAAGTCACTTAAGAATAATTCACAAAGCAATTCTTCAGGCTTTCAGCATTCATGTCTAAAAGTTAACTTGTGCATATGAAAAATAATTTAGGCAAAATGTAACCTGAGCATAATGCAAAAGTTTTTCCGTTGCATCTGGATCTTTATTCCATATCAAATCTTCACACAACTGTAAAAGTTCCTTTTGGATGTCATCATATACTGGCAGATTTCCTGCATTCACAATCCCCATGTCCATTCCATGCTGAAAATAAACACGGGGGGGGGGGAAATCAAAATGGATATTACAATTTCTTCTACAATGGTATTTTTCAATCAGAAACTATTTTGTCCAAACCATCACATTACCTTAATTGCATGGAAAAGAAAAACCCCATGCATTGCTTCTCGAATAGCTTCCATTCCTCGGAAGGAGAAAGACAAATTGGAAAGGCCTCCACTTATTCTGACTCCAGGCAAATTTTCCTAACAACAGAAATTCCAGCAAAGTAATGAAATGTTACAATGAAAGAATAGATACCAAGTGTGGTTAGCATTTTCTGGTCACCGAAGAAACAGCACAAAAGAGCAATACACAGAACATTATCTGACTGCCACTTACATTATTGTCAGGAAAAAAAATGACAAATAATAAACAAATCTCTGACCAGAAAAATGTTCATCTCAAGAGAAAGCCTCCTATATTTAAAGAGGTTTGTCTTATATATCTTTCTATGACCATACAAAATAAAAATTCATAGGAATTTTGTTTTCTCTTCCTTTTCTTTTTGAATATTTTTTTAAATGAACACAGACAAAAAAAAACAACACAAAACCATCTTTCATTACAAAGTGTAGAAAGGGTGACAGTTGGTTACAAAAACTTCCATGCATCCCCTTCCACAGTCATCACCTATAATTCATATCGAATCACATATTTTTAAATCAGGTATGCAGTATTTATATACATTGCTTTCATCATACCTCAGCCTTCATTTGACTGTAATTGTTTTTACATCCTTTTATATGAAATATTCCAATTTAAAGCAAAACCACATAATGGCATTTTATTAACTCATCCCAACGTCTTTCAATAAAATTGCATCTTTATAACATGTTCTAAATAAAAAATTGATTGTTTAATTTCTAAACTTCCTTTCATAGTTTCCATTTGCAATTTATATAGAATTTTCTCTTAACAAAGCAATGTATATATATGCATTATTATCTTTATCAATCATTTATTTAACTATAACCATTATCACTTCATTTTATACATAATACTCTAAATTTAACTAAATGTTACTTAATGTTTATTATTAGTTTGCATTACATCAACCTGTGTCTTTCCAGTAATAGTGCAGTCTTATGTCTCTTGCCATTTTTAGCATTAGCATTCTGATTAATTTCTTGGTAAGTCTTATATAGACTTCTCTTCGGAAGTTATTGTTCATTTCATTTCTTATGTAAACTCAAAACCCTCCATTTGCTTCTTCAATCAGCTTATCTTTAGTTATCACTTGTGCTTCTCATAAAGTTTCTCTCCTTACTTCCATCATTTTTTCTGTCTTTCTTCTTCTGTACTTTGAAGTCTGGGATAGAGTTCCAGTCCATCTATTTCCCCTTTCCATATTCCACTCTTTTCATTTCCAGCCAGGCTCAGTTTACTATCAATATCAACAGTTTTCTTGTTTCTTTGATTATTTTTCGAACTCTGTCCTCCACTTTTTCCATTTGATAAACATCCTCAATTTTTCCATCAAATTTTACTGTGCTGGGTTCTATATTCTCCAATCTCTTCTTTTTTTTTCTGTTACTGCTAAGATCTTTTAAATTCCAAACATAATCATTTGCAATGTTAAGGTTTCTTTTTCTTGTTGCGCCATTTTCCAATTTGTAAACACTGCCACTATAACATTCGAAGCTTTTGTTAGATTTGAAGAGAGTTCATTTATAATCTTTCAGTCAAGGTCTCTCCTCTCTCCACTCCAGCTATTGAAAGAGCTCCCGAACAGCACCTGTATAATTTTTAGTATTTTTTTTAGTATTTTATTAGGATTTATAGGGCGCCCTTTTCCCTGAGGGGACTCAGGGCGGCTTACAATCATTAGGGAGGGGGTGCAATTCAAAATAAACAATATGTGAGCAAAATAAAATAATAAAAACACAACTTGCATTCAACATTCAACACTCGGGTGGGGCAAATTAGAGGCTTATCCCCAGGCCTGTTGGGATAGCCAGGTCTTGAGGGCTGCGCGGAAGGCCTGGACGGTGGTGAGGGTCCGTATCTCGACGGGGAGATCGTTCCACAGGGTCGGAGCTGCAACAGAAAAGGCTCTCCTCCGTGTAGTCGCCAGTCGACATTGACTGGCGGATGGAATTCGGAGGAGGCCCAGTCTGTGCGATCTTATCGGTAGGAGGGAGGTAATCGGCAGAAGGCGGTCTCTCAAGTACTCAGATCCACTACCATGAAGGGCTTTAAAGATGGTCAACAGCACCCTGAAGCGCACCCGGAGATCAACAGGTAGCCAGTGCAGCTCGCGGAGGATGGGTGTTATGTGGGCGAACCGAGGTGCGCCCACTATCACTCGCGCGGCCGCATTCTGAACTAACTGCAGTCGCCGGATGCACTTCAGGGGCAGCCCCATGTAGAGCACATTGCAGTATTCCAGCCTAGAGATCACAAGGGCTCGAGTGACTGTTGTGAGAGCCTCCCGATTCAGGTAGGGTCGTAACTGGCGGACCAGGCGAACCTGGGCAAATGCCCCCCTGGTCACAGCCGACAGATGATGGTCGAGAGTCAGCTGTGGATCCAGGAGGACTCCTAAGTTACGAACCCTATCTGAGGGGTATAAAATTTGACCCCCCAGCCTGATAGATGGAACATTAGCCAAATTGTTGGGAGGGAAACACAACAGCCACTCGGTCTTGTCCGGGTTGAGTACCAGTTTGTTAGCGCTCATCCAGTTCTTAACGGCCTCAAGACCCTAGTTCATCACGTCCACCGCTTCATTGAGTTGGCACGAGGCGGACAGATACAATTGCGTATCGTCCGCATATTGATGGTATTTTATCCCATGCCTCCGAATGATCTCGCCCAGCAGTTTCATGTATATGTTAAATAGTAGGGGGGATAAGACCGAACCCTGCGGCACCCCATATTTTAGGGGCCTCAGGGACGATCTCTGCCCCCGACCAACACCGACTGCGACCTGTCCGAGAGGTAGGAGGAGAACCACTGCAAGACAGTGCCTCCCACCCCCACCTCCCGCAGTCGTCGCAGAAGGATACCATGGTCGATGGTATCGAAAGCCGCCGAGAGGTCAAGGAGAACCAGGATGGACGCATGGCCTCCATCTCTGACCCTCCAGAGATCATCGGTCAATGCGACCAAAGCGGTTTCTGTGCTGTAACCGGGTCTGAAGCCGGACTGGAAGGGGTCAAGGTAGCTAGCTTCCTCCAAGGCCCGTTGAAGCTGGAAGGCCACCACCTTCTCAACAACCTTCCCAACAAAGGGAAGGTTGGAGACAGGACGGTAGTTATTTAAAATGGCTGGATCCAAGGATGGTTTCTTCAGGAGGGGTCTCACCACCGCCGTTTTAAGTGCGGCGGGGAAGTGCCCCTCCCAAAGGGAGGCGGTTACGACCGCCTGGATCCAGCCACGTGTCACCTCACTGCTGTTGGCAACCAGCCAGGAGGGACATGGGTCCAGAATACAGGTGGAGGCACTCACAGCTCGAATGGCCTTGTCCACATCCCCAGAGGCAACATCCTGAAACTCAACCCAGAGATGGTTTGCCAAGTGATTCTCTTGTGTCCCGGCTGGATCTGCAGCGGTGGAGTCCAAGTCCGACCGAAACCGAGCAACTTTGTCCGCTAAGAATTGGGCATAATCTCTACCCTGCAAGGGTTCCCCCGTATCCCTCCTATTTAGGAGGGAACGGGTTATCCTAAACAGGGCGGCTGGGCGGGACTCAGCGGACGCAACCAAGGTGGCAATATGAGATCTTTTTGCTGCCCTAAGTGCCCTGATGTACTCCTTGGTGCAAGTTGTTAGGAGTGCTCGGTTCGACTCGGACTTATCGGACCTCCACAAGTGCTCTAGGTGTCTCCTCCGGCGCTTCTTCTCCCGGAGCTCCTCGGTGAACCAAGGAGGTCTCCGGGATCCGCTGACCCGGAGGGGCCGTGGTGGCGCAATCCGGTCAAGAGACTCCGATGCCGCTGAGTACAAGGCAGCAGCCAGAGTCTCCGCCGAACTGTGGGCGAGGGTATCAGGAATAACCCCAAGCTCCGTCTGGAACCTCAAAGGGTCCATCAGTCGCCTGGGGCGGAACCACCTGGTCGGTTCCTCCTCCCTACGGTGGGGGTTTGGCCTCCGGAAGTCAAGCCTCAGTAGGCAGTGGTCTGACCACGACAGGGGTATGGTCTCATTACCCCTCAGACCAAGATCACAAGTCCACTGCTCCGAGAGAAATACGAGGTCGAGCATGTGACCCGCTGAGTGGGTTGGGCCCCGAATTACCTGGGTCAAGCCCATGGCTGTCATGGAAGCCATGAACTCCTGTGCCCCATCAGAGTGTTCACCGAGCGATGGCAAATTGAAGTCCCCCAGAACCATAAGCCTGGGGAACTCAATTGCCAGCTCGGCTACTGACTCGAGGAGCGAGGGGAGGGCTGCTGCAATGCAGTTGGGAGGCAGGTACGTTAGCAGCAGACCCACTTGACCCTTGAGGTCCAACTTCACCAGCAGAATCTCACACCTGACAAGCTCTGGAGCAGGGACCCTACGAGATACTAGAGACTCCCGGATAACAATAGCCACACCGCCACCCCTTCCCTGGGCTCTCGGCTGATGAAGCACCTGAAATCCTTCTGGGCACATCTCTACAAGGGGGACTCCTCCTTCTGTGCCCAGCCAGGTTTCAGTAATACATGCCAGGTCTGCCCTCTCGTCAGAAATTAAGTCCCGGACGAGGGGAGCCTTGTGAACAACAGACCTGGCATTTAGCAACAGCAGCCTGAGACCAGGGTCCTGATTACTCGCGCCATCTGGCCTTGGAGTGGGACTCATAGGGCCGGAAGGAGGGATCTCTGTAATATAGCGAACCCTCCTTCCCCGGTAATGGCCAGCCCTAAAGTCCCCGCCGTATCTGCCTCTCCCTGTAGTGACCATAATGCTCCGACCCACTCCCGTAGCAGTAATCCCCCCAGCCACCTCAGTGGCCCCCGCATTCCCCAGCAGGCCCTCCGAGTCATACATATTCATTCACTCACCCAAACAATCCCCACGTAATAGTTAAAAACAAAACAAAAATACAGCAATAATTACAATAAAAGTGGGAACATTCACTCAAACAGGCATAACACAAACATATCCCATACTAAGACAGAAAGAAGAAGAGAGAAGAAAAAAGGAAGAATTTGTTAAAAGAATAAAAAATAATGCGCAGCTCTTAAATTAGGATTGGATTGTAGATGGGTTCGCATAAACCACCCGTGCTCTTCCCACTATCACTCACAGTAAAAAAGCTGAGGAAAAAAAACAAGGATAACACACTGTCTAATGTAGCTTAATTTCGCCGCTTACTTTTATTTCCAAATTTAATTTAACTTTGATTTTTTGGGGGGTAATCTCTTGTCTATTAATAAAATTTCCTCACCAAATGGCATACTTTCTCTTTCTGCTTTCCTCCCATTCTGGAGCTGTCCCAACTTCAACGGCTTCAATAGCAGTAGACTTATATACCGCTTCATAGGCCTTTCAGGCCTCTCTAAGCGGTTTACAGAGAGTCAGCATATTGCCCCCAACAATCTGGGTCCTCATTTTACCCACCTCGGAAGGATGGAAGGCTGAGTCAACCCTGAGCCGGTGAGATTTGAACCGCTGACCTGCTGATCTAGCAGTAGCCTGCAGTGCTGCATTTAACCACTGCGCCACCTTGGCTCTAGTGGCTGCGCTTCTATTGCCGGCAAGAAGAGATTCTCCTGGATCAATCAGGGACTTTGCGATGTCCCTGAGATCCACAGGACATACTCTTCCTTGTCACCGTCTCTGCAGGACAGTTTAGGTCCAAAAGGACCATCCAGGGACAAAAGTATCGACTGCAAACCTGGAGCTCCAAGATTGCACATTGTATCATCATGACACTAGCTCCTCCTTTCTTTAATATTTTCATTCTGCTGTGAAAAAGTCTATATGCTCTTCAGAACTAGAGCTGTGGAGTCTTACAGATTACTCCATTAATTTCATATTTGGGTTTTTTAGGAAGCAAATAATTTCTTACTCCAAAACTATTTTACTGGTGCCAGGTGTTTCTGTATGAAATTGATCAGCCCAAAGAAAACAATATTACAAATGGACAGACAACTGTAGTTGAATCCCATCCCAAGGAAAGTTGTATCTTAATCATTGCATAACTTCAATAGGGAAGATTAATTCATTGGTTGCTATCAATCTGCCTAAAACATGATAGAAGACAATGGGAACCATATACATTATGTAAACTAAGAAGTTATGCAACACAGACATTCTTTTCACACAAGGACATTCATTGTGTTATATCTGCATATGGACAATATGTTAATTCATATCTAAGAAACTTTTTCAAAGCTTCTGAACCATAATCCTGGAGAATGTCATATCTCATTTCTATAATATTGACTTATCTGGTTTGAAGAGGAATATATAAATGTACAGAGATACAGAGATATATTAATATTACTTTTACCCCTTCGTTCACATTAGAAAAAGATTGAGCTTTAAACTCAAATAATACAGACATAAATAGAAAATGTTTTTATCATATATCTGTGGTAATTTATCACATACATATGCAAAAATAAAATCTCAAAAATACCCTATTTACCATACAATCTCAAAATAGAATCACAGACAGTAATGGAACTTACATTAATTGAATGAAGCAACTTTCATGACATTGTCAAAGGTCTTTTGGCCAACCTGTCAATTTTTTGCAAATATTGCTCCATTTAATTACTCTAAGTATATATATACAATTCAGTTAATGGCCCAAGTTATTTTTAAGCAACTATATAATTTATAATGCTGCTGCTACTGGAAATAAAGTTGAAGAAATTGTACACACATAAAAAGTTGTACACTTCCATTTAAGCCACTGCTTTACCTCACCCAACTACTTATAAAGGCCAGTAGAAAAATGCTTAAAATAAAATAAGTAAATCAGGTTGTTGTTTTTTAAAAGAACCCAAATCCCACTGACTAACTTCCTAGACTCACTTTTATTGTTTTAGTTGCATTGATATAGTTAACTGCATACAAATTATGTTCCTCCATTCCAGTACCTATAGTCAAAATGTTGGGATCAAAAATTATATCACATGGATTAAAGCCAATTTTGTTCACAAGAAGGTCATAGGCTCTGGTGCAGATTGAAATTTTGTCTTTTGTTTCTGTGGCCTGAAAAGAAAAATCAAACATGTGAAAGAACAATAGTTAGGATTTTTTTCTGTGGTATCATATTTCTGTTTATCTAGAAATAGATTTTTTCTTGTTTATCTGTTACAATAAATCTATGTTTCAGCAAAGCTCTTCATGATTCAAAGTTAGTAACTCTTAATAATAGTTCTATTAATTTGTTTAAGAAACACTTGTAAATCACGAGATTGCAGAATATTGCAGAATTTATAACATTCTCATATCAATCCAATCCAAACCCAAATTTGCTGCTCCAGTACAAGCCAACACTCTCATTCTCAATTGATTTCCCCTTTTCAGTGTTAGCTAAGAAGCAGGACCAATAAAAAGCTTTAAAACAAATTAAGTATGAAGAACTGAGGTCTGTTTCAATACATGCAACATAAAACATAACCAAAGCAGCTAAAGTTCAGTATCAGAAAAGCTGTATCATCTAGTTCCTATGAAGTGAGGATAATAAGAATGCACTGAGTTTCAGATCCAGAACCAAAAAGATGTTTTCATACAGGTGTGAACACAGGCACATTTATCGACACCTCCCTAAAGAAACAGAATTCTCTCCTCCCCCTCCCCAAACTCAGTTTGCACAAAAGCTGCGGGGGCAAGGAAAATATGTGTTTGAGTGAAGGAGGGATGCAACAATGTGCTTTGGAATGCACAGTATTTTTTGGAGTATAAGATGCACCTTTTTCCACCAAAAAAGAGGATAAAAATCTGGGTGGGTCTTACAGTGAATACAGAATTTTTGGCCTCCCGAAACCCCACCCCTTTGTAAAAACTGATGTGCAGAGGGTTTGGGAGGCTTGCAAAGTGCTCCTGGGAACTGGGGAGGGCAAAAACGAGCAAAAAATGAACCATTTTTGCCCCTCCCCCAGGCCCCAGGAGCAATCTATAAGCCCCCCAAAGCTCTGCATGGCCTTTTTTGTTGTTGTTGTTGTTGCAAAAACAAGCCGTGCAAAGGGTTTAGGAGGCCTGCAGAGTGGAAAAACTTTTTTTGTTTAATTTACCTCTTCAAAATCATGGTGCATCTTATACTCCAGAGCATCTTATAGTCTGAAAAATACAGTATGTGACAGCATTGTTGGTGCCTCCTTAACTGAAATATACATTTTTTCTGAAGCCCAGAAAAGATGCAGCTCCTTTAAGGAGCATTATCGGGTGAAGTGTGTGCATTAACCCTTATTTTGAAACACTTTTTTTTTGTTTTCGATTAAAAGCACGGTACAGCCAGTTGATGAAAATGATGGAACTCGCTGAAATGGCCAAATTGACTTGTCTGATCAACAGGAAATATAACATTTATGTTTATTGCTGACTGGAAACGCCTTCTGGATTTTTGCAGGAAAAAAATGAACATATGATTTACGGATTTGATGAAGGGGATAGACTAGAGAAAGAAAAGAGACAAGTTGTAACTTTACAGCGGCAAATTTATAATTGTACTTATACATTCTGTAAAGAAAATTAGAAGTGACTTCTTTGTATCTTTTTCTTTCTTTTCTATTTTTCTTTTACTTTTTTCCCCCTTTGTTGCACGTTTAGCTTTCTTTTTTTCTTCTTTACTTTTTATTAGTTTGCATTAATTTTTTATCTTTTTTAAAAAAACTTTTTATAAAACTATAAAAGCAAACTAAAGTACAGCATATTTCATGTTAATATTTATGCTTATCTCAAGTTTTAGAGGAAAAACAGAATAAAAATCCAATAAATGAAACTGGCATGAACAGCTCTCTGTGATCTTACACGTAACACACTCTGCAATCAACTGGAATTCAAAAAAAAAAAAAAAAAGCCTGTGACTTGAAATTCCAGTTTGCTAATCTTTAAGCAGGCTAGTCCTCAAGTATTTTACCATGTATTAATTTTAGTTTTAAAAAACTTCCTGTCCAATGTTAGCAATGGAGAATTCAATAGACAGCTGTTGTGGCCCGGCAGGAGCTGTTGGAGCTGCCACGAGACTCCGACAGTGAGGGCCCTATGAGTCGGCACTGGAGGATGTGGAGGACCCTGGACAGGGTTCCGACTCCGAGCAGGGCGCAGAGAGACTGGTTGCCCACCAGGTGGCATCTGAGCCTTGAATCAGTGGAGAGGAGACAAGAGAGAGTGATCCAGAATCCAACTGTGAGTTGTTCCGGGATGCCCGCCGTTGAAGGGCTACTCGGCATCAAGAACAACTACGTAATTACAGGATGTAATTACACTCAGCTGATGGTCATTAAGCTTCTCTCCCAGAATATAAAAGAGACTGCTTGTGCCACGCCCTTCTTGCAGAAGTCAACGTTTGGGACTAAAGAGAAACGAACTTGGCAGGCTGGATTGCTGCCAGAGTTTGTTTGCATTGCTGCCAAGGTTTGTCGGACTTGCTGCCAAAGTCCTTATCTATTTGTTTATTTGGCTTTCAGCCACCAAGAGTCTGGACTATTAAAAAACATTCTCATTTACGCTTGTCTCGGCTTTCGTCACTGGACGGAGGAGGGGGATCAGAACAGACAGGTATGCTATTAATAGTTAATTGAAGATGTTATTGGAAAATCATCTACACACATATTATTACAGTTACTGTTGCATATTATTAATGTGATTTATACTCTGCTTTTTTGCTCAAAGGAAAGCTATTTGCTGAAGGAATGTATGTAAGTGAACAGATCATGACTGCATAGGAAAATGGCTTCACAAATCTGAGCCTCTTAAATCAAGATAAAGATATAAGAGTAACAGCTTAAATAATGCTTTGTGATGAGAAACAATAGATGGAAACTAGCCAAGGAGAGAAGCAACTTAGAAATAAGTAGGAATTTCCTAACAGTGAGAATGGAACAACTTGCCTTCAGAAGTTGTGGGTGCTCCATCACTCCATCAAAAAGAGACTGAACAACCATTTATCGGAAATGGTATAGGATCTCCTACTTGAGCAGGGGGTTAGACTAGAAGACCTCCAAGGTCCCTTGCAACACTATTATACTCTAGAGAACTCTATGTTCTATAGTCTTAGGTGCTGCTATATTTTTTCTTGTTATCAGTTGTGTGATGATGCTTTGTAAATGCATGTTTTACTTTATTTGTAATAGGTTCGGATGCCAACTAGTTCAGTGGATATTTCAGCATTACAATTTAACTGCCCAAGCTCATATATTGACCTAGAGGTAGTCCTCAAGTTATGACCACAATTGGGACCAGAATTTCAGTCACAAGTCACTGTGGTCATAAGTCAAGTCATCATGTGACCAGACCCAAGTTTATAACCAATTTTGCACTGGTCGTTAAGTAAATAACACGGTTAAGCAAATCATCTGGTCCTTAAGGGAATCTGGCTTTCTCAATGGAGTTTCTGGCCCAAACTAGCAAAACCACTGGAAATCACAATTACATGATTGCCAGATGCTTCCACCAGCTGTAAATGTGAGCCAGTTGCCAAATGTACAAATTGTAATCACATGACCATGGCAGGGGGAGGGTGACAGTCATAAGTGTGATTATAGCTTGTAAAGCCCTTTTTTCCCAAGGCTGTCATAGCTTTGAACCATCATTAAGCAAATCATCATAAGTCAAGGGCTAACTCTACTTTGTTTAGGTTATTTCCTATTCCTTTTACTGGAACACAGATGGGACAAAAGTTCGTATGACCTTTTGGGCAATTTCTAGTGGATGAGGAAAGTGTCACCAACCTGCCCCACTTCATCAAATGCCATAATCACTACTGCTGCTCCGTATCTCCTAATTGTTCTTGCTTTTCTTAGGAAATCCTCTTCACCTTCCTTCAGACTGATGCTGTTTACTATGCATTTCCCTTGCGAACACTTCAACCCAGCTTCTATTACAGAGAAGTTTGAGGAATCAATGCAAAGGGGCACCTGAGGATGAAAAAGGACAACATTGAAAAAAAAGATAATGATTTTCAAAGCCAATAAGTAGCTAAGTCTAAATGGATGCATATCCAAGGCAGAGGGAAAAGGTCTTGCAAGTTTTTTTTAAAAAAAGAAAGGCAAATTGTCTATGCAATTACATTTACCACAAAGGCTAGACTAATTTCTCTCTTTCAAGAGCTTTCTTCAGATTATGACATCCTTGGAAAAGATTCTATGACCTAACAGCAATATTTGACATTCAGATTGATGCACAAAAATTACAGCTGAACAAAACATTCTAAGCAGAGGGGCTTCCTGCCAAATTCCAAAGGCTTAGTGACTTCACTTCAGAATATAGATCAGAGGAAAAAACCATTTTGGGTGATCGTTTCCCTTCTGGCTTCTGCTCACAATCTGTGCTCTCAGAAGTGACAGTGAGAACACTAGGACACAAGGCTGCCTGAAAAATAAGGCAGGCAATTTTTGGTGTTTGGGGGAATCTGAAAGCTGAAGTTGGTACCATTAAAATTTGCAGAGACCACATTTTATGAAATTTCAGAACTGGTCTCCTTACTCCTTTTATAGCATTCGGCTGTACATGATTCAATCAAATGCTTCTTGGTTAAATCAAGATACTTCTTCTGGATAAAAACATTAAAGCTCTCTTACATGGAAGTCAAGCACTGCTATTGAAATACGTGTAGACTGGTGCCAAATAATGTCTGCTCTGAAGGTAAGCAATATTATATAGACAGTGCTCATCTGATATCTGTGGTATTTAGGATTATTTATGTATTTGGATTATTTACGGATTTGGAGGAGGGACCCAGTGGCTCAGACGCTGAGCTTGTTGATCAGAAAGTTTGGCAGTTCAAATCCCTAGCGCCACATAATGGAATGAGCTCCCGTTACTTGTCCCAGCTTCTGCCAACCTAGCAGTTCGAAAGCATGTAAAAATGCAAGTAGAAAAATAGGAACCACCTTTGGTGTGCCTTCGGTGTTTAGTCATGCCGGCCACATGACCACGGAGATATCTCCTGACAGCGCTAAAGAGAGGAGTCTAAAGAGCCAAGGTGGCGCAGTGGTTAAATGCAGCACTGCAGGCTACTGCTAGATCAGCAGGTCAGCGGTTCAAATCTCACCGGCTCAGGGTTGACTCAGCCTTCCATCCTTCCAAGGTGGGTAAAATGAGGACCCAGATTGTTGGGGGCAATATGCTGACTCTCTGTAAACCGCTTAGAGAGGCCTGAATGGCCTATGAAGCGGTATATAAGTCTACTGCTATTGCTATTGCTATTGCTATATTCAGCTTCAAAACAGAGATGAACACTGTCCCCTAGAGTCAGGAACGACTAGGACATATGTGCAAGGGGAACCTTTACCTTTATGGATTTGGAAATTCAAGAATCAAGAATTGACTTCAAAAGCCAGGGACATTCCCATGAGAGCAAAAGACTCAAGGCCAGCACTTTCTTCTGAAATGAAAACTCAACACTATTTGAGAAGGACACCACAAAGGCTTTAACCATACCATAACTCTAGATAGTTAGTTATAGGGAAGGAGACAATAAAATACTTGACATTTATGTAAGCTTCGAATATTATAGCAGTCCAATCCAGGTCAGAAATATGATGTCTAAATATCACATAAATTATAATAATATTTCTAATGCATTTCTCTTGATTTTTCATTTCCTGTTACCATTTTTTCAATCAGACAACCTGCTGAGGTATTGAAATATTGTGTAGTTCCAAGACATGTAGAGAACACCAGACTCATGAAATTAAAAGACTATCCAGTTAAATATATAACCTTGGCAATGTCAGGCTCCGAAGCAATATAGTTGCAGAATCTGGCCATAGCACTTGGACCATCTAACATTCCATCATCCATGTTGATGTCCAGGATCTGAGCTCCCATCTCAACTTGAGCCTTGGCTACACTCAAGGCTTCCTATGTTAAAGGAAAAAAGACATCAGTTCTAATAGAAATGCATCTAATTCTGTTCAATCCCTCCTTTCTTTTCTTGTATTTACTTTGATGGCATTTGTTTCTGCATTTTTAGCAAGCTGCTTTTATTATGTCTGTCTTCCCATAACACTGTTTCTACTTTTTTAGTCTATAAAATGTGTCAGAGTTTATTTATTTACATTTATTTTGTAAAACATTTTAGAGGCTGCCATCATCACATTTATTCAGAACTGCTTGAACCTCTCGCTTTTACAAAAGAAATACAAAAGATTGTGCTTCACATTGTACTAAAACAAAAAAACTATATTTATATAATGTACCATGTAGAAACTATGCATTCAAATCCTTAAACAGTATACTTATACAAAATTGTAATGCAATTCCTGAAGCTTAAAAAAAAGTTGGACCTACTTCATATTTGCCAGCCATTATAAGTTTGGCAAATCTCTTTGATCCTGCAACATTGCAACGTTCACCAATGTTGACAAAGTTGGTATATTTTCCAATCCTGAAGGGTTCCAGACCTGGAAAATAAATTTTATGTATACATACAAGGAGAAAAAGAATACTCTGAAAAACCAGAATATATATGCAGCACATTATGTCTGTAGCAGATTCACAACAAATAGCTGAATGAACAAGGAAATGACAAAAAAGAAAGATATCTTATCTCTTCAGACTCATCATTACAGATGTGGGTTATTGTTATTTGGGTGCCTTTGAGTCAGTGTTGACTCTTGAGGGTAAGGTAGGGTAGGATAAGATAGGATAGAATTCTTTATGGGCCAAGTGTGATCAGACATGGTTAGGTAAATCTGGCTTCCCCATTGGCTTATCAGAAAGTAAGAAAATGTGATCACACAAGCATCTGAATTTTGATCATATTACCACAGGGATACGGCAATGGCCTAAGTGTGAAAAAAGGTCATAGGTCATTTTTTCAGTTCACTGTAACTCTGAATGGTCACTAAACAAATGGTTGTAAGTAAAATACTATCTGTAGTCTCTGGCCCCTTCCTTTCCTCTGAGTAAGGCTTTGTTGCATGAGGAACCAACTCTCTTCTCTACCTAGGCAATGAGTTGAGTCCTGGCCAGGCAGCCCAGAAGGGTGAGATGTTTGTTCATACAGGTTAGATAAAGAGTTTTCCAGAAGGTGATTTCTCTGAAAGCTTCTCTTTGTGTCCTCTAGGCCCCATTTCTTCACAGGAGTCTTTATGCTTAGCAAGCACTAAAGTCTGCAGGCACTCGTTGTCTCATACTGTGGCTTACTCACAGGGAGCTGGTGTTTCCCCTTCATCACAGCAGCCATTCTATAATGCTATTATAAACTAGGTCAGCCATCTAAGCCCTGTCATCCTTGTGTCCAATAAGTACAGCAAAATGAAGATTCCCTCTAAGAGCTTTCCGAAGTAGATTGAAAGACTATAAAATAAAAATCCTCTTCACCTAATAGCTTAACCTAACACAAGTATTATATGAGGGTTTCAAATGGCTTGTAGGTGTCTTGAGGAAAAAGTAGAGCAACCACAAAGAATCCTAAGATATAATTAACGTATAACGTAGTTAAGGAATTCTGAAAATGTTATTATCTCACCTGACAGCAGCATATAGCCTTCAGAGACAGAGGCAGGGGGGATACGAGGTTTGCATGCCTTTACTTCTTCAGCTATCTTCCTGCATTACAAAACAGAAAGTTAAGAGCCCAGGGGATTTGCAAGAAAGAATGAAATTCTTCCAGAAGACACTAGAAGCAAATGAGCATTTAACTGTGTTTAATATTCTTTTCCAGTTCTCTCTTCTAAATGCCATAGTGTTAATCATATGAACAGTGATAGATTATAATCGTATGTACAGCATCTAATATATTAGTACTGAATGGAAAGCAGGACTCGGGCAGACTAAACAAAGATGAATAAAAAACCAAGTAAATAATTTAGTCATTTTTATATTCATAAATGGAGCACTGCTTGAGATAGTTTCAGGGAGGAAAATGATTACATGACACAAAAGTTGTGAACAGCTCAAAGCAACATACTCTGTTCAAAACATCCTTTTTTACTAATCTATTTTACTGTTTTTTGAGGTAAGCTACTGAAACAAATTAACTTTAAAAAATTCATGGAAGGGAAAATGTCCTCATTCCCCTCTCTCATTGGAATCCACCTAAAACTGTTGAAAAGATTAGGAAAAAGAGATTCCTCGGGAGGTTACTCCTAGGAAAACAGATCACTTGATACATTGATTTAATGAAATTAACTTATTTGAACATCAATCCTGTATCAGATCCCACTTTTGGAAGGGGATCCAGTCTGCAAGGGGGAGACAAAGGTAGCTGAAGCAATGGGCACATTCCTTCTATTGTGTTACCTTGGACTCCAAAATACTGACAACTTATTTATATTCAGGTATAAAAGAAGCAAATGTGGTCTCTTAGTAACGAATTACAATACTTGGAGTACTTCTTTCATTTAACGTTTTGTTAGTTCATCATTAAGAAATACATAACAGAATTTTCAACAAACTCCTGCAACATATTTGCCTCTCTTTTCCTAATTAAAAGGAATACAGAAGGATACAGTTCTCGTCAGTCCACTGTTTCTGCAGCAAACTATAAGCTGTTACGGTCATGAGAAATGAGTCCAACCTGGGTTTGGGGTGTGGCATCAGATGTAATCCCATAGCAGGGGTGAGTAAATGGCCTTGGTCATCCCAGAAATTATTATGGCTTTCAGGGATATTGCTATGCAGAAAACCAGATGTGAGATACTGTTCATGAGATTGTGCCTCAGAGATCAGATGGAATAGTTATTACTGTACCACTCTACTAGATAGATGCTTCCCCATTTGAGCTGCTGGATATGGTGGGTGGGCTGTCAGTGGAATTTCCCAGGGTTATGCTCTTGCAAGACTTCATTCTGCCTTTCTTAGGTATGAAATTGGAAGCAACATGGGAGTTCATGGCCACCATAGGCCTGCATTGCCCCCCAACAATCTGGGTCCTCGTTTTACCAACCTTGGAAGGATGGAAGCCTAAATCAACCTCGAGCCCTGTCAGAATCAAACTTCAGCCTATGGGCAAGAGAATGCAATACTGCATTCTAACCTCTGTGCCACCATGGCTCTATAGCGGGGGTGTCAAAGTGGGGGCCCGCGGGCCAGATGCATTACATGCAGGCCACGCCCTACCCAGCTCTGCAAATGGGGAAAATGTCATGAAATGTCACATGACGGCAACCTAACACAATGAGTTTGATACCCATGCTCTATAGCTATCCTCAGAAGGGTCTTTGCACAACTTTGTGATGTGTGTCAATTACATCTATTTCTGGACAGGGTGGCCCTTCTCACAATTATTTATATCTTAAGTCAAATCTCAGTTGGATTTCTATAATGTACTGTACATTACATTGGAAGACCATCTAAAACTTGTAGAGGGCTCAGAATATGGTGGCACTAGTAGTAACATGCTCTTTGGAATTGCCCCCCACCGAAGGTGGAATAGCCCCATCTCCATTACTCTTTCGCAGAACCAAAAATACATGGCTTTTCTTCCATGAACTGATCCAGGATGGCAAATGAGCCTGTTTTGTAATGTACAATGATTTCATAAATTGTGTTGCTTATTTATTAGATCTCATATTTACTACTTTATAAGTAACCAAGGTGGTGAACATACATAATACTCCTTCCTCCTGCTATTTTCCCCACAATCACCCTGCAAGGTGAATTAGGCTGGAGAGAAACACTGGTCCAAAGGCAGGTTTCTGGTTTTGTAATTTGTCTTTGTATTATGCTTATTTTCTTTCCATTTTTCTTTTGTATGCTACCCAGGGCCACAAATCATGGGGAAAGCCACTCTTTAAAATCTTTGAAACAAACAAACAAATAAATAAATAAATAAATGTATTTTTCTGCTTTCCCTTTCCAAATGACACTCATTTTAGACCTTCTAAATAAGTTCAGTCCTCACTGATCTGCTCTTTTTTTAAAAAAGTTGAAGCCTTACGCTTTTCTTCATACTGAAATTGTATCGAACATGCTAATACACTTTTCCAGAGATGCCATTAGTTCAATTTCTGTCAAGATGGAGGCACCAAAAGATTCACTGAAATAAATAGATATCAAATTCTTTATATCGGATTACCTATTCACTGGAAATTCTACCCATTCAGAAACTCAGAATATATAAAAAGCATAATTATTCTTAGTTGCAAACCTTCCATTTTTCTTCTCTATCCCAGATGGTTATCTATATTTAATGTGATATTTCTATTCTGTCGCAAGGCTTTTAAAATTCAGCTCCATCACATTTTATTGCAAGGAGAAGGTAACTAAGCTCTTACTATTACAAATGGAAAAGAGCAGGTCTCCAATTAATTTTATACTAGGTTTAAAGAAAAGGTTTCACTAAAGTAGGTATAGTTAAACAAATATTTTATTAACTTAATCAGCAGTGCTTTTATGCATTGAGGAACCAGCAGATTCCACAATTGACATACAGCTTCTTTGAAACCTGTAAAAAAAATCTAGCTTAAGCTAATGAGTTAAACTTTTCTGAAGATTGTTGCTATTGACACTTATCATCACAGCCTAAAGTTTCCTCTGACTACAGTACAGTATTTCTTATATTTGACCAGCGATCACAGGAAGGTAACATAACACTCATGAGAATGAAAATATCCATCAATATTTTTCTTAGCAGTCACAAAACTGATTAGATCTAAAGATATTTTATGTTTTAATAATCATGGGAACCACTGATCTACAGAATTATTTTCAGTTACAAGAATGCTTCTGTTCCATAAATCCCTTGAGACATAATTAGAACTGGAGGGATGACTAACGGCATGCAAAACACTTTCAAAATAAATTCAAATCAAAATGCCCAACTTGGAACTCAAAAGAGTTGTTTCACATTTGGAACATACTATTTCAGTCATTTTAAGAATGTTTCAAGATTCAAAAGCAAAATATTTCCACAATAATCTCAAGACTTTTGTTTAAATATAGCTTTTTCAAAACAATACATTTCAAATATGGAATGTACTATGCACCCTAATAGCTTCAGTTCAGTTCTTGTTTGAAGGTTTACCTATCTAAAAGACAGACAAAGATGATGGCAGACAATAATCTCACCAAATTGTTCTCTAGTAACTGGGTATTTTGAGTCTTGCTATACCCACCATAGTAGCCATTTTGTGAACAGCCATGGATCGCAGCTAAGAAAAGCCCTAAAACATTTCCAAATATGTTCACTTGCTAAATCCCCCAAAAGTCCTCCAGAGGGCATGAAGAAACTTCACCTCATAACAAGTCAACATTAGTTGTATAAACACCAAGGACAGATAATCTGATACCTCTGTGCATTTTCATCTACAACTCTTATAAATAATGGCTTATAGAAATTGCTAATGATAACTTCTAAACAACACTGGTGTCCAAATCTTGAGGTACAAGTCAATAATGAACATGCTAGATAGATGTCTCAAGAATACAACTTGCAGATGTACATAATGGATGTTGTCATGAAGAACGTGACATGAGTTTTGGCCACAGGACCCAGAAGGCCTTCTTCAAGCCATTTCCAGAAAAGAAAAGGGAAAAATTAAACCACCACTCCCATAAACAGTTACCAGGGATATGCAACTATTGTTGCAATGTAACAACTACAAAACTGTGTGCTTGTCATTTTTCCACACAAATTAAAATGTGTCTATTGATATTAGGGACCCTAAACTGAGCCATCATTTATGGCATTATCCTCAAACATAGATAATGTTGCGAGTAATATATACATGAAATTACCTGATATGTGCTGGAGTGGTACCACAGCAGCCACCAACTATGTTGACCAAACCATCTAAGGCAAGATTCTGGAGAAGAGAAAAAGCATCTTTCATTCAAAGACACAAATACGTTAAGAGCAGAGTCACATCTGAAGCATGCACAAAGTTTTGCTAGAATTTTTACTTACACATATCCTTGCCAATTGCCAACAACGCAATGGCAGACCAATAAGTAGAGCACAATTTCTTTCAAAGCCCCACTGAAGGCCTTAAATTCCATCTTGGATGAAGATACTTGCATGTAAACCTATTTCTTATTTTAAATGCCCTACATGTTTGCCTCCAGATGATACTTAGAAACAGTCCACAATATACCACTGAAAGTAAATTAACTTGGTCACATGAACCTCCTAGGGCACTGATCACTTTCTGAATCGTATGTCACCTAATGATACAACTTACATGATTTATTTCTGATCAACACCAGAGTATCTTAGAATTGCAAAACATCTAGAAATAGTAAAGCACATTTGCAGATTTATATTTACTTACTTGAGAATAACACCCACTATTGTCAGGGATATCTATTGGGGAGGCAACAGAAATCTATCAAAAAGTCAAGATGATGGCTATTGCAGCACGGCAAGGCATATAAAAGGGGCAGGGCTTCAATTACATTATTTGCATCCACCATTTTGATTTTTTGATACCCATTCCTGTAGACAAATTTGTGATTTGTATGATTACTCATTAAAGGTCTCACACAATAATCCTAGGCATGTCTGCCAGCTCATAAGTAACTATTATACTATTGGGCAGTGTTGAGCTTCGGAGTTTAGTAACCATAAGGTAGGCAGAAAATTCTTGACATTTTGTTAGCAACTGTGTCTGACATCTCCACTTTTTAATAGTAATTTTATTATGTTACAATTAAAAAGATGAAAGCTAATATAAACTAAGAACAAGAAAGGGGAAAAGTGCAAAAGGAAGGAAAAAAGAAGAAAAATAGTAAATATAAAAAGAAATCATTTTCCCTTCATCACAACAAATAAATGTTAGTAGCATCACCTTCTCTCAAATTGCAACATATGATCTCTTCTTCTCATATCCAATCTTTTATCTCTTAAAAAGACCTAGTCAGCAAAAGTCCATTAAGGGTTACCAGAGATACCAACAGATCTATTTTAACGTTGATCAAATAAACCAACTTTACATTCTTTTATTTTTAATAATCTTGATTAGTCCCTTCGATTAATGTCCTAGAACTTGATTTCATTTTTTTCTTTGTCCCTTCTCAGAAAATTCTTCAAAGCTTTAACAGTCTCTTTTGTAAATTTAATGTTGGAAGGTTACCAGATCATTATTTTGGATTTGTCATTTCATCAGCCAGTTTCAATGTAGCATCTTTTTTCTATTTCATTCTTGTAGCCTGTCTTTTATAAATCCACTCTCAGATTAACCTCAAACATTTCAGATCCACTGTCAAATTATTCTGTTTCCAACATTCAAAGTCCATCTTATCCAACTTATTTTCTTTTAAGAATCCAAAACAATCACATTCTCCCATGATAAGGATTCTTATAGTTACAAAATCTTATTTCAAATCCATTTGGACCCTTACTTTGTTTATAACATTCCAAAAGTTCCTCCCATTTATGACTGCAGGACTGTAACTTTGTTGCTTGCATCCTTACCATTTATATTGATATTGATTGCTTATTTGTACCCTATGACTATCATTAAGTGCTGTACCTTATGATTCTTGATGAATGTATCGTCTTTTTATGTACACTGAGAGCATATGCACCAAAGACAAATTCCTTGTGTGTCCAATCACACTAGTCTATAACATAAGTTGTTCTGAAGGTATCTAAAATTTAAAAAGCAGTTAACAAACAACTTCCAAAAGGGATCTGAAAATGAAGCATGTGAATTCAGTGTCATTTGGAAAGATGTCAAACTGTGGTTTGGGCAGTCATTTCCTCGTCTCCCAATGTTCTAAAGCTGCCTAAGGCCACTGTTTTGTGATCTCCTTGCAAGGAGTAACTATCTGGAGCATTTGTGGGCAATCCCAAGCCCTCTCCTTATCTAAAGAGGAACTGTGAAGAATCAGTCCATTTACCGGCTATTTATTCCGCCAGAGTCATTGTCTCCACTGTCAACAGAGCTATCTTCAGTTGGCATTTCTTCCCCAGAAGTAATTGGCAGCTTCAGAGGCAAAGACTGACTTATTTCTGTCTTTATAGCTAGGTTGATTCTTCCTTAATTAAAACCATAGGAAACTCACTCTTCTGTCCTTGGCCACAACCAGATGACAGTGGCCACAACCAACAAATCAAAGAAACTTTGCCCACAGCTTCAATTGAGGAAATGATCAGTATAAGCCTGCGCAAAAGCAGAACCAACTAGAAATCAACTCCCCAAAATGGGAAAATCAGAAAGCTGCCTAGATATACACCCAATTAGAATCAACCACTTAGAGTAAGCAATCAGAACTCAGCATAAACTAGGAACCAATCAGGAATCAGACAATGAACAATCAGAAGCCCAAATGAAAAAAGGGACAATCAGGAACCATTATCACCAAAAAAAATCAATGAGGATCAGGCACAAACCAAGAATCTATCAGAGACCAGCCCTCACCAACCTGTATCAATTGGAAACTAGCTTGGCTATAGATCTATCACTTCCTGCTCAGTTGTCTGTAAGCTGTTACCATTAAATTATTATACTATTGAACTCTAAGTACATAGCTTACACTAAGGTGTTTTTTTAAGAAACCTAACCAACTAACATACAAATCATTTTTCGCTATAACAAAAAAAATCTCACAAGAAAATACTCTTACTTTAATGTGCTTGCCAGTCACTTGAGGCGTTTCATCATAACCACCAAAGGTGTTAGGAAGACCTGAAAAATACATTCAATTCTATAAATCTTTGACATTTATAAATGGAAAGAAAAATGTCTTGACTGCAGTCAATAACACTATAACATTTTGAACAAAAAACCTGCAAACATTTGAATTATCTGAAGGCAACTCTCTTACTGAAGTTTTTCCTTCATAGTAATGTAAGAACAGACTTAGCACAAGTTAGCAAAGCAAAAAATACTTTTTTTTTGTAAAGGAAACTATTTAATTTTATCAACAGTTTATTCACAATTTTATCTCAAAGAAAAACTTTTGACCACAAATCTAAAACTGAAAATATCTGCATACCACGTTTAAGATTTCAAGCCTCTGATTTCATTTAAGTATGCCCATTTTGCCATAGACTAAAGTCACTTAATTTTAATGGTCACTGGTCATCTGTCACATGGTACAACCCCAAACAATAAAAATTTTGTTTAAAAAAAAACAAGTACCTAACAAAGAAAGTCCATTTATCCCAAATTTTATAAATGGTTCACGTCCGACAGGTTGACGTTATTCGGCATAGTAATTCATTTTGACAAGTTATTCGGCATAGTAATTCATTTTAATGCTGCTAATGGCACCTATATAAGATATACAGTATGTATCATGCTTTCATAGCACCTATTGTTTCAACTGTTGTGAAAGGGCTGAATTCACACAAATCTATGCATACCTGCATTGGGATAACAAATGATGTAAGTAGTTGTAGACTTTCCTATTGCTTCAATAAAAGGTCTCATTTCAACTACCCCCAAAGCACAGTTTAATCCAATGCTGCAAATACAAAAGAGAATACAACAAAATCAAGTTTGCTTTAATCACAAAACCATACATTTGGAAGTAGGCATTTAGGGAAATGTGACCAACTCCTTGCCTATGCAGAAATCCAGTTTAAAGCATTCCTAATAGATGATTGTTTTGAACTCATCCAGCAAAGGGGCACTTACTGATTATCATTTAAGTATGTTGCAATCAAATTACTCGTCAGGCATAAATGTGGTAAGTCATCAATTTTCTGCTGAAAATCCCAAACAACTCAATTTTGGTTTCATCTGTCCACAGTATATTTTGCCAGTAGTGCTGTGGAACATCCAGGTGCTGTTTTGCAAACTTCAAACGTGCTGCAATATTTTCTTTGGGACAGCAATGGCTTCCTCCATGGGGTCTTCCCATGTACTCCATTCTTGTTTAATGTTTTCCTTATTGTAGATATGTCAACAAAAATGTTAGCATGTGCCAGAGATTTCTATAGGTCTTTAGCTGACACTCTAGGATTCTTCTTTACCTCATGAAGCATTCTGCACTGTGTTCTTGCAGTCATTTTTACAGGACGACCACACCTAGGGAGAGTAGCAAGAGTGCTAAAATTTCTCCATTTGTAGACAGTCTGTCTTACCGTGGACACATGAACATCAAGGCTTTTGGAGATACTTTTGTAACCCTTTCCAGCTTCATGCAAGTCAACAATTCTTGATCATAGGTCTTCTGAGAGCTCTTTTCTGCGAGGCATGGTTCACATCAGACAGTGCTTCTTGAAACCAGTAAACCCACAACAGGTGTGTGTTTTTAAAGGGCAGAACAGCTGTCAGCAACACATCCAATATCATCACATTGATTGGAGTCAAGGTTGGCTCACTCCTGGCTCCAATAAGCTCTTGGAGATGTCATTAGGCTAGGGGCTCACATACTTTCTCCTCCCTGCACTGTGAATGTTTACATGTTATGTGCAATTAAACCATGGCAACATCTAATGTTTGTGTAGTATTATTTTCAGCAGACTGTGTTTGTCTATTGTTGTGACTTAGATGAAGTTCAGAGCACATTTTATAACCAATTCATGCAAAACTCCATGTAATCCCAAGGGGTTCACATACTTTTTCTTGCAACTGTAAAAATAACATACAGTGGGAGATAATACAAATGCCACTACTTCTGCAGATAGTAGATTAAACTCTTTTAGCAAAAACATAAATTCTAAATAGGGGACATTCTAAAAATAACAGATCTTCAAGTAGTGTAAACTCTACCATCTATTTATTTACATAAAAGCTAAAGCATACCAAGTTAAAAACAAACATTAAAACCAAAGGCAAAAGGGGGGGGGGAGGCAGGGACAGAGAGTGAAATATAAACTTCACAATTCAATTGTATTTTGCAATTTCAACCTTCAAAGCTAGAAAAAGTTGCTTAGGTTTGGCAGCCATATAAATCTTTAAATAAGTAATTAGAATAAGAAAGATTAACATCATCAGTGATTAGCTTCCTAGGCAGCAGCTGCTTGCTGGAGTTGCCAGGGATTCTTTATGCATAAAGCTAATTTAGTAACTAGGCAGGAATAAAGGTGAAAACATTATTGAACTACGTAAAATAACAAAAACAAGTCTGTAGAAGATAAGCCTCCATCAAGCTCTGGATTCACATATGTCAACTGCAAAGAAGCCACATGAAAGTTCCCTATAGGCTCCCTCTTCAGTGGCCTCCTGAGGCTTTCTGGGCATGGTTATACATGCCCAGTGATCACTACTACCAAAGAAAACTGAGCAGCTGCAATTCCTCTGAAGCTTTCAAGGAGCTGATCAGGAGAAACATGCCCCTCACAACAAAATACCTTGCCCACCTGTCTCTAACACGATTGTCTCTAGCTAGAAATCCTCCAGAGGTGGGGTGTCAACTCCCAAAATTCCCCATTCAGCATAAGTACTGCTCAGAATTCTTGGAATTGAAGTCTTGGTTGGAGGAAGAGCTACCTTAAATACAATTTGTTCGAACAGGAAACTAATCTTGACTACTAATCTTTATTTATTTAATTTATAAAATGTATATTTTATAACTACTCACACATGGCAACTCAGGGTGGCTTACAAGGATATAAACACACCATATAAAAGAAATAAAAAGAATAAAAAGAAAAATAATAAAATATAGATATAATATAGAAAATGGGCATCTCCCTCACCTTACCAAGGAGTGTGAGTCTTTAAAACGCTCTAAAAACAGGAGGAAAACAATAATCCTCCCTCAGTCTACGGCTGTTAATGATAAAAAGCACAAGCAGGGTCAGAGATTTTAGGATGACTGAAGAAAAGAAGAGAGTGAAGCTTTTCCTCATGTGAAAATAAGTAAAATTGAATTTATGGCTTCAGTTCTTATGAGGCGGTGATTCCCTGCACTTCCAATTCAGATTAAGCTTTAACAATCTCTCAGCAGGCTGCTTATTGCAAGAACATACTTACTGAAGGAAGATTCAGACAGATTGCAGTTATGACTGCTGGTGGAGTTTTTCATTTAAAAAAAAGGCCTGTGGCCGTCTTGATACCTAATAGTGCTTTGCTCACTGCAATGCAAAAGGTAAAAGATATATTTCAATGTAATACTGCATCTTCTAAAAAATATTGCAGCAGCTGTTAGCTTCTGAAAAAAATGTTCTGTTTAAATTGACAGTCCTATCAGTGGACACTCTTGTAATATTGTTAAAATAAGCCATTGAAGTCATTGACCTTACATTTTTTTATAATCCATGGGGAAGTTTATGCAATCTTTGATTCAATTTTAGACAGAGATTCTTCTGCTAAGAAGCAGCAATCTTTGATTCAGTCAGCAATGAAGGTTATATGAGCTCTGCTACACAAGAACTCACAGACCACTGCAAATAGCCGACTGAGAGGTTTAGCTGTAGAGTAATTATCCACAGCATATAGTACAGCTATACAGCTAGTCTTCACTGAACTGTCCTATGTTGCAACCATTGAAAGTTACCATGGTGCTGAACAAGTAACTTTACAAGCAGTTGTTGCACTTATGACCATCGTAGCAACCTCCCTGGTCAGGTGATCAAGATTCAGGCAATTTGCAACTGACGGGTGTTTATGACAATTGCAGTGTCTTGTGATCATGTGATTTATATTTGTGCACTTCACAATCTGCTTCCAACAATGGAGAAGCTGGCAGTAAAATCCCACATCATGGTCATGTGATATCTCACTTAATGACCATGGGCTACTGGCTTAGCAACTGTGGCAGAAGTGAGATCATAAGTCCCATCCTGGTTATGTGATATCTAACTTAATAACCATCGTTGCTTAGCAATGAAATTGCTAGGTGTTAAGCAAGGACTAATAATTTACCTAGGACAGTTGTCACAATACAAGACAATAATTAAGCACAAGGAACATTCTATTATGCACTGGGTATCTGTAGAAGCCAAGAGTATCATAAGAGATTAAATATATCCTAGAAATTACTTTCCACAGTCGGGAAAGACACTGAAGCTGAAAAGAGATCAGATTCTAGCAAGACAACAATCTGATAGATACTTTCAATCAACCATGAACTATATATAAAAGAAAAGGTAATGGTTTTTCAACAGTGTTCATTGACCCCAGGCTTGAACAGTACTGAGAAATCTCAAACATGAAATTGTACCCAGGGGGATATAAGAGTATTTTTGAGCTAAAAGAGTTTTTGCAAGTAAAAATGAGGGAACACATTCAAAAGCAAGAACAGACTCTTAACTGGCTGGAGGAAATATTGTGAAGTTGTTTCTTTTTGCAAAGGATGCCATCCAGCTATTACAAAGTAATAGTTAGAAAGCTGTCCAAACCTCTTCACTTGTTGTATTCACTCTTTCTCATTCAGAATCTATAAACACAACTGTATTCAAATCTGGAGAAAAAGTGAATGTTTAGCTTTGTACCACACAAAGATTATGTAATCTTCCGCTGCTCACTCATTTTTTTAAACATGCTATTTGACCAGAAATATCCCCATTTTGTATGCAGCTGTATATGTACCCTTCAATACATGCATACATTCCACATTTACTTTTTTCTACATAATCCATATCGCTTTTAAAACCTGGAGTAATTATAAAATTGGCTGTCATCAATTGTACAAAAGATCAATGATCTCGGCACTGCTTCACAAAGGCATACAATGATAGAATCGAAAATATAGCAAGGGTATATGTGGCTGCAAGTCATTCAAATAGTATACAGGTAAAGGTTCCCCTCACACATATGTGCTAGTCCTTCGCGACTCTAGGGGGCAGTGCTCATCTCCGTTTCAAAGCCGAAGAGCCAGCGCTGTCCAAAGACGTCTCCGTGGTCATGTGGCCGCCATGACTAAATGTCAAAGGCGCATGGAATGCTGTTACCTTCCCACCAAAGGTGGCTCCTATTTTTCTACTTGCATTTTTAACTCGCTTTTTAACTCGCCAATCAGAGCTCCCTTGTCACTTTAGGTTCTTTGCCCCATTACAGCATTCCATCTATCTTCCTACCAGCCTTCCTTTACAGATTTTCTATTCCTTCTTGCTTTTTCCTTTTTGATCCGTCATTTCCCCAAGACACAAAAACAGAGAGGAAGAGCAGACTTTAGCCTGTAACTGCTGCACTGCATCTGTGTAATGAGATGAATTAACTGCAGTAGAGCTTCACGTCAAGCATTTCCAAACTTTACCAGATGTGACAAATTTTGTCAACCAGGGACAAACAAAGCAGCTGTTCTAATTTCTTCAGCTGATAAACCTAAAGTACTCATCTGCTTGGCGGTATATATTAACTGTTGTCAAGCTGTAGGCACAGACTGAGGGAGAAAAACTGCAGATCTGTTTGGGATCATATCCAATGCGCAAACTATAGGGGACAAGGAAGAAAATCACCAAGCAAATCAAGATTATGCAAGTGGATAAAAAGTTGGTATATTGAGCACTTATAAGACAATTTGGGGACTTCCTGGGGGCGGAGCCTGTTGCCGAGGAGGGCTCAACCGAGCTCCTCTCAGAGATCTGGTTTGTATATCTAAATAAGATCATAGATATCACCCCTTTTTGGCTAAGAAAGGGGCAGGGAGTAGCTCTGTGTGCTAGGGTCTATTCGTAATCCACAGCCTTTCTCTTTTTTTGGCTGTGGACAGAGATTAGATCCAGCAGGAGCGGAGCTTTTATCTCCAGCCAGTTCTTCTCAGCTGCCTTTTTTTGCAGCCCTAGACAGGCGAGCCCCCCCCCCCCCCAGGACAAAGCAAAGTTGTTCCAAGCCAGGATTAATACGGGCGGGTCCCACTCCTGTGAGATTTATGCTTTTATTACTATCTTAATTACCAGCACCATTTGTCTTAGAGACTTCTTTGTTTAAACGGACTTCAAAATGGCGATTTCTCTCCGTTGGTGACTGATAGGTGATGTACTTAGCCGGTTTTACCTTCCTGCAGACCGCTCCTTAACAAAATAAACTCTTTTTTTTTTTTGGAAATAGAGGGGAGCGAAAGCGCTGTTTATTTGTTTATTTATTATGGCACCCAGGTCAAAATCGAAGCGTCTCTCTACAAATGTGCCTAAAGAATCTAAAGAATTTATACTGGAATCACAGCCCTTGTCTCCTATGCCCTCTACTGGAGAATTTTTAACACAGGAATTTTTCTTTCAAATGCTTAATGATTTTAAACAAGAAATCAAGGAATTCGTATTAGAGCTATATGATGATTTAAAGTTTAAAATTGACCAAATGAAGGTGAATACGTTTGCAGCCGTGTCTGCCCTGTCAGATTACTCTGCTGAAATAGAGAATAAATTGGAAAGCTTGGAGGAGGCTAATTCTAATTTGACTACTAATATTCAAATATTACAACAAAAAATTAGAGACACTGAAGAACAGCTCGTGATGATAAATTTTAATAGGAAGGCATTTGCAATAAGAGTCAGAGGACTCCGCGAAAAGGAGCGAGAGAATTTGAAACAGACCTTTGTTGAAGCCTTCAGCCATGCGGTGGGAAGCCCGGGACTTAACTTTGATTGGCAGATTCGGAAAATCTATCGCCAGAACTCGTTGGTAGCGGAACAGCGACAGCTCCCGAGGGACATAATTATATATTTTTCCACAAAAGAATCCAGAAACGCGATTATGCAAAAGTTTCATAATAACAGTCTGCGAGTTGATGACCAGGACCTGATTGTCTTCAAAGAAATACCTTTCCAGATGTTGAGAGCAAGAAGAGACTATGCCTTTTTAACTAAAGAGCTTAGAAATCAACAGATCCAATACAGATGGGAGGCCCCAGCCGGCATTACGGTCACATTTGAGAATCAAAGATTCCGTCTTAACTCTGTTTCGGAGGCTCGAGATTTCTATTACAAGACTTTGAAGGCGGGACTTCCTGATTCACTCGGAAAAGAGGAGAGACAAGCTGAAGGAGAAGGCAAGCGGCAGGCCGCGTGGTTGCAAGATGGAGGGGGTAGCCTTTCCTCCCTCGGAGAAGCAGAAAAGCGGAGATCGAGGATTTAGATATTTTAAAATATTTGCCAAAGTTGTGGACTGAATGGGGGTTTGTGACCTTTCTCCGGTAGAAAAAGCGGAACTTATTGGTGGGGTGATATTGATTGTATATATGTAAAATGAATGCGGAATGATTTATGTTGTTTAAATTCTGTTAGAAGGGATTACTTTAAAACAGAAGGTTAACTGATTTTTGTTGAAAGTAATATTTGAATATGTGGATTGATCCATGCTATTTAATTCTTATTAGAAGGGAAAGTTGGATGAAATTACTTTGAACTAGATCCTAAACTAATGTTTGCATAAATTTGATAGTGGTAAATATCAGACAAGCAAGGGATGAGGGTAAAATGCATGCGGAATGATTTACGTTGTTTAAATCCTATTAGAAGAGAAAGTCGGTTGGGATTATCTTAAGATAGAATGTAAACTGATTTTTGTGTAAAGTAATACTTGACCCACGCTGCTTAAACTCTACTAAGAAGGGAAAGTTTGGTTAGATTATTCTGAATTATTGTTTGAAAATGAGGTTAAGAAAGATTATTTACGCTGTTTAAATTTTATTAGAAGGGAAAGTTTGATTATATATGTAAAATGAATGTGGATGATTTATGTTGTTCAAATTCTATTAGAAGGGATCACTTTAAAACAGAAGGTTAACTGACTTTTGTTGAAAGTTTTATTTGAATATGTGGAATGATCCATGCTATTTAATTCTTATTAGAAGGGAAAGTTGGCTGAAATTACTTTGAGCTAGATCTTAAACTAATGTCTGTATAAATTTGATAGTGGTAAATATCAGACAAGCAAGGGATGAGGGTAAAATGCATGCGGAATGATTTACGTTGTTTAAATCCTATTAGAAGAGAAAGCCGGTTGGGATTATTTTAAAATAGATTGTAAACTGATTTTTGTGTAAAGTAATACTTGATCCACGCTGCTTAAACTTTACTAAGAAGGGAAAGTTTGGTTAGATTATTTTGAATTACTGTTTGAAAATGAGGTTAAGAAAGATTATCTACGCTGTTTAAATTCTATTAGAAGGGAAAGTTTGATTATTCCTCTGTAAAGTAATATTTGAATATGTGGCATGATCCACGTTGCTTAAACTTTACCGGAAGGGACTATTTTTGGTTAGACTGTATATTGATGCCTACACAAATCTGTATAAATGTTTATCTGAATACAAGGCTAAGGAAGAGGAACGGGAGAGTCTACAGGAGGTTGGGGTAAATAACAAAGAAGTAAGAGACGAGAATAAAATATAGATAGAATGACTTATACTATTTAGGCATAGATAAAGATGGGTGGCTGAGTTCAACACAAAGAGTTCTTTTTCCCTTTTTTTTTCTTTTTTCTTTTTTCTCTTTTCTTTCCTTTCTTTTTTCTTGTTTCTCTTTCCTTTAATATATTACTTTTATTTTTAATCCATACGTATACAAGATACTTTAGACAGAAGGCAGTGCCAGGTGTGGGCCCTGGGAAGTCGGGGGGATTAGGGATGGGGATTCATGGGGGGTGGGTGGGTGGGGGTTAACATAGTCTCAATAAGAACAAGAATGTACTTATATACGGTTGTTGTTTTTTTCCTTTTTTGTTTTTTTTGGTTTTTTCTTTCTCTTTTCTTTCTTTATATTTTTTTTCCTTGGTTTATTTTACTCTTTATCAGATTAAACAACACTTGAATAAAGGCATACACCAAGGAGGGAGGTAGAGGGAAAGAAGAGGGAGGAGTAAGGAAGGAGTAAGGGGAATGTAAGGAGGGCGTGTTGGGAGTAAGGGGAGAAGGAAGGTTTGAGGGGAAAGGGAAGTAGGAGGGGAGTGTTAGAGGGAGAAAGGAAAGTTGGAGGGGGTAGATGGGGTGTATGGAGGATGGAAGTGTCAGGTGGGGTTGTGAATGATGAGTTGTGTTTTCCTTTTTTATCTTTTTCTTTTCTTATAGCAAATACCCTGTATATAAGTGATTGCAAAATGGAATGTGAAAATGAATAAAATATATTTTAAATCAAGACAATTTGGGGAGTATGTGTGCGTGTGCCAATCCCTTTTCAGCTGTCAAGAAACCATACTAAGAGAGAGGCCTGGCAGGATTTGATTTCTCCAGATATCTGCATTTTTCCATGGAGAAATGCATCCTTTGAAATTAATGATTTCTCTGAAAAAAAGCCAGTGATGTTAGACTGTGGATAATCTGAGCAACAGCAGCAATTAATGACCCTGCAAGCTCCTTCTTTGGGAATCTCTTTTAGCAAAATGGTTATAAAATCTACTGCAGCTGCAATGCTTATTCTAAAGCATATCCAGGGTGTCTGTTTTCTCACCAAAGGGGCTGGCTGTGAGATACGCTGATGACAAATGCTTCCGCAGTCTGCCCAGAGAGAGTACGGCCACTTTTATCGACAATAGTTCCTGATACCTATGGACCACAAGGAAAAGAGTAGGGAGAAAGTCAAAACAACAACATTAAAAACAGAGCAATAACACATGCTAAACTGAAATTAACTTTAATGCTTCTGTGGAAAACATCGGACTTGCCACAAAATTGGAAGTGAGTAGCTGTTTTTTCCCCTACCCCATCTTTCTTCAAATCCCTTCTTTATTTGGGGAGCACAGTATCTAGATCCCTTCTATGCATTGGGGGGGGATGGGAGACTACAATACCCACAAACCCCAGCCACCCTTGGGCTGAAGCTTCAGTTCACCTTAAAGGGAACTGCCTGGAGAGGGCCGCTCTATCCAAAAAACACATCAGGATAAATTTTTAATCTGTATTCAATACTCAAAATGAATTTTAATGATTTTGCTCAAATAGGGATTTTTTTTTAAAAAAAACGGTCCATTTTCTATAGCAGTATGAGAATATGTCTTTCTCCTCATCTATCTTTTATTCCTATGTCAATCCTTATGAAGCTTGACATTTCTTCCGAACATAGCAAGCCTTTTTTTAATTAGGGGTATATTTCTAATCTGGTATACAGTGCATATGTTCACGTTACCCCCCCAAAACCACATGAAAACCACTTAAGGTCTCTATGGAAACAATAACATATAGCAGAACCAAAAGTAGCAGCGATATCAGTTCAACAGACTATCCTCTGAATTGTTGTACATATCAAGTTCTTCTCCATTAAGCCTACCCATTGTGCCCTAAAAATATCACAAGCTTATAAAAGCAAAATGATTGGTTTTTCCCTTGCTATCCTTGTGCACCAAATGCCCTCATGTCAGCAAAATAATTTGGGGGATCAAGTGCCAAGAGTCTGTGGAGAATATATGTGTTAAATACCTGTTCTTCCTTTAATCAATGACAGATGTTCCCTACTTGAATTATCATCTCCCAGCTTCAGGTCACAAGGTGCAGAGGACAACCCCCTCCAAAAGCACCTTGTTCAATCAAGGATAGATGGGATGTAACTATCTTGTCAAAACATCCAACTACCCATACCTGTACTAGGCAGGCTGGCTGCTCTAGGCAGGAGAAGGAGGTGTTGCCTGCTATCTGTATGGAGCAGTGGGGAACAGGAAGCAGTTCCCAGTTGGACCGCAGCACATTTAAAACAGTAAACATAAAAGCAGCAGCTGGGGAGAAGAGGGGCATTCCAAGACTCAGCCACAGCTACCCTCTGAGTTAACTGCACAGAACTGCACACTGAGCAATATTATTATTTATATGTATTTTTAGTATGCAGAGACTCTGGGCAGGAATTAAAATATTTTCAGACATGTAAAACAGACAAAATATGCCACACGTTACAGTTGCTAAGCCCACAATTCAACTTTATCGGCTAATGAAGCCATAACTTAGTGTGAAAATTACTCGGGATTCAAGGCTGGCATCTTCCAAGGGAAGATAATTAGGAGGCTAGGCAAGATTCTTATAATTTGGCACACTGGTAATATTATTGAGGGGGACATTTTCAGACTGCTCTATATGGCAGGTCATTCATTTATTATCATTTAATATGATTATAAAGCACATATTGAAAAGAGCAAGCTAACACACAATATGTGAGGTTTCCAAAACACACTGTTCTTGATTATATTAACTCCTGTATAAAGAAGGGAATGTACTCTTTTTCAGAAGAACTGGATAATTTTAAGTATAATTAGAATATACTCACAAACAGGGGTCTTGGTTCATATTCTTCTTCAAATAACTTTTGGAGAGCAAAGAGAGCTGCCTGTTCAATGAAAATATCATGATAAATTAATTATTTTTACTCTAGGAAATTCTCATTTTACAGATATGGAAGAGAAAGAGGATAAATTACCACTAATGAAAGTGTACAGCTCAATCCTGCTCCAAAACATGCATACAGACAGTCAAGGAAAGTATGCAAACCAGAGTGGAGCCTGCTGGACATTTGCAACCAAAAGAAACACGCTGATCTGTGTCTTCTATTACAGGATTCATTACAAAATAGACCCTGAAAGTCCATACAGAAACTGAATCAGGTAAGATGCCTTAATAAGACCTCAACTCAACTGAGCACAGCACAGAGAACACACTGGTAAATATAAAAAGAAATTGCAATATATCTCAAACTTTATTTTAAATCCCAAATTAAAGCTTCAGTCAGGCTGGAGTATGAACTTCACAGAGATCTTCAAGGCTCAGAGAGAGAGATTAAGGAACGTCCCATATTATAAACCTTATCTCTAATGCAAACTAGACTAAAGATTCAGGTTTGACTCTATTTGCTTCACTATACTATCTTGACTTTGTACAAGAATTTCAGAAAACAGATAAAAGATAATTGGGTCCCTTTTTTTAGTTCCATTTCTAAGACTTCTCTTTAGTTAAGGTAAAAGTACTTTTTTTTTTTTAAATTTCATGGCATAGATTTCCAAATCTGAATTTCCAATACCATAAACCAGGGGTGTCAAACTTGCTTGGACACAGTGGCATCATGTGACGTATTGGGACTTTTTCCCCTTCGCTAAACCGGGTATGGGTGTGGCCAGCGCATGACACATCCAGCCTGCGGGCCGTGAGCTTGACAGCCCTGCAATAAATCATAGGGCAGCAGTACTCAAAACTTCAGTTGCCCTTAAAGGGGAGTCAACCTCTCATTTTACAGTAGAATATGTGAAAGCACACTGATTAGTATATGCAATGACTTCCTTTTCACATACTGTATATACTCGAGTATAAGCCTAGTTTTTCAGCCCACTTTTTGGGCTGAAAAAAGCCGCCTCGGCTTATACTCGAGTCAGTGAAAAATTTGCCCGAAATGGAGGAGAAAAAGGGGCGGGGCCATGCCGCTGGGTGACACTCGTGAATGGCCCAGTGCCCCTGTGAGTTTCCCCTCCCTCTGTGTCAGTTTGCCGCGCAGCGCGCACCGCACCATCCCCCCTCCTCACGTTCTAATGTAATGCAGGGCTGTCTTACGATTCCCCTTCCTCCCCCTCCTGCCGCTCCGCAACGATGTCCCACCTCCTCCTTGTTATGGCAAGCAGCCACATAGCGATGTCCCACCTCCTCTGGTACAGTGATCCAATGATAGGAATCACTGTGCCGTGTGTCATAGGAGGCGGGACATCGCTCCCGCGGCTGCACGGGACATCATCATCACAGCGGGACATCAGCATCATGAGGTGAGTGAAGTATTTCATTGAATACACCGCTAGTTTACTGTTTTTCTTTGAAATAAATATTCAAAAACATTATTGGTATCTATTTTTATTTTTGAAATTTACCGGTAGCTGCTGCATTTCCCACCCTAGGCTTATACTCGAGTCAATAACTTTTCCAGTTTTTTGTGGTAAAATTAGGTGCCTCGGCTTATATTCGGGTCGGCCTATACTCGAGTATATACGGTATTATTGGGAATGGACAAAATCATTATAAACTTCTAAGATTCTACTTAAAACCTCACCTTGGCATTGGCTGTATCAAATATGGTTTCCACCAGCATGATATCTGCTCCACCATCTAAAAGACCTTTGGCTTGTTCAGTGTAGGCATCCACCAATTCATCAAAAGCTAAAACACAGCAACAAATAGTTACAACAATGAAAAATGTACTTTCCAGTTTCAGCTTCAAGTTAAACCTGCATTATAGTTCCTTATTGTTTGAGGTAGTACATGAGATTGCTAGCATCAGATGGGCTATCAGATATTACTAAATGTTTGCTAGGTTACTTTAAAAATGCCTGAGGCTTTTTTAATGTATCAGTAATTATGAACTTATTAACTGTAGCCAAACATGAAATAAAATTCAAAGTGAGAAAATCTTCAGAACTGTTGAATGTTTTGAGTCAATATGGCAGAACTGCGATTAGAACTAAATTGACAGAAGCAGGTAAAGCCAAATTAATAATCATTTTCCGTTTTAAGATTATCAATGGAAATACTTACTAACATTCCGATAATCAGGATTTTCCACTGATGGGGAAACAGAAAGGGTCTTGTTTGTGGGGCCCATCGCCCCAGCAACGTATCTTTTACTTCCTTAACAAAGAAAACCACAAGGATAATAATTAAATGACAAGCTTTAGATTGTAAGACAAAGAAATGCAAAATAATAGACTACACTTGATTTTATGGTCTTCATTTGTATGTAATTATGAAAAACCATGACTGCCTTCCAGAGATTAGATGATCCATTCTGCCAAAAAATTTCTTGCTAGAGAGACCGTTTTTGAGTACAAAGGTCTGCTTCTATTGATCTTCATACACTAATTGATAATATTGACCATTGTTTTAGGTTATGAATGAACAAAATCCTGAAGTGAACACCAAAGATAGGTATAGGCAAATTGTGACCCCAGAATTACAATTGGCCACTGAATTTTCTTTCAGCTCTAAAAATGGTACTGCCATATTTTTCATTTCCTACCGTTTTTGCAATAGGAAGCCTATGAAAATAATAGCATAATCCTAAAACAAACTTAGCACCATTTTAAGAAAAAAAGCCCAATTATCACCATTTTAAGAAGAAAAGTCCAAAGGCAGGAAAAACTTAAAAGAAAATGTTGACTTCACACTTAAACATGGAGATCTTACTTACTTTGTGTTAAGACTTCACCTATTCTGATATTGTTCCCATTCCAAATTACTAAGGGTGGCTTTGGTCAAAGTCAATATTTCTGTAATGGTTTTCTTTTATAGCAGCAATGTTTCTCTATGTTCTACATCAGTGATGGCGAACCTTTTCAGCACTGAGTGCCCAAACTGGAATGTGTGTGCATGCGTGTTCATGTACATGAGCCAGAGCGCCAGAAACCCGAAGACCAGCTGGCCGGCACACGCATGCCTGTTTTTTTGGCCATTTTCCGGCGCCCGTGAAGATCAGATGCATGTCGGAAACCAGAAGAGCAGCTGGTGACAGTGCATGTGCCCACAGAGAGGGCTGTGTATGCCATCTCTGGCACACATGTCATAGGTTCACTATCACAGCTCTACACCATGGATCCCCAACATCGAGGCCATGGAATCAAACCATGCAAGCGACGGGCGAGCACATGTGCAGCTTCATTTGTGTGAGCGACGGGCACTTGGGCTCAGGAGCGAAGCTCTGTTTGCAGGAGCGGTGAGTACTCACCCTGATACAAAACTATCCCTTTTCCCCTTCCCCCCTCTCCCGTGGGCCGCCAAGATGGAACGGTTGGGGACTGCTGTTCTATGCTAATAGCAAGTATGTGTGGATCTGAATGGGGAAGAACAGACTTCAGGTAAATCTAGCAAAAGAGAGTGGCTTTAGATTTTATGGCCTCTTGGATCTGGTGATTTTCCATCTTTAGCGCTAGGGTAGCATAGAATCAATAAACAATTGGGAAGTTCTCCTAGACTCACGGCTCCTGTTTGAAGAGCAGATAGCACTCCTGTTTGAAGAGCAGATAGCACCATGATCTCACATGGTGTAGAATTACACACCGTCTTTGTATTGTGTAGAATTACACACCGTCAGGATTCCAAATAACATCCAAAATTAAATCAGAGCCCAAGGCAAAGTATTGCTCAAAGTTCTAATTTATTAAGAGATTCGGATTTTCCCAGATGTGTCAACATGATACACACCTTCCTTGATGCTTTGGTCATCTTGTGAGTAGATTATTGCAAATGCTCTCTACAACAGAATTGGCCTTAAAGAGCTTCAATTGGTCCAAAATACAGCAGCCTCCTTATGATCATATTACATCTTTGCTCCGCAAACTGCATTTATTATTTCACACAATACTGAAAGCCATCAGAGCTTGGACTAGAAAATTCAGTTTGGCATAAAAATACTAAAGGGAGATTCAAAATATCAAGAACTACTTAAAATGGTTATTGGTAAAAAAACAAAAATCAAAAAGTGCTGCTAAAATACAGGTAATTATATTTCAAAATTCCAGGTGGACAGCAAATTAGGTAACCGCTCCTATGACTCTTAGGTGCTTTTCAAAATTCGTTGGAGGAAAATTGTAATAAAGTGATTTAAAACCACAGTCAAAACTACATTTGCAAGCCTAGATAACTCATGATACAAATGCATATCAGTGTGTCAAGTTACTCACCTGTCTCTGCAGTAATGTCATCAGCTGCTTTTCGAGCTATCTGGGCTGATGTTTTATTTAATCGATAAGCCTAATAACAGATTGGGAGATAAATGGTAGATACAAAAAAAAGAAAGAAAAAGAAAACAATAATCTTCATTTGCATTGCATTGAACCCTCCATTATACTTCTGCAGTGAAAAGATCTTATACAGAGGCTCCTAATGTTATCACCTATCTTTAACAGTCTTCAGATTGTCTAGACTCTAGAACGGTGGTTCAGAACCTTTTTTTAGTCATGCCCCACCTAAACATCTCTAAAATCCTGATTCCCCCCCCCCGCCCCCCATGACATATAATTCTTACTTTACTCAAAAAGTGAACTCTACTCATGTGGAGGAAGCCTAAAAGGCCATTAACTTGATTTAAACAAGGTTCAAATTTCCCCCATTAAAAATCAAATTGCTCCCCCCACCCATGGGGTATGGCCCCAATGTTGGGAACCACTGCTCTAGAAAGACCAACTGGCAATAACTAATCTTAGGACCGAAAAACTAATCTTAGGACAATGAAATGAAACAGAGATTATGCCAGTTCACCCTAAACAGATTTTTTTTTTCACCTTTAGGAATTTCTACTTCTGAAATGAATCAAGGTGGGTAAAGACAGAACATGGGCAAAGAAAGATTTACATATGGCGTTAAGCCGAAATGAGATGTACATATTTCTGACATAGTGGGATAAGTGAGCCTGATCAAAGAGCAAAGCAGATTCTTGAAAATAGAAGGAAAAAAATGCTGCTTCTTGGCCTCATTAGAAGACGCAGAGAATTTGCAAACCCATGGATTATTCATTTAACACTATAATTCAGGGCTCCTGGTTCATGGACCGGCACCAGGCCGTAGCATGCCAGAAACCAGGCCGCGCAAATAAGCAAAACCCCATCTGTGGGATACAGTCAACAGGCAAAACTACGCCCCCTCCAGTCCACGGAAAAACCTCTCCCCAAGGAATCACTGCTATAATTCACAATCACCTCCAAAACAGCAGTGTTACAGATGAATTTATCTCAAGGATCTGGAAAATGATGTCAACTAAAAACACAAGACAGGATTAAAAGCAGCCTTCTGGAGATGATTCATTAAAAAAACACTCATGTCTTGGCTGCTATTCAGATCAGACAACAGGATATGAAAGGTGGCAGAGTCTTGCAAAGATGCAAACATCGATCATTGCCGATATGGCATCTGTTTGCTTTTTTTCAAGAAGAAGAACAAAAAAAGATCTTCACCATTCAAACCGAATATCTTAAAGTCCTCACCCAGATAACAGCATTTTAAAGATTAATTTATATAAACCCACTACAAAGCAAAGGGATGTGGTGGCTCAGTGCTAAGACGCTAAGCCTATCGATCAGAAAGATCGGCAGTTCGGCAGTTCGAATCTTTAGCACCGCGTAACAGAGTGAGCTCCCGGTACTTGTCCCAGCTTCTGCCAACCTAGCAGTTCGAAAGCATGTAAAAATGCAAGTAGAAAAATAGGGACCAACTTTGGTGGGAAGGTAACAGCGTTCTGTGTGACTTTGGTGTTTAGTCATGCCAGCTACATGATCACAGAGATGTCTTAGGACAGCGCTAGCTCTTCAGCTTTGTAACGGAGATGAGCACCGCCCCCTAGAGTTGGGAACGACTAGCACATATGTGCAAGGGAAACCTTTACCTTTAGTACAAAACAACATTGTACAAGCATCAACAGTAGTGGGAAAGGACAAATATCCACAGTAACGAAATTGGGAATACAGGTACTCCTCGATTTATAACAGTTCACTCAGTGACTGTTCAAAGTTACAACAGCACTGAACAAAGAGACTTATGACAGTTTTTCACCTTTGCACTATCTCCATGATCATGTGATCAAAATTCAGATGCTTGGCAACTGGTTCATATTTATGACCATTGCTATGTCCCAAGATCATGTGATCACCTTTTATGACCTTCTGATAAGCAAAGTCAATGGGGAAGCCAGATTCACTTAACAATCAGGTCATTCACTTATCAAATGCAGCGTTTCACTTAACAACTAAGGCAAGTAAGGTCATAAAATGGGGCAAAATGTCACATAACAAATGTCTCACTTAACAACAGAAATGTTGGGCTCAATTGTGGTCAAAAGTCAAGGGCTACCTGTAATCAAGCAAAGCACTGCTGTTTTTGCAATGAGGCTCTTTCAGCAAATGATCAAGTGAGACACGAGTGGCAAGTGAATGGTGGATTACCGCCACAGAGTTAATCCTTATGGGTTATTTCCTGTTGTCCAATCCTAATTTCCAAGACTAAATCATATTTTATCAAAAGTAAACAAATCAAAATCACACTACCACAAACCTAATAGACTTCTTATACACAATTTATATTTTTCCCATGAATATTTATGCTGCTTCAAAGCATCCCTCCCTTCCCAATCTAGTACAATCTAGACATATTGGTCTCAGTTGCCATGATTCCCAGCCAGCCAGCCTGGTCAAAACTGGTCAAAGGAAAACCCAACCTTGACAAGCAAGAAATCCAAAACTCTCACCAGATGTTCAAGGCTGTAATCAGCTTGTGCTATTTTAGTGCTGCTGAAAGTATTTGTCTCAATGATATCAGCACCAGAAAGCAAGTATTCCTGTAAGCAGAAAAGAACAATTGAATAGCAGTAGCAATAGCACTTAGACTTATAGTATATACCACCCTTAATGCTTTATAGCACTCTCTGAGCAGTTTACAAAGTCAGCCTATTGGCCACAACAATCTGGATCCTTGTTTTACCAAACTTGGAAGGATGGAAGGCTGAGTCAACCTTGAGCCAGTCAGGATCGAACTGTGGGAAGAGTTAGCCTGCAATACTGCATTCTGGCCACTGCATCACCAGGACTCATACTCCATTAGCTCATACTTCCAACTGAAGCTTGTAAATCCAGATAACTGAGAATGGGAACCAGATACGGGCAGGGCTTATTGAAAAAGGAACATTTTTTTTGGGGAAGTATAATCTAACCTTCCCTACTATGGATTTTAATTCAACGGGGATCTGTACCAGTGTTTTTCAACAGAGTACCAGCTCTAGAACAAAGAGGGTTAGGAAAAAAGGTTCTTATCATTAGTCTGGAAATAACAATAAGCAACAGTAGTATTTGGAGAAGGCCTACAGAGCAAAGTTTAATTGCCTTCAGGAATCATCCTAAATAGCGCTATTGTTGGGGACATACTTGAAAATTAAAGCATCATTTACAGTCACCACCATATTTCCCTGGGTGTTATATTATTTTTTGTTCCAAAAGATGCATCAGGGCTTTTTTCCAGTTAGGGCTCATTTTGGAGGAAATACGGTACTAAACGCATTCGTCTGGTTGACGATCTTAACTGGGGCTTATTTGGGGGGTAGAGCTTATATTACGAGCATCCGGAAAAAATATCCTACGGCTTATTTTCTGGTTAGGTCTTATTTTTGAGAAAATATGGTAGATGCTGCTTGAAATCTGTAGACACATCTATATACTTAAATCTGATAAACTGAAGAGCAACACAAATCAAAGTTCATCTATAATTAAATTATTCAACAATCAGAAAGCAGAACTTACAGTCAATGGCTACTGAATAAATAGTTGCTCTAATCAAGCCCAAAGATACATTATCAATTAGCAAAACACTATCTACTATAGATTACATATAGTTAACAATTTGTCTACCATTATTGGTAAAGTAACTAGATGTAAAACAGGACATTTCCCTGATCACTTTTAGTTCTGTTATTAATCTTTGAGATTAGAGGAAAAGCTTTAGAAATCCTCTCAACTGCAAACTCAGCTTATGTTTTTTTCATTATTTGAACAGCAGGAGAGGAAACTCTACGGCATATTATACAATTAAATTATAACTGAAAGTGGCAAAAGAAGCAATTCCTGTTTCATATTCATGTTGTTATACTGTACAAAGAAATGTAGTTATATTTCAGATTTGGATGCTTCAATATGACTGTCTCACTTTAAACTCTTGGATTTGTTTTCCCCCTCAGCAGTAAAGAAAATAAATGAGGACAAAGGTAATTAGAGAATGTTGTATTTTAATCAAAATGCTACCAGGAAGAATTCCCAATTTAGATTTTCAGTGAAATTGGCTGATGGCTGAATATATTTCTTTGTGTACCCAGACCAGTGGTGGGTTGCAGGCGGTATGCCCAGGTACGGGAGTACCGAAGCTTGCCTGAAGCACCAGATACCGTTCCGGTATGGTGCTCTGGGCACCAGATACCGTTCCGATATGGTGCTCTGGGCACCAGATACCGTTCCGGTATGGTGCTCTGGAAGGCCCACCCGCCCGCCCAAGCTCCTTGCCGGTCTTTTAAGTCTTCGGTGCTTCTGCACATGGCATGTAGAGCGCCTGTGATGCTCCACTGAGCAGCTGGAGCATCATGGAGGCTCGCAGAGGCGGTAAGATGCATGCGCGCGCTGCGCACGTTCATGTGGACGACGCCAGGCCCTTTCCAACCAGAACGGGATCCGGAACCCACCACTGACCCAGACTTTTTAAAAGTTAAGAAAATATCAATATTTTCAAATGTTATTTCTTTTGAAATAACTTCTATAAATATGTTATATGTTTTTGTGTATTTGTATCTGCAATTCACAAAAGATAAAGGCACCAAATGTTTTAAAAAAACAGATCCTGCGGTAAAACACTGACACATATTACCAATACAAAGATGTGCTAGTATTTAAAGGCTCAAACCTGGGTAATTGTTTTGTAACACTAGTAACTTCTTCGAAATCGGAGAAACCCTACCCTTCCCTTCCATTCCTGTTTGATAGTACCACTTAAGCACCAAGGAATTACAGTGTAAGGGCAGGTTGCCAAGCCTCAGAGCCAAAATGTTAATAAAGGGCACCTTTATTTTCATGCTGCATAAAGAATCCCCAAATAATATGAAGATTCTGAATACCAAACTTGGAACCACTTGGTATAGCAGCGATGGTTAACCTTTTCGGCACCAAGTGCTGAAAGTGCAGCGCGAGTTGAAGCACCGGAACCTGGAAGAGAGCAGCTGGCTGGTGTGCATACGCGCCATGGCCAGCTGCACTTCCGGGTTCCCTTTGCTGCATGCACACTGGCCAGCGGCTTTCTTCCGGATTTCACCACGTAGCCTTTGTGCGAAGACCAGCTGGCTGGAGCGCATGTGCATGCCGAAACCCAGAAGACAGCAGCTGTCCACTGTGCTTTGCTGGCTGAAGAACTCTGGCAGTTGAAGTCCACAAGTCTTAAAGTTGCCAAGGTTGGAGACCACTGAGCTAAGAGACAGCGAATTACTCTCTCTCAGCTCAATGCATGCCATATTCAACCATATTAATGGATTGTTGTAGAAAATAGGAGGAAAGAGCATTACTGTATGCAGACTGTCTTTGGGTGTACAAAATAAAATGTGGGGTGTAAATCTGATCAATTCCTACACCCAACACCTCAAAACTTCCTTCCAGCTTGCCTTTCTCCACTCTAGATCATCACAGCCAATCTTCTGTCACTAAATCCCCAATTTCTTTTTTTTTTCAAATGGTCCTCTATGTACCCTGACATTACTTCCACCTAATAAATTATTCTAATATATGCACAAAGCAGGAGGGAAACCTTTGAATCTAATCAAAGGAGTAAATAGTCTCAAGGACTATTTACTTAGTTCAATAGTGAAGTGAGAATCAGTGCATCTAAAGACCTAATTCTGCAATGAGTTAAAAACAAGCAGACCTCATTTCTAACAGATGCCCAAGACAGTTCCAAATTGCATACTATTTCAGGGGTCTGAAATGGCTGGGTAAAGCCATTGCCGAGACAGAATATCAGATTACTTTTTCTGGTGAACAGTGCAGAAAGTATTTTTTCTAATATTTCTTATACTTTTTTGTTTTTAACCAGGGACCTTGGAGGATCCTCATCTTTCAATTAAATAGATGAAGAGCTAAAATCTATATTATTCTTAATGCTTTTCAGCCATTTATCGGCTCTGAGGGATCACATATGCAAATAAATAGGACTACAGCACAAAATAGGGATTAATTAATCAATGTATTTTCAAAGTAAGAGTAAAAAAATATAAGCATAATCCAGTCCATTCAAATTAGTGAAAATGTTCCATCCTCTGATTTACTTTTTGTTGCCTTTTTCACTGAACAATACTCAGCAATCATCTTCCATTTTTGAGTAAAGGGCCCATAATTGCACTCTATCCATACCACTATTTCTCAACCTCAGCAGTTTTAGGCTGTATGGGCTTCCACTGCTAGAATTCTCCAGCCAGAATTCTGGGAGTTAGGTTCACACAGTTTAAAGTGACCAAATAGACCATGTGAATGTAGCTCTCAAGAGTTGTTATACATGTCAGAAGAAGCAATAAATCCTTTCAAGTACAAGACTCATAAAAAAACCTGTACTCACCTTGTGAATTTTGTAGATGATATCAGGCTGAGTTATGCTCAACAGGTCATTATTTCCCTTGAGTGGTTTCAGGTGATCCTTAAATTCTTGACCTCGAAATTCTTCTTCTCCTAAGGAATATTGCTGAATCATGGTCCCCATGCCTCCATCCAAAACCATAATGCGCTCCCTCAGAATGGATTCTATTTCCTCTTTCAGGGTTTTTTTGAAAACTGTATTATGGCAACATTTGTAAAACATTAAAGCAATCAGCATCTCTCCTCGCAATCAATCATAGGCTCTAAAGCATTGAAGATTTTGGACATGCCATCCTGAATTGCTTTAGGAAGGCAGATATACATTATATATATACACACACACACACACACACACACACATATATAAAATCTGTATTGTTGCAACTAAAACAAGGACACAAAAGTAGCTTATGGGAGTGACTTAAATATGGTTTAATTAATTAGGGTGAATCATTTTTTTAAATTGATATATGTATTGTTATAAAGCTTTACCTTAGTTTTGAATGTATAAAATTGAGTATGTACGTATATGCAGGTCTGCCAGTTTTTAAAGTAATGCTGAACAATAGTTTAAAGTTGATAAAATATTATAGACTAGATATGAAAATATGAGAATGAATGATGTATTATTCCCCACACAGCAAGGGAAGCGGAGATGGTTAAAATGTTTCTTTTATCCAGATAAGAAATGATATTTAAATCTGTCTCTAGTTTGAAAATGCTTCCCGGTTTTGTGCTGGCAATGAGGGGGAAATAATGAAACCTTGATTTTGTTTTTGTAAATTGGACAGGTTTATTGTTATAGAAATGTCTTGAATATATTGTGTAAAAGCAAAAAGTTGTAGTTACCCTTGACTGTGCTAAAGAGAGTCAGAAGTTGATGCCTTTTTCTTTTTTCCCCATTACACTATACCCCTTCTTTTTCCCTTCCTCTCTTCTTACTTTTCATGTTTTTTCTTTGTATCTTATACTTCGATAAACTAATTAAAAAGTTGTTAATACAAACAAAAGTAGCATATGGCCTAGCTAAATTCTGAAAGGGTGCTTACTTAAAGATTAACACACAGAGATCTCTAAGAACCTAGTATTTCCAACACAAGTAAAAAGCCCCAGATTAGAGAAACAGACATTTAATGTTATTTCAAGTTTAGAAATACTTTGGCCACCTAATGAGAATGAACGACTCACTGGAGAACCACCTAATGCTGGGAAAGATTAAGGGCAAAAGAAGAAAGGGACAACAGAGAATGAGATGACTGGATAGAGTCACCGAAGCAGTAGGTGTGAGCTTAAATGGACTCCAGAGAATGATAGAGGACAGAAATGCCTGTAAGTAGAAAATAGCAAGCCTACTCTGTGCTTGTTGGTTTTGTACTAAATTGAGTTGAGTTCAACTTTCTCATAAATAATAATGCTTTTATTTCTCTCTCTCCAGTGGTGGGTTTCAATTTTTTTTAGTACCAGTTTGCTCACGTGCTCGATGCTTCTGTGCATGCGCAGAAGCATCTGGGTGGGTGGGCGGAGCCACTACCGGTTTGCCCAATCCGGGCCAAACCAGGAGCAACCTACCTCTGTCTCTCACCCTTCCTCCCTAATTTATAGCAAACTCTTGGCAGTTCACAATAATAAACAAAACATAGTAATATCAAAACCCAAACAACTCTTACAAATTCATCAAAAGTTCTTCATGACCTAAGGCCAAATTACCTGAGAGACTATTTATCTCCATTTATTGTACATCTCTCGGTCCAAAGAGGTTAGGCAGAGGGGCATGCTTTGAGTCCCATTAATTGGCAATATCATCTAGGGCAGTGATGGCTAACATTTTTGTCCTCGTGTGCTGAAAGCTCACACACATGCACAACAGGCGTGCCCACACCCATAATACAATGCACCCCATTTTGGGCCTAGCAGGCCTCCCCAAAGCCCCCTGGGACTAAAAACAGGGTGGGGGGGCGCACACACCTGTGCTTCCCCCCCCCAATGTGTTACAGGTGTTATGTTGGCCTTGTATGCAGCTTTATTCCTCTCTAGCATTCATCACTTGTTGAGTGATGCATTCCCTGCCTTCTAGGATTTACCTCTATCTGCTCCTGTGAAGCACTTCCTGTTCCTGTTGGATTTATATAGTTAGATTCTTGATGGCTTGTATAGTGTTTTAACTGTGTTTTGATTATACAACATGCACTGCAGAGACCCAAAAATCAGCTGGGTGGCAGGAGGTACATGCACATGCACAGTAGAGTGACGGCTTGCATGCCAGCAGAGAGGCCTCCACATGCCACCTGTGGCACATGTTCCATAGGTTCGCCATCACAGATTTAGGAGGACAAAGAAATAGGCCGCTCACAGTGCCTGGAATGATATCCATCCACACAAACATTGATTAAAAGGGCTTTCACCCTGATGTTGTTCAGGAAACTATTTTGGCTATTCTCCCGGTCCTCAATCGATAATTGAGACCCAGTTGGATAGGGTTTTTGTTATTGATGAAATGGTTTTCTTTGGGGTACTTAGAATTTTTTTGTTTTTATTATTCTATTTTATTATAAAAACAATGTTCTTGTTGATTAAATACATATATTCTGGATGCATTTCTCTATAATTTCTGCTTCCATTTTGGCACTTACTTGCAGACATTTATTAGTTGTGAACTGATATCATCTGAAAAAAAAAGGAATCAATGATCTATGTTTCTGTCTGATTTGCATGCCTTGACAAACATAATGAAACATAACTATCTCAAAAGAGAGATTACAATATTTTTCCTGAAGCCTTATCACATTCCATCCACAGAATGGAACACCCCAGCACTACAAGAGATGTCTTTGGGATATTTGTTAAACCAAAGTATTTACTGAACATTAGGATAAAATGAAATTCAAGAAACCTTAGGGGAAAAATATATCAAAACCATCATTTCATTTTTAAAGTAGAAGAGGTACTGGTATTGAAAAAGAAAGGAGTGTTCCTCCTTCCAACCTATTTATTAACCTATTTATTTACACTTATATTTATTATCTTCAGGGGTTTATTTTTGTGCCATTTATAACTAATTCCCTTCCCCCACCAAGAGATAAGCTGACTGAGGGATAAGATAGGGAATGTAACAAAACAGCCTGAAGAAGGACAAGATTACAATAAAGAGCAAATGCTTCCATCCTATCTTATCTTATAATATTTTTCCCCTGAATATATAAATAAGCTTTTTTTTCAAAGAAGAAGGTCTAGAGGAATTCTAATGGCAATAATATCCTACTAAGTATGGCAGGAAGTCTTGTGGAAGAACATTTGGGAACAGTAGAATTTCTCACTTAGCGATCAGGTCAGAAGACTGATGCCAATTTACTGTACAGGGAGTCCTCATCTTATAATGGTAATTGGGACCAGCAATGCCATCACTGACACAGTCATAAAACAAAACAATCACACAACTATGCAACTTACAACAGCAGCTATAGCAGGCCCTATTGCAGTTATTAAGTGAATCACACACGATTGTTAAGCATGATGTTAGATGATCACAACTTGGCTTCCCCAACTGTTTGTCAGAAGCTAGCTGGTAAGGTCACAAATGGTGATCATGTGACTGCAGAATGCTGCAACTTTCCTAACTGGTGCCAGCTGCCAAGCAGCCAAACACAACTGAGTGACGGTGGGGAGCTGCAATTTTGAGGATAAGTCATAAGTCTCCTCATTCAGCATGGAGGGATGCTATGAAGCATAACTTTTAATGGTTGCTAAATGAGTGATCACCTGTACACATCAACAGCTTAATGCTTGTATAATTCATCACACGTACTGAGAATGCTCAATACACATACTCCTAATATAGTTTTAATTAAACAACATTTTAAAGTCTGAATGAAACCAGGACAAAGAGGATATGCTGTGCCCCATTATTTGTCAGAATTGGAGGACCACTTTGGCCAGGATATCTGACAAAGAACAATCATGAATGGAACAGTACCTATTTTTGAAAAAGCATTATTTCTTTGTCTCACTTTGACATAGGCAGGAGCTTATTTCCACTGGGAAAGTCCTTACATGCTCTCCCATCAACAACTGGAAGATAAGATGAGAACCTTAGAAGTCTCTCAGAATTAGGACTTCACCCTCACTGTCTAGAACAGCCATCTTTGCCTGGGGTTTTGAATTTTCTCTTTTAAAAACTGGCCTATAAAATAATTAGTGGTGTAATAATGAAGCAGTACCATCCCTGGGGAGGGCAAACTAAATTAACTGTCCTTGTTGGGATAGAGTATGTATGGTTGGGTATTTTTGCAGAATAGCTGCATAAAGCTCCTGAGATATACAGATATCACCAGCACACCCAGGATTGCAGTCACAGCTGCCAACAGCTAACACTACCTGCAGCTGCAGAATGGAGCATTTAATGTCTTACTCCTACTGCCAAATCAGTGCATGAAACTAAGCAGGGAGTGGACAGCACAACTACAATTAGAATGGGTTTTTCTCTTTATCCTATTTTTGGGTTCAGAGGGAGAAAGTACACATTAAGTGGAAGAACTTTGTGAGAACAAGCATCAATCTGGGCTGCAGGCTTGTAACTCCATATAGCACTGCCTTCAGTGCGACTTTTGATTTCATATTAACAAATGTTTAGTGGCAAACATTAAGGAGCACACCAAAATGTACACCTATCTTTTGCTTCTGTGATAAACAGCATAACTTTATTATCATTAATCTGATGGCATCCCTTCTGTGCCTGAAAATTGCCTTAAATTAACTGAGAAAGTTCTTTAAAATCCGAGCAAAATACCGATCCGCTCGAATCACATGTTCGAGCATCGAAAAAAGGAAACCAAGCGCCGTAGAAAAATTACACGTGGTTTACAAAACAAGGAGGTGGAACAGCGTTAAACACAGGACAGAGGAGCTGATTCACCGCGTGTTTCACTATTAGGTTCTAATTTGGTCTCCTTTGATTATCAACAAGCTCGGTTTAGCCGTGTATTATTTAATACTCGGGTTTCGTTACATCATTTTCTGAGATCCAATTCATCTGGTACTTAAAGCGAGGAAGATACAGCTGTTAACTAAAACTACGTTTGATTCTTAGTTTAATTCATCCGGGTTTCGAAAGGTTTTAGCTCACTTTCAGAAGTTCAACGACACCCACCTTATCTACTTCCCTTTTGGATATTCAGGGGCGGGGGACTAAAACCCCCAAATTGTCAAGTGCACTGTATCTGAGCGACTAAAGTTAATTGAGTCTACTTTCTGAGTACAGCACACGTAGTAAATCTCCTGCCAAGTAGGGAAGGGGGTGTGGGTGGAGCCCATTCAGGAATAATATAGCGGAGCCCACACAATTCTGCAATTCCCAGACCAACAAACAGCAAAAGTTAGAAACTTTGCGCCCTGCCAAGCCACCGGAGCTCACAAACGCCTCCTAGAAACACGCACCGTGCGATTCCTGGCTACCCCGCTGCTCAGCCAACTCGGGAATCGTGGGCGACATCGTTTTGAAACAGCCTTGCCAAATCTGAGCGACTGAATTTCGGCTCCCGGGTTAGAATGGCCGGAGACTATGGCAAGGAAAGCGCCTGCGTGCGCGTCACTGGCTGCGCAGACGCATAAGATTTTTCTTTAATGTAAACGCAACTGTCAGTGTAGACAAGGGGTATTGATTTGAGTGTTGCAATGAGGAAAGCGTGGAAGTGTCGTGTTGGAACTGCGTACCTTGGAATGGCTATGTCTACATTTAATTTTATCAATTATTAAACGTGTTCTGTATCATAACTCATGGTGGTGTTAAACCAAATTTATCGGACAATGATGGAAATATACTCGCGGGCTCCTCTATATTTGTGTGAGTTTGCAAAACAAAAAAAAACATTTGGGAGGACCATTAGGATGAGAACTCCTTTTTGCTTTAATATTTTAGAATAAAGAAGGAAATTTAAATCCCTCCTGTGACCTCAGTCGGAATAGAAAGAAGGCAGGGCTGCTTACTGCAATTGCTTAATTTTGTTAATCGCTTAATCTTGAAATTACCCTAATAATAGAAGCCTTCAGAGGTCAATCTACAGCAGGGGTGTTTAACTTTGGCAGGTTTTAAACTTGTAGTCTTCAACTACCAGCATACCTCAGCCAGGCTGGCTGAGGAATTTTGCGAATTGAAGTCCACGTCAAAGTTGCCAAGATTAAGCAACCCTGATCTACATGTTTCCTGGAATGGTTTTATTTGCACACCAATTTTGGTTCAGTTCAGTTCTGGAGAAGTTCTTCTGTTTGGTCATCCCAAATATTGTATTTCAACATTTCCAGCATTCTTCTCCTTTGGTAAAAACTAAAAAGGGTTATAAGAGCACTTTTCTTTTAAATTAAAAACTGAGTGTATGGAGCAGTGTTTCTCAACCTTAGAAAGATATATGTGAACTTCAACTTCAGAATTCTGGAAGCTGAAGTCCATAACATCTGAAAGTTGTCGAAAGTTGAGAAATGCTGGTTTAGAGAAAAGGTCCAAAGCTGGCTCTGGCTGTTTTTTGTTTGTTTGTTTGTTTGTTTTATTTTGTGTAACTTGGCTAAATTCTAACTATACCTTGAGAGAGAAATCTCAGTCATTGTGTCACTACTGTAGTTGTATCATCTAGGTTACACAAACAGAAATCAACTAGGTGACTACTGATTTTAAAAAGGGACTATCTATCTCACACATTGCAATAAGTCAAGATTTTGTTAATTGTGTTTTTAATACATGACAATTCCCTGAGTTTGCATTAGGCCACAATACAAGAAATCACACAATTAGTATAATGTCTGAATGCAGTCACTATAGACTTTTCCCATTACCCAGGGTACCCAAAAATGTACACAGCACCTACATTATTCAGTGACTAAGAAAATTCATTTTTCATTATAAGCAAAGCACTGATATGATGCACAGAGAGAGAGATCTCAGAAAAAGATCTCTGACAGGTTATCCTCAAACTTCTAGTGCTATTAAGAATAAATAGCCAAAGGTGTTATCCTTGAGACTTGCACATTTTGTTTATGCCTTTTTACTACAGTCCAACTAACTTTCTGATGTATTCACATTTCACTGAAACATAATATGGATTGGGTTTAGGGTTATTTGGTCGTACGTGTGTTTGATTACATTGAGTATTTATATATCCAGTTACCCCAAATGCCACCTCGTTATCCTGGGAGGCCAAATATAGTATTATGTGTTCCTTAAAACATTTATAATTGTACAAAGCAGAATAATACAGATGGCTAAACTTTGTGCATCACAGAGGTGGTATCATGTAGCTAATCTTGGAAAAAGCTAAGCAGGATCAGATCTAGCTAGTCATTGGATGGGGAAGCACCAAACTATCCCAAACTGTAAGCTGAACTAGGAAATAAAAATCTTTAGGAGCAATGATAGACTATTTCCATGTTGATACTGTCAGGCACTAAGTTAGTAAATTCAGTTCAGCGTGAACTTTCATGCAAATTCTAAAACTCTTATTAAGAGAGGATTAAACTACAGGATTTTGTGTTTCATACAAAACTGTTATACTGTTGGGTCTCTCAGACTGTGAATTATGACCCCTTGAAGGGGCCCCAAACAACTTTAAGAAGGGTTGCAAAGGGGTGTTTGTTTGTTTTTTTTGCAAAGTCTAAAGCAAGATTTGCTAATGCTCAATTATTTTACTTTATTCCATGGAGACAGTGACATAAATTCATTTATCATTTTAGAAGATTGCAATATTGCAAACTTAGAGAACTTGAAATAAAAACTGACTGAATCTGCATGAAGTTAAGGTCATCACTACATTCTACATACACCTGTTAACTGATGGAATATAAGCAACAGCATATTGGCTTGGAAAGTAATCTCTAGATTAGATATCCTAACTTGCATGAAATAGTGAAATATGCTCCATCTGATGATGATTTATAAGCACTACGGTAGACTTTTCCCTTATATCTTGCCTTTATTTTCTTTCACTCTCTTCTTTTTCTGAAGTGCCCAGTGTTACTTAATCCGAAGCAAACTGATTTATTATAAATCCCACTGAAACCCATAACACAGTATATTCCATATATATATATGTTTGTGTGTGTATATATATATATATATATATATATATATATATATATATATATATATATATGATGTATATGTATATGTATAAATATAAATATAAATATAAATAATATAAATATAAATATAAATATAAATATAAATATAAATATAAATATAAATATAAATATAAATATAAATATAAATATAAATATAAATATAAATATAAATATAAATATAAATATAAATATAAATATAAATAAATCTGTTCTTTCAGGTATTTGCCCCTGGGTCCAACTTTCTGAAAAATCAGCTGTATTAATGTCTTTGAGAAGAAGAAGAGTAGCAGCAGGAAAAATCATCCACACTCTAATTGGAAAAAAAAACATAAATAAAAAAGATAGATGCCTCACTACATATAAAGCAAATAAAGAAAAGTTTTTTTAAAATGAGGTGAGAGAACCGTGTTGTCCAGAAGACATGCAGTAATATTTAAAGATGTATCAGTTTAATCTCAGAAACTGAATCGGTATTAAGGCTTGAAAAGCAGACTTTATTTTAAAGGCACGTTTTAATAGTAGCAGATGGTACAGTTTTCTTTGCTTGTATGAACATATATTTTTCCATTTAATTCATGGGATTGTTAGGCTTCAGATAAAATTGATTGTCTACAAATTGTTGAGAAGAACATAACTGGCAGGAAGCCACTGCACAAAGTAATTTAGACTAGTCGTAGTAAAATGTCAATATTGTTAGCATTAACCAAGAACAATGGCAACAGAACAATGAATATAGCAGAGAGCAGATACAATCTATTAACAACCATCCTAAAATATGGAAGTCCCTCATAATATCCAGGCTACTAACACTGTGCCCTTTCAAACTGGGCATTGGTTTTTTAAGGTGAAGGCTATTATCACCATTAAGATGATGCCCTTATTATCATCAACCTCTTTGAATAAACTCCAGAGGATTTGTGATTTTATATCACTAGAAACTCAGACTAGAATTCCTGTGCACGTTTCACATTAGAAACAACAAAAGAATCTCATGTGATTATTTGGTATGACCTGGGTTTTTATTTTCTCTTGTATATGGTGCCATTTGCACAAGCATACTAAACCCCAGTATCTATAGATGAAAGCATTACCATGGTATGAAAGCAAAAAAGGAGGTGCACCGAGGGAGATTGTGGAAGACTTGCATAAAATGTTCAGAATTCTTGAAAACATTTCATGTTTTGAAAATCAAAGAAATGCTAGATATGTTTTTTTTTTCAAAGGCTTGTTTTCTTTTATTTTTCCTGAGGCTTTCTAACTTGGCACTTCGGGATTATCCATTTTTAATTTAAAGAAAACGAAAACAAATCTGATAAGGCAGGGGGCCAGTGCAGTCTGTCACTGAATAAGCTTGATCAAGGACATATAAACAATGTAAAAACTCATCATGCTGCACACTACGTGGGCATTGCTCCTTACTGAATGTTCCTGCTAAACTTGAGAAATTGTAGTGAGGTCAGCTTACTTTTTTTTCCCCCAAGGAGCAAACTGGAATATATCTAGTTTCACTTGCCCACAGAGTCAGTCCCCAATTACAGATCACTTTCCCCATACAATGCTGATGAAAATGAGGTATAGTCCAGAGCTCCAGGAACAGCTCCTGGTCCCTTGTATGCTGGCATACGCTTGATGCAGTACTGAGCTTGTTCAGATGGCAGTTCTCGATTCAACTCTTCAGCAAGAATATATGGCTAGAAGGATTCAAAAGAAGGAATACGATGAGCTTTTTCTGAAATTTCAGAATTAAAACAAGCGGTGAACTCTCTTTGATGAGAACAAGGATGAGATTGGGTAAATACTTCTGTTATAAAGATTAGCTTTCTCCAATCTGGTGTCCTCACTGTTTGCAAAATCCAGAATACTTCAAGGGCACAAGCCTGGACAAAACTATCGTATTTTTCGCAGTATAAGACACACCGTAGTATAAGAAGCACCAAGATTTTGAAGAGGCAAATTTTTTAAAAAAGTTTTTACACTCTGCAGACCTCCCAAAAATGGCTGGATTGTCAAAAAAAGGGCATGCGTAGCCTTTAGGAAGCTTGTAGAATGCATCTGGAGGCTGGGGGGGCAAAAACCACCTTGTTTTCGCTCATTTTTGCCCTCCCTAGCCCCCAGGAACACTCTGGAAGCCTCCTAAAGGCTATGCACTGCCATTTTTGCAAAGGGGACGGGGTTTCAGGAGTTTAGAAATGCTGTATTCAGTGTATAAGACGCATCCAGATTTTCAGCCTCTTTTTTTAGGGAAAAGGGTGCGTTTTATACACCGAAAAATACGGTAGCACTGATCCATAATACCTTATTATGGAATGTATTCATTCATTCATTAATTCATTTAATTCATATGGCCATATAACCTCAAACAAAATAATTCTGGGTGGCATACAGAAAGAAACATTACAACAAATGTAACCTGAACAAAAACAATACATTAAAGGCCAACAAAAGCAATAAACAATGACACAGCAATCAGACTAAAATATGCTACAACTTAACATATTCAGGATTTAATTCAATTCGACCCCAAGGCCTGGAGAAAGAATCGGCCTTCATAAAAGGTCTGTAAGGTCGGGACCAAATGTATATATTTATACTAGATATGTTATGTTAAAGTATTTTAATATATAACTTTAAGGCAGCTCTTTCCCACAGCCTACATCTACATTGTACAATCTCTGTAGATTAGTCTTTTCTGAACATGTGAAAGCCTTTATTGCAGTTGCCCAGTGAATATGCATTGTATGACACTTAAAAAAAACTTCAAGTTGAAATATCTGCTTTGTCCAGATATGCTTTAAAATTCTTTCAGCTTTATTAAAACAAACTCAAAAAAAAGTGCAGCAAAGAGCATGAATATGTTTTAGGATAAAAGACAGAAAACTGGAGACTCTCTTTGAATGTCAATAACAAGTAGAAAACCTGTAGCCAACAAAAGTCCCAGTCCTTGCATCTTTATATTTAATTTCCCTAAGATGCTCCAAGTGTCTTATTACACACCCTTAGCAAAACAGGATCCCAAAATTCTATCTTACCCCAGTCTAAAAGTTTCAATACAAATCTGTACAGTATTTTTAAAAAATTAGGGTCAACGTTTAGCAGCTTTCATTAGTTGATGAAAACAATCCTGCTTCTAGCTATCTTTTAAGTTTCTACTCTAAATTACAGCTCAGCTTACTTTACATTAGGATACCCCCTTGTCTTGCAAGGGTAGAATTTGTCGGAACAACCACAGCAAATGAAATCCTTTCACTAACCTTATCTGTGGCTAGGATTCTGAAAGAAGCGATAACTTGTTCAGCAGTATCAGTATCAGCAGTCTCTCTGGTCATGAAATCAATAAATGATTGAAAGGAAACTGTGTTCTGACCATTGGGATCAACTAAGGACATGATTCGGGCAAACTCGGCTTCACCCTGCAATACAATTAAAAATTATGATACAAAGAAAAATTATAAAATTAATAAAATATTCAGCATCATGCCAAATATCAGATTTTGCATGTTTTAAGTATGCAAAAACTGATTAACTGTAATGCAAGAACATTTAACATTCTTAAATCCATTAGAAGCCTGTGTTAGGCTGAATGTTTACTATGGATTTCACACAGATTGTAAAAGAAAAATATATATAAAATAGGAAGGAATCCACTAGGATTTACTGTGCTGGTTGCAATCTGGATAGTCAGATGATCAAGACCTTGAACCAAATTGCTTCCAATGCAGCCTCTCTGTAGAAAACCTGCAGTGCAATTTGTTTGTTTTTGAGAAGCTCCAGTAGATAAAGCATCATAAGAGACACCTAAAGCACTATTAAATGAAGACAAACAGAAATTGAACCAGATATGAGTAAGAGCCTATATTCATGCCTACATTGTGGCAGCAAATATTGTTATGAGGGGTCCTTGGTGCTCTCTGAGTTTGGTTGTTTTCTTCCAGACGTTTCATTACCCTAACTACACAACATCATCAGTGCTAGTAAGGAATGGAGTCTGCCATCAATTTATATTCTAGTGGCTTGCCCTGTCAGTGTTGGTGAGACTGGTGTTGGAAGGTCTTTGCTTGGGCTGTTTACCATTAGCTTGTTTGACAGTCTCAGCCTTGGGCTGCAGATGAAACTGTCAGTGCATTGCATCCAACTTCTGGAGGCTATAGACATCTAGATAGAAAGGAACAATTTCAAGCTCTACCTTGACAAGGCTGAGTGACTGTGAATATTTCAGGTGCCTAGGTCTAAGTCAGTCCTACACTCTGGGATTTCATCTTTGGTGTTGAATGGGACTACACTTCCCCACTCAAGATTAGTGTGCAATTTGGAGGCATTCCTAGACTCAAAGCTACTATTCAACAAACATGGTCACAAGGGCCTTTGTACAGGTTCACCTTGTGTGTCAGTTGCATTCTTTTCTCAACTGGAAGGTTCTTTAGATGATCATTCACACCTGGTCATCCCAAGGCTAGGCTAGACTATTACAAGGGAAGCTGCTCTTGAAAACAGTCTAGAAATTACAGCTGTAATTTGGACAAATGAACAGTAAGGAGTGTTTTCTCATTGCACCTACATGTCATCAGTGCTTTATGAGCTGCAATGGTTACCAGTTGACTTCCACATGTAGTTCAAGTTTTATCTGGACTATAGGGCTAGGATAATTGAAAGAGTACCTATGCAATACAATTGGGATGCTTTGAGTTCCTTTAGTTAAATGTTTTACTTTGTAGGACCAAGAAGGAAGACTTTCTTGTTGTGTTGTAGCACCTCTCCTTTGGAACAATATCTCCCCAGAGATATATGCAGCTCCAACCCTTCAAATGCTTTGTCAATCCCTTAAAATTTCACTCTGTTCCCGGGCCTAGATTTGGGTTATTTGTAGAAAATCTAACAATTTATTATTATTATTATTCAGGAGTTTCTGTCTGGACAATCATATTCTTCTTTGCATAATATATTTTAAAATTGCAAGTTATCCAGAATATTTTGGGAGTCAAATACTCTCAATATCTGACAGATGAACAGACAGACAGAAAAATATTCAAAATTGAAATGTAATAGAATCTATATATGAATGCCATGATAAATGGGTATAATGTTTTAGTATGAATACATATAAACAGCTGTCTCCATAGGGTTCTAGCAATTAATAAGTCTAATTTTGTACACACCCAAGAATAACATCTATGTGGAGCTTCCCTCTGAGAAGATAATTTATAAACATTTCTGATGCGCTAAGATTTTGAGTGGGCTGAACTTTTTCACCACAGAAGTTTTACATCTATAAGTCACTTTGTAAAGTATTTGTAATGTTATCTCCTCTAAGTGTAACATGGGTTATTATCACAAATTAACTACATGTTAAAATTCATACCAAGTCATAACCCATTGAAATTAAGCAGGCCCTGAAATCTTCATGGTCCATCAGCCCATTTTTCTTCTGTTGGTAGGAACAAACAGCATGGAAGATTCAAGGATCAGAATAAAGCCACCAGAATTTCCATAAAGGTAGAATACGTTCGTAATCAGATGAATCAGATGTTCATTCAAGACCAAGTTCAACCAACAGAAAGCAGAAGAAAATAAGAAGTTAGATTACATGAAATAATGCTACAAAGATGCTAATGAAATATAAACAAAAAAGTAAGAGAAAGGCATAAAATACAGCATTCTTAGATGAGCCAAATTCAATTAGCAAGGCAGATTTAAAGTAACATTTTTTTAAAAGCTACACAATGCAAAAAAAAATAACACTTCAAGATTCTAACATTTCACAAGCAGTTCAAGTTTGTTAAATATTGTTTTATAAAAGTGATAAGCTAGCTCCTAACATGTAATGTTTTTTATATTAATAAAAATTTATATTTAAAGTGCTAAGCTAGAAGTTGAAAGTACAAACTAATGGAGCCTGGAATGATTACTGCAATGATGTTTAATTTTTGCATAATTTTACATGTCACTCTGATAGGAAGGACTCATTGTGTATTTCATTTTTTTTTTTTGTAAACGCAAGAATTTCTAGTAAAGTGTATTCAATGTATACAGTGTATTATAGGTAATGCATAGCATGATCGTTGGTTCTCGGCAATTGTACTGTACATCATAGGATTGGGGTGGACTTGAGATTTCTTCCATGAAAAAGCATATGTTTTTATCTGAGTAAACAACATTATGAAAGTTCACAACCTTAGATACAATTCCTTCTAGTTATTGCCATCTGATTTAAATTAAATAACTTCAAAAAAATCAAATCAAAAACAGTAATAATGAGTTTTACTGTGCATAAGTAAACCCCTTTTCTCAGACTTAGCCTTAGTTTTATGGGCCATTATGGACTGTTGTTCACTAATTAACTGTATAGTTATTATATTCTTAAGCACATTTTCTGTTTTAAAACTCTCTTAGAAAAAAAGAGAATTCATTAGCTTAAAAGCAGTTTCATTTTAAAGCTCTAAAATAGGACAGCTGATCAATTAAAACTATAGTTTTTTTTAAGGTATTATGTTGTTCATGTATTAAGAGAACAGAAGATTGTTAAGAGAGGTGGGTCAAATGGCTGGGCACCATTTTATAAACAGACTGGTCATATGAACCTATTTTTAATAATTAGCCCATGAGATCTAGGCTCATAGGACTACCATTCTGATTTGATTGTTTTCTTTGTATCATGGGTATTTTATTGCAAATTACTAATTGTAATTTGCTGAGTGCTGATTGACTGCTAAAATTGAATAAAATAAAATGATAATTACAATTGCTACATTGCGATTCCATAGGCCTTCCATGAAGGCAGAAAGTTAACCCCTTCTCTTCCAGTGACATCTCTACTATGCTGATTTTAAAAAAACCCAAAAGTTTGAATTGCTTCCTATCCTTAGTATAGGATTGCTTGTTTGTTTTTGTAAGCTAGTTAGCCATGCCACCAAAGTTATTAGACAAAATGTACAGTTAAGCTACACAGTAAAATTTGGATCCAATTATTTTACTTAAAATCAATTTCTGTATATTTAAATGTTAAGTAAAATTACAGCAGCCTCAGCAGTTTACTTATATAGTGGCCTGATTGGGCAGTGCACAACAGTAAAAAAAAAATCAAAAAAAGTATAAAATCAGCAATTACAGATATAAAAAATATAGTACTAAATATCAAAAAACAAAAATACAATCATAAATGGGCTAGAGAATAAAAAATGGTGCCCTCTAAACAAGTCTCCATTTCCATAGGAGCCGCAAGCCTGGTCCCAAAACCATATCTTGAGGACCTTTCAGAACATCAGACAAGATGAGGCCAATCTCATTTCAGGTGGAAGGATGTTCCATAAGGCAGCCACCACATCAAGAAGGCACCTCTCCTTGGACTCACCAAATGTAGATCACTAGCTGACGGTAGTCACGGCATGTCTTCTCTGATGGGGTGAGCTGATGTAATTGGGAAGAAGTAGTCCTTCTGATAGCCCATGAAAGTGGTACCCCTCATAGTCATGAAAGGCTTTAAAGGTTAAAACCATCACCTTAATTGGTGAACTGATGATCAATGCAGAGCTGTAGTGTGTGCAGTTCTATAAGCACACAAACTATCCATACCACTGCATTCTGTACCAGTTGAAGCTTCAGAATACTCTTCAAGGCCAGCTCCATGTAGAGCAAATTGCAGCAGTCAGCAGTCCAGTTTGGAGGTGCAGGTGCATGAGTAACTATAAGTAGGGCTTCCTGATTCCAAAACAGGCACAACTGATGCATAAGGTAAAGCTGTACAAACTCCTCCTAGATACAACCGCTAGTTGATCATCAAGCAGGAATTGTGAATCTAGGGGGGACCTCAAGTTGCACACAAGTAGAACCCAATGGAGCATCAAAGATGGCATAGTCTTAGAATCAGCAGACTCCATGACCCAAAGCCAGTCAGTCTTGCCATGGTTCAACTAAAGCCTGTGGTTTTCTATCCAGATTCTCACAATCTCCAGGCACTGAGATAAAACAATCATGGTATTGCTTAATTTGCCTGGGATAGAAATGTACAATTGGGTATCTTCAGCATAATGATGATACCTTACCCATAGCGACAGATGAGCTAATCCAGCAGCCCCATGTAGCACCTCATGTAGATTTTTTAAAAAGTGGAGAAAGCACCTAACACTGTGGCACCTCATATAATAAAAGCTGAGAATAGGACGTCTCCTCCCTAGTCATCACTCAGTTGAGTTCCAATATATCCTCCTACCAAGTATATTCATGTTTCAGTCTTTACTTCCACTGCAACTCCTGTTGCCCATTTTAATAAACTATAAAAAGAATTTCTTCAGCAATTCTCATTAATCTCAATTTCCATAGATACTTTGGAAAGAAGCTATTTATATTACCTCATAACAAGTTCTGATATCTGATACTTTTACAGGGAAAAACATAAAATGAGTAATTGTTTTATGGTAAGTTAAAAGCTCACATGCGCTGACAATAAGATATACTTTTCCTGGCCATTTAGCAGGTTATAAGCCATATTTTGTGCATTTTAAAAAACAGCACATATAATACAGAAATGAGCTCTGTGCCATTATCATGATATATTCAGGATTTTAAGGTATATTAATTGTATTGTGTAATTAGTCACACATTATTAGATGTTTACCCTTATCCCCAAATTATGAAAATGTTCATTTTAGTTTCCGTTTTATCTTGTAACCTCCAAACAGAACTTCCTAGTGGCAGTAACTAAGTACAGAAGAAGAGATCATGGTGTCACTTGTACAATAAGATAAATTCACTCAGGCCAGAGCTGAGCAACTGGGCATCTGTTTTGCTAGCTATCTGAATGGGGTGAAAGAATGAGCAAGTATTAAGGGAAGTCTCATACACACACACACACATCAGTGGTGGCTTCTGGATTCCGTTCCAACCGTACCAGTTGGAATGGGCCTGGCGTTGCCCACATGGGCACTCGCAGCACATGCATACGTTGTACATGCTTGTGATGCCTCTGCGACATTCCAGCTGCTCAGTGGAGCATTGCGCAGGTGCTGTACATGCCATGCACGTGCGCAGAAGCGCCAAAGGCTTAAAAGACATGTAAGGAGCTCGGACGGGTGGGTGGGCCCTCCGGAGCACCGTACTGGAATGGTATTCGGTGCTCCGGGCAGGCTCCAATACACCCGTAGCAGGGCGTACCACCTGCAACCCACCACTGACACGCATGCACACATACACCCAAAAAAAATATAAAGATCTCATTACACAACCTTGTATGCTCAGGGATCCCACTTTTTCATTTGCACTTCTATACACATTAGTACACCAGTAGTATCCAAAGAACAAATGTTTGAGTTGCTCTTTGGCTATGCCAATAGATTCAAATGAAGGTTACTTTTCCCTCAGGAATGAAAACATGCAGAGAGGAAAGGAGAGACTATGGCAAGAACTTTAAAAAAAGGAATAGCAATAGCAATAGCAGTTAGACTTATATACCGCTTCATAGGGCTTTCAGCCCTCTCTAAGCGGTTTACAGAGTCAGCATATTGCCCCCACAGTCTGGGTCCTCATTTCACCCACCTCGGAAGGATGGAAGGCTGAGTCAACCTTGAGCCGGTGAGATTTGAACCTCTGAACTGCAGATAACTGTCAGCTGAAGTGGCCTGCAGTACTGCACCCTAACCACTGCGCCGCCTGGGCTCTTTCAATACTTCAAGGAAAATCAAGAGCAAAGTTGTGAATCAGCACTTCTGGAATGCAGAAGTTGGCTAATGGCCAGAAAAAGGAAGTGACCAGAAACAAGAATTCCATAGAGATTTGAGATGGCCCAGCCCAACCCTATCCCAAGCTCCATCTCAATTTCTCAAATTTCTGTCCCATTTTATATTATAATTTCTGAATCTTAATCACATTCTAATTTTTTAAAAAGGTAGCAGGGAGTCATGCAAATACTTCTATCATCCAGTTGCAGATTAAAAAATAAATAAAATAAAACAGATAACTATACCCTGTCAAAGTGATTAAATGATGCTCTGAATTCATTCATTTGCTGCTGAGTTATTCCTTTAGCATCTCTTGTAAGGATCTGGTTCTCAACTTCATTGATAGTTCGGGCAATGGTAGTCAGCAGCAGTTCCCATCCAACCCGGATATGCTGCAACAGAAAACAAGAAGGATACCTTAGAGCACCCCAAAGAAATAAAGCGCCAAAGACTAAGAGAGTCTTCAACTTGTGAATGGTAGTTGAATTCCAACTAGTCAGTGGGACTATAACAACATAGCATTCAAAGTAATTTTAAAAACTTGATTTACATGAAATACAAATAAATTTAATTAAAGACAAGGAACAAGATTATGCGCCATGTTTTCTTTTTATAATTTCTTCTTTTAATCATTAAAAATCTAGAAGAATTCTGGCTTTAGGGACCAAGAGTATGAGCAGTGATGGAGTTCTGGGTTGTCTAGAAAAGAAATAGTATCCTACTTATTTTTGAAGTTTAAAATATCGAGGCTACTCCAGTTCACAAGGTGACGGGCTTCCCAAACTACATCTACAGTACTGTATCAAGTTCATAACTATTACATGGAAACTTTTCACCAATTCCCGTTCATTTGGACATGGCAAAGCCATGTCATTATCCTAATATTGGAGATTCAGTCTTCAGTGTCTTTTACAGTGAGTCCCTGAGGATTATTAATGGGTGACTTATATTGCTCATAGAGACCTACCCAATAAGGGAAGATTGCCTGGAAAATTTAGGGCTGTAGCATTTGTCCTGACTTTCCTGTACCTTCCCAAAACACTTTAAGATACTGACTCTGATTAACAACCATATAAATATGGCGAACCTTTCATATGTAAGAGCCATGAAAAGCAGTGGTCAAATTCATTTTTTTTTTTACTACCGGTTCTGTGGGTGTGGCTTGGTTGGCATGGCAGGGGAAGAATACTGCAAAATCCAATTCCCACCCCACTCTGGGACCAGCCAGTGATGCTTTTGCAGGTTCTCTGAACTACTCAAACTTTCTGCTACCGGTTCCCAAGAACCTGACAGAACCTGCTGAATTTCACCCCTGATTCAAAGCTACTGGCCATGATTGACAAGCCACAAGAGCCTGGTTCTCAGATCACACTAACCCCAAAATAAAATGGCTAAATTATGATTTATGTTTTATTTCTAATTATTCCAGAATCATTCTGAAACATTAGGCTACAACTTATCAACCGTGGCTGCTGGTTACCAGCTTATTACTATCTTCCTTCTGGGATGATAGTTGTCTTCTGGCCAGAAAGGATCCCACAAATTTGCCCATTATCCCATCACAGCATCTACCTTCAACATATGGTCTTTATTCATTGTATTCTTCATAGTTAGTATTAATCGTGACAAGATAAGGTTCCCCTTATCATAGCAACTGCCATTTCTATTGTATCTCATTATAAATCTCTGCCTTGACAGATTTACAGTAGGATATTTTTAATGATATCCTTCCTTATGGTATTTTATAAAGGCAGAAAAGTCCATTCATTTTGGGCAAGTGTACAGTGGCCAGACATGAACAGAAGGTGATTTTTGGTTTTACTTTTATTTTTTTCCTCAACAGGTAGAAGCCTATTTTATAAATCCTGTTTATTATGATTATTTCCCATTAAGATTGGTCAGGGTTAGGGTTAGGGAAAGAAATCAGATATAGGTCAAATCAACAAATTATTTGCTGGACTGCAATGTTATCAAGAAAAGTAGGAGCAAATTCATGGTTTATTTTAAAAGCTGTTGACAATTTAGGACTAGAAGGGGATTTCCCAACTTTGCAGTGCAAGTATATTTAAGACTAGAACCTGCTGAGGCATTGCAAAAATTTACTCAGATGAAGCTGATTAGTACTTGGATAAATGTTTTATAGCAACGTAATTTTTAAAAAATCATGATAGAGTTTCCTATAACTGAAGAACTTTTTAGATCTACACCATCTTTGGAACTTGTATAGCAGAATGACTGAAAAGCTAGGTGGCAGCATTTAGCCAACCTTGATTGATCTCAAAGAGCTTTGCAGTTGTACTTTTTATTATTATAATGCAGCCTGAGGCATGGCTGATATTTGGCTGGGGGACTACCAGAGGTGGGTTGCTAATTTTTTAACTATTGGTTCAGGCATGCTCATGAGCGATGGTTCTGCACATGTGCAGAAACAACTAGGCAGTTGGGTGGAGCCTCCTGCCACCGTTTGGCCGATCCGGACTGAACCGACAGCAACCCATCTCTGGGGACTACCAGGAAATTTCAGTGTTATAGGACTAGCATGCTGTGTGACCCTAAACATTAAAGCTTAGCAAATAAATCACCATTAAGGAAATCATGTTTATGAATCAGATCTGGGTTAACCCCTCTTATTGTCAGACTTGGTGTGACTGCTATTTTTCTACCTCAAAGATTTTCCACCTGGAAACACTTGAACCTTCTCCAAAGCTTCACAGAAAGGCTCAATGCTATTATCCCACTCTTCCAAGATTCATAGGATATGGACCCGGCAACAGAGCTTCTCAGAGGTGGTCCCCACTTTATGAAGCCCTCTTCCTGGAAATATAAATAGCCCAGTCCTGCTTATTGTTTGCAAAAAAAGTTAGAGCTAACCTGCTTATGTGGGCTTTTAACTTTTAGCAATAGCAATAGCACTTAGACCTATACCGCTTTATAGTGCTTTACAGCCCTCTCTAAGCAGTTTTACAGAGTCAGCATATTGCCCCCAACAATCTGCGTCCTCATTTTACCCACTTTGGAAGGATGGAAGGCTGAGTCAACCTTGAGCCTGGTGGGATTTGAACTGCCAAATTGTAGGCAGCCGGTACTCAGCAGAAGTGGCCTGCAGTACTGCACTTTAACCACTGCGCCACCGAGACTCATTTTAGTTGGTTCTAAGGCATCTTAAAATACAATACAATAGCAGAGTTGGAAGGGACCTTGGAGGTCTTCTAGTCCAACCCCCTGCCTAGGCAGGAAACCTTATACCGTTTCAGACAAATGGCTATCCAACATCTTTTTAAAAACTTCCAGTGTTGGGGCATCATGCATAACTTCTGGAGGCAAGCTGTTCCACTGATTAATTGTTCTAACTGTCAGGAAATTTTTCCTCAGTTCTAAGTTGCTTCTCTCCTTGATTAGTTTCTACCCATTGCTTCTTGTTCTACCCTCAGGTGCCTTGGAGAATAGTTGGACTCCCTCTTCTTTGTGACAACCCCTGAGATATTGGAACACTGCTATCATGTCTCCCCTAGTCCTTCTTTCTATTAAACTAGACATACCCAGTTCCTGCAACTGTTCTTCATATGTTTTAGTCTCCAGTCCCCTAATCATCTTTGTTGCTCTTCTCTGCACTCTTTCTTAGAGTCTCCACATCTTTTCTACACTGTGGTGACCAAAACTGAATGCAGTATTCCAAGTATGGCCTTACCAAGGCATTATAAAGTGGTATTAACACTTCATGTGATCTTGATTCTATACCTCTGTTTATGCAGCCTAGAACTGTGTTGGCTTTTTTGGCAGCTGCTGCACACTGCTGGCTCATATTTAAATGGTTGTCCACTAGGACTCCAAGATCCCTCTCAGTTACTACTATTGAGGAAGGTACCACCTATACTGTACCTGTGCATTTCATTTTTCTTGCCTAAATGTAGAACCTTACTCTTTTCACCATTGAATGTCATTTTATTAGATAGTGCCCAATGTTCAAGTTTGTCAAGATCCTTCTGTATCTTAAGCCTGTCTTCTGGAGTGTTGGCTATCTTGTTCATGTAGTTCCGTTTTATTTATGTTCTCCCTCTTATATTTAATCTTTTATGTTATTGTTATCTGCTAAAAGTCAGTCGGGACCTGAGTGGCATAAATACTGGAAAAAATAAAATAATGTTTTAGGATTGAATGAAAATGCCTCTAGTATTTAAAAAAAAACATTGAAACACAAAAGTCCCTAGTGTCATTGTGAAATATATGCTACAGCAAGACTGTATATATAAAACTAAATAAAGACCAGATTTACCTCCATGGTGTAATTGGTATGCTTATTATCAAAGACCAACGCTTCCTGTATCAGTTGATGGTCTCCTTCCAGTTTGTCAATATTGTGCTTGTAATTAATGATATTGTGCTCCTGCTGCTTTAACTGGGTCATCTGGTCCTCTAATGGCCCCGTGATATCTACCGAGGTTCTGCCAATTTCCTGACATAAAGAGAAAAAGAAAGAGAAAAAGCTTTCATTATGTTTTGGCTTATGTTAAAGAGAGCAGCAAATAGTTTTTCCTCATGCACACAGCACATACACACACAAGGACAGGCGTGGTTCAGGGATAGAATTTGCTTAGAATTTCTGATCTAAAACTTCT